>NC_084883.1:54769166-55395833 GCF_023558435.1 Drosophila sulfurigaster albostrigata
GGGCTTTATTTACGGCCTGCAGGCAGGCATGGCTCTCGGCCCACGGCATTGGCATCGGCATCGGCACTGCCAGCGGCATTGAGGCGATTTTTTACGAGTCCCGACGGCAACAGGAGTCGCTGACAGGACGGCACAGCCAAAGAGCGCTCCTGTGGGCCCCACGCAGTTGATTTAAATTTGGCGTAGTTAATTTTTAACCCAATTTTCAGCATTTTATTTATGTGAAACGCCCATTTAATGTTGCACATTTTTATTGCCCACTGGCATATCAACTGCTTCAAGTGGACACGAACTTAAAGCGTTGCCTGCCCCATGCAAAGTTCAGCAAATTAAATTCTGTAATTAATCCCAACTACACTTAACCTTTTCAAATGCTGCGTCATTCATTTTTGGGGCACAGCTTGTGGGTTATGCGCATTAAGATATTAAAAAGCATAATGCCTTGGCCTCTGTTATTTGTTTAGGTCAGAATTTGCCTTTTGTTATACGTATCTGAAATTACATAGTAATCACAACTGGCTTCATTATCCCGTCTAGACGGCAATTGTGCTACAGAGTTGCACGCTTCACGTATTTAATAACACAAATTTTAAAGCAAACATTTCGAGTTGTGTCAGCTTGTAAATTTATATCCACTTTACGCATTTTGTCAACTTTTCAGATTTCACTTTGCAACTTGAGTTTGCTTGTCATGTTTCCCAAGTCATTTGCAAATCAAATTGTAATTGAAGTTGTGTGTACCTCAATCCAATCTGCTCTCTTCCGCTCTCACTCTCTACCTCCGTAACAATGACAAACTGTTCGCTGCAGAAGATTGTTAAGCGAAGTTCTTAGTAGATATCGTCTGTGTGTAGTATGTGGGTCACATTGAAGCAGTTGCAATTTGCATGCAAATCTCACTCAAAGAAGGCGCTTGAAAGAAATGAATCAACTTATCATTCGATGGGACATTTGATATTTTCATTTATTAAAATGTTGCAGCCATAATGTAGGCAGTTAATTCGCTTGAGTCAAAGGAGCATAAATGTGTCACAGCTGTGCAAATAAGGCGGAAAATCAATAGACTAAACATTTCCAGGAACTTGGCACCTGATTAAATATGCATACCTACAACTGACTCCACGCATTGTCTATAACTCGATGGGGTCGTTGTCGATGTCGATGTGGCTGATGTTGATGTTGAAGTCGATGACCAGAGCGAGTCGAAGAGCTTGGCGTATTATTAAGTGCATGCAACAGAGAGCGGGTCACAACAGCACGACAACACGTGAATAATGTGGCACAACGAACGGACGAACGGACGAACCAACGAACGGAAACGGAAGTGAATGTTAAGGGGCAGCAAGCCGCCCCCGAGTTAAGTTGTTGCTGTGTGCGCTTCATTGCATGTTGCGAGTTTAAAGCAAACACACACACACACAGGTATCCATAATTCAAAATATTTCTATATTTTCTTCACTTTTGTTTTTTCTCTCTTCTGTGTTTATTAATGTACTTTTGTCGTCGTATTTATTTTGAGCAATTATTATTTCTTGACATGCCATCAATTGACTGCGGGCGCAATGTCGAGCAGGATATACTCGTACTATGTTAATTAGATTTTGCAATTACCCGTGCATGAAGGTGAAACGAGACGAACGAATCCAAATGGACAGGTATTAAAATTCAATATTCGCATGACATGCCACAACAACAACAACAACAGACAAGAGGCGACATCCGTGGCAATAATACAACAATTGCAGCTGACAATTATTATAATTTAAAATTATTTCGCTTTCAATTAAACATCAATTGTCAGTTGAGGCAAATCGAGTGAAACATAAAAAATAGATTCTAATCGCATTATTTCCGAATTTTCCTGCCATGTTTGCATTCAATTTAACAAACATAAATACACTCGAAAAAAATATGTAAAGTATGAGTACACTAACACTCATATTTAATACATTGCGAGGCGTGAAGTTCACAATTTGTAACAAAAATATTTACATAACTCACACATCAAAAACATAAAAAAGAGAGACAGCAAGAGTGAGAGATATGGTGGGTTAAATGCGTCAAGAGTTCTCTGTGTGTTTTCTGTTTGATGTTGTGCGGCGGCGGAAATTGCAAAATTGTAAAACGCCACTTTCCGGCCATTTGCATGGCCATCGAGTCAGGCAAAGGCCTGACCAGCTCAGTCCACTCCAGTCCATGCCCAGAGCCTAGTTCTCTCCCAGACTCTGAGATTGCCCGTCAGTTAGTGAGTCAGCCAGCGAGTCAGTCAGTTAGTTAGCTCGGCCATTGGCCCAAAGGCCACTGAGTGCTCTATAGAGTTGAGCATTGTGTGTTTGAGTTTTTGTGCTTGTGTTTGCGTTTATGTTTGGGTTTGGGTTTGTGTTTGTGCTGCCAATCCACTGACCAGGCGTTAATTGAATTATGTTTGCCGCACAATTGACGCTACAAGCACTCAAACAACAACAACAATAACAATCTCTCGAAACGAATCACGGAAAGCGAGTCAAACATGACTCAAACTGCTGTTTGCCAGATGACAACATGGAACATCAAAGCTATTAAAATATTGAATTTCAAAATAATTCAGCAGTTAATTAGATATTAATGAAAGCTTCAACGATAATAAAAATCACACTTGGTAAACAAAAATTTGTTATTAGTATTTTTAATTGGATGTTTTGTCATGTTAAAATTGACACTAATAGCACACAACATCAATGCGATCAAATACTGCTAAAAATCAATATATAAATTGAAAAAAAAATAGATATTTCATTTGTTGATTCAAGCTAATAATCGATTTAGCTTTAATATACCAATAACATAATTTTCAACTCCAAAATTAAGGAGAAAATCATATCAACATCAATTAAGTTACACACGCAATATAAATAGATATTTAATTAGTGGTTTTAATTGCCTGTATCGACAAATTATGCATTGATTTTTAAAATTATTGAATTCATTATTCAAGCCAATTTTAATGTAGTTCATTACAATGGTTCAATTGGAATTTTATTAAGCGCCACAAGCAATGTTTTATTCATGCTCATTACAAACAATCAAATGTCAATGGGACGCACTGAAATTATACGCGTCGTTCGCAGCACTCTTCGATCCACCCGCAAAACTATTATTCGAGTATGACCACAAAACTAGGAACTGCCATTGAGTGACGAGAGACTGGCGAGTGCCAAATAAATGTGTGTGTATAAAACAGTAAAACTTAATTTGCTGTTTATGCCAGAACCTAATGATAACTGTCGACAGTCGTCAACTGGCTGTCGACTGACGTGTCGGACACTTGCCTTAGCGAGGTCTTGGCCTCTGCTCCGTGGAGGATTAATAAGGCAAGTTTTGGTTGGTTTTGTTGGGCGCGCTAATGAACTGTGCGCACTAAGCCCCCAGAAATGAACTGACGAGCTGCAAATGAGCGGCAACGACAGGCTGTACCACGGGTCGTATGTGTGATGGCCAAGCTTTGAGCGGCCATTTGACAATTTGCGCATACATTACACACACACTCACACACACCAACACACACACACACATCAAATAGTATGTGCAAACAAACGTAACATTTGCGCTGATTGCCAAATGCCCTTCGTTGTTTTTGTTATTTTCGTTGTCGCATATAAAATATAATGAAGAGAAATAACTTAAAGCGTTGGGCCCATCAAATAAATGAGCCAGCAATGGGCGAATGTTTTGTGGCCCAACAAATGTTATGATAGTTTATGTTATGTCTTGTGGTCTCAGCACTATCCCTAACTATGGTGCTTGGGGTTGGGCAAATTTCTTTTGGTAATTTGCATTTGCCAAAAAGTTCAACATGAAAAAGTTCGAGTTGACAATCCTTTTACTGATCGCCGGACAGAGTCCTAAGGACGCTTTGAGCCTTGCGTTTTGGAGCTCCCAAGTCACATTTTGGCTTATTTATTATGTCTTATATGAGATTTGTTTTTGGGCGGGCCGGCCAAAAGCACATTTGCGGCCGCTTTAATGTCACAGCATTCTGGGAATTTCACTTGGATGATAAATCAAAGACCCTTACGCTTTTTATTGGACTTGTTCGGGAATTTGTTTACGATACAGCTCTAACAACGACCGACAACAAACAAATGTCATTTGATGACATTTGTATTTTGAGCGCGCATTTCATAAATCAAAAGTTTTCTTGACTGCGCCAAAATTTTCTTTGGGTCCAACTTTTGATTGCCTTTTTAGACAATTCTAAACATTGCCTACTTTGCATCCTGGCAGGAAGGCAGCAGAAGAACTTCAAAGATTCTAAGATACATATTCATTGCGTTGTTAGCTTAAAAGTTATGATGTCTCACTTTTCATTCCTCTCAAGCGTGTGTGTGTGTGTGTGCGTGTGTCCATCTGGCTCATAATTAAATAAATTTTCATTTAGCCTGTTGACACATTTGAGTGCTCATTAAACATTCAAATGGCGTTCACTATGACGCCACTAAATCATGCATGCTTTGTTCTCAGCTCTTTGCGCGCACTTTTCAAATTTATGCTCATTTCGATATATATTATTATACTAAACTTGTTTAAACTGTAACACGCCCAGCCCCATTTTACGCAACATCCAAGCATCCAACACAAAAAGCCCAAATAAAACCAATGCCATATTTTGTTTTGCCATAATTCGCGCATTAATTTCGATTTTATTAGCTTTTTCCGAGCCAAAAGACCCCCAAATATCACATCAACAATAAACCAAATGAAGGGGCGTCGAGGGAGCCTCATTTAAATCGTATAAATATACGCTAGACATTCAATGCTGGGGGCTCTCCGCCTGCCACACACACAATTTGACTTTATTATTTAAATATTTTAGTTGCGGGTGATCGCAATCAAAGCCATGACTAGCGTATACTCTGCCGTTAAATGTCTTTTATTTAAAACACTTTTCATTTAACAAAATCAATTTGTTTGAATATATTGCTATATTCAATCTACAATTTTTATTTCAATTTATTTTTATATCACGCTGCAAAAATGAGCAATAAATTATATGTAGATTTTCTTTTTATATTTTATTACTTTCCGAACATAGTTTTTATTTATTTTTAATTTGAGCATTTCGTAAAGTTTTTAAATATTTTACGGCATTCTAACGTCATTGTTTAAAATTAGTCTCAAGTTTTTATTCGAATAGTGAACAACATGATTTATTTATGCATGCTTGCAGCACATATTTTTATAGCTCTTATGTGTTTATAAACACATCACAAAGTGTGTTGGTCATTGTAATACATGGCTTTAATGAGCCCGTTGCCAACACAAATTATGCACTTGTTATTTTAATTATATTTTGTTGTTTTTGGCCAAATGAACAAGAAAAATGTACAACACAATTAACAAGAAGTGCGCATAATTTTATGAAATTCGCAATAAACTGATTTATGTATGAAGTTGCGCATTTTACATGCACATTGTACATTGTACAGTAAACATTATGGTACCTGGATGGCAGCCCTTATTTAATTTGATCATATTTTATGTGACAGCCATTAGAGGGTGTCTATTAATTATCTGTAAATGTGACAAAAAGCACAAACAAAATCACTTTCGTAGAGCTCTGGTTTTTTCTTTGCTTTGGCTTTGCTTTTGTTTTTAATGATCCCAAGATTTTGACGACATAACGGCATATTAAACGCAGAAGAAGAAGAAGAAGAAGAGGAAGGACGCTAACGATGTGCTCTATACGCTAAAAATAAAGCACAAGCAGAAGACGAGGAAAAAATTGCCTCAGCTAGGCCAACATTATTAATAGGCACTTAAAAGTGTGTGGGGACAAAACTAAGAGAGTACCTATGCCTCAGAGGGGGGTAGAGAACGAAGGGGAACGAGAAAGATTACGAGCCGTGGCGCGTTGATGAAGACACGTTTTTACGTTTCGTATATTGACGTTAAAATTAGATGCCAACTTGTCGACGTCTTCGCCAGAGTCGCCGAGAGTCTCAAGAAACAACGAGTATCATATTTTAGCCTGCTGTCTACGAAATGTTCATGTTGATGATGATGATGATGATGGCAGCATAATGGAATGATGGGCAGCTCATCTCGTCTTATGATGAGCTCGCTGCCTCCACTCTCATGTTCCCCATATATGCAGCTGGCTTGTCATAATGCCGATGATATATGATTCTGACACACAAATCAACATGCTAAATTTGTTGCCTTTCAGCAGGCTGCGCTTTACTTTACTTATTTATACATACTTTATCTATTTTTGCATATTTATATAGAAATATTTCAACTATTTCGACCACTTGTTGGGTTCCAGCGGCTCAATGTCGCGATATTGTTCGCCGGGCTTGCAAAGTGCCGGAAAGTATCTGTCATACTTCTGGCAGCCTTTGCTCTTGATGCGGTAGATGGCATACTCGGGCACAGGATTGCTGGCATAGTTGCAGGCCAGCAGAAAGTGCTGAAGCATACCCTTCGTATACTTGATGGCAGCACAGCCCACAAAGGTGTTGTTATCCCTGGCCAACACAGCAAAGTTGCGAATGGAACTGCGAGTTAGAAGAAGGTAACTAAAAGAACACTTTAAATTTTATATTAAACGCACTCGCTGATCTTGACATCCTTGGGATAACTCTCCACTTGGTCTTGTGTAATGTTCTTGGACTGATCCCACCAGCGTTGAATGTTGCTCTTCAGCAACTCCTCATCGGTCACCTCAACCGCAGTGCTAATATTCTGCAATGCCAAATTCTGACCAGAATTGCGAAATTCTCGTGTGTTGTGACACACATCATAGATCAATGCACACTGTTTGACACTCAGTGTGGCCAACTGTTCCAATTCATCGCTCCATTGCAAGGTGGCCATTTTGTCTGGTTGCGGTAGGTTCGGCACTTTGCCAGCGGCCAACAGATGGCGCTGCTCATTGTGCTGCATGAGTATGAGCTGCTGATACTCGCTGATGTTCAGCAGCTGAGCATTGGGCGGGCAAAGTCTAGACAACTCCTTGAAATTAACCAAATGATCAGCTAATGTTCTTAATTCATTTTATCTTTCGATACTCACGCCATTATTCCTGCAGGCAATGTGCTTCTTAAGCAATGGACACAAGTCTGTCTGGCAATAATTGGTAGTTGCATTTTGTCCATAGACTTGCCGCAAGCTAAGCAGCAACAGAGTTATAGCCCAGAGGCAAATATCAATCGACTGCATGCTGCTGAATGTGTTTGCTGGCTCTTTAACACTGCATTAAGGCTTTTATAGCCGTAAACTTCAGACATTTTCCGGATGCTATGACAACTGTTTTTTGGTTTTTGGCCAAGAACAGCTGTTGCACGGCTTAGTCGTGCCTAGCTTAGAGCTAAGCACATGCTGACACATAATCCATCGCACACACACTCTCACACACAGAGAAAAGCAGACACAAACTAACATCAACAGAGAGAGAAAAATAAGCTAACAAATCGTTATTGGTTCAAATGTCATGCGAATGAAGCTGACTCCTGCTTCTGCTTCTGCTGAGTGGTCAGACGAAAATGAAGAGAAGGGAAAGGAAGGCTATCAATGGCAAAGGTATACAAACTGTTCAAGTGAAGAGCTTGCCGCCTCGACTTGCCACACTTGACAGAGAAAACAAAATGAAAACTGCAAAAACGCAAAAACACAAAAAACAAAAATCAAAGAAAGATGAGAGCTGAAATGTGAACGCAAAAATTCTTTTCATGCTGCAATTTAAACAGCAAACACACAGCAAAAAGAAAGAAGGAATGAATTCTCTGTGAATCTCTGCTGCAATTCATACACACACACACACACACACACACACAAAGGGAGGCAAAAAAAGAAAAGTTGTAATGGTTGGAAGAGAAATGAAAATGCCGCCGTGTCCTTGTCGTTCATTTTCAACCTCAATTGAAATAGTTTTTGCCCGACTACAAGGACCGAATGGACATTCACCTGCAACAGTTTTTCACTTTCATTACATGCCGCAATGTTTTCAAGCTCACACTGTAAGCGAGGGCAGCTTGAAGAGTTATCATTGAGAATATAAAAATGTGACTTAATACTTGTGAAATATTTTTTTTAAATTAGTCTTTAACTTGAGAGTGAAATAAAGAAATTTAACTTTGTATTCAACATTAATAAAATATAAATAAACCATAAAAAATTGAATAAAACAGAAATAATTTTCCAAGGAAAATAATTAACTTTAAAAAATATGAAATCAGAAATAACGAATGTTTATATAAATGTTTGTATTTTAATAACTTATATATTTTGGACAATTCAAATTGACTTAAGCCTCCCTCGCATTGCTCTTTCTGCCTTCGTTGAGCCTGAAGCAACAGCAAAGGAGCAGCAAGGACAATACAGAGAGAACAGTAGACAAGCAGAGCATCAGGTAAAAGTGCGCCACACCAAAGACCAATTCGAGAAGCCTGTCTGTCCATGCGACCAATCTGTCTTTCTGTCTGCCAGCAAGTTTTAGTCGAACCAGCTGTTCCAGCTGCTCTGACGACAGCAATAACAAAGAGCAAAAGCTACTTACAGCATCGAGTCTATGGACAAAGATGCCTTAGATACTCCTCCATGTCATTGTTGGCTGTGTTATTATTATTATTGCTGTAGCCAATTTAATTTCATGCTTTATTGTCGAGCAGCAAATAAAATAAAAATGCAAAGTTGGCCAAAACAAAAAAAAAAAAAAGGAAAAGTTATGAGAGAGATAAAAAGAGAGTGAGAGATTCTTGGAAATATCGTCAGCAGGTGCAAGACGTGTCAGTGGCAGCAAACTGCAATTTCCCTGGCAAAGTTCTTGGCATTTAGCGCGCATTAACTGAACAGCAGCTAAGGGAAGAGAAGAAAAAAGAGGAGAGAGAGGAAAATCTTCGGCTTACACTTGCTTTTCACTTAATTGGATTTGCTTTGGCATCGCGTTTTCTATATCGTCCTCCCCCATTCAGGGCTAATAATTGCAGTTTGTAATTATTTTTAAAGGGATTAAGCGCTGCAAAGGACAGCAGCTTAAATGCAGCTTCTGACCAAGTTCCGCTTGCTCTCTTTATCTCTTTCTCCCTCTCTCTCGCTTTCTATCTCCCTCCGGCTGTATCAGTGTATCTCTCTTGTGATTGCTTTGAATGTCAATTTCAATTTAACATTTTATTCGCATATTTAAATAGTAAAATAAAATATATACACAAAGTAATTTTGCATGCCCCAACGGATATAACACATACACAAACACTCACACAAACACACTCACACAGAGAAAGAGAGAGAGAAACATACACAAACTGAGTGGCGAACTCTCACACTTGGGGTTAAAATCAATTTCATTTAATTTCCTCAAAAATCAGCAACGCGTTGCCAGCAGCGTAGCGTCCTTCGACTTTGGTTTTCTTTTGATTGGCGGCAATTGGCAGTGTGCTTAGTATACACATACTTCTCTCTATCACTGTAAGTGCTGTCAGTCTGTGTGTGTGTGTGTGTGTTTGTGAGCGAAGGCGGAAATTGAAATTCTCACACATTCACAAGCCCGCATTATACACAAGTAAAAGAGAGGAATTTGTTTGGCTTCTTCCTTGAACATTTATTTGCATATTTTAAAGGCAACAAATTTAAATGTTATGCATGTAAAAAGGCAGCGAGGCGTAAACATCGAGTACACATGTGTGTGTGTGACTATATTTTCTGCGCATTGGGATGTCAATAAAACAATGACAATGTCGCAATCTCAACTCGCATTTCTTCAACTTTAGCATTCGACATTCGGTTGCGTCCTGTCACTTAAAATGCTCAACTCAATTCGTTTTGTCACGTCCACGTCCACGTTCACTTCCATGTCCCATGTCCATGTCGCATCGAGCAGTCAGCCAACTGAGAAACTGCTTCTGAGCTTCAGTTTATGTCACGCATTATTAACACACGCCCCATAGATGCTTGCCAACTGGTTGCAGTCGACATGTGCAACGCGGCGTATGCGCAATGCTAAGCGACAGCACTTCGACAGCAGTGAGAGAGAGGGAGAGAATGGGAGAAAGCGAGTCACTGTGATGGTAACAGGGTCTGGGATAACGTCTGCCACAGCGACTTCTACTGCAGACTCGTGAGTTGATTGCTAAACGCATTGCAATTCCAATGTCAGGCAACTCTGTTGTTGCGTGTGTGTTGCCCACATTTATTTCGATACTCTACCCCAGGAGTATTCCTCTCAGCTGCATTTGTTTCCAAGAGAAGAAGGAAGCACAGACAGAATATTATATAAAAGAATCTTCGTACATTTCAGATAATATAACTATAACATAGTTCTTAGAAAAACAATTCTAGCAGATAAATGATTCTCAAATATCTCTCGATAATGTTTGAAATATCGACAACATTTTAAAAACATTAAATCTTTAAAATTAGAAATTCTACTTCTAAATCAAGCAATTCACATTCGCGCATACTAAACTAATATTCCAGAAGTTTACTTCTTACTTTCTCAGCTGCAAATAAGGAACTTATTTATTCGCAAAGTTAAATGCAACTAATTTGATTATGTTCACAAAAATGCAATGAAATTGGCTGTAAGAGTATTTAGTCTTCTCTCTCTTGCTTTTGCTGTCAATTCAAGTCAACAATAGCTGAGATTTGTTTGTCGTTCTGGGATGCAGCAACAAAAATAAAAAAAGGAAAGGAAAGGAAAATATTGTGCTCGCCATCCTCTTTACCTTATTTATTTTGCCATGTCGTCCGCCTGCGCTTATGCAATGCTTTTTGGCACGTTCTGCAATGCTCGCAACGCGTGCAGAATGCCCATGTCTTGTGTGTATTTGCCTAAGTGTGTGTGTGTGTGTGTGGCGAGTGTGTGCAGCACTTGCACTAATGAAAAGTCTTGTGGTTAAGCGAAATGTGCTCTTGAGTGCGAGTGCGAGTAGCCCACAAAATATCTAGAGACAAACGAATTTTGGCCATGAATAAAAAAGTTATGAAACTCGTTTGTTCTCTGGGCGCAATAAAATGTGGTATGTAATCGACAGAGTGTGAGTGTGAGTGTGTTTGCTTAGTCTATTTGTTGTTGTGTGTATGTGTGTGTGTGTGCATGTTAAGAAGCATTTCGCATTGTTTTATGGGATTCCATTACAGCAGGTAAATACATTTTCATCAACCCACTAATTTGCTTTTCCCTCAGTCGAAGTCGAAGTCTAAGTAGAAGGAGAACGGTTCAAGGTCGCATTTCACAAATATTGTCTATTGTACTGATGACATTATCTAGCCAAGACCTCACACACATTCCTTAGGGAAGGGAAACCAAGAGAGAGAGACAGACGGAGTCCCAACCTGAACAATTTGTTTCGCTTGGCATGTGGCCGAGCACATTGTTTATGCCACCTTGTTGCTGTCTTGTCATCGTCTTGGCATAGACTCCCATCAAACGGTGGCGTCTCCTCTACTCTACTCTACTCTACGCTAAATATTTCTATGTCTGTGTCTGCCACGCTCGATATGAATTCAGCAGCGACAACAGCGTCTTCTCGGTCGTCAAACGTTGACACGCATCGTGGCATATGCTTAGGGTTTTGGCTTTAACTTCATCTACAGCTCGTTGTGCGTTGTGTTGTCGCCATGCCGACATGGCTTCACTTCTCTTCCCTACCCATTGCTTCCCCTTCCACACACAAAAACTGTGGCGCAACATCAGCGTTTGCCACAACATTGTCGATGTTGCCTTGTCGCCGCCGCGGTTTGCTCGTCGCCCCAACCACAATCTGATTTCTTGCCAACTGATTTTGTGATTTTCGCAGAAAATCGCAACAACATTCGCGGTCGACAGAGGGAGCGAGAGAGAGAGTGTGCTCATTAAATACGCTTTGACATTTGCTGTGCGTGTTGCTCACATTGCGCTTATCTTGTTTAGACGGAAGGCAGCCAGACGAGACAATGAGGCAGTCCCTATTATGCGCCTCTCTCTCCCATCCCTTCAAAAATTCCCATCTCGTATCTACATAAAAATCAAACATGTGGCAAGGCAGCCGCATCCACAGCCGCCACCACAGCCGCAGCATTTCGACATTTATGCGATGGCATTAAACACCCCGTGGCAGAAGAACGAATGCTGAATCGTGAATGTTGGATCGTGAATCGTGAATCGTTTGTGAATCGTATACAGTAAACAGCCCACGTAATTAGCTGCGTGGGCTTTAAAAAATTTTTAAATGCACTATTAAAACATGCGGCACGAGGGACGTCTTTCTTTTTTTTAGTATGCATACAAGACAAGACAAATCTGTGCTGTGACTTGTTTCCATTTAGCAATTTGACAATCTGTTTCCCCTACTTCCCTGCACAATCGTTCTCACTCCCCTAAGCTCGCCACATAATTGTTATGTTGATTGCAAAATTTTTAGCGCTTGTAGTTAAGTCAAAACCCCAGAATGCTTAACAAACAACATGCTGCTGACGAGCAGAGGAAGTGGCAGAGGGGGAAGAGGGACAGCCTGGGGATCAGCTGGAATCGCTGCGGGAATATGGAGAGAATGGGGAATGGAGAACGGCGTCGACGCACTTTTGACATGCAAATTTTATGCATTTTTTTATGTCGCACTTGGGGGAAAAAGTTGGTCGAAAGTCAGAGTTGAGGGTCGCTCGACTTGTGCGTGTTGTTATCGTTGTTGTTATTACTGTTGCTATTTCTGTTGCTGTTGCTGTTGCTCTCGTTGGTGCAGCTGCAATGTTTGTTCGTGCTGTTGTTCATTGCAGTCGTAATTAATATAATTTCTGTTTTACGTACGCATAAATTAAACAATTCGCTGCGTGACTTTTAACGAGCTCTTAAAGCCATTTTGTACAACAATTTGAGTTGCAATTTTTCACACTTGACAGTTGGTCAGCAGCGGGCAACAGCCAACTCGAGGGAAAAGTGGCTGCAAAATGTGAAGTTTTGCTGGCAGCTCAGTGCCAACTAATTAAGAAAATATTTGCAGAGCAATCGCATGGCAAAAACCAACGTTGCAGCGTTGGAAAATGGCAAAAATGCGTTTCAAACGCTGCCTGCAGCCAAATGCCAAAGCAACAGCAACAGCAAAAAGCGAAAAGGATGCAACCAAGGAGGCAGTCAGGCGTGCAACAAGCCGCATAGCCATACATACGAGGTGCCCAGAACCAAGAGCAGGACTGCCTGCTGAGATTGCCGAGCTGCCTGCCACAGCACAATACATTTCTCCGGCAATTGTGTGCCAAGAGCAATTCCTAGATGAAGCCCAGCTACGGCCTTGCAGCAATAAGAAACTGTACATAAAAAGAGCACACATTTAGAGAGGAAGTCTTCGTTTGTGTATGACACCATGTTTATACACTCTCGCTAAGCTACTTGAGAAAGTCGAAGCAAGTGCAGCTGTTACTTTTTTTATTTGCATACTTTTAGGCTAAGCTTTAATCAAGCTTTGCATTTGCTCTCCTCTCACTCATTGTCAGCACTTAAATGTTTTCTTGAAAGTGCATTTCTTCTAGGCTAAGCTTTAATGTCTGCTCTTCCTTTTGCCGTCTTCCTTTCACTCTCAAGTCGAATATCGATGCCTTACTTTGCAGCAGCTGCTCAGCGAAATCATCTCTGAATTGGGTCAGGTGTGATTGGCATGCTCTGTACATATCCCCCACCTCCCCCTCCCCCTTACTTTCAATGACCATGCCATTTGTCGTTACTGTAAAGTTTTCTTCATTTTTTCCCTGTTGTTGGTCGCTGATGGACATCGTTATTTTCAGTGTTGCTGCCGCTGCTCGGGTGATAAGCAACAAGAAGGCCTCCCCAAATGCATTCGGTTTTATGATGAGATTTTGCTGCTCAGCGCTGCTCTGCTTCTTGCCAGTGTTAAGTTATACAGAGAATGGCCAAAAAAATAAAGCCATAGCACAAAGGCAATGGCGAATGTGAAGGCAAAGCCAAGGCAAAAGTTGTTGTGTCCATTCGACAAGCGATGAGGCAACAAAGGAAAGGGACATCTCAAAGCTTTGTTCATGCAAATTGAAGTGCGTGCTGGGCGCCTTTGACTTTAATGAGATACACGCAAACAACAAAAAACATAAACGAGCAGGGCGTGCCAAGGAGCAGGAGAAGCGGCAGTGTAAACAACGACGACTGCCACATGCAGTGCCGCAAAAATTAATATTTGTGTTAATAAAAGCCACGAAGGGAGGCAGGCAACAAAAAATATATATAAGCAGCAGCAGAAGCGAGAGCCCGAAGCAACAACCACAACCAATGTTTGGCATATTCCGGATCCCAGATCCCACATCCCAGTCAGACCATTCTGGCAGCTAGCAGCAGCTGTGTGGTCGTAAGTGTTTACATTACTTGTTTGGATCTAAGCACGCGCATTTAGTCGAGCGAATGCGAATGTGGCATCCCCAAATGGAGAAGCCGAGCATGGGAATGGAGAATGAAGACGAAGCTGGAGCTAAATAACAAGTGAAACGTGCCAAATGCTACAACTTTAGCTGCAACTCGCACTTGACAGCCGAAACATGGACAATGCGGCTAAAAAAAAATATAAAATACTGAATTCCAAACCCAGTGCTAAATCCAAATTCAAACCTCAAACCCTAAGCAAAGCCGCGCTTGCAATTCAAGCTCTGCAGCATACAATTCAATTAAAAAACTTTCCACTTTTTACTCGTTTTTCTTCGCCTTCCCAACGCTCTCTCTGAAGTATTTCCGCTCAGTGTGGTAAAATGTCGGTGACGTCTCAATTTTTGCCCTGCTATGCTGCAGCAATGCCACCGAAAGCCAAAAGGAAAGCGGGTGAAAAGCGAAGTAATAGGAAGCAAATAGCGAGAACGGGATGGATTGAATTGGATGTGAAGTGGCAAGTGAGGGCAACAATGGGTTAAGCTGGGTATTTTAGGAAATGAGAAAACAATCATAATGAGTGGGGAAAACGAATAGGAAATTGCATAACGCATAAGCCAAAAGGGTCCGCTGTTAATCGCAACTTTAATGCAAAAAAATTAATATGTAGTACTTTTGATTGTAAGAGGAAATTCTATAATTTATGATCCAAAAAGGTAAAATGTTAATCCGAACTTTCCTATTAAATAGTTTATCTTTCATGTTTTTATTTTCAGTTTTCATAAAATTCTATTTAAATTGTGATGAACAAAAGTGTAATGAATGATGTAAATTAAATTTAAATTTATACATTATAAAAATCACATTTTTGTCTTTAATTATTAACATAGACAGTATACACATGTGTTTGTTTGTCATGAAAGTCAGCAGTCATGTTGCTTATATGCAAATGCAAAGTTAATGTTCTTCTTGTTTTTTTTTATGTTTTCGACTATCGCTTTCAAATTGTTTGCAAGTCATTCAACATTCTCAAAGTTCCACACAGTAACTTGACTTGAACACAAATGAAAAAGACAAAAAGGAACTTTTCGTATTCGTAATGTGATGTTGGTGTTTAACCCTTTTTTCAGCGATTGCTTCCATTGTTTGCCGAGTGTTGCTGGCATCCGTTGGCTGCCTCGTTCCCTCCTTCTTGGTCTTGGTCTCGGTCTCGGTCTCTCACTTCTCCTCGAATTCCAGAACACACCAACCTTCAATCTGCTTCCATCTTACTTTGGCATTGCATTTCAGTTTGGTGTGTGGTTTTTCTCTTTTCGCTTTTTTTTTGTAGTATTTTATTTTTTGTGCTGTTTGCCTTTTCTTTAACACCCGCATCGATGGATGGAACTCAAGCGAAATGAAACTTCACACCATTTGCCACAGCCCCCCGCTTTCCCACTCCCATTCCCTTTCATATTCCCATTCCCATTACCTTTTCCCATTCACATTCTCATTCCCATTCCCATTCCCATTTCCAATGCCAATCACCATTGCCACCTTGGCACTAGAAGCAAGAGCAGCAGCTGCTGCTGCTTAGCAATGAATGAAATGCAATTAAGTTGATGTCGATGCATGTTTATAGTGGCGAAGTGACTGCCTGACTGAATGACTGAATGACTGACTGGCGCACAAAGCCATATTGATGTATTGTAGGGCGAAGCAACACCTCTTCTATTGATTACTTGCTGTGCATAGAGGGCGAGTTATCTGTGAATTGGCAAAGCGGAAATGAAAACTCAGCGGCAAGAGTGCGCAACACTTTTGAGTGGATTAACGAGTGGAGTCGTGAGTGAGTTCATACTTCATTCATATAGTATATATACGAGTGTATAATGCCCAGTTGACATGCCAGATGCGTCACTTAATTAAGTTAATTTAAAGCATGCATACAACGCGGTGACTCTCTCTCTCTCTCTCTCTCTCTCGCACACATATTTCAGCTCTTAATTAAGCGAATGCCAACGTGACTAGGCAAAGAATTGGCTGCCAACAGCTGCTTCAACTGGCTACTAAAAGCTGCAAAGTCACGACAACTTCTGCCAGCAAATAGCATTAAACACTCTTCCAGCTCACAAGTCCCAACGTCACTTCTTCTACTCCTGCTCCCTCTCCTTCTCCTTCTCTTCGTTTCGCTTAGTACTGCTTCCACACATTGTTGACCCCACAGAGGCTTTGCATATTTGGTTAGAGCAAACTGTTGGCCTGGCAAAAGTTGCGCAAGTTTTTCGCAATCATTTCCACAGGCTGCACTTTTTTTTAGCACACACATGTGTGTGAGTGTGTATGTGAGTGACACGCCCACACACTTAGTGGGCGGCATTTCTGCGGTGTGTCTTCATAATGGATGCTCAGATGCGGGGCAGACAAAAGGCGAGAAAATTTGCGGGCAACATGTTCATTTATCATTTGCTTGAGTAATTGAAATTTCAAGTCTGAAGCCATCAGACCAGACGCCCCATCAGACCAGAGCAGAACAGAGCAGACCACAGCAGAGAAGACCATAACATCAGACCATAGCCAGGCAAGCTGGCAAGCAGGCAATCAATGTGTGCCCAGAGAGCTATCCGCCACGCATCCCTGGTAGACCCTCAGAGTCCCAGGCAGAGTCCCAGACCCAGCCAATACATTAGACTGCTACTCTCTGACACATTTCGCTTTGAACTTAATGGATATGAAATAAATAAAAGAAAGAAAAAAAGAAGAAGTGAGCGGAACAAAATGTATAAACTCACTTTACTTCTTCTAACATAAGCATATGCATGAGTAATATGCAAAAAAATAAAATGCTCAACATTGAGAGAAAAGGTTGCCGCAAAAAAGGCGCCTTTAAGTCACACAAAATGGCGGCCGGAAACTCATTGAATGAGCATGAAAATCGATTGGGGATTACTCTCGGGCGCTTTTCATTTTTACCTCGTTTCGGGCATACTCGTAGAAGGTATTTATTTTTGGCCCCAACGGCTTATCCCTTATGAAGCTGAACCTGACTCGAGATGGGATGGAGAATGGGGAGTTGGGATCTCTCTCTCTAAGTAGGGGGCTGAGCTGTCGCTTACGCATCGAAGCACAAATGATTTATAAGGTAGACAAAACAAAAGTTGTTGCCGCACCTAGTTGACTGGCCTCAAAAAAAAACTTTGTGCGCGGGAGCGAGAAGAGGGACAAAGGGATGACAGTTGGGTATTCCTATGCCAACCCAACACAGATACCGATGAGTACAAGAATTTGTAGTTATTTCCACACGAAGGCTGGTGACACAAAAACGCAACCATTTGACCATAAACATTGAACTAAATTCAAAATCAATTTAGCGGAATAATAAAAACGAACCAGGGTCGAGCCAAGCGACAGGGAATGCGACCTGGGATTAAAAGCGCTTCGGACGCTTTGGCGGCCAACTCCATAGTTGCTGTATTCGATGGCTTGTTGGCTGACAGCGGCCATTATGAGCTTTGGCTGCAATTATGCCAACAATTGGCCGTGTGACACACCCACACACACACATACGCACACATACATACAGACGGTGTGTCAGTGAAAGCGAAACTCTGCCATCAAAGGAAATTAAAGGCTGATGTTGGGTAATGTGTGCGAGGAACAATTAGGCGACGAATAACACTGACTTATTTATAGATGATCTGATGAACTGAATACGTGGCGGGAAAAAAAAATAATATTTAAAAATAGATTCAAAGATCAAACGTTTGCTAAGCGATGCAATTTTGACAGCTTTTAAAAGTCGAAAAAAAGAATTTGAGTTTTTATTTTAACAATTTTGCGTTTCATTGTTTTGAGATATAATCGATTAAAAATGATTGTGTTTAGCCTGTTCTCAGCCGGCAATTGCAAAATATAATTAGTGAAAAGAAATTATAGATCAAACAATGTTTTTGCTAATCGATTGAATTTTGACAGTGTCGAAAAAGCAGTTTGATTTTCTTATGGTAATGATTCATTATATTAATTGATATACCAAATATAGAACTCGACATACTTTAGTAATATGGAATATTATATATTATATATATAATATTATATATTCTAAGGTTTTCTTACTACACTGTTTTGCTTTTACTCAAAATGGGTAACGGGTATCTCACAGTCGAGTTCAATCGATTGTACCTTTCTTACTGGCTTAACTAAAACTTGAGATCTATTCACTCATCAAATGAAAGCAAATTGACTTTTGACCGCTTCAAAAACAGTTAATTTGTTAAGGCTATTGCTTAAAAGCAATTACGATAGAGAAAAAAACCAATAAGATATGAACGAACATAAAAAAGTAATTATTGGTCTCGAACTGAAAATGAAAAGTTATGTGTGCTAATCGATTGAATTTTGACAGTATCGAATAAGCAGTTTCCTTTTCTTATGGTAATAGATTGATTATTAATTGTAAAGAACTCGGCATATTTTAGTTAAATGGAATATTATTTGGTATATTCAAAGTTATTCTTACTGCACTGTTTTGCTTTTACTCAAAATGAATATCTCAAAGTCGAGCCCACTCGACTGTATCTTTCTTACTGGTTTAACTAAAACTTGAGATCTATTTACTCATCAAATTATCTTTAAAAACATTCATTTGCTTAGACAGTTATCAATATGCATTGGTTTGATTTTTTCTATGAATTATATTAGTAGAAATATATAAAAATATATTATTAAAAAATTAAATACTGAAAATCAAAACTAATGTTTGCAAATCGATTGACTTTTGACCGATTCAAAATCAGTTAATATGTTAAGGCTGTTGCACAAAATCAATTATGATAGAGAAAAAAACCAATAAGATATAAACGAACATAAAAAAGTAATTATTGGCCTCGAACTGAAAATGAAAAGTTACGTGTGCTAAACGATTGAATTTTGACAGGATCGAAAAGTGGAATTAGCTTTGCTTAATATCGATTTCCATTGCTTTTATTGTTTTCGATAAATTGTTATAAGAGCAGAAGCTGTTATTTGCCAATAAATAAAAGAAGGAAGCACTGTTCCTGGCAAGCACTTACGACAAATTGCCATAAATAAGTACAATTTACACATGTGTATATGTGTGTATGCGTGTGTGTGAGTGTAAGTGTGTGTCCTGTGTCCTGCCTACTGGCTGCTGGCTGCTGGCAGAATCTTTGTATTTTTGTTGGCCAGGGCCAAAACGCAGTCAAGCAGCCAAGCGGCGACAACTGCAGCAGTCTCTGAGCTTATTTATGCCTTTAGCCAACCTCAGCAGCATCAACAATAATACATAATAACAACAGCAACAACAACAAAGCAGCAAGAGCAAAAAACTATTGTAGCCAAAAGTCAAGTGAATTTCCTTCACACACACAAACACACACACGCATTCAATAAAAAAGAACTCACACACATAGAGAGAAACCAAACAGGATGAACGACTTGCTCGCAATGGCATGAAATGTACTTTGTTATGAATTTTTGTTACATCCTTTTTCGTTTTTCGTTTTGGGGTTTGCTTCTTCTGCTCCCATTTACTTCCTTCTAGGAATGGCAACGACAGCAACAGCAACAGCAACAGCAACTGTGGCAGTAGCTACAGCACTAGCAGCAACAACAAACATTAGAAAAAGGACGCAAACACATCCGTAAACAATTTGTTCATGCCCCTTTTTTTTGTGCTCCCGTTTTTCTTTGGCATTTCGTTGCTGTTGTTGTTGTTTGTTTTGTTGCCACTGTGTTATGTCTTCTTTGTGTTTATTTGAATGCGTTGCTTTCTTCTTGTTTTCTCGTTTTTTTTTGTGTCACGATAAGCAAAATAAAGTAATGAACAGAGAAATTGAAAATGTTGCAACAAATAAAAACAACTGGGATAAGAAAGAAATGCGAGGCTAAAATAAAATAAAAGCCATAAAATGGTTAAACGCTGTTGTCCTGGAAAGTGGCAATCGGATTTTCAGATATCAACGGGTTGGCAATTAATAAAAGGAATGAAAAAATGCTAAAGCTTTGAATTAGCAAAGGGAAATGAAACTTGATAACGTGATATGAATAAAAACAATGAATAAAATGAATTGAACAACAATAAAAACACAGTTTTTAATACAATAGCGATGATAATAAAAAGCAACGTAAATTATGTGCATTTGAATTTAATTGAATATGACAATTTGAATGCAAAGTAAATAGAATTGTGACCATTATTGTTTCTAGATAAATAAACAAATGCACATTGACAATTTAAATGCAAATAATAAATTTTGATTCGATAAAAATAACTTATGTTAATAGGAGCATAACATTTCCCCACCTAACTTATAATAAACAAAAGTATTTTCCTAAGATATGCTTACCCCATCTAAAAAACAAAAAAATACGTTCAGAGGTCGTTGCAAAGAAAGTAGTGTGTGTAAAAAAGAGATACAAATATCAGATCGAGAAACTGTTGCATCCTCTGGCTACCGAAGAGTGACAGAGATGGATTGCTGAATGGGGGAAGCGAGTCGGAATCACAGCTTTTTTATTGTTGTTGTTGCTGTTGTTGCTGTGACTGCCTTTGGCAGCATTTGCCATTCTTGGAATATGTTTCCACATAAGCAGGATTCTATATGCTTCTCTGTATGTGTGTGTGGGTGTGTTGTCATTTATGTACATTTGGATAAGTCAACGTAATTTTTCTTTCCCTTTTTTCAACGCTTATTTACCATTTCATTTCCATATGCACAAAGCAAATAAGCAAACAATTGGAGTTTACTTGCAAACAGTGAGCAGAATGTGAGTGTTGGGTTTGATACAATGTTGTTGTTGCCACCGACAGTCAAGTTTGAGTGAATCGTGTGGTGGCTTAAGAGTGCGGGAAGGAAGAGTGGGGAAAGGCAGGGCAACAACTTTACTGACTTCAGTGACACGCGTGAGACGTTTGGCGTGTTTCCTTGGGCGCGAGGTTTTGACATGGAAAAGGCTCTCGCCAAAGTTGACAGGATTTTAGGTGCGCGGAAAGGATTAGGCGGAAATATCGACTTGCAAATGTACAATACACACAATCTATATGTATTTTGTGTGCACAGGATAATCGACAGGCTGTCATTGTGTTTACACTAAATTTCAATTAAATTTTGAGGCCTCGTTGACATTGACAGCAGCCACAGCCGCAGCAGCAAATGCAAATAGCATTTGGCATAAGAAACAGCAGAGAGAAAGCAACTAAAAAAGAATACAACAAGAAGAAGTACAGAAAAAGAGAGAAAAAAAGAAAAACAAAAACAATTGCAAATGCTGTCGCTGTCGCCAAACAAATCTCAACAAACTTTACAAAACAATTTTATGCGAGAAAATGAAGCCACTTTTCGCACAACAAAAACAACGAACAACACACAGAAAATCGTCGCGTGGGCAACTGCCACAAAGTGTGACCAAGAGGAACGCTCTTGGAGAGAGGGGGCGAGGGGGGCAGCGGGGCATAGCTTGTGCGGATTTGCTGACTGGATTTAAAATGGAAATTATTTGAGAAAACCAATTCACTTTATTACTTTGGGGCATACGCAAAGTAAAACAAAAGCAGCAGCAGAAGCAACAACAACTCTTGAAGCAACAGCAACAACAACATTGAGCACCACAAAGGCAAGCGACCATAAAAATTAATGCAATAAAAACACATGGCACATGGCACATGGCACAGCTCAAACAGCGTTGAAAGCGAAACAAAAGTTGCCACGCAGAAAAGAAACCGAAACAAAGCCAAGCACGAAGAAAAACTTGCATTCGATAAGGAAGAAAGCGCTTCTAAATTAAGTGAGAACACAAGGAAAGCAACAAACTTCTCTCTATCATCTAGTCAGAAAATCAACACAAAAACACTCCTAGAGTGAGATTGATAAATAACCAAGAAGCAAGATACTTAAAGACAATGCGAACTTAGTCTACTCATTTGCAAGATGTTTTAGCGACACCCAAAAAAGCAACAACTTATTGTTATAGAATCAACAAAATAAAAACAAAATTTAAGCTAAAGAAAAAATGCAAAAAAAATCTTAATGTGGCTGACACGAAAAGTAAGTTATTTATTCACTTAAGCTGAACAATAAAAATAGAGTGACTAATTAGTCATGAAATATACCATCCACTACATATGGATACTTTAAACATAAAATAGCTGATTATAAAGTTGAAATGTTAATCAAAGTAGAAGAAGATTCATCCACATCTATACTAAATTTTAATCAAGTGAGATTGCAAAACTTAGTTTTTTTGTTGACATTGGTGTTGGGACTATATTGCAAATCGAAGAATGCTTCAGTCCAGTAAGTTTATTTGTTTTATAGAAATTTCAGTTGTTTAGAAGTTTATCTAATTTATTATTCTTTCTTCCATTTCCTAGAAGAGTCACTTAAAATAGCTGATCGTCAAAATATTTCTACTCTTACAATTATTTATTCACATAAGCTAAGCAATTAAAACAGAGTGACTAATTAGTCGTAAAAATCTATTATATCGAGACTCGTTAGACATAAAAGAACTAATAATCAAGTTGAAATATTAATAAAGTTTGGAATGACAATACAGTTAAAGTCATAATAAGACGATTCAACAGCATCAGTCTTTGATATAGTCTCAATCTGAGTTGAAAGTAAGTGAGATTGCCAAAACGAATCTTTTTGTTGACATTGGAGTTGTGAGTATATTACAAATCGAATACTTGAAATACTTAGTGAATTTATATAACAAAAATGTCAGTTAAGGCGTCCACTTCTAAACATATGATTAATCTCTCTAAGGTCTGATTAAATATCCCTCAAGTCCATCTAATGATTCACTCTTTCATCTTTTTCCCAAAAGTTTTTATTAAAGTATTGATCGTGAAAACTACTCTTACTTAATTCATAGAGAAGGATCTTCAAGTCTAGCTAATGATTTACTTCTTTATGCTTTCAAATGTTTGTGCATCGCAGGGCTTCAATTAAAAGTCGAGAGCTCCTCGTAGATTTTATTTCTATGGCTTCACTTTGCCATGGCTCCGCTTTGGCAGCAATTAAAAGAACCTGCGAGTCATAAACATTGAAGCTTCTGTTGTTGCTGTTGTTGTTGTTACTGTGTTCTTGATGTTGCTGCCACCCGGCGGTGTTGCTGCATCCATTTGCTGCGACTCCCGCTGTTGATACAGCTCCTTGTTGTGCTTGATTGAGCTTGAAGTTGCGCCTCATAAAATCGCGCTGCCGTGTCGTGGGCATAATTACACTTTTCAATTATGCATAATTATGTGCCGCGCAGCAATTTGTGTTTTGTCGTTTAAAAATTTAAAGTGCAGCACATCCAACCAACGTTCAAATCTCACACTGCTCTTCCTTCGCTCTCCCTTCACATCCCCATTTTTCCCTCTAACAAATGCGCTGCTGTTATGCGATATGCCCGAAGCGAACTGAGGCGGATCGACCGCATTTTTGTTTGCATGTCCCACTGTTTTCTGCTCTCTGCTCTTGTGCATTCTTTTCACTCTGCGGTTGGCATTGGCCATGTCGCTGGCAAGGACAACGAGACCAGCAACAACAGCAACAACAACAGCAACAACAGCGCAGCAGGCAGACATAAATCAGGATTTTCGCAGCCTGGGCCACAAATGTTTTTAAAAGGATTCGCTGTGGGGGCTGAGCGCGCAGCGCTGTAAAAACAAAAATAACTTTGGGGGTCGTTTGGGTTCGTTGTCTTTGTCGTTCTCGTTGTCGCCTGCAATCGCTGATAATCTTATGCATGCTTAAACAGGATATAGATACATATAGTAAATATATATATACTGTGTTTGTGAATGGGTCTATGGCAATGTTCAAGTGCCGACTTATGACTTACCCATCATGCAGCAGAGCAGCGTCGAAAGGGTCAACATTTTGATGCGTGGTTTGGGCGCCGAGCGCCAATTGCCTCGAATCTCCTTTCAGTTCCTTTTTTGTCTCCTTCGCTCTTTTCTTTCTCTGTCCTTTTCACTCTTTATCACTTTCACTTTTTACCGTGTTTTTTGCTTTACTTGCGCTATCGATTTGCACTTTATTTGCTTTAAGTGTTTTATATAGCTGCACTTTTAGCAGTTTTTTTTAGCACTTTTTCCGATGGTGGTGTTGTAACTGTAACTGTAAATGATATTTTCATTGCGCATTGCACAGACAACACAACACAAACACAAACAGCAACAGCGACAGCCTCTCAATGAATTAAACACTCGGCGTGACATTTAAAACACTTAATTCCATTGGCAGACATTTTAATCTTTTAACGTTCGTTTGTTAACCTTTTTTCGCCACTTTCTGGCTGTCACTGCTGCTGCTGCTGTTGCTGTTGTTATTGTTCGGTCTTCGTTCTAGGCCAAATATTATTTGTTTTCCTTCTTTTAGCCTTTTATTTATGCCACTTTTGCCGTTGCTGTTGCCGTTGCCATTCCTTGTTGCCCCCGCTTTTTGTTGCCGCACAGTTTCAATGCTTTTTGCTGCCTCGTCTTTGCAGACCAAATTGATTTTGTCAGCGCTCCGAACTTAAATTGATTAAATTTATCATTGTTTTTATAAGCCTCGCTTTCTATCCTTCTATTTGTGTTAATGAAATCCATAAATTGATCAAAATAAAAAGCACCTAGAAAAACATTTTAACGACCAGATTAAAAACAGAAAAAGCAATCATGAAAAATAAATTATATTAATGCTTTAAATCTAAATGTAGTCACAATATTTTAAGAACTCTACTGCCTTTTATTTATAAATATTTAAGGAATAACTAAAAGGATTCTCCCTCCCTTTGACATGTGAACCGAACGCAACCTTCGAAGTTAACCTGCTCACTTCTAGTTTTAAACACCTCTGGCCGCAAAGGGAAAATAAAAATCAATTAAACTGTGTTACCACGTATCCATTTGACCAAGACAAATCTATCATGCAAAAGATAACCAAGCGATGTATGATTAACAGAAACTTTAACTATAATTTCCGTGTAGCATATTTGATGAGCCCAGACTGACACGCATGTCTATGGAATATTGATGGGATCCCAGCCCACAAATTAGACCCAAAAATAAATCTCCGCCCGCTTAAACATACTCAAATATGTATTTGTATATATAAAAATTCTATTCCATACATATGTGTATCTATTTTCTTTCCTTATTCGGGTTTAGGGACCCAGCCTCAGGGGCTTGTCACGCCTCAAAACTGAAACCCGCCCGGCAACTGTCCGTCTGTCTGTCTGTCTGAGTGTCTGGCCAACAACTTTGGCATATCCTTGAGGCTGTCAGTCATTTTTATGTATTCCATTTCACTCAGTTGGACATCAATCAATTTGGCCAATGGCAGCCAGAAGTTTCTTTATTTTTGGACCAAAACTCTGCTTCCTTAAGCAGAGTTGAGTGTTCACTCGGGTACTCGCAAATTTGTCGCAGGCGTGTAAAATTAATTAAAAGCTAATTAATTGCAAATTTGCAACAGTGTCACCAACTAATTACAAACTGCAAATGGTGCTGCCCCGGGTTGAGAGGGCTCAACTTAAAGGTACAATGACTGACAGCAGCCAAAGGCAAGGCTAAAGGAGCGAAGGAGCAAAGGAGAGACGAAGGCTTCGCTACCCTTTGCTGGTTGCCGGGCTTCAATCAGCAGCAGGCTTCTTAGCCCGCTCAGCCTTGGCGCCCTGTGTGGGCCACTTGTCACTGTTGCTTCCGTAATGGAATTAGAGACGGCAGGCAGCAGGCAGCGAGCAGGAAGACAGCCAGAAGGCAGAGGATAGAGGACAGAGGCAGGCAGGACATCGCCGTCGTTCTCGTGTCTCTCAAAAGTGTTAACGCACTCAAGTTCTTTGTGTATTGTTTCTCTACATGTGTGTGTGTTTGTGTCTGTGGGTGTCATCCCGTTTATGTATGTATGTGTGTGTGTGGCTTGGTAATTGTTGCCTAAAGCACTGAAAGCTCAACTGAAGTCCACTTGTCGCACTCTCTTCCTCTATATCTCCATCTATCTGCTGTCTCTTGACTTAGCTGCTGCTTCTCTTGCTGTCTTCTGTCTCCTGTCTGCGCTGTCTGTGTGTAGGTGTAATTGTAAACGTCTGCAGTTTGTTGCTCAGCACTTGAGCTCAGCCCCCCTTTGGCGTCGCTTGCCATTATGCTTAGTATCCGTGATTAGATGACATACCCAGTTACCCTTCTTCGTCCCCCTATCGACCCCTGCTCATCATCGTTTTGGCCATTTCCGCAATGCTGCGTTTCAGTGATTCCCTGTGCGACATTGCTTCGCATTGTTCATGAATATTTTATTGATACAACAGCATTGTGTGCTTACTTTAGTTTAGTATCCATTCTGTTTGCTTGTTTTGCTAAATTGAAAGCAATTTACGCAGATTTTCCCTGCATTTAAGCTAATGATTATGGCCTCTGCCTTCTGTCTTTTTCATATGGCAATTGGGAATTGGCAAAGCTTCAACGCAATTTCGCCAATTCAAAGCAAACTCTATAAATATATTTTAAATAAAATGCCAATTCGAAAGGTTGTTCTCAGCTTAAACTACTCGTATTTATTTGCTAGCTCAAGTGCTTATGCTCCTCTTTTTTTTTTTTGGTCTGACTTAAATGCTGCTAAGAACGGTAAAACGGAATTTTCCGTTGCGCGTTTTTCTTTTTGGCGACTTTTGTTGACGTGAGCTCTTATTTGTCGAAAAACTGAGCAAAACTTTTCTCGCTTGTCTGCAACTACTTAGTGCAACAATCAAGGACAAAAGTTTCCCTCTTCTTTTTTTGCGCGTTGGCTCCAACAATAGTTATTTTGTGGTTTTTTTCCTTGTACAACGTGACGTATGTGTAACACATTGGTTTACGCAATGCGCATACGCACTGTTGGCTGGCTGCTTGGCGATCGTTGAGCTGAGCACAAAAACAAAAATGCCACCCCAGCACATTTTTTGTGTTAATTTTTTTATGTGTTTTCTATTAATTTTTGTCACTTTTCAGTCGGCGAGGGCTGTGAAAATATTGAATTACAAAATATTGCTGTTCGAAGACAATTTGTGTAGACAATTTGTTTTGACGCGTTATTCCATTTATCGAGCACTGGCAAAGATCAAAGGCGATAAAGTACACTCTCACTCTCACTCTCGTTCCCGTTCTCATTCTCATTCTCTCGATGATGAGCTTGTTTTGTATTGACTTTGGTTTTGGTTTGTTTTATTTTCTGTTTTGCTGTTTTTAATTTGTTAATTTATTCTGAGCATTTGTGAACGCGTTCAACTAAATATAGAACAACTTAATTTGCTGCCTGCTAATGAAACATAGTGCCACAGCATTGGAGTCTAGTTATAGAGTGAGAGGCGTAGGCAGAGGCAGGGGCGGGGGCGTGGGCAGCATAGCATAAGGGCGAGACGTTGTGTAGGCGTAAACACATTTTTATTTGTTCTCTGTGCGTTTTGCTGTTTTTATTTTATTAGTTTCGTCTTTTGTCGCCTGCCATTTGCTAACAAGTTGCGAACACGCGGCAAGCAGCGAACAGCGAGCAGCGAGAAAAAAATCGCATATAATTCGAAACGATGTCATAAAATATTCGCGTGCGTCGCACGTTTTACTAAACTGCCCCAAAAGGCAACGGGAACGGCAAATGGCAATGGCAATGGCAATGGCAACAATACAGCAACAGCAACAACAATAGCAACAACATTGGCAACAAACAATGGGCCCATTCAATTTCATCTCCTGCCCAAGCCGGCAATGAGGCAATGAGGCTTTTCCTGCGTTTTCACACGTTCAAAATTTACGACTCGACACTTTTTTCCATCGCATACGTTCTTCGCTTTTTTTTTTTGCGAGTTGCTCTCAACTTTTGTTTTACACACACCTTACACACACTTAATCCATATGGAGTACGCAAAGTGCAATAGATTTTGTTTTGTTTTGTGCACTCGATTAACTTGTTTGTAGATTTTGGCTTGTTTTGTTTTGTTATCGAATACGTTATCGGAAATGAGGATTAGTTGACGAAAACTTTTGCGTTTGCTTCTGCTTCTGCACGTGTCACCCGCTGCGTTTGTCTCTCGCATGCGTTCACCGTCGTTGTCGCACTGAAACTGAAACTGAAACTTATTTTTGGGCCTTGCACTTGCCAGTCAGTCAGCGAGGCAGCGAGGCAACGAGGCAGGCAGCCAGTCCAGGCAGACGAACCTTTGCCTCCTCCATTATCAGGATGAGGTCTCGTGTTGTCGGTTCTAGATTGTCGGTTGCTCGTCGCTCGGTTTGTTGTTGCTGCCTCTGTTCGTGCCTCGCTGTGGCATCGTCAACTGTGCCGCCTCGTGTGGCACAGCCGATTACCCAGCTGTGCTCAATTCGCCGCAAACAAAAAGTTCTCTTAACTTGCGCTCTTGCTCTTGGTGTGCCACTTGTGCTCTTTCTAGGTCTAACAAATTACTAGATCTAGATTACAGCTGGGAAATCGAGAAAAACTTGCCGAGCTTCTGAAATGTGCCTTGAGAATTCAATAATGATTTAAAAATATTAAATATTAATTGAAATTTATTCAAATCAATCTTAATACATAATGATAATTTTCAAATTAGTAATCAGTAATTGAATCCCCAAGTGAACTTATTATTCTTGCATTAAATCAAACACTTTAGCATTCTAAGAACATTTAGCGGATTAATGATAACTAAAACTTTTTAATGATATTAGATTATGCAAATAGCAAAAACTTAAGTTTAACAAAATATAACTAATTCAATTCAGTTTAGAAAAGGTATTAAAAGCTTTTATTACATTAACGAAAAAATAAATATAATCAATTCAAAACGAAAAATTAAAACTATAACTGCAATGTTGCTGCATAAAATAATTATAAAATTAATATCATTTAACTACATAGTATATGTACATAAATATCGGCTATTTGTAAACAATGTTATTTTAACTTTACATTTAACTATCAAACACTTCCTCAGTTAGAGCACTATTACAATAATTATTTCGATATAATTTGTCTTACTTTTTATAATGTATAATATATAACTATCAAACCCTTTCTCAGACTTAAACGACACCATACTCAATTAAAATTGTTATTGTTTAGTGTAAATCTTCAATCTTTCAAATTATTTAATAATATAATCAATAATCCTATATTTTTAAAGAGCGCATTATTATTACAATGTGAAATTGTATTAGATAATAAATCGCATCTGTGTCATTACTTTATTACTTTTACTTTCAGCAACAGCATCCGCAATAACTATGACTATAGGTCAGTGCTGTGTTGTTAGTTATCAAACACTAAAATAAATATTTATTATACGTAATAATTTTACATTTGAAGGAAGCATACCGAGTGCCAAATCGGCACTATGTCAACAAAGGAATAACAATATACTTTTTATCTACTGTGAACGTAATTATCAAGCACTTTCTCAGACTTGGAGCGAGTTCTCAACAAAAGTTGCAATATTGTTTACTACCAAACATTTAAGATACGATAAGATAAGATAAGATAAGATATTATCAATACACAATTTAAAAGAAGATCATTCGTCAATAAAATATTAAATTGTATTTTATAAAAATCTACTCCATGTCAACGTTATTGTTACTATTTTGTATCTTCCACAGTCTTGGACAACAATATCCGCAACAACAATAATTACAGGTCAGTGTTATGCTGCTAGTTACTTAATATTGAAAGTGTTTCTAGTAACTATACACTTAAAAGAAGTGAAAACATTACGAGACCAATATAAAACTGTGACAACATTATTTCTATTACATTTTATCTACCAAACTATTAAGCACTTTCTCAGACTCGGACAACAGCATCCGCAACAACAATGGCTGTAGGTCAGTGCTAGTCAAAGCAGCAAGAAGAGCAACAATTGAAGAGCGCGCATGCGCACTACAGAAACTTGCTCTCATTATTTTTGTTTCTCTTTTGCGGCGAATTGATGAACTTATAATGAAATTTAGGTAGCGCCTTTGCATAAAAAGAGCTAATGACAATATAAATTCACATGCCTTGTGGAAATGTGCTGCAGATGGGCAGCGGTTGCTGTCATTGACGTTGAGTCGCTGTCGCTGTTGCTGTTGCTGCTCCTCCTTCTCCATCTTCATCTCATTCCACAACTGCAGGCAATATCAATTTATATAGAGGACATTTATAGTTGGAGTTGAGTATGATATCTCTTGGGATAGTGGAGACCATTTTATCGTGGTGGCGAAAATCAGTAATTAGCGTAAATTGAGTTGGTAAAAAGCGCAAGTGCTTTGAATTCAACCAACTGCTTGCTGTTGTTGTTGTTGTTGTTATTTCTGTTGATTATGTGGCAATTAGTTGTCGCTTTTGCGGCATGCCACCCTCTGTGTTGTCTTGACAGCAACAACAGCAGGTAAATCCCCATCCAGAGAGTCAATCCAGAGCAGCTTAGCATCCTAATTAAACAAGTTGATTAATTTCGCCACCCGTTGACCTTCAGCCTCTCGATGCTAAGGCTTCTCAACTCAATCCAGCCTCAACTTGTGGATAGTTTTGATAAGTTCTGACCTGGGTCATCTTACCATACAGAAGTTTGTAGCCAAGTTTATTCCCACAAGCTCGCATATATTGTTGAAGGTATTAAACTGCTCAAAATGCCCGCAAGCCATGCAAAAGTTTCCCATATCAATTTTCGAAGCGTATTGCAAATATTCTTTAAGCCAGCCAAATGACTGCAAATTCATGAAAGAGGGAAACCCAAATAAAATCTTTTGCTGCATACATTTTATGATTTATGAAAATATTCCAAACTTGCCACAATTATATATATTGGGCCACCCACAATCCAAAATCCACTGTCCAATGCCCACTGCCCACTGTGGTAATGCAATCAGCTTCAGCATTAAATTAAATCTCCGAGCAGAGAGAGTTTTTGTTTGGGGCAGTGTTGCATATTCAACAATTGCAAAACTGGGCGAAACCGACGACGAAGTAATAACAAATGCAAATGAATGCTCAAGAAAATTTAGTTACTACAAAATGTTCGTATTCCTTGCTCTGACAGACAAATGCGCAGATGAGTTTTTGGCTTAGTCCTTGGAAGGCAAGAAGCCTCCTTCTTGGCTTCCCCTTCGCTGGTCGACGAACAATTGAATTGGTTTAATTTGTTGCTAGAATACTTTTGGCGAAATAAATAAGGAACAATTGCACACAATGCACAATGCAATGTAACAAAGATCCAAGACGAAATTTAAGCCAAGCACATACATTGCTCTGTCGTCCTGCTAGTCAATATAATCAAGCTGCCCAATTCCCCAGCAGCTGCTGCTGCTTCTGCTTCTGCCGCACACAAAATGACAAAAAATGAAGTGCCAATGTGTAGACGACATGTTCGTGGCAGCGAGAAGAGGTGAGAGGGGCGAGAGGATCTCGGCACTGATGAGTTCACTTCACTGAGCAAATGAAACGATATTGTTGTCAATTTAGGTGCAACAAAGAACAACAACGAACAACGTCAGACAAGACAAAACAAACAGCATGCATGATGCCTGACAAAGAAACCAACCAGAGGGAGTGAAAGTGAGAGGGGAGGCCATTGAAAGGGAGAGTGTGAGTGCGAGTGTGAGTGTGAGTGTGAGGGGGTGGCAAGCATTCAGGAAGATATCAGAAAGGATGACAGCAGTAACATCAGCAGCCCAACTACCAGCTAGCAGCTACCAGGTTTCCGAGCACATAACAACAAAGGCAAACAACAACAAATTGCATGTCCTTCCGCCTTAGATGCAACACAATATACGCACTCATATTTACTTTGTCAGGTAAAAAAGGAAGGGGATGCAGGATGCAGGACGAGGGGAGCTGCATTGGGTTAAGGGCAAACTCCTGCTGCAGCATTAATGAAAACTGTAAGCGAACTGACACAGATAACATGGCACAAGAGCACACACACACACACAACTCACATTGCCACATGCCACATGGGTGTGGCAGTATTTGCAACACACAGCAGGACAATTTCCGCACCTGCGGGAAGCTGCTGAAATTGGACAGCTATTTGGTGTTCGATATATCTGCAGTTAAGTGCTTGCTTGCCTGCTTTCTGCTATGTGGATGCCATGCGGCAGCTGAAACAATTGTCAACTTATTAAATGCACTTCAAATTGACTTCATTGCAAAATTGCATTTTCCTTGGCCTTTTCCAATAATCCTCACTCCAATAAAATCAACAAAGAAGAATCTCAACTCAGCTGCTGTTTCTAAACTATTATCATTATTGATCAAATTACCGAACAAAAAGACACAAAGTTCCTCTTCACATGTAGTTAAAAGCTAAAGTTATGAAAACTCGTATTTTCATTCCATTTTATTAAAGAAAGAAAAGTTCATTTTATTTAATTGCAAATAGAAAATCTCACATTGTTTGCTCAATTCTTATTTTCACAGTTCACCGATTTAAAAACTGAAATTACTAAGCGGAAAACAAGAAAATTCCTTTGTGTATGTTTCTAAGTATGTGAGATATTAAATGTGAATTTTCATATAATCTTTTATTTATTTTTCATTTATTTCCATTTAATAGGTAATGAAAAAATGGTATTTCTTTATTTTTATTTCAATTAATAAACAATTTAAATTAGGTATTTTATTTATTGTGATGAAGAGAAACTTTTACTACATGCAATTCTGTCAGACATGTTCTATTAGACTTTAAGCCCACTAAAGGCAAATGAAACTCTCTCTCTCTCTCTCTTTCTCTCTCTCTGCCCAACTACTTGTGTCCAACAATAGAATTTAACCTTTAACCCACGCAACTTTTGCATTTGCCTATTTTGTCAGCGAAATAAAGTTTAGAATTTGAGACAGTGATACATTTATTTTGGATAGAGATAGATAATAAGTTAAATAAATAAATTAGATATTATAATTAAGAGTAGACTACATTTAGCTGGCTGTGTTGAAGAAAAGGGCCAAAGCGGAGTGTCCTTTAAAGTCGGACAACCTCAACGCCCTGAGGCGCAAAGAGCGACTCGGCTGCCAGTTTGAGCTTCTCATTGACCAATTTGGCAATTTTGGGTGTGCGACGCCAGACAAATTCGCGTGTGCGGTCATGATTGTCCTTGCTCTCCACCTCCACCTAAAGGCAAAGCATTGATGTTAATTGCACAAAGTGGACTTTGAAGTGTCATGTGTTGTTGTGTGTTGTTGTTGTTACCTGTTTGGGCTGCTGCACTTTGATGGACATCAAGGTGGCCCGATCATCCAGCACACTAAACTTGATGCGGCCGATCATCTCGTTGGTCCTGGCCGTGGCACTTTTCACGCTGCGCACGCTGCCCCGCTTGAAGGACTTCTCGACGCGCAATGTCAACGGACCCAGCGTGAATTTAGCCTTAATGGTCGAATTGCGACCTTCCGCATCGCTGATCACCTTCACATTGCCCACGCGCTTCAGCGACGCCAGGCCGGACAGACTGCCCTCGGCTTTTTGTATCTTCTCCACTTCCGCACCCGCGCCCGCCTTGCTTGCCCCAGCCACAGCCGCTGGCTGATTGTAGCTGCCGCTGCTTCCCGCCTTTAACGCTGCCGCAGACGCTGCCTTTTTTGTGTTCTGTTTCTGCGTCTGACGCTGTCCTGTTGTCTGTCCTGATTTCTTTTGGCTGACTTTGCCGGCAGCCGGCAGCTGCTCGCCATTGAACACGGTGCGAGTTTCCGCTTTCCCAGAACCGGATGCTACGGCCTGTTGCCCCTGCTCCGTCTCCGACTCCGATTCCGTTCCCGATGCCGAGTGCTCCACCTTCCGCTGTTCGATGGCTTTGAGGCCAAGCTCAGTCTGTAATTGCGTCAATTGCTCCTGCAATTTAACTGATTCCATGGTGCCTCCATTGCTGCTGCTGCTGCTGCTGTCGCTGGCTGCTCTTGGCTCCGAGCGAGTGTTCTTGCTGCAAGTCACAGAGATTGACAAATTTGCATCATTTGCTTTAACCTTTGACGCACTGATTTGCTCGTGAATACTCTAACTTGAACTACAAGGTTATACAAGTCGTATACTTAATATGCTGCAACTAATAGCTACTTCAACTAGTTGATTTATCGAACAACATGTTTTCGAATCGCCCTATAATAATACTTAAGATTCAACATACATAACTGCTTGTTGTAGTATTGTGTTGGCTCTTATGTCGTATACTTAATATTTAGTTTTGCGCCTGCTCTTTTTTGAGAAAATCTATAAATTATAAATGCTAATGCAAAAGTACTTTAAATACTGCATCTAACTAATATATTCTTTTATCTTGCCTTCAAATTACATATTTTTTTGTTCCCTGGTCGTATGCGTAATATTTTGCATCTCTCTTCATGAAATATACAACAATCCTAAAATTCATTGAAGTGAAATTGAATTGCAAAAGCTTCAACTAATAGCTGCTCCTTTAACAACATATTCTCTTGTTGTACTTATTATTGTTGTTGATTTTTCTACATTTTGTTTTAAGGCTTAGTTGTCTATTCTCAATATTAGTTTATTTTTATTTTCTATTGCATCTTTTGCAATATGTTTTAAATCCTACACAAATATACAACTAAAAACAACTTGAGTGTGCTTTAATTTAATTAAAAACTCACTTGATCGCATACTAACTATGCCATAAAAATCAATTGTTGTTCATTCACAAGCCTTTTTTCACTTACAGCTTCTTGTGGGTTGTCGTCTTGTGGCTGCCATTTCCGCCCTTGGTCTTTGTTGTGGTCTTCACGTTGGCGCCACTGCGTGTTGGCGTGGCTGGAGCAGCTGCCGAGCGGCCAGCGAGGCGCACCACAAACGGATCATAATTGTCCGCAACGATGCGATTTATGCGCGAAAAGATGGCGTCAATGAAATGATTGTGACGCGCCTGGAATGCGTCCGTTGACATGTCGATGACGTTGTTTTTCAGATCACCTGCATGTATCACCCGCCCCGTAAAAGATGTCATGTTAATACGCTTGCATGCACAATGCACATAGAACATCATTGTGGTGTGTGTGTATGTGTGTGTGTATGGGGGAGTGTGCTTGTATTGGTTGCGGAAGGTTGAAGGGGAACTTTGAGGCTCTATTGCCATGTGCGGTTAAATTCGCAGCATGCTTTTTCGTGTAGTGTGTGCACAACAGTGTCTCTAATTACAAGTGTATGTGTGGGAGAGTACGTGTGTGTGTGCGTAGGCATGTACCACACACACACACCACAAATACCCACACAAACGCACTCTCACACACAGTGATTACTGTGTGGCTTTGTGAACACGACTATCGCAGTGTTTGTGTCTGTGTTGCTCTCTTTAAGCATGTGTGTGCGTGAGTGTGAAGTGACAGGGGACAGGGGACAGGGAAGAGGGGAAACATGCTGGGATTAGCAAAAAAAAGGAAAAATGTTATAAAAAAGCATTGACATTGAAGCAGCGCAGCCATAAACTCTTATGTAGCAATGAAAGCCATGCAAAACCAGGGCTGGAGGCGTGACAATTGATAATTAATGTTAATGCCGTAAACGAGAAGTTTATCATTATGGAATTAGCATTGAGAATATAATTGTAGCGTGCTCAATGCGTTATTACTACATTTTTTTGTTGTTGTTGTATTTAAGTCCATGCTTATGCCCAGCCCTTAACCAAACATAGTTGAGGGGAATGTTCATTGTACAACCATCGTTAGAAATAATGAGCTACTAATGTGCTTTTTACATGTCTCGCTTGCTCTCTCTCTCTCTCGCTTAAGCGACTTCCTTTCTCTCTCTCTATTTTCCTGCTAAGTTTAGTTGGTTTTATTATGGTAGACATAGCATCGTTACATGCTTTAGTTAGTTTAGTTTAAACTGTTAATGTTAACTTTGTCCTTTTGTTTTAGTTAATTGAAGCGAGCTGCTGCTGCTTAAGTTCATTGCGCTCGTTATACATTTGACATATTTAAAATAGAACTACGAGTAACGCATATAGAAAACGCAAAATAGATAATTATATAGTTAGATTACCAGCACCTGAGAGGGAGAAGATGGTTCAAAGGGCAAACTAATTACTGTGAATGCGACAGCTATAATACATACATAATCAGTTGATTAACATACAGCAGATGAGTGAGGCTGCAAATGATGAGTAAGAGACAGAAAGAGAGACAGTAAAAGAGTGAGACAGAAAGAGAGAATGTGATTCCTTTACCGTTCGATAAATAGTGACGCTTGAAAAGTATGCTAAAGATTTGTTTTTTAAATAAAACACATTTCGTTTTTTCAATTGATTTGTCAAAAAGTTGTACACAAATTTCATTTAAAATTTATTTAAGCAAAATTCTCATTTCGTGTGTGTGTGCAGCTTTGCTTTTGATGTTGTTGTTGTTGTTGTTGTTCTTGTGATTGTTGTTTTTACAATAAATAATAAATAAATAAATAAATTATAAATTACAAAATAAATGAACCTAAAATGCAAAGTTTAACAATTTGTGCAATGAAAATGGAATCAATGACACTTTCATTCCTTATCTTTTCTTCATTTTTTTTTCCATTTTATGTGTATTTTATTTTTTGTTTTGTATTGGGAAAAGTTGGCAAATTGTGTGCGCTGCCTTTCAAGCGTTCAACTTTCAGCTACAATTTACAGTTTTGTTTAATTAAATTTGTTGTTTGTTTTTCATGTTCGTTTCGTTTTTTTGGTTTTACAAATTTGCGTTATTTACGAATTTGGATTACGGAAAAGTTATGCGAGCCAGAAAATAGAAGCCAAAAATATACGAGTATATAGTAAATAGTCAAACGATTAATTGATTGATGTCAATTGTAAGCCAAAAATGTGTGAAAGCGTGAGTGAAAGGGAAAGTGAGCGACAGAGAGACAGAGACAGACAATACACATACAATATATACGAGTTTATAAAATAGTTATAGATAGATGTGTGTATGTGTGTGCGTGCAGAATGTGAAGGACTTTGAATAACAATTGCGATTAAATAAATACAATCAGAGAATTGCTTGTTTTCAATTAATTAAATTACAGATTAAATGTGCGAAGCGAGAGAAATTAAAATTATAATAAATAAATTACACTAAGTGTACAATTATCCTTGCTGTAGTTGTAGTTGTAATTGTAATTGTAATTGTAATTTTAGTTGTAGTTGTAGTTCCTCTTCCTCTTCCTCTTCTTCATCATCCTCATCTTCTTCTTCTCGTTTACATACATCAATTGAACTATTTGTTGTGTGTGTGTGTGGGTGAGTACGTGCATGTGTATGTGTGTGTGTGTGATTGTGAGTGTGAATGCGTGACTTGGCCGCCCGCTTTAAAAAATGTCTGCCAAAATGGCGACTTTGCCATTCAGCTCAGCCATTTTCCGCTGCTTTTGGCCGTGCAGCGCATTTCACACTCAAAATTTCTGATTTTCTGAAATTTTGCATTTGCATTTTTTACTCATTTTTGTTTTTTGTTTGCCCTTTTGCTTTTGCTCTGATTATTGCTTCAACAATTTGTGCTTCGGCATTAAACAACATTGTTTGCTGTGCGTTTGTATACAGTTGTTGTTTTTGTTGTTTCTTTTTTTGTGGTCGTGTAAAACAGTCCGTGCGTAAAATAACTTGGCATAACAAACAAAACAATTGTGAATTGTGAGGTGAAAAGAGGGGGAAAGTGCGCGTGCAGCTTAACAAATTTGCATTCTTGTGTTCGTTATATTCTTTTGTTGTTTTTGTTGTCATTTTGCAGATAGTTTGACTAGCACCAAACTCTCAATCAACTCATTTCGAGGATATTGTTATTAAATATTTGTTTTGTTTTGTTTTGTAACTTAAATATGCAATTTGTGTTTTTGTTTTTGTTTTTTAACTTGTAACTATAACTCAAAAATAAATAAATAAATAAATAAATTAGAAATAGTTTGCTTTGCTTTGATCGTTGTGTTTTGTTTTTTGCATTTGGGTTTTTGTTTCTTTTTTTGGGGGGGATAGTCAGTGCAGGCAAAATAGAATTATGCAATGTCCGAGATTTCAAATTGGTCCTACCCAAAATTATGTTTAAAACGACGCAACGTCTCAAGTCATTTCAATGTTGTCCCTGTCATGTTTTCATATTTTTTGTTCGCAATTTTCATTTTGCAGTTGTTGTTGTCCATGTTGTCCAGTAGTAGTTGTTGTTGCTGTTGTTGTTGTTTATTGTTTTTAATGCTTGAGCTCTTTTTTGGACTTCTTGGAAGCACTTGTTGATTTTTTGGCTTTGGCTGTTTTGCTTGCTGTTGTTGACTTGGACTCACGTGCTTCGCGTCTGGCCTCGATGACGCCATCGCCAATGAATTCATCGTCATCGTCGTCATCATCGTCGTCATCGGCTTCCTCGTCGTCACCTGTCAGCGCACCTGTAATTTCATCGACTCCATCATCAATATCATCATCATCATCACCCTCATCATCATCATCATCATCGTCATCATCATCGTCATAATCATCGTCATCGTCGTCGTTGTTCTCAGCTGCTGCCCCAGACGCAACCGGTGCAACTGGCGCTGCTGCCACGCCCACTGCGCCCACAGCGCCAACTGCCGCTGGCTGGGCGGGGGCAACCAACTGTTTGTTTGTGTTTGTGTTCTTTGTTGCTGTTGTTGATGTAGATTGTGATGTTGTTGTGATGTGTGATGATGCTTGATTTGTTGCTTTTATGCTTTGATGCAGTTGCTGTTGTTGATGTAATTGTTGTTGTTGTACTTGTTGTATTTGTTGTAGTTGTTGTTGTATGTGATTGTTTTGGTTTTGGTTTTGGTTTTTCTGTTGTTCTTGGTCAATTGCATTGGTGCTACTTAAACTACTATGGGTGCTACCACTACTACCATCTACAAGTGCATCTTCATCGTAAAAAACATTTAGTTCACCTTCGTTGTTGTTGCCAGCGCTGGCTGCGGCAGGTGCCACAGCTGCCACATCCTCGACAGCATTGCCCGAGGCAATGGGCTCAACAGCGTTGCCGCTCTCCGCGGGCAGATCGACGCCATCCGAGATGCCGGAACTCAACGAGCTGCTGGCCGCAGCGGGAGCAACTTCATCCAGCGCCTGAGCGGGCGCAGCTGCCACTGGGCTCTGTGCTGGGCTGGCTGCTGGCGTGTCCTCATCATCATCATCCTCATCATCGTCATCTGTAGTACGGGAAAGTTCATTTAAATATGTTAATACAGAAATATATAAAAAATATGGGCAGTTTTAACTAAATGAGAACTCGTAAAAAAAACTCAAATGAAAAAGCTAAAGTTTGGAAATATTTTGTTACAACTTTTTTATATTTAAGTAGCACTTCTTATGCTTAAAAAATCACTTTGGTAATCAACCTAAGCTATTCACAGTCTTAAGCAAATATACATCTTTAGTAAATATATACATCTTTTGTTTATGAAACTATTATTGGATAACAAACCAAAGAATGTAAATTACTTTTGCACTTTACTTGAATCCACCAAACTTATTTCAAATGTAGTACTTCAATGATATACCAAATACAGTCTTGGGTATATTTCAGTAGTTTTGTGGTGTGTGTATTTGGTATATTTTTAGAACAACATGAAACTGTTTTGCTTTTATTGAAAATGGATATCTCACAGTCGATTACTGTAACTTTCTTACTTGCTATTTAGTTTCTTGCACGAAGTTACTTAAACTTCTTATGAAAATGTTTTAGTAAATGTGGTTCCAATAATGAAATAATAAATAATTTGTTTTCCTATACAACAATAAGTTTGATATAGTGCGTATACGTAATAACGTAACAATTAGAAAATAGATCACGAATCTGTACGTATTTAAAGAGAAATTAAATGCATATAGCCAGACTTCATCTCGTTGCAATTTTATTCGTTATTTTAATAAGAGGAAAATAATATATAAGTACATAAATTGAACCAGTATTTACATGCGAAAATAACTATAATTCATTTTTGTTTTTCTGTAATTTTTTTAATAATAATAATTTTCAATGTATTCATTTTCTATTTGATACCCATATATAATACAATTTTTTATGACTTACCGCCCAGAATATCATCGAAGAGTCTGTCCAGGTAATCATCATCGTCATCATCCTCCTCCTCGTCGTCATCATCGCTGGCAGCAGCCGCTGGAGCCGCTTGACCCTGTGGCGTATCGTCCTCCTCCTCATCATCGTCGTCCTCATCGTCATCGTCATCATCTGTAAACCCCGAAAGCAAAATAACTGCGTTACCCAAAAGGGAAGGAAGTACACAACAAAAATTCACGTTAATAACAGCACACAAGTAAAATAGATGTTTTCAAGTTGCAAATTTTTGCTGCAGTGGTTGCAAGTTGCAAGTGCGTCAGCCTCTCGTTGCGTTGTGGTTGCAAATGGTGCTGCAGGATTTGTTTGCAGTGGTGCCTGGTGGTGTCTGGTGGTGCCTGGTGGTGGTGTCTGGTGGTGCTTTTTTTTTGGTGGTGCTCGAGTGCTTACTTAATAGTGACATATTGAGTTGCCAGTTAATAAGACAGCTACGTACCATCATCGTCATCGACCAAATCGCCTAGATCCGGCTCATCATCGTCATCATCCTCGTCGTCATCGTCATCATCGTCATCGCTGGAGGCAGCTGCCGCTGGGGCTGGAGCCACATCATTGCTGACCGCCTGCTGACGGGCCACAGCACGTTCGCTCCTCGAGAGCAGCTGCAGGGGCGAGGCCTCAATCTGCAGCAGCAGCGCACTCAGCACGCATAGCAAAATCACGAATTTCATTTTTGGTTCGTCGCTGCAATGACAACACACAAGACAGAAAGTAAGAAAAAAAAAATCAAAAAAAACGTTTCAGTTTAATGAGAGAGTTTTGCAGAACTTTTACTTTTGCCGTTGACCCAATTGGTTGCAACACTTGCAACACTTTCTTTTTCACAAAGTCGCGACGCGTTTGCGTTTGCGTTTGCGCTTGTGGTAAATTACATATTTATCGAACGAACCACAAAGCTATCAGGCCAATAAGTTACTGCAAAGAGTCCGTCAACAAGACTTTAAAGAAAACAACGAGTGTGTGATTGTGTCTGTGTGTGTGTGTAAGTGCGAGTGTAAACATGTTTTTTGAACTACGCCTCAAAGTTGCCGCCGGGCGTTGTCCACATGTCCATTTGTTGGCACTTGACACACACAGCAGCAGCAACTACAACAACATTCGCAACAACAGCAACATTTTCAGCAACAACAACTTCGCATTTTCGACAGCTGCTGGCGCCGTTTGACGCCGCTGAGACTGAGACTGAAGCCAAGACCAAACAACGCTGCTGCTGCTGCTGCCACCGCGGTATGTGGCATGTGGCAGCTGGCGGGTGGCTGGTGGCTGGTGGCAGGTAAAGACAGACAATAGTAAGTGTATTTGCGAACACAGAGTGAGGTAGCCCAACTACTGTGTGGCAAGTGTTGCACGCTTACAAATGTTAGCTCAAGTTCACTTTATAGAGTATTTTCGGCTTGTCACTTGACCAAACTGAACTTTCCATTGGCTGTCGCTGTCGCTGTTGCTGTTGCTGTTGCTGCTATTGCTGTTGGCTCTTTAGCCATGACAATCAGCATGGCCAACAGCCAATGGCTATAGCAAACAACCGCAACAATTGTTGCTGTTGTCATTGTGGCGCTTTTTGTGTTGTTGTCGCTGCCAATGTTGCTTCAGTTGTTGCTGTTGTTATTGCTGTTGCTGTTGTTATTGCTGTCGCACTGTCAAGTGCGGCTGCCCCCAAGTGAAAGCGACGTCGCTGCTGCTGCTGCTGCCATGAACAAGTTTTGTGTGCAGCGATTTTGTCGACTGTATTCGATGTGGTTGTTGTTGTTGCTTGGCCACTTATTGAAAAATGAGTAAAACGTTTTTTTCAAATCGAGCTCAGCTTTAGCTGCTGTTGCTGCTGCTGCTGCAGCTGATAAGCAAGCGTCGCGCCGGTTGCCCATAAACCAAAGTGAAAACCCAGTGACCTACTGCGAGTTGCCAGTTTCGAGTCGAGTTTTGAGACTCGAGAGTTGCCAGCTGAGAGCTGTGAATGTTGCCAGTTGGCCAAGTTGCCGTTGCACTGACTGCGACAGTTGCAAAGGGACTGAAGATTGCCGTACGCTGATAAGTTCCCCCCCGAAAAAACGCAGTTTTATGGGCGTCCAAGTGTCTTGCCACATACATATACACATAAATGCGGTTGCCATGTAGATGAGTCTGAAGACGACGCGTTGCCCCGCTTAATTAAAACTTTTACGAGCCAAGCTCTCTCCCTCTCCCTCTCTCTCTCTCCTCTTCACTCTCAAAAGACGCGTTTATTAAAATCTGAAGCCTGCGGCCCTCCACTGGCTGTGGCAGAGGAAAAAAGAGGCGTGGCTGCCGCAGCGATGACATATCACCTGGTCCTCGCGGGCGGCGCGTGCCTCTTACAGTTTACGGCTGCTAGGCAACGCTTTGCACCTATGCAAAAATGCGGCACAGTGGTGCAAAAGTAATGCGGAATGACAATAAAAGATCGGATGTATAATTTAATTAGAAATGCATTAAAACGAAGTTAAGTTATGAGTAAGAAAAATGTGCCATGAAGCTGATATGTTGATCATAAATAATTGTCATCAAATGTTTAACCTTTTTAATATTAAATTATTATTATAATTAGTTTTGATATACTGAAATTTTCTCAACCTCACAAAATGATCTATCAAATTTATAAGCAAGAAATGTTATTAAAGAGCATTTATAAAAGGTTTTTGTGTCAAAAACTTATCTCAGAACTTGCTCGAAAATTCTAAAAAAGCAAACGGCGCTTAAATTCTTTATGAATTTAATAAAATTTCTACTTATATACAATCTTTTGCAACATATTGTACTGCAAAATAATTGAAATACATGTTCAAAGTCTGAAATAACATAAAATTATTCTTTAAAATGTGTTACAAATTTATTCAATTCTATGAATTTGTAAAAAGCTCTTTGCATTTTGTGCCCACTGTGGGCGTTGTCACTTTGGCAACAAGCGCGTCAGCATCAGCATCAGCTTCAGCTTGAGCTTCGGCGTCAGAGTTGGGTACTTATAAACTCGGGCTATTGAAGTCTACGAAATTGCATTTACTTTGGCCATGTTACACATCTCTGCCTCTCAATCCGCACTTCTTCGTTTGCTTCGTTCGCTCGCTTCTTCGTTCAGCATTTTCTCACCTATCTTCGAGCATTTTACGCATCATTCTACAGCAAAAGGCGGCAACAATGCAATGGAAAAACTTTTGACAAGCGGCAGCAAAGAGTGCGGGTAAGCTGCTCTCAAGCCAAACCTCAACCTCAACCTCAACCTAAAGCTCAAACTCAAGCCCAAAGGCAAGCAGTCTTTGTTGTTGTTGTAGTTGTTGTTGCTTCTATTGTAGGCAGCAACTCATATGGAACGCAACGTTGCTCCCACTATATTTTAATGCTCCATAGAAAAATGCAGCTAACCGTGTGTGCATTTTACATTAATATTCATGTGTGAGTTCAAGTGGCGGATGGAGGAGGCAACTCACCAAAAAAACGAGAGAAAAAAACATCACTATGAGGAGGAAGATTCTGTTTGCTGTGCACTTCCATGACAGCCAGCAAAATTACTTAAGCTCCTCACACATACATACACACTTGCACACACACTCGCACACACTCTTACACAATGGAGGATTATTGAAGCCAATGCCTTCGACGCTCTTCTATGCGTTAGCGTTGTCATATCACCGTCATATCAATAAATATGGAAAACCGCACAATGGGCCACGTGCAGAAGAATGCCTCAGGATTTGCATATCAGGCTGTTGTCATCGCCTTTGTTGTTCTCAAACTTGCCTCATATGTTGTAGTAAGCAAAGGGCGAAGCCTTGTCTTGCCGGCTGCTGCCAGTTAATTTTCCAAGACAATGGCAAAAGAAGTAAAGTGGAAAAATAAGCTTTACACGTGCCGCTTGAACTGCCACGCCCAGCAAACAAGCACCTGCAACATGCAACATGCAAGCTGCAGTCTGTGGTAGTTGAGTATCTGGCATCTTTAGAATCCATCTCGCTCTGTTTATGCATGCACTTGCACGTCGCATGAATTAGGAGCTGTTATCGTCGCGTCAGCGCCACCTGGCGGAACAACAATGCACTAGCAACTCAAGCAACTAATGGACACGGTCTAGTCAAAGTTCTTTTTTAAGTATACCCTTTGAAGAAGATTTAAGTGGAGGGTATATTAAAATTAAACTAAATATGCAAGGAGAGAAGTAATGTGAAATTCACATTCATAAATTTTAGGGTATTTTATAGTTATGTCACATCCAAAGTATCCTTTCTTTTTTGCTGCTTTTGAAGCTGCGTAAACTTTTGCATTTGTTGTCATAAACTTAGACAACGAAGACAAAAAAAAAGAAATGTGTGTGGCACTCTTTTGGGGCATGTGTAGAGAACAGATGCAAGGGTTATGGAATCGAGAAGAACCATGAGAAGGTGGACCACTCAAATTTCAGAGAAAAACCACAATGACGATGTCGAATATTTCTCTCTGTTAATAGCTTCTACTTGGCTTAAGTGCATGGCTCTAGTTGTTGTTGTGACTGTTGGGAACAACACTTGAGAATGTTTTGTTTTTGGCAGCAAAGTGCAGAAGAAGCACTGTGTAAACAGCGTAAACTATAACTGCGAAGCGATGCGATGCGATGCGATGCGATGCCAGGAAACACTTCAATTAGCCACTGGCTCGAGTCTCTCGTATGTGGGTCAGTTTAGTAAGAAGAAACCTGGCCGAAAGAGACGAGAGAGAGAGAGGAGAGATTACTCAACGATGCTGACCACAGAACATGAACATGAACATGAAAATGGAGCATCGCAATGCTATCTCTGTATCTCTCTGTCAGTATTTGGAGCAGAGAACATAAAAAAAAAGCCTGGGTATGGCTCTAAATTGCTCAGCAGATACAATTTATGACCCAAAGCCAGTTAAGAGTCCAACACCGACACCGAAACGGAGACCGAGACCAAGTTCGAGTTCCAGTTCAAGCTGAGGTTTTTGTGTGCTCTGAAAATCAATTAAAAGTTCTTGCTTAAGATGTTGCCAAAGCTCTCACTCGCACTCGACATTGCCCTCTCTATCGTTCTGTACTATATATATTTTATTTAGTGGGTCAACGCCAGGCGAATGTGGTGTAATCGCTTTGCATGCCAATTACTTGGGCTTATCACACAGGAAGAATGATGAATGAAGCACACACACGATACGAATACGTTTCTTTATAATCCTCAGCTTTCAACACTGTTAATCCAATGCTAACCTATGAATGATGTTCGATTCGATTCGATTCGATTCGATTGAGTTCAATTTCACACCGTTGATGATATTGTTTATGTATACGATAACCGATTATAGTTTATGTCTTTACTTTGTGTATTTCTTTTTGTAGTTTTGTAGTTTAGTAACCGTCGTTGTCGTTGCTCACACCTCGAGTACCCGCTGAAGACTGTCGCAGGTTGAGCTTCTATCGTATGGTTTTTAGCTCTCCATGCGATTCTTGACTCTGACGCTGACTCTGACTTTCTTTTTTTCTTCAACGTTTGCTTTTTACCTGTTTCTCGCTGGGGGAGTTTTTGTTTTTGTTATTTTTCTTTTTGGTTTTGTGGTTGGTTTGTGATTGTGATTCTGGTTGCTTATTTCTTTAATAGTGATTCGAGCTTCGTCTTCGTCGTCGTCGTTGTTGGCAATTTTCACACCGCCGCGCACTCAACTGTCTCGCACGACTGACCGTCTGCAACTGATCGTGGCTGGGAATCTTCAGTTACCAGCATAACATAGTCGTAGACGAGAAGACGAAGCGAAGCCACCGCGATTCAACGGTCCACGCCCCCTCGCCCATCCTCGCCCACTGTGTGTGTTTGACTCCCGCTTGTGCTTGTGCATTTCATTTACATTGCTTTCTTTATGCCTCTCTTCCGTTAGCCAGCACTTCACGTCTCTTTCACTCACACACTCGCAGTGTGATCTCTCTCTCTCTCTCTCTTTCTCGCCTCGCTCTTCGGCTCAACTTGATTTTCAATCAATTTTCGACGCTCTTTGGGCGGTTCCTATGGGAAAGTATTTGGCACAGTAAACGGCTCGTTATTACAGTTAGCGGCCAAACAGGCTGCGTTAAGATGGGAACTGTCAGATCTCGACGTCTTATCACTGAGTCTCTTTAATTAAACTTCCCCAGAAACTGGCTCTTTGTTTCTTTCTTTGTACTTTCAGCTCAGCGGCGCGAGTTGACCAAATTAATGCATTTCTGTGTAGCTCCAAATTTATGATATAATAATTACATTTACATTGCTTTTGAAGAAGACTATTTTAAACCATTTTAAATTGACAATGATATTGGATGAAATTTAACAAAAATATAATGGAAAATATGGCATTCAATTAAGTTTGATGACTATGAATTTTTAACAAATTATTAATTTTTATTTCTATAAAGATTTGAAAATAAAAACAAAAAGGAGAATAAATAATTTAGGTCATATCAAACTATTACCTATAAAAAAAAAGGTTTATAACAAAAAAATTGTATTTTGGCATTTATAAAATTTAAATAATATAAAAAGGGTTCCTAAGAAATATATATTTTTTGCGTTTATAAAATTTAAATAATATAGTAAAGGATTCAAAAAAAAAGAAGTTTTTAATCTTGAGTTTATACCTCTTATAAATATTTGATTATGTGAGGAATTAACAACTCTTAAATATTTGTTTAAACGCCTTCAGAGATTGATTAATCTGTCATAAAAGAAAGCTTAAAATTTATTTTTATGATTACATATTTTGAAGTATTAAAAAATACGTATATAATTTATTTTAAACATGCTAAAAAATGTTGATATTTTTTTTAAATTTGTCTAGTAACATTTTTCTATAGTTTAACCAATTCCTTATTGTATAAATTATGCTTTTAATTTAAACGATTACGCATTCTAAATTATTAGGTAATATGTGAGATCACAAGTATAAAATGTGGATGCATATTTAGGAATGAATTAATTCAATATTTGATTGATATATTTGCAATTTTGTTCGTACAGCACTTGGATTCTAGGTGTGATTGCTTTTTGTTAAACGACGCGCCCTAACCCCATTCCTGACATGCCTGCTGGGCAGTTGTCTTCTCACTTTGTACTCAATAAATAACATATATTATACTATGACAAAAACACACACACACACACACACACATATTACGCATATGCATGTGTGACTTTTATTGATGAGTTCTTTCCATTTTATTTTTTTCGCGCTTCGTTGGCCAGAAGTGCTAATTTCTGTGCTCATCAAAGTGAAATCGCAAGCCATTGAGCCATTGAGTTGGCTTCGATTCCAGTCGAAAAGCAACAACAACAACAACAACAACAAAATATGTTAAAAAATAAAAGAAGCAAATGGGGGGGAAAAAATGTTAGTCATATCTTTGACAAGTTGTAATGTAATTAAGTTGAGTTGCATTTCATTTTCAATGTCCGGGACACAGTGGGCCAAGGAAAATGGACAGTTAGAGTGAGCTGACTGTCAAAGTCGAAGCTTTCCCACACACACACACATGCACACATACGCAGAGCAGCGACGCTGGCAGAGCAGTTAGCGTATCCAACAGTAAAACGTGTTCTACTCGTTTATAGTGGCCTCTGCTTTATTGTTGTTGTTGTCATTGTAGTTGTAGTTGCTGTTGTACTAGTTGTTGGGCAAAAGTTGTTTTTACTGTAGCCAAGAGCTTGAGCTGTCTATAACTTTCTTCGCAACTCGTTGTTGTTGCTATTGCTGTTGCTGTTGCTGTTATTGAGACAGCAGGCAAAGTATGCAAGTCTTTGCAAAGCATTTCAGTTAACAGGTCAGTGGAGTTTTCTCAACTTAAAAACTTAACTCGACGCAGCCAGCAGAAGCAGAAGCAGAGACTGGCCAGAGACCAGAGACTTGCAGACGTTTCAGACTTTTGCCGCAGAATGTTACGAAATTTTATGTAATGTGCCGAAAAACAACAAATACAAGCTGCCAAAAGAAGATAACAAAAACTACAACAAAAAAACAATAGCACAAGCTTTGACTAACGTCAACAACATTTCGAGCTACACGAAAGCAAAAAAAAATATAAAAAAAAATAAATAAATAAAACTTTCATTCAAGGCAACAAATTTTGCGCTTGGCAAATCTTCAACGAATTTAAAGCAAATTTTCGTAGCTCAAAAAAGACTAAAACATTTGAATTTCATTCGATAACATTTTCTGCAGGTGTTAAATAAATGTTCGTGAAAAACAAAACAAACTTTGTTGCAGCTAATCAAAGCGTCTTTTACACAAAATCAACGAAACGTCTTCTTGTCCACAGACCTTATTCCATTTGACTAATTAATTTGCTCAACTTTCGTCTTGCAGTCGGAAGAGGAGATGAAAATGTTCATTTTTGGGGCTGATTAGTTTTTCCTAGTAGCTGGCACAAAAGTTTTTCAAGTTTATTAATTTTCCGGGTTTCGTAGTTGTTGTTTGTTATTTGTTTTGTTGAATTGTTGATTGCTCATTTTTCAGCGCAGTTATTGAAAATCTTTATAAGATTTGATTGCCTTTTGAGTGGATGAAGAATTTGTGATTTATTGATTGAAATCAAAATGGATTTTTAATTGACTATAACTTAGGCAAACTAAATTTATTGCAATACTTTGAAGTGCACTTCGATGATGATATAAATAAGAATCAAAGTTTGTGCAACATAATTTCCTTATATAATAAATTTAAGTAAATGATTAATGACAAAGAAAATACACAGCTCGGAAAGTTTTCCCAATCTAAAACTCGGCATATCATTTGAATGTTTGAGCAGCAGAAGACATCGCTCATTGAGTTGATGACATTTGTCTCCATATCATGTCGAGTCACACACAAGTTGCTCGCGTTGACAATTAAATGCTAGAAATTATTTGATTACCAGCAATTTTATGTACATGTCAGGTAAACGTCGCAAAAGTTTCGCTTTTCTTTTGCAATACAAATACAAATACAAATACAAATACGAGTACAACAAAAAATACCTCAGACAGTTTTTCTCCCCAGACACGTTTCTATGTAAAGTTGTTGCTAGAGATTATGCATGAAAGCGCCGCTCTGTGCTCGGAATAATTAGCAGGATTCAATTAGAGGGGCGGAAGGGGGAAGGGAGGGAGCGTGTAGATGCCAAAAACTAATCGATTTAGTTAGTCGCACCTCAGCAGCTGACAGCAGCTGCTGCTGTTGCCATCTGATTAAATGCGAAATGCGTGCGAACAATTTCATTTTGTTGTTTGAAAAATTCAAATATGCATAAGCCAAGCCGCAGCAATTGTCGCTGCGGATTTGTCTTTGCGTTTGTATTTGTATTTGTATTTGGTTCGGATTTGGCTTTGGCGTTGGCTTTGTTGAATTTCATTTGCGCATTATATTCAATTTTTCATGCTGTGCATTTGCCGCTGCCCAAAACACAAGAGACCAATGTTGTTGCTGCTTGTGCTTGTGTATTTTTTTTCGTTTCGTTTTGTTTTTTTGATGAATTCATTCACGTACAAAGCTGCTCGATAACGACAACGGCACGGCAACGGCAATAGCCGGCAATTCTATTTGACCGTTAAGCCAGTGGCAAGTGGCAAGAGGCAAGGCAGCTTGGAGCTTGGAACTTGGAGCTTGAAGTGCCTTCCTGTACTGCTTTTCTGTGCTGCTCATTTCGCATTCAATGAGCGGCGCATCCATCGAACGAACGACGAACGAAAGCCGAGCCAAGCAATTTCAATACGCATCGGCGAAAAAAAAAACACACACATCCAAAAATAAAATAAAAAGGTAAATGAAAGTGCCCTCAAAAAGTTTTCTAAATTTGTGCGGTTGACTCGAAGAGGTATTTTTTTTTTTGGTTTGGGTTTTGGGTTGGGTTGGGCTACGTCAATGCTTTTGAGTCTTGACCATGCTCATCTCAATATCTACCTGACTTAATTGTGTCGCATTGCAATGAATACGCCACGCGAGAGAGCAAGAGAAAGAGATAGACAGAACGAGAGAGACAGAGAGAGAGAGAACCTGAACTGTAACTGAAAAACTTGTCTCGTTTTCTTTCAATTAGCGAAAGTCTGGCGGTTAGAAGTAGCTGTTACATTGATATATATGCATATGCATATTAAGCGTTCTACACAAAAGAAAAAGTTGTCAAAACGCTGCCCAATTTTACTTTCATGCTTTGTGGCAAGGGCAGCGACGCCGTTTAGGTCGAAGCCAATCAACTAAAAAAAACCCGTGAACAAAGCCTATCAGAAACAAAATAAATAAATGCCGAGAGAGCCAAGCCAAGTGGAAGTGGCAGAAGCAGCGCGTCTCTCGCACAGGAAGGGAAAGCTGTAAACGAACGTGTTACTTTGTATGCATCTGTGTGTGAGTGTGAGTATGTGTGTGTGTGTGTGTGAGTTAATGTGAGGCTTGTTTCACAGCTTCAAAGAAAAGCAAAAGTCCGCAGTGGCCTCTACATGAACATTACAGCCAGAAATTGACATTCTTTAGCCTCCTCTCTCAGGCAATTCGAATAAGTAAATAAAAAAAAACGAGAAAATACCAAAAACTGGCTAGAGGCACTTTCTCTTTCTTTCACTGCCGATAACGGCAGCAACAACAGGTAACAACAATAATAACAGACAGCAGCAGCAGCAGCGACAACAACAGCAACAACAAAAAGCAAAAAGGGAAGCACAAATCAACGACAAACATCCACAGCAAATAAAAAAATAAATAGACCAATGGCTCCTCACCATCACCATCATCTTCATCGTCATCGTCATCTTCATCTTCTTATTGCTGCCTCAGAGCAATTTATAATTTACACACTCACACACATTCAGTTGTATTTGATTATTGGAGTAGACGCAGTTCGCTTCACGTCGCTTGGTAATTGACACTTTAAGGCATTGAAATGAATGCCAGCGGCTGCCAAGGGGCGTCACAGTGGCTCCGAAAAGGGGCGTGACACTACGACTGCGACTACTACATTAAACAAAATGCCATTTATGCTCATAAAACTGTCAAACTCAAGTGTCGGCTTGACTAACAACAGCAGCGCCAACAACAACAACAACAACAACAGCAACGAACTACTTTGTTGTTGCTGTCAGAAAATGCGCGAAGAGCAGCAAAAATTTCAAATCAATGTCAGTTTAGCGGCAGCCCATTATAATCTCGACTCGACTATAATGATATCAACAATATCAGCAAATATTCCATTTAATTTGCATATATTTTACAGCATTTTCAACTTTCATTATCAAACGGAATTTCTGCAGAATTTCTTTTATGCAGCATTGTGTTTGCTTTAACGTTGTCATCTCTGTCATGACTAATTTGGCGTTTCGGTTTAACAACAATTTAGTCACTAATAGTTTCACGTTAAGGATGACAAACATAATCCAATGAATTCAAATTTATCATGGCTATTTGCAGATTCGTTTGCTTAAACATTAAACGCCATAAACAATTGCTCTGACTTTGCATCAACTTAATCAAATGCGTATACGCAATCTTTATCCTTTTCACTCACTCACACGCACACACACCTGTAGACGACTAACTGTTATGTTATCTGCTGCCTTCATGCTGCACATTCAAGTTATCAAATTCAATCACGAAATTTAATAAATATGCAAATTTTGTTCGTGTAAAATTACATGAACATTTTTGATATCCATTGTAAATATAGCTCATATTATTGTTGTTATTATATCCGGACATTGTTGTTGTTGCTTTTGGCATTGTCATTTTGTTGTGCACTTTCAACTAGTGGCAAATGCTTTAAGCCGCCTCGTAATAACGACAGACAGCGGACAACGTGGCGTATGCGTGCTGCTCATCACTCTTCCTCTCTCCCTCTATCACACTCTCTTTCAGTGTTGTTGCGATGTCGTTGATACTGTTTGATGTACATTTAATTGCCATATACGCATATAGTTACTGGTTACACTGCAGACTATTATTAGACACATTCGGGTAATTGCTTACTTACGAGTATTGTACTCTGGTGTGTGTCTCTTGGCCAGACCCCGTTTCGGGCATTGCGCAATACAAATGCCATCGAATAGACATAAATTCACTTTTCTTCTCACTTTCCTCTCAATCGTTGAATTATGCAAGCCCTGAAATCGTTTAACACATTTAATGAAAAGCACTTTCTTTTCACAGCACACACATTTAACGCCGCATTGCGTGTGCTGTGCATTAAATAATGCCATTTGAATTAACACCAACATTCAACGGCCTTCTTCTTCTTCTGTTTCTTCATCCTCCATCTCCCCTCGCGACCCCGCAAAAGGTTCAACAAGCGACGCAGCATTAGCATAACTTGTGGCTTAAACATTTTGTAGCATACTTTTAGGCAGCTCACGAAAATTACGTGAGTGGGCAGAGGTCGAGGTCGCAGAGGCGACGCGTCGTTGTCGCTTATCAGTTTAGAGAGGAGCCCGCAATGTTAATAAGGCAAATATTTGCCAGAAATTTGAGTGGATACACAAATCAGAAGCAGCCGCTCCACCTTCAATGTTGTTGTAGACATTTTGCCGGCCAGCGGCAATTACCATGGGAAAAAGTAGCCGCCAGTCAGTGCATGACTTGAACTCCCTGACACTGACAGGCCTTGGGGCGCAATGGCTTTAGGCCAAGTTTGTTGGCCAGTTTCGCATTTGCATGTTAAGCATTCATAATACCCTGCAGCAGAAAAGGAAAGTTATAGAATATGCAGTAAACTTAACATAAATTAGGATTAGGATTTAAAATAAATTAAATTTATAAAAGAATTTCATTGTACAAATATTTTAAGATTAAAATATATTAAAATAAAATTAAATTTAGTTTAAAATAAATTACATTTAATAGCAATTTAATGTACTTTGTTTTGGATATATTTCAAACTTTTTTCTAATTTTAAATATATTTTCAAAATACTCCATCTTTTTATACTGTTTATATGAACTCATAATTTATTACTCTACTTCAAATTAATAAATTCTGTAATTTAATATTATTTGCTTAAAGCATATTCAAGCCTCGACCATCTGCAAATATTTTCCAACATTTCCTTTTCTGACTTCTGCTCATTCACACGCAGCGTGAATTTAATTTGCATTTGCAAATGCAAATGTATCTCAAAATCTGAACAAGCTGGTCGGCCGACCAAAACTCGAACTCGAGCTTGAACAAACTGACAGCTTTTGGGTCCTGTGTTAAGCATTGGTGTTTTCCTTTAATTGGATGCCGTTTGCCGTCTGCTCAGTTGCATTTCCCAGGTCGAATCAAGTTAGCCCAGTCGACGAGAGAGAGTCAGCATGTCATGAAACGAATGCAGGCACCTGACTAAAGTGAGGAGGGAAGGGAGAGTGAAAGACAGGGACTGAGTCTTTTTGCTGATTCCAAATGTCAAACACACATTGTTCAATGTTGGTAAAGCAGGCCAAGACACAGCCTAACCTTGACAGACCTCGACAGTTGAGTCGCCCTCACTCAGTCCCCCTCTTTCCCGCACTTCGCTTTTTCGTCCCTTGTTCGTTTTATGTTACCTGCTGCTGTCTTTCGGTTACGCTTCTTTTACTTCTTATTACCCCCAGGGCTAGGGATTGGTCTTGAACTGAAGTGAAATCTTTGAGGATTTGCTGCCGATTCTTTTATTTTTTTCATCCAGTCATTGTTGTTGCTGTTGTTGTTATGACCGTCCAACGTCGCTGACCCGGTTGACATGACCTGACCTGGCTGACACCGGTTACGACTGCTTGTCGTGGCCGGCAACTTAACTTCCGGACGCAAATTCGATTTTCGTCGCATTTTATTTTGATTTCAATTCAATTTTCCCGGCGTTTAAGCACGGTAAACAATAATTAGATGTGCCGTCCACTGATCCCCCGCATTTGCTCTAACTTTAAGACGCTGCAGGACCACAGTCGAAAAGTTGCTTCCACTCCCACATTGCCACATGGGTTAACTTGTGGTGGTCCAACGATGAGATTGCGTTCAGCTCGTTTCGATTTTGGCCAAAGTGCAGAATCAGTAAAATTAAATTGGATTTTCATTGTGACGAACTGGACAAGGCCGTTGCCCAGCAGCAGCAGCAAAAGCACCAAAAGCAGCAACAGCATCGCACTTGCGGTCAACCAACCCCCTCCGATTCCCTTAGTCACAGTTCCCTAGCCAGTTCAGTCGTCAGTCGTTGCCACAAACTTTTACTACTTTATAGCTTAAAGTTGAGGCTCCAACATAGGCCACCGCCACCGACTGTCACTTGGGCTAATGTTTTTTTAAACGCTGTTGCCGCTGGCAGCTGCCGCACGATTGGCAGCATAATTGAAAGTCTGCGATGGAAAATCGGTCTGCAGCTCCCAAACACCACATCAAAAATTATATGCTACCATTAATCGGTCGATAAAAGTGTGAAATTCAAGATCAATAAACTGAAATATAAAAAAATATTTTATAGCTCTTTTATGCGTAAGTTTTGCTCCAAAAGAAATTGACGAAATAATAATAAATTATTAATCGTAAATCGATCGATAGTCGTCATCAATAATCGAATACCAGACACTTAGTTGATCGATATATTGATCAAAATTTATATATCGAAACTCATTCATTTCTATATAAATTCGTAAATGGAAAATAAAATTCATTGATCATAAATCGATTGATATTAGTTGAAAATAATCGATTCAGTACCCGACACTTAAACAAAACTTTTGAATATCGATTGTGGGGACCGATATATCGATATATCGAAGCTCATACATTTTTATCGAATTTTGTAAATGAAAATTAAAAATTCATCAATCATAAATTTATCGTTATTTGTTGTAGATAATCTAATAAATTGATTATCGATACATAATGCCGATATATATCGAAAACATATTCATTTTTATATAAATTACTAAATGGAAATTAAAATTCATTGATTATAAATCGATGGATATTCGTTAAAAATAATCGATTACTAAGTACCCGACACTTAAACAAAACTATTAAGTATCGATTATGGAGACCGATATATCGATATGTCGAAGCACATACATTTTTATGGAATTTCGTAAATGAAAATCGAAAATTTATCAATCATAATTCGATCGCTATTTGTTGTAGATAATCCAATAAACTGAGTACACGACACTTAAACAATGCCATTGATTATCGATACATAATACCGATATATATCGAAACACATACACTTTTATCTAAATTCGCAAATGGAAATAAAAAAATTTAACAACGTTGCATCGAATCAACAAATCAATTGAATAAAAAAATGAATACCTGTTTGTCAACTTAAATCAAATAGAAGTGTAAAATTGATTTACGATAAATACATGCGTATAAATTATATAGTGCGTTTATTAACGATAATGTAGCACAATTCAAGTGCCAATTTGAATGTCCACTTGTCACAGTGGTCATCAAAACATTCGATTTGAGTGGAATTGAGTTGAGTTGAGTCTGTAATTCGATATTATTTGAGGACCATCAATTTCTTACGATAATAGCAGAGCATTTACATTGTGGAGCATTGGGAAATGTGAATTGAGAATTGAGCAATTGCATGGAAACGCAATTATTCTGTGTACTCACTGTGCCTCCCATCTCGCAGCAATAATAATTATTATTGATCGCATTTCAATTTGTTGTGCATTTTTTATGCCTCGCTTACAATAAAATCCATTTGCCGTCGAGCCGAAAATCAACGTTGACGACGGCAACAACAAAAAAAAATATCGAGGAGTATTCTCTCGTATATTGTTGATGATTTTACAAATGCGCTTAATGACATCGCCTTGCCATTTGCCAGGCAGCCTGGCAGCCAGGCAGCAATCGAGGTGGTTTCCCTACCGACCAAGCTATCCAAATATTTGCTTAAACGCTACGCACTGTGTGTGGCTTGTGATTGAAGCTTAATGCATATGAAATGGTAATTACGCATACGCCGCATTGTGCAGCGGAAGGAAGCCCTGCCACTTATTGTCGCACATTTATCTTATTAATAGCATGACGCACAATTTATCAAGCAGCTGGATAGAAGCAAAAGTAGAAGCAGACGAAGAGCTGTTCAATTCGAGATGTGACTGCGTTTGTCATTTCTATAATAAACTACGGGCCATTGACTGAACTGTATGAACAGTAAAAAAGCAGCCAACAGCAGTTTGACAGTTCTTCGAGTTCGAGTACGAGTACGAGTTCGACTCGCAAGTTCTTTTCTCTGTTTTCAGCGAGTCTAGACGCTGTAATTGTGGCCAGGCAAAAACGTTTGCTCATCCCACTCGACCCACTAGAGCTGTGGGCATTAATAGCACTAAATCAGCTTAGCTCCAATAAATCACCGAGTCAAGTCGCCAGACTTTAGTTTCTGACCTACCTTTTAAATCACAAGGTGTCACGGCAGACCGAGTGGGAGACAGGAGAGAGGAGAGAGGAACAACTGCTAACTGGTAGTAACTGGCAACTGCTTTGCGGTCATTTTTGATGAGGGTCGCAGGAAAGTATGCTACAAATACGAATACCAATTCAGAATTGAAGTTGTATTCGAATAGTTGAGGCTGACCACGTTTGAATGGGGTCAGCATAAACATGTTAGCGTCGTTAGCTTAATATTTATTTATTTATTTGGACAGTCCAACAGTTGTTCGCTTGTCACAGCCACAACAGTCGCAGCTTGATTTATCAACATTTTACATACGAGTGGGAAAGTGCTCTTCTTATACAATTTTGGGACACGTTTTTTCTCTCTGCTGTGCTGTGCTGTGCTTGTCGCCTGGCCAATTAGACGCAGCAAATAAATTGCTCAACAATGTGAAGCAAGTCGGAAATAAAACCAGGCTCATAGTTGCTTTTTTTGTTTCTATTTCTGGTCTTCTCCTTGTGGCTGCCACTGCAGTGGCCGTTAATTAAAAAGTTTTCATACAAGTTAATTGAAATAGATCTCGATTGGAGTTTTTATTGATATTTTGCTTACGCTGACGTTTGCCATTCGCTGTTCGCTGTTCGCTATTCTCAGTTCTCAGTTTGCTTTTGCTTTTGGCATTGCCTTTGCCTTTGCCGTTGCCTCAAAATGAAACTAAATAATTAGTTTGCTGGCCTCTTTTGGGTAAACTTTCTGGCATTTCAAGTGGCGAAGTTGCCTCGCAGACTGTTTGCCAACAACTCAAGTGGCAGCAGCAGCAGCAGGAGCAACAAGGGCTTCAAGCAAGCAAGCGAGCCAACAGTGGAAATGCCAAAAACTTAACACATTATGAGCATTTGGGCTCTTTAGCCGAATGCATTTGACATTTTCCTATTTCGATATTTACTTCTGCCCGCTCTCATTTCACATTACGTGTATCAGCAGCCAAGGCAAAGGCAAAGGCAAGGCAGCTGCTACATAAATTTTGAAAAGAGTTAAGAAGCAACTGGCATGCGAGCATAAACAATATATTAAAGGGCCAACCGACGAGCCACATTGCCTATGGCATGAACGGCGCATAAATAATATGAAAACAACTTTTATTTTTGTCAAAAGAGAGCGCCCCCAAGTGACACTCGAGGCACAACCTTTTGATAAGACTGGCCCACGAGAGGACCAGACCAGACCAGGCCAATAACAAAATCAATAATGATTTGGCCTGGCCCTCGACATCGACATCGACATCGTCTCCTTTCACTTTAAATAGAAAACGAAGCTTATACGACTTGCGCATACCCTGCTCAAGTTGCCAAAGTCAACAATGTCCAAGTTAATTGTTGATTTTAACCAACTTCTTAGCCACGTCTATAAACCCCATTACGCAGCGAGTCCAATGGCGACACTTGGCCGCCCATCAAAGCAAAGTGTTTTCCAACTTATTTTGCTTTCCCTCCACTGTGTTCTTTTTTATTTTTCGATTTTGTTGTTGCAACTTTGGTACGTGGCGCAGCTGCGGCTTTTGTGGCGCCTGCGGCAAACTTGTTATTGTTGTTATTTACTATTAAAGTTAGCCAGCGGCCTCTTGAATGTTCTTACTTTCAATGTTGCATGCTGCGCGTGAGAGTTGCAGCCAAGTGGCAAGTGGCAAGTGGTAAGTGGCAAGCAACAAAACATCGATTGGCTTTCCTAGTTTATGGGCAGCCGCAGCAAATTTCCATTTGGCCGCGTGATACGAGTAATCGTAATAAGCTTTATTCGCAATTAAATTTATTCAATTGCCGCGCAAATGTTTAAATGATGCGACAATTTGTGTTGCACACACACACACTTACACGCGCACCCATACAGACGCAGTTGAGTCTGGTGTGTTTGCGCCCAAAAGTAGGCAACTGTTTTTGGCATTTCGGCTGCGTTTTTCGCATGTTTAATGCAACTAATCAACATTAAGCCATGTTTAGGCAAACGACAACCGCCAGAACCGCATTGCCATTGTATTTGTGGGTCAGCCACACACACATACATATACTAGCGCACACACACACACATATATGCACGTACACACATTGGAAGTGCGGCAACTGTCGCTGTCACATTTACATAATTTCATTTGCAACAGATGCGAAGGCCAATTGCCAACAGTCGACACATTTCCATATCCATTCCCTCTTCCCCCTCCTCTCCACCCCTCTCGTAATTCTCTCAGCTCATTCCATCGTTGTTCCCTTGCCAATTCCCTCAGAAATAACGAGTATTACATGTTTTAATAAACAACATTATATTCAGCTGTTGATTTGCCGCGTCAGCTTAATGTGAGTACTCACATTCAAATGAATATTCATCAGTTACTCGCACTCACACACACACACTCACACTCATAATGTTAATATCTATGCGCCTATAAATAGATGCAGCCCTCCACTCGTGGCATGTTTGAATACCAACCGGAAGCTCTTTCATTAATTAAGTACGAATTCATTTTTTTCTTTCATTTTTTTTGCTCTGTGTTGCAAGTACTATGCAGCGTCGACTGTTGGCTTTAAGAGGGGACTAACGTGATGGATGTTGCATAGTTCTTCGCTGACTACACCTCTGCTCTTGCCACAAGACGCAGCAACATGACGTTGCCACAAAATGCCGCTCAATCTTGTTGAGTAAGCGCCACTAATTTGTTTTCTCTTCTTTTTTTTTAAGGCCATTGGCCTTTAGCTAGAGGTAGATGTGTGGCACCTCTTGCCTGCTGCTGCTGGTGCTTCAGTGTGGCATGCGTTGGTGGCATGCATAATTTATTGACCGCAAATTCGCATCGAATTGTGTTTGCACGTGTTTGAGGCTGCTGCCTCATTTTTGTGTGCCTCGTCTTGCGGCAGCTTTATTGAGCGCCGGCAACAAATGCTCTTTTAATAAGCACAGCATCCAGGCAGCCAGGCAGTCAGGCAGCTGCCTCTTTATGGAGAGACAGCAGCTATCCTCTGGGGTGCTCTACTCAAACTCAAACTCAAGGCTGCCCCATGCAATTTGGCCATTAAAAATCATTAGCAAAGGTATTTTGTGCCTGGCTCTCAGAGCCGATGAACAGTAACATTTTTGGGGGCAGGCAGCATCAAAATGAGGCAGCTGCCTCGATTACCTCAGCTGAATGTTGCATGCTGCATGCTGCATGCTGCATACTTTATGCTGCCAGCCAAGGCATTTTCATTAAATAAGCAGGCAAGTGGCAGCTGGTAGCAGGCGATGACATTGTGGCAATTTCAGTGTGCTGCACAAACACATACCACAAACACAAGCACACACACACACACACTCTCACGTTCACACTCTCGTTTGCGAGACAATTCCCCACTGGCAAAATGGAGTAACGTGCAGCCAGTTGCCGGCTTTCCAGGACTCTCAGCAGTCAAGACACAGATGAGACCAGCAAACTCTGCAGGATGCTATGTGAAAAACCTCAGGAAAGTTGTTGGTCAGATATCAATGCAAGACTGCAAAGTCAACTTTGTATCCGACTGATATCGAGAAGAATCCAGAGTTGATGAAGTGAAGCTGCGAAGAGCTAACAACATTGCGATTGTATTTGCATGCATGTTGACCTTTAAAAAAAAAAGATAAATTCAAGCCTCGTTAAAGTGCTTCTGAATAAGAAGAATGCTTTTGACTAAAGTAATACTCATGCATCATTTTCAAACAGGTATTTGAGCAGAATTAATTCATCACAACTGTTGAAAGTAAATGTCAAAGTTGAATTGTTTATTTTGAAGGAATTCAAACAAATAAAGCACACAACATACATATGTATAAAAGTATGTCTAAAATAACTTAAGCGAAGCCAAATTTTTTTGTTTAGCAAAAGTCTAGAACACTTTGTTAGTCCTAATTGTTATTTCTTTATAACATGAATAACACATATTTATTTCAATTTATTTGTAACACAAAAAAAGTTTAACTGGTTTGTAAAATTAGTAATTATACATATATTACAAATTGGCACTTTTAAATTGCTTCAAGCTTTGCCATTTTGGAAATTTAATTTTGTTTTAACTTTAACTACTATGAAAGCATACAATTCTGATTCTATTAATCATTTCGACTTTTAAAATCAGGCCTAACCTGAATTCAATTTTAGTTTATGTAGATCTTGATCTGATTGATTGAAATTACTTTCTAATGTTAAAGATATATGCAAATCCTTATCGAATTGATGGAAATTACCTTTTAATACTAAAAGACATCAGTTTAACTTCATTCCCCACTTTGATTTCATTTGACTAAACAGGTAAAGCTTCCCTTACTAAATAGAGCGTGATTGCAGAACTCTCTGGAGGGAAAAGACTTGCCCACAAGGGAAGCGATGGCCACAAAATCAAATGCAATAACTGCAACTGTGGGATAATTACAAATGCATAGAGAACCACACGAACCACGAAAATGTGTATTGTTATTTCAAGTGGAGTCTGTGCCACATCCGGATTCAAATCCGGCATTTGCATGATGCTTAGTTTGCGATTTGATTTTCATTTTTGTGGCCGTAAACTAGTTGCATTAGAATGTGGGATTTAAACAGCATACAAAATTGTCATGCTAATTGCAGTAAAAATTGTAAAATATTTGCCAAATATTAATATAAATTGCGACATAAAGTGTGGTGCAATGCGGAGCCACAAAAATGTAATTAGCTTCTGAACGCAATTAATTTCGAAATGCTGCAAATGAAAATTGGGCTGGCCAAGAGGCCACTCGATAATTCCGATTTGAGAGTCACACCACAGCAGCAGCAGCAGCATAGACAGCAGCAAAAAGCACTTCACACACATCAAAAGCAGAGAGCGAGAGAAAATATTGAATTTAGAAAATATTACGCATACGCAATGTGCACCTGAACGTGCATGGTAAAATTTAAAGTCTCCAATGTTTGAACAACGACAAAACTTAGGCCAGCAAATTGATGGGACTGTGATGTCTCTGACAGCACTGAACGTCATTTCATTTTGACGAGGGTTCAATATTTGCCACACTGTGTGCAACAAGTGTGTCAAGCAAAGCAAGAGAGAGAGAGAGAGAGGGAGAAGACATCGAAGCGAGACGAAATGAACGCCTGCTGTTTTCAGTTATCAAATTGTGCAAACAAAACTTTGTACCTAAATTAATTGAAAGGACTTTGTCCAGGTTTCTTAGCATTGCTGTCGACCGCAAAATTCATAAGAAAATTGTTGCCCAAAAACCTGTGGAAAACCTGTGGAAAAAGTTTACGCCTTTGACTTGCAATGATTGGGACAACCGAGAACTCAACCAGGTGTTGAACAATTTCAACCCGAAAGCGAAAGCGACAAAAAAGAACCGCACCAAAAATGTAATGTAATTAAATTAACATTTTTGTGCAAGCAAACTTTGATGAGACCCACATAACGAAGTGCAGAAAGAAAGAAAACATCACTGCTTAGCTGTAATCTCCGGCTAGCCTCGACACGGCATAAAGAACTTTTATTGTCGCTGTCGAGTTGCTAGGATCCAACATCCTTTTTGTCTGTATGTGTGTGTGTGTGTTAGGCAAGCAGGCAAGTTAAGCTGCCTGTCTCTCACTTCATTCCTGGCGGCTGCTCCGCTTGCTAGCTAGCTCGCTCGCTTGCCATAATTGCCGCATTCAGCGCAGTGCGTATCTGTGTCCTTATTCCATGTCCTGGCTAAGGCTCCAACTACAGCTCGTGGCTCATGGCTTTGTCTGTGCGCATTGGTGTCGGCTTTTGTCACCTGTGCGTGTGAATGCCTCGAATACTTGTGCTGGCTTTTCAATGCAGTTGCGTGAATATGTTGAAGTTGAACTACTTATTTACCAACAAGTGCCTGCCAATGTGAATTCGTGAATGTGAATGTGAATGCGAGTGTGAGTGTGAGTATGAGTGTGTGCGTGTGACCTGAGCATAGTTATTCATTTTGAATACTTTTCACGGTCTGCATATTTGCTTTATGAGAATCAAAAAGTGCGGAAATGCGAAAAACGCCTCGAAAGTGCGCAAATAAATTTGAAAAGTGAATCATTAATTTTATTTCTACTCGTATTAAGTGAATTTACACATTTTTGTGTGTCAGCATTATTAATTAATCGATTGGCTTATGTTAAATCATAAATCGGCATTTTAGCGCCATTTACCTGTATAATTTATTCATTATTCATTCTCTGATTTTTCAACTCACTCGCAATTGCGCAATCTTCAAAATTCACTAACAATTCCCACAGCTCAATTTTCCACGCTTTTTCCGCTCGCGTCCGCCGGAAGTTTGCTTAGCTTCCTTTGCTGCTCTTCTTCTTCTTCTGACACCCATTCTGACACCCATTCAATCAATCATTTATTCATTAAGTCATGGCCAGCTCAGACTACCTCAGGCCTCAAACTGCCTCAAAACAAATCGCACAATTTTAATAAAAATTCTTACGTTAAATTACGCTCGACAATCGAGAATGTCGTGTGAAGCATTTCATTCCATTCCTCTCTGTGTCATTGTCATTTGTCCAACTGTTCGCCTAAGTGGTGTTAAGTATTTGAAAATCTGTGCCATTGCTTTCCCTCTCCCCCTACTTTCCACTCCCCCCACTTCCGGTTTGTTGTGTGGCTTCTTTCTGTTTTATTGTTTTACGACAGTTGGCCAAATACTTTGGCCAGCAAAACTTTTGCGCCTGATGGTCATTCATTTGTCTGTGATTTACGAAGGCCACAACACTCCAACCTCCCACCTCCAACCATCCTGACTTAGAGTCTCCACTAGCATTTAGTGCTATTGATTTATGGCTCCATCGTCAGCCACCTCAAATCTCCTCATAGCTCTCAACAATGCGGTGCGCGCGCACCGCCTCCAAGTCCCTGATGCATTGTCCAAGGGGCGTGACAACGCAGAGTGCTTTCCGGCCACTGTAGTAGGCGCTGTTGGCACTCGCATAGCTCACGCCACGGCCATGCAGCCAGGCTGTAAGCTCGTCGAGGCAGAGGCACTGCCAGGGATTGCCCTCGATGCGGATGCGACGCAGCTGCGGCAGCTCCAAGGTGGCAGGCAGAAAGGTTAGCTGATTGTTGTTGATATCCAGCTCGCTTAATTTGTCCAGCGTGTCGAGCACATCCCGCTCGATATCCGTCAGGCGATTCTCACTCAGCGACAACAGCTGCAGGCGACGCAGTGGGGCAACCATGCGAATGTCTAGAGAAATCAACTTGTTGCGCCCCAAGCGCAGCTGTTGCAAGTACGGCAGCGAGGAGAAGGCCAACGGATGCAGTTGCTCGATGTTGTTGTGACTTAAATCAAGCTGAATTAGTTGCCGCAACACTCGGTCGCCAAACACATTTGCCGACACTTGTTTGATGTTGTTCTTGCTCACGTCGAGCAACTGCAGCGAAGTCAAATAGCCAAAAACTCCATCGGGCAGCTGTCGAATACTGTTGTCCTGCAAGTGCAGCGATTTCAATTTGGTCAGACCTCTAAAAGCAGTTGCAGAGATCTTTGATATTTGATTGTAGTGCAGATCAAGTGACTCCAGATGTTGCAACCTGTTGAAGAGTTCTTCCTCCAACACTTTCACATTATTTGCACTGTAGTCGAGCACTTGCAGCAGAGTGAAACATCAGGCGCTGGACCCACGAATAGATTCCGTTGTATTGTGTAGATGTTGTTGTTCGACACGTTGAGCACTCGAAGTCGAGGCAGGGAATAGAAGATGGCCATGTCCAGCGTCTCCAGCCAATTGCTGTGCAAATGCAGCTCTTCCAGCTTTGGCAATCCACGCAGACGACACCAAGGGAACTAAAAGAGAAGGGAATGATTAACTAAAGTCAACTATAAACAGGCGAGAAATCAATTAAATATAGAAAAATATTATGAAAATCAATATTATTTTTAACTATAAACAGTCAATAAAATAAGTAAATTTAGAATTAAATTGAATAGAAGAAAGCAAATTAAATGTTAAATAATGCAATATGAATGTAGAGTTAGAAATTGTTGAATTTAGCAATTAAATTAAATGCAGTCAAGAAGGTCGAAAGATTGTACTCTTAATTCATGCAGTTCAGGTAAAAGAAGTAAGAACTCTACAGTCGAATGTGCTCAACTGTGAGATACCCGTTACCTAACAGTGCGATATTATTCTTTAAATATGCGAAATTAGTATACCGCACAAATACTAAAATATACCAGAGGCTGTAATTGGTATATTTATATAGTACTACATTCAAAATATACTATACAGTTCAGTCTCTGAGATCTAGATACAGATGGACGGACAGACAGACAGACATGGACATAGCTATATCGTCTCGTCTGCTGACGCTGATCAAGAATACTTTATGTGTTCGGAATACCTCCTCCTGAACACACAAATTGATAATACCCCTCTACACTATGGATAGCGAGTTTAAAAAGCAAAAAATTGGTACAAATTTAGATATTAAGTTGTATAGGAGAAAGCATCCTGAAAACTAAATATTACAATTTAAATTTTGAACAAGAAAGTATTGTCTTTAACAATCAAATTAAATGCAGTCGAGAAGGTTGAATGCTTGTGCTCTTAACTTGTATAATAAAAGTGATGGAAATATTAAATTATTATTGGCAATAATGATGAGTAGATTTAACAGCTGTAAAGTATTTCACATAAAATATGCAATGCATAACAAAATAAAAAGGTTTAGAGTGTGTTGCTTACATTAAACAAAAGTATACAATAATCATAGATTGTCAATAATTATAATGTAGATGCAAATATCGACTGAAGTATTTATATTCCTTCAAATTGATTTTATTTGTTAATTATTATAGTTCGATTAACGTATTTATTTATTATTGTTCATACTTACATCTCGCACATTGTTGTTGCTGATGGATAAATAACGCAGATTGGCATTGCTGCCAATGGTTATGTTCTCCTGCTCATTGGTGCTGAGGTCGAGGTGCTGCAAGTACAGTTGCCCCTTGAAGGCATCCGGCTCGACGCTGGCTATTGCATTATTCGAGAAGTTGGCGTAGACGAGATTTGACAGCTGCTTCATTAGTGTGCGTCCAATGAACTGCAAGTCATTGTGGCTGACATCCAAGCTGACCAAAGACGCATTGTCAGCAAAGTGCTTAGCGTGCAGCTCATCCAATTCATTGTGTGATAAGTTGAGCTGTTGCAGTGCTATTAAATCTCTCAAGCCACGTTCGCCCAGCGACACTCCTCCTGCCTCCGATAGATCCAGTTGACGCAGTTTCGACATCTTGTCCAGAATTTGGTCATCAGTTTCGATGGCCTTGTGACCGTTGACAATTTTCACGCTTTGCCAATCCTCTTGCACATAATGCTGCAGTTGCTCAAAGCTCTCGATCTCATAGCAAACATAGTTCTTATGGGATAACTCTTCGCATTCCTGAACATCTTTTGTGCGTACATCAGAAATTGTGAGACTAACTAAAACTAGGACTAGAACTTGTCGCGACTGCATTGCGAATTCAACTGAAACATCTTAAAACGCAGAACTCAGTGCGTAGCTTTGTTTATTTTTAGTTGCACTTCAAAACTCGTTTCGAAGCCGGTTTCCAATCACAGTTGATGCTAATTGCAGGATGGCTTAACCCATAATCAAAAGAACAACCTTTTCATGTGAACGACAAGAAGATTGTGTTTATTATATCTGATTGATTCAACATATCTCATAGATGCATAGTTCTATCCCTGATTCCTTATGCCTTCACTTTGAACAATGGTTATATATATTCGAATATACATATATCTACAATATACATCGGTTATACACAATGTTTACATCAAAATTGTAACTTGGTTACTTCGTTTAACTGGCAATAAGTTGATTAACATGTTTACACATAAATAAATACATCAAGGAACCTACCGAGTACATATTTATATATTATATTTGTCTCTGCCAACAATCAATAGATACAATAAATACATCAAATATATATATCAATATTCTTCAAGCTACTAAATAGTATAATAATAAAATACATGTGTATATACTTTCGATTCATACAAATATTTTGATTTATGCTTATACTTAAGCATTTCGTTTATTGTAGACATTAAGACACTCAAATGTAGATCCATAGTTAAAGTACATTTTGGACATTTCCGTTTTCTCCTGATTATTCATGTGAAATACTTATTCGAAATGTTCTGAAGACAGCAGTTGGTCATAAATTCATAGAAAAGTCAAATACAAAAATGCTTATAACTAAATAATAATATTTAAGTTGTATTCCGGTCTCGACAAACAATAATAATATCTTCAAACTGTGTTGTTGCTTCTAGCAAATATTTAAGGTAGAACAATGATTGAGAAACTTGGTTATTTCAATGCAGCTTCGGTTTGCTTTGGCCATAGGAGACTAGTTTGCGATAGTTGATTTCAACGATTAAGCTTTTAGAGGAATAAAAAGTCTATACACGCTAAAGGATATTTAATTATACACGGAAGCCGCTAAAACATTCCAGGTCGATCCGATTCGCGATTTCCGGACTTCTCAAAGAACATTGCATCCTAAAAGAAATAAATAGCAAACATTATCAAGGGCAAATTAATTAAATTGCGGATAAAGCTGATTCAGTAGCAAAGTAAATTGAAGCTTGGACTGCGGATGGGGGGCTGGGGTGGAAATTCTTTTACCTCGTCAGCCGATGTGTCATGAGTATTAAACGAAAGAACTGAATGATACAGACTGCAATTAGATAACAATGGATGATGCTTACAATGAGGAACGTGGCGCCCAGCAGCACGGCTTTCATGCGAACATCCAAGTCAAGTGGAAAAGTGATGCCAAAGAAATCGGCATCCGTGAAGATTTCACGAGCCAAACCCGACCACTGCTTGGAGATCTTTCCCACCTTCTCGCCGGTAAGCGAGACAATCTGTAATTGAAAATCGTATTTAAAACTGGCTTATAAACAGAGTGCAGCTACTCACATTGAACTCGACATCGCCGCAGAGCGAGAAGGTGCAGAAGGGACCTTCGATGCGGAGCACAGTGTCGCCCAGGTGATTGAGAATACGGAACGAGGGCGAGCAGATGGACCACTCCTGCTCGATGGAGCCAATGGGATTGCCGGGTGGGGCCGACACCTCCATGGTCTGCAGGCAGCAGGGGAAGCAACAGGCCGAGCATGCCAATGGACGGTACATGTGAATGACCTCTTGCTGGTAATTATCAAAGACTTTCATATCGAAGGGGCGAGCCGGACCGCAACAGTTGCGGGTGCAGCAATCGTTGTCCTCAGCCGCAAAGTAGACCTTCTGGCCGAGCGCGTTTTTGATTGAAAACTTATTGTTGGTCTCGAAGCCGGTGAATGCCTCGAGCAGCTCCACCTTCTGCTTAACTAAAAGCTGGTCGATACTCGTAAGGTATTCCAATCCGCGCGGACAGTTCGGAATTCCTGTAGGTATACTCATCCAGTCGCCTGTGGAAAAAAAAACACAACAACATTAATCAAAGTATGCGCACAAATTGTAAAATTCCTTCGTCAAACGTGGGCGGCCCACAAAAGCGTGTCAATTGGTCAATGTCGCCGTCATTGTCGTCGTTACTGTCATCGTGCCAATTGCTCAACGTCATATGGAAACTGCCTAATTGAGGGCATTTACAATGGACCGCAAACGAACCCGAGACCGAGCCCGACCCCGACCTCAGGCATGGCGGGTTATTGTGATGTTTACGCCACTCAACGAACGCTGCTTGATTTTATATCTAATCTTGGCACGGCCTTAGATAACTTTTACGACACATCCAATATACCCATCAAGAGTCCCGACGAATTTATAATTTCATCACAATGGAGAGGCGGCTATCTTTGGCACGTATCTCTCTCTGTCTCTCAAGATGTAATATATCTTTTTTATGGCCTCAGCTGGGATTAAAGTAACCTTGAAGGGTTGCCATTTCATCATTTCAATCTCACCTCTTGTCCTCATCACTCATATAGAACTCGTAGCCCTTGCGCTTGGCCGATTTATTCAATCGCATCGTGTGTCTGAACTTCTTGGGCAGCGGTTTGTTGGCCTCGCGGCAGACCAACTGCTTCAGAGTCTGGGATCTGGTGCAGAAATAGCTGTACTTGTTGTACAGTGTGTGCCAAATGAAGCGCAAGACTTTTGACCCACTGCTGACGCCAGACGCAGCCTCAGCTGTTGGTGTTGCGCCCTCTCTCTGGTCCCCCGAGTCGGCTTTGGTTAGATCCAATGTGGAGATGTAATTCGAGCTGCAAGCTGGAACTGCAACTGCGGTTGCCACTGCGACCGACTGTGGCATCGTTGAACGAGATTTGAACGAGAATTGGAACTGACTAAATGCGACTGCTCTCGATGCTGCTGCGAACCGAACTAAGTTGTCGTGCCGGAAAAATCATCGTTGTAGCATCAACATAGCCGAACGTGTTTTAAATAGCGCTTTGTATTATTTTATTGGTTCAATTAAGGCGATAAGACCGACTGTCCTCCTCCCTTCTTCTCCTTCTTCTCCTCCGCTGGCTGAGTAAACGCGTTTGGTGTGTAAACAACACAACCAACAATGACAATGACAACGAGAACAACGATGATAACTTCCAGCTGATAGCTCATATCATAAGAGGTGTCTTTTGGTTCGCATCTCGGTAACAAATTTACACAGAACACATCTCACTTCAAATATTTACAGTTCTGATTTTGGGGTGCTAATAGAAAACTATGCTTTGAAGTCTGCCGCTGCCGTTGCATCTGCAGTTGAAGGTGATGTTAACCACTGTGCAGCCAGTCAACGTGGTTCATTGGCAGTGGACTTGTGATTATCACCACGACAGTGCAATGACATCGATCTCTGCTCTGTTTTGAGCTGTGCTCTGAGCAGAACTCGTTCGTCATTGATTGTGTTTGTTTCGTTTGCATATTATCAGTCTGCTGCTGATTGTCAACTGTCCCCATTTCTAGCATTGCTCACCTCCTGGTCCACCCTGCTGTGGCTGACCCGGCTGCATGCCTGGTTGCGTGATAATCGGCTGTCCAGGCGGTCCATATGGTTGTGGTGGCCCTGGAGGCTGTGCCGGTCCAGGTGGATAGCCATAGGGCTGAGTCACTTGCACTGGACCTCCTGGTACTCCGGCGCCAGCGCCAAACGGAACTGGAGCTCCTCCTCCTCCTCCTCCGGTGTTGTAAGCTTCTGAGTACGGCATTTGTGGAACTGGAGCGTATCCTTGAGGCGCAGGCGGTGCAAAACCCTAAAGACATACATTCGATATTATTTCTGTTCACAAATTCTATGTGTGTGGAGTTTAATTCACTTAGTTGACCACAACGTTGAGTGCATCGATGAGGTGCATTGTGCATTATGAATTAATCATTCACTTAGTTGACTGCATCGATAAGTTGCACTGAATTAATCATTCACAAGTTTCAGACACTATCTAATCTACGAAGTCAATAAATAATTTATTGTGCCTTGCGTAATAACTTCGTTTTTTAATAAGTACTAAATAAATAATAAAGATTTTTATTTTACAAACAAATTCACCTTACTTTTTACCCACAGTAGAACATAAGTGATTAACTTTTCTGGTGTTAATATTCTTTAATTGCTAATATAGAATATATAAATATATTTTATGAGAACAGAGATAATTATTCTCCATAACTAATAATAACACAACACACTAAAGCAATAAGCTTTTTATAAAAATGCTATTAATCATTTGTCAATCTTTTCTGAATATGTGTACTTTAAAAAATACAAAGTAAACAATTTGGTTTCATTTTTTTGTATTATGTCATTAGATAACAAGTAAAAGCGCTTTATTCAAATTTGCTTGAATACGAGACACACGAGTCTTTAGTCAAATGGCATTTGAATATGCAATTGTGCTTAACTTTGGGAGAATCAAATACTAAAGAGTAAAATGGCAAAACAACAATATAAATATTTATATACTTGTGTATTTTGACAAATTGCAAACTACACATATAAACACACTCAAGCAAAATGTTTTCCTCCTCTAAAATATTGTTCTTAAAACACATTATTCTTTCTCGCTTCTTCTTAAAACACTTTTAAAAATGTATACTTTATACTTGACGAGGTAAACCATTTACTTTCAAATAACAAATATTGTTAAAATCGAATACAAGATATGCGGGCCACTTAATTTTTAATCACAAGCAGTACACATAACTTATCTCATGTTATACACAATATACTCAAAACAATTCTTTTAGTTCTGGATTCTTATCAAAGATTCATGAAAACTACGAAAGCTATGTTGTAGGAATTTGTTAAACACACTGTCTAAAATATTGTTTTATTTCTGGATTCTCATGATTCATAAAAACTACGAAATCTATGTTGTATGAATCTTTTTAACACACTGTCAAAATATATAGTTCATACCGAAACAAATATTCAACTTTTCTTATGTATAATATTCCAAATAGAGCAAACCACTCTGTTCAGCTAAGCAAGTTAAACTGATTTAATTGATTTCTTGGTAATCTATGTCGATGCAGATAAGGCTTTTGTCAGTTCCGTCTGCTATATCAGATAGCATATAAAGAAACGATCGTGCAAGAATCAATGTTCCGTATGAACTTTGTTGTTTCATGAAATATTATCTGTGCGTGCTCCGAATAAATAAATAAATAATAAGTTCCTTAATAATCTTATGATGAGATCAGAGACTCTCTATCTAAAGAAGAGTACATATTTATTTCGAATTTCACAGTTCAAAAACTGCTCGAAATGCAACTTGTTATGCTTGAGCACAATTCATTCTAAGAATTAGGTTTCTATATCTATGGGTATCATTTTTTCATGAGAACTTTTATGTGGCGAGCAGCAAACTCACCAATTAAAATATCTCCTTGGAATTGCGCAGTATTAGCAAAAGCGAACGGGAATTGCTATTTTATACTATATTGTGAAGATCCGGGAGAAATAAAATATGATGCTGCTGGGTGCAAATTCAAACGAAGACTGCTGATTATTTTCTTCGATTGTTCTAGCGACTTGTTTTCGGCACTGCCCCAAAAAACCAAAAACGCATGAAACCAGTTAACAATTAAATACAGAAATAAAATTAGCTGACTTTCTATCTACACATATGTTAATTAATGACATTTGGAAATAGCAGAGAAATTGCATAAGCGCAATTTGTACTTACACTGAGAACTTGTGAACTTGAAATGGCTTTTTAATTTAGAAAACGAAACTCTTTGCGGTAGCAATATTTTCGACTAAGTGAATCAAACTGAAACAAGAACTAAAATAATAGAGGGCAATGTGTTCAGCGGTTTTGAGTGACGTCATATAACGGAATATTCGCTAATCTTTTTTATATCCACAAGCCGCCAATCTTAGGTTAATACACACACACACAATGGTTTGCTTTGTTCATTGTATGTGTATTTTTGTGTGTATGAATGTATTGCTAATGTTGGACGGACAACGCCCCCAAAAAACTACATAATTGGTTGGCTGAGGTGGCAGTCCTACACACATACATACAAACATACATTGTTGCTGTGTATTATTTTCCTTTCGAATGGTGTAGAACTTATGCACTAGCGAATTCGCTATACCGAAAGGAAGCAATGTCAGTGCTCCATGGAGTGTAGCGCATTGAGCGCCAACGCCCCCTTTATTAATACTCACATAGTTAACAGGCTGCGTCGGCGGCCCTGCTGGTGGATACGGTGCACCCGGGGGCGGGTATGGGGTGCCGCCATCAGCTGGTGGAGCATTTGGCGGATAGTAGCCGGGTGGCACGTATCCCCCTTTATTGATGTTGTTCATGTTCATGCTTCGGTTTGTTTTGGATGCTTTTGTTTAGTTTGTTGTGCGTCGATGCTGGGAAGATCAACGGAAGCACACCGCAAGCTGAAATGTTATTATTAGAACACGTTTTGCATTGTTTATACACCACATACCGTTTTCACTCGCTTTTTTTGTTGGTAAATATTTATTGTGCAATTAATTAATATGTGTATTCCAGAATTTCTTGTTTTTCTCTTTTTGCAGAGCTTTCTGAAAGCTATGACAGCTCAGCTGAGACCAAATGAAGAATTTACAAAGATATCTCTCTGAATGCCGGCTAAATATACCGAAATAAAAAAATCCCTCAAAGCGTCACCTGGTTACTCTTCAATATATTTTTCAGTATATTTCGAAACGTATATAAAAAGGCGCGTATTTTAAAAATCAAGCGAAAACGAAACATCTGTTATAGACACAGTTAATATCGTGTAGCAGCCAACAGATGTCGCCACAGCGCAAGCAAGCGAGATATAGATGGCGCCAGGCAAAAGTATATCGCACTGCCTATCCATAGATGGCGGTAGTGAAAAATTCAAAATTGGAATTGTCGTTAATTTCAAATTGTTTCTTGACATGGAAAAGTTTATTAATAAAATACATGATCAATATTTGTTAATGATTTAATCTTATCTATATTTGTGAAGTTTTGTTCATCTGACCAAATAAATGCACTTCATGAATTTAGCTGCTTTTTCGTATCAACAAAACCGCCATTTTCACACACACACACACTTACATACGCACATACACACTATTACACTCCGCATTTTTTCTAATGCGCAAATTCTATGCGAGGGTGCGAGAGCGACAAGGAGAGGAAGAGGGAGACATGGAGTGAAAGAGAGCATTGAGCATTGAGAGGGTGGCGTAGTTAGCGCACATAAAAAATGGCGGTTTCCGACGCAGGCAAACATAGAAAAAAATTGCCGGACGAGAAAACGTCCCGTTGCCCGCCACCCCTGCTAACTGAGGGAGTGCGAGAGAGTGCGAGCGAGAAAGCGAGAGCAAGCCAGTGAGGGAGTAAGGGAGAAGGAAAGGTTAGCTAAAAAAAAATGCCATAAAAAATACAGGAAAAAAACATAGCAAGCAAAATCCACCCCGTAGCACAGGAACAACAAGCAGACGTCACTCACACACACACACACACGTACACATTGACATCGTAATTACCAATACAAATGCAAAGTGCGCCGCAGCAATCGTCATCATCATCATCATTTGGAAGAACGCCCCGCTCCCTGCAGCCACCCACTAGATGGCGCTTTGCTTTGCTTTAGTTGCTCCTCCTCCTGCCCACGCTCCTCACGACCCAGCAGCAGGTCAGGGCAAAGGCAAAGCCAACAAACCGAAGAGCGAAAAAAGAATGAAAGAAAGAAAGAAATAGTTGAAATGAGCGCCTTAATGCGCCATATAACGCGATATTAATGCAGTTGTATATGTGACTGTATGTGTTTGTGAGTTGCGAATGTGCGGGTTGTGTGTGTGTGAGAGAGAAAGAGAGGGAGAGAGTTTAGCACATTCAATTAGTTGCCATTGCTTTTGGCTTGGCAACAGCAACAGTAAAGCAAAAGCAAAGGCAAGGGCAAAAAAAAAGCAGCAACTACTCGACAACAACAACAACAACAGCGACGACAGCGAGCATCATTTTTGCGGTTGGCAACCAACACAAAAGCGCCTCTTCCCTCTCTACCTCCCCCTTGGGCTTTTGCTGCCACCCACAGACGACCTCGACCTCAACTCTTTGCTGCAACCAAATCCAAAGCCAACTGGCGGCAGCAGCTGTCGCTTCAGTGCATCAAAATCTCGAAAAATCAGGCAGCCGGCAAACATAATGCAGCGCGCGCTTCATGCGGGTTGCTGCCCACCAGCCCACCTGCCACGCCCACCTACTCCTCCCTCCTCTCACATCGATTGTAGTGGGAGCAGAGCTCTCAGGGATCAGCGCTCAGCTCTCAGCTCATTAGCCGCATTCGTTGCGTCTTTAAAGTTTATCTCTTTCTGTTTATTTATGGCCAACTTCAACTAATTTATCTGTTTTGTCCACTTTGGTCCGTTATCGAAAGCAAAAGTCGCCTTCAATGAGCTGTTGTGGCCATAAATCAAGTTTCCCAGAGCTTCTAATACGCCAAGCTGATCTTTTTGCATTTTTATTGTGTGAGCGAGCGACAGACAGAAAAAACATCTGCTGCCTCGCGATGAGATACTTTCGATATCTGTAAGATACGACAAACTCCTTCCACAGACTGCGAATGAATGATGTTCCAATGATCCAATGATCCAATGTTGCGATGTTCCTTTGTCCCTTTTGGCGCGTGTCCATTCCGAATGCCGAATTCACATTCACATTCACGTTCGAATGATGATGACCGACATCTGATAGACAGATTGATGAGAGTTCGATAAACTTAAAGAGGACAACAAATAACGCAGACTGCATCGAATCAAAATAAACAAGGCGACAGTCGAATGTGAAGCTAAACACTAATTTCTAAATATTCCTATTTTAATACTAACTGAAATTCATTTAAAAATTGTACTTTCATTAGACACACTATAATTAACAAATGATTAACTATTGATTAACACATTTTTAATATATTTTTATTTTAAATACAATAAGTTATATGTATATTTTAAAACATTTATTGTCATTTTGTTACTTAGTTACTTAATAATTTACGTTTTTTTCAATTTTGCACAAATATCAACTTTCTTTGAACAATTAAATATAAATTAAATTTTTTTTTTTAATTTTTTATGTATTAAACACTTTATAATTTAAAAAAAATCATGTTTATCAAATTTCAATACCAACTACCTATTGAAAAAAAATATTGATAAAAAATGCGCCAAGTAAAAGTTAAAAAAATAAACCAACAAAATATGATGCACAAATATCAATTTTACTGAGGTAGATTATTCAATTAATATATTTTTACAAATTTTAAATCACCTTGAAGTCAGAAATGACAAATGATATATCCACATCTGCTCATCATTGTATAACACACAATAATTTATTTGTTATCGAATATTTTTTTGCTCGTTTCTTCATCTTTCTCTTAGTAGCTTATCTTAAAGGCATCTGTATTAAGCAATTTGAAAAATGCCATAATTCATGCTATACTTAAGCCATTGCGAGTATTATAATTAACTTTAAAGTCAACTGCCGATTTCTCAATTGTCCACAGTTAATCACAAATTGCGATTAACAAATATATACGAAGATTTAAACAGCTATTATTCTCAATATTCCACACAAAAAAATAAGAAATTAATACTAACTTAATTCTAAACTTAAAACTTTAAACTTTGCCAGGCAAAAATTTTAATTGAAACTAAATAACGTTAAAAATTGGTAATATAATATATTGCAATGGATAAAGATGAAAGCTTAATTAGTTGAAATTGATCTCTTTATATAAATCTTAAATTTCTTAGATTAAAATTTCGAATCTAAACTAATTTGGCTGTGTGTCTTTTGGCAATTCATTAACTGATTTAATACTTAAAGTTACACAATATAATATTATATATTATATATATAAATGCAATTCTGCTTAAAATGTATTTCTTTTTCAATTCTTTTACCGATTTAATACTTAAAGTGATATATATTATATATATGTGCTTTATATAAATGTGTTAGTTGCTCAAAAAAGTTAACTAATGTTGAAGTTTTTTTCTATATTTGACTTCCTGTTCTCTACAAATCTGAATTTGTAAAATAAATCCTTTTAAAACGGTAATCATTTAAATACATTTTAAATTTTAAACAATCTAAAATATGTTTACCAATTGATAAACATTTTGTGAATATCAACTTCCTGAAACCTTCGAACCACTGTGCGACAATGTCCGGCAATATTTTGGTGTCAATGTGAAGGACAAGAGCAGAGGCAGCAAAACCAGAAGGAGAAGCAAAAGGAGGCGACTGCAATTGCATTTGGTCAACAGTTGGTTGTTGACTGTTGGCCTCAACCGAGCCCAGCTGTGGCTGTGACAACGCAAAAAGAGAAACAAGTCAAAAGGGGGAAGGGGAATGGGGAAGAGGAAGGGGAAGGGGCAAGCACGAGGTCATGTGCAGCTCACACATATGAAAGCTATGTATGTATATAGGAACGAGTATGTGGCACATGGAGAATTGCCATGGCAATGCAATCAGGTTAAAGAATGACCGGAAATGCAGACACACACACAGTCACACACACACATACACAGACAGAGAGAACGTCACCTGTGATTGCAGGGAATACGCACAAGTCGCTTGACCTGGGTCAGGGTTTCATTTCTCTCGACTGCTTTTGGGTCACTTAGGCCAATAAAGGGTGAACGAGAGAGCGAGAAGGAGACAGAGACGGAGAACGAGAGCGAGAATGAGAGCGAGAAAATGTTTGCTGCTTAATTGCTTAATTACCATCCAGTCCAGCCTTTGGCTCAGCTAACTAGGTCAGCAGCAGCGTGGCATAACAAGCGAAAAGGGTTTATATATAGTACTCCAGATATATATATATATATACACCCGGTATTATACGCAGCGTGGATCTTAATGAGTTTTATTTTATTTTCCCTTCGTTTTTTTTCTATTACATTCCGGCAAGCGTCCGTTTTCTAATTAAAAGCACAATGACCCGGGCTGGCGACCCTTTTTCGCTGGCTCGTTAATGAGTCGACACGCACTTCGAGGGGGTTGAGGAGGGGGGGATTGCTGGGGTCAAGGGATTGCGCGGGGGGTTTCTGAGCTGGCGCGCAATTAATTATCAAGTGTTGAACTTGAACTTGGCACCGCGGCAAAAGGCGCTTAAAGCAGCGCCAAGGCGCTTATTGATTTTACCACAGAGCAAAGAGAAAGGGAGAGAGAGAAAAAGAGTGGGAAAGAGAGGGAGACTCGCTTTGTCTGCTGGTCACATATCATGACCAAAAGATTTAAATCAAAGCTGACAGCAACGACAACAACAACAAAAGTTCAGAGTACACTTTTTTTTAACCCCTTCGCATTGTTGCGAACTCAAACCCTTTGGCTTGCATTTGCATTGGACTTTGGGCAGAACTTTGACAGGATGCTGCTACACGGTAATTGCTTATTTAAGCGCGCGTTCGTCCTTTTACGGGATGCCAGGATGCTGGCAATCTACAACATCGACGCAACACAACGAACAAAAACGGAGTAGAACACTGAAAACAAAGCCAAAGCAAATGCCGCGTGTAATTATTGGACGGGTCGAAGGACAGCGATAGGGTAAGGGGCAGGGGAAAAGGGCTGACTGAGTAGCCAGCCAGTCATCCGGGCAGCTGTCTAGCCAGTCTCTGCTTCATCCTCAACCTCAATTCTCTGACCAGCTCGAAATGAACTGCAAATCAAACAAGAACTCAACATGTTCCTCATGCGTGCATATTAAAAATGTTTTAAAATGAAATTTCGGCAGCGGCAACTCTTTTTTTCTACACCCTGCACGAGTTAAAGGCAGCTTAAGGGGTATATTAAGGGAAGCAAACGATTTAAACACAGTATATAATCGATTATGATATTTGTTTTTGATAGTAAACACTGAATTTTGTAAAAAGCAAAACTCTACTACATCTGAAACAAAATTGAATACACAAAACGTAATAAAGCTAAATTTAATGTACTTACAAAAATAAACACTTTTTTCCATATATATAGACACTATATATACTAAACTATCTCGATTTAAGATTGTTGTAATATCAAAAATAACAATCTTGATATTATATTTTTAGGTTGAAACAATCTTAAATGCTATTATATGCTATTTTTATATTTGAAGACTGAAAACATATTATTTGAAGATTACAATTTTGATTCAAGAATGTTGTATTCTAGATTGAAAAGTAGATTGCAAATCTTGATTTAAAATTTGATATAGTTTATTATGAAAAGGAGTAAAAATGATTAGATATTCATTATATTTTTCACGCAGAAATCAAAAACTTGTTAATATCAAGAATAAAATCTTGATAAAGTTTACTATGACAACAAGTAAAATGATTATCAAAAAAAAAATCAATAATAAAATCTTGAATCAAAATTATATAATCAACACTTAACCTAAAAGGGTTTTTCTTAAATCAAGATCAAAAATCTATAAAAATTCTAAATTGCCCAATTTTTAAATTTAAGATAATGATATCGTTTCAAGAATGGAAAAGTCTCTAAATGAAACCAAGAAGGCAAAATCTTATATCAAAATGTTTTATATACATAACTGAAGAAAATACAAACTATAAGTGGAGCTAGAATACATAAATATTATTAATAAAATTCGATTATGAATTTTTAATAATAGTCAATAAATAAACACAATGAAAACTTTTTTGACCGGACATTAAAGCTATGAGAGTTTTCTCTGCATACAATATAAAATAATCTTTTAAAGTTGTAAATTCGTTTGTTATAGGGTATTCTGTAGTCGCGCACTCTTTAGCAAACAACTCTTTCTTTTTTTTCAGCACTTCTTGTGTTTTGTAGGAAAAGGGTTAAGGCTTTTGTTGTGCAACCAACTGTGAGCTTAGGTCCTGTGATCCTGTGCGATGTGTGACTGTATGTGTGTGTGTGTGTATGTATGTGTGTGTGTCGTGGACACAAAACTGGTTTGCAGCTGTCATTATCTAGTCTGGGCCATCGGCTGGCTAACACCGCTTGAGCTAGAGTAGAACTTAAGCCAAGGGTCAGCCGCAGGGTTGATCGAACCACGCCGAACCTCGATGCCTGATAGATGGATGAATGGATAGATGAATGGATGGATGATGATGCTGCTTGATGCCGAGGTTTTCACAGCCTGGCGCGTTTGGTTAGCCGATAAGCAAAGCGCTTAGCAATGCAAACTCAATGCCAATAACCATAACAATAACATTAGCAATTGCAGAACTAAACTCATTTAGTGAGAGAGAGAGAGAGGGGGGAGAAAAAGCTGCTGTGGCCATAAATTATAACGAGTTGGCTGTGTTTGGTGGGCATGAACAAACATACGGGCAAAATATGTTGAAACATTTTTCAATTTTAATGACACCAAATGAACGTGTGGAGCAGCCAACTCAGACTCAACTCTGGCAACTCAGCTAGCCAACAAGTCGGCTCATACTCGTAGAACAGACTTCGAGTTCAACTCGAGCCAGACTCGAGAAATAACAGAAATTATTGTCAATAATTACAATGGGACTGGTGCCGGTCTTTGACGCGTTTGACACACGGTAGGAGTTTAAAACGCGCCGTGTGAGTTGTGCGGCCTCAGGTGCTGATGGCTCACAGTCTTAGTTAAATATATTCCAAAGGGGGTTTCCAATAAATAGCGAAAATCTTAGCACTTAAAACTATAATTGATTCAAAATTAGATTGAAGTTAAGTAAGTCTTAGTCCACTTCATTTTAAAAGCGAGTGTCTTGACATTAAGAACTATATACACAAATATATTGTAGCTAAGCTAAATCACAATAAATAACCAACGAATTTAGAAATTAGATATCATGAAACACATTAACTTATTCCAAAGGGGGTTTTCAATAAATAGCTAGAGTCTTAGCACTTAAAGCTAGAATTGATGCAAAAATATATTAATGTTTTTCTTTGTAGTCTTAGTACTTAAAACTGGAATTCATAAAAATATATATTAAAGCTAAGTCTTAGTCCAATTCATTTGAAAAGAGTTCTGAAATAATTGCGAGAGTCTTGACATTAAGAACTATAAATGTTGCACAAATATTTTGAAGCTAAACTAAGTCACAACAAATAAATATCGAATTTATAAATGAGATATCATGAAACACATTAACTTATTCCAAAGTTATATTGAAACTAATTTTTAGTCCAAATCATTTTAAAAAGGTTTTCAAATAATTGCGAGACTCTTGGCATTTAAAACTAGAGTTGATATGAAAAAATATTGAAACTAATTGTAAGTCCAAATCATTTTAAAAGGGGTTTCAAATCATAGCGAGAGTCTTGACATTAAGAACTATAATTGTTACACAAATATATTGAAGCTAAGCTAAGTCATAAATAAATAACAGATTTATAAATTAGTTACCATGAAACACATTAATTTAAGCTATAACTGATTAAATGTGTCAGTTGCTCTGAACTTTATATATTTATACATATCATATATACAAAGAAAAACAGTAGAATTTAAATGAAACATAAGCAGCTCGAATGTCACAATTTCAGTGGCTACACTTTGTGCCCTGAAATTTAACTTAAAGTTACTAATAATATTAAATATTAAAACCTCAATACACAATATATGTCTGTACTATATTATTCTTCATAAAATAATATAGCTTTTATCACATTTTTTGCTTCACTTTTAACACAATTAGTGCATTGTTCATTCACTATTGCATTTCATCTATTGTTTTGAAATAATACAAATTTTTTATGACTAGGCATAATTTGTTATATTTTTTTGTGCAATTGTGCAATTATGAAATTTAATTATATTTAAATCATTATTTAATGCAATTAATTCTGAACAATGCCCTGGCATACCTTTAATTTAGCATTTTATTACTTTTTCTATATTGACTTTTTTTGTGAAAATTGTTGTGTCACATTTTATAGGATACCAATTTGAATTGTTTTTTGTTTTCATTATGAATTATGATATTGACTATAAATTGAATACGGACAACAATATTTAGCTATTTTAGAATAAGATAATAATTTTATAGCATTTTATTAGTACAAAATAGAATAAATAGAAAACAAAAATGAATAAAAACAGAAAAAGTAAATGCCAATTTAACTTTTCTACTTAACCGGAATAAATTATATATATTTAAAATAATAATGAAATATTAAAATAAATATTAATAATAATAGTGAGAATAGTGACACAATTTTTAGTGGAAGAAAAATTAATTTACTAATAAGGAAGAATTCAAAATTTATTTAATGTGAGAAAGTTTAATTGTAACATATTTTTTTAAGATTAGTATGAAGCTTATTCATACTTTCTAAGTCGAATTTTATTATTAACAAATTATGTCTTCATTCATTGCATTCCCAAACCAAAAGCGATGTTCTCGTGGTGGTCCATCGAATAAGTCGTAAGTAACTGTTGGCTATTAACAACATTTAAGCTCTAATGAAGATCAGCCCATTGCTTGTAGCGACGGCAATTATTTAACGACCAAGTCTTTCAGAAGCTATATTTTTGAAGAGTCCTAGCTTTTTAACAGAAGCGATAAACTCTTAATTGTTGGTGTAGTCATTGATTTTTATGAGGCTACTGTCAGAATTTGAAGCATAAATATTGAGCATCTAAATATTTCAGTCTTCGGCCTGATACATAGATGATGCCACTAGAATATAATCTTGACTCGTTTTGATTTGATGTGTGTATAAAATTGTTGACTGTCAGGTTTGTAAATTATAGCACTTTGATTTAAGTTACTTTTATTATTGGGAAAAAATGGATAAAAAGGAATTTCGATATTTTCGTTGATAAAATATTACAGAAGCGCCAAAAAAGAGGCGCACTTGATGAAAAAGAAAGTGATGTTTCACCAAGATAATTTACTGCGGTAGAAGTCAGTGAAAACGATGGAAAAAGTTTTTGAATTCGATTTCGAATTTCTTTCTGATCCACCGTATTTTCCAGATCTTGCCCACATCGACTAATTTCTGTTCTCAGATCTGAAAAGAATGCTCGCTGGGAAGAAATTTTCGTTGACTGAAGAGGTGTTCTTCAAAACTGAACCGTATTTTGAACCAAAGAACAAATCGTACTACAAAATGGTATCGAAAAGTAAAGGGTTATAAAGTGTAAATGTAAAGTGTATTACTCATGAAAGAAATTATGTTGAATAACAAAAATAAGTTTGTCAAACAAATTTGTTTAGCTGGGGACTTTTCAATTGGCCTGTTATATACTCTGAGATTTAATTATTACTTGTATATATTTTAATATATAATAATTGCCGTTTGTTTATAAAATAGCCCAACTTTTTGTATTATCCCCTTCTAGTGGAGACACCTCTGAGTCTTGCACTTGCGGCAGCCTCTGTTTGCTGTTCGTTGTCTCTGTTTGTGGCAGCTTGAAGCGCTTAAAGCGTTTGTGGATTAAGCATTTGCATGGAGCAGCCACGAGATTAGCAAAAGTAATAGCAACAACAACAACAACAACAACAAGAGTAACAAAAGCAACAACGATTGGCATGCCGAATAGCCGTAATAGTAATAAACGTATGTAATAATAATGAATTTTAATGTCGCGCATTAACAATTCTTGCATTTTAATTGGGCAAACTACAAACTGGAACTGAAATTGAATCTGAATCTGAGACAGAGTCTTAGACTCAGTCTCAGATAGAAACTTGAACTGACCCGCAGTCTGCGATGTTTGGATACTGGGCTGGAGTCGATTCGCTGTGTGGGTTTGCATAAATTGCTGTTGATATGATTTAGTGACATGGAACAATGCACTGGAATTTATGACAAAAGCTGCATACATTTAAGCGGATTATGTCAGCATTTTACCAATGCAGTTGTAAATAAAAAATTGCCATTTTTCATTATGGCAAAACAAAAATTTGTCAGCTCTGTCGCTAAAAATCTCAACACACTCACACACACATGTTTTAGAGCCTGAGGCATTTAGAATGTTCAATTGTAATTAGTGCACAAATCACTTTTTCGAAGGATGAACTTGAAATTGTGGGCGTGGCCACAGAATGCAGCTTAACAAATGAGACAACGAGGGGAAGGTGTCTGAAAAGCACTTTGCAGCTTGGCGAGTTTCCATTATCGAAATCTGCTCAATCATTGTCAGCCATAAACTAATTTTTATTGGCTTCGCTCCACAGCAAGTTGCGACAGGTCGCAAGTTGCAGTTGCAACTTCTCTTCTTCTTCGTTCTTAATCATCCTTTGACTTGGTCGTTAAATAATTTACATGCGCCGGCGCTACAAGCAATGGGTTGATCTTCATTAGAGCTTAAATGCTTTTCCAATTGCCAATTGTTAATAGCCATCGCGGTTACTTACGACCCATTCGATGGACCACCAGGAGAACAACGCTGTTGCCTTTGGCAATCGCAATGGGAATGGGAATGACGACATAATTTGTTGCCGTCGAGTGTCTAAAAGAATTTGTGCATTGTGTATGAAGTCGTAAAGAGAGTGCAGATGGAGTATTTGTTGCTTAGTTTGTTTGAGCTGCTGCTGTCACATGCAATTAGAACTCTGTGCACCACACACTCTAATTAACTGCAAGAAAAGATGCCTTTACCTTTTGCTTTCAAGTCTCGAGTAGACACTTGTAATGTCGCAGCGCCACTCGAGGGAGCAGGACACAGGCAACACAGATACACAGGCAACACAGACACACAGAGGCAACTATAGGCTACTGGCTGCAGGCAACTTGCTGCAAGACACGCCGCGAAATGAAAAGAAATTGCCACTGTCTGTGTTGGGTTTAAAAATAAAGAAGCCAGGAGAAAAAATATGGAAAAAATGTAAAAGGGGAAAAATGAGAAAAATGAGAAAAGAAAAGCGAGTGTCGGGGCAAAGTCCGGAGAGAAAAGCAAAGGAAACGCAACCATCTGCACGAATTGTAATTGAAAAGATTTCCCTTGAAGGAATTACACGCGCTGCCTTGGTAGTCATCGTCGTCATCGTCCTTGTCTGAGCTGCAAATTTAATAAGGAAGCCCCGGCGAGCTTATATTGTACTTTGTGTGAAAAATAATAGTTTTTTAAATGCACTGCACAATTTACCCGGTTGGAGTTGGAGTTCGGGTCGGAGTCGGAGTTTGCTGGACACGCAGTCAGATTTTATGAACTGCAAAATATTTTTGTGGCCAACGTCCAAGCAGCAAAAGCAGCAAAATATGCGCGTAATTAAGAAATATTAGTGAGTTTTGCTGGTTGGCATTCAACATTTGAAGGCATTTCATTCGAGTTTTGCCCCCGCAAGCGGTCTGCAAATGCTAAATGAAAAAGCTGTGGCATTTCCAAATGAAATAAATGCCAGTTCCCAGTTCCCAGTTGCCACCACGGAAAGGGAAGTGCAAATGGATGCAAGCCAGGACAAGCCAAAGGACACAACAGAGGGCAGATAGACGAGGCGGCAGAGGCGTCACTCCCAATTGTCCAATGCGGTTTTGCGGTGAATGGCGAAATTACACTTTGCAAAGTACAGTTACTGCAGGTATTTCATATTTCAGCTTTCAGCTCGCATTCCAGCCATGTCTGATTTGAAAAGTTTGGCTAAAGCAACAGGCAAACAGGCAAAGCACAAAAAGCACATTAATTAATAGCTGAATATTTCTGAAGGTGGGAATTTTATTGTTTAAAAGGACAGTTTGCTAAGCAACTTCAACTGCTTTGTACTTTGATCTGAAATATGTATTTTTATGATTTTCTATTTTAATTGCATGTAGTTTTATTAATATTGACAAAGTTCTTAAAGTTACTAACATTAAAAAAATATAAAGACGCCAAAGTTTATTGTTTGTTTTTGGAGTCTTCCGCTTCTTTGAAGTAAAAAGTCGAAACTTTTTCTGCTCTATAGCAATAGCAGTGTGTTTAGGTATTCATTTTAATGCGGGATTCAAGATTGAAACAAATTCAAAATCGTATCCCTTTTACTAACAAATGTAAAATATGTTGTGTAAAAGACTTCTAGGATTTATGGTAGGTATAATATTATATTATGAACGTAATATATTGATAACTCAATTGATTATTCACATCATTATAAATATATTTTTGGTACTGATTGGTCTATTTACCAAATATAACTAAATATAATATTGAAGTGCAGTTTATCTCAAGAAAATAAGTTTCATTTTATCTTAGTGAGCTATTTGTTGAAAAGAAATTCATTTACATTATAAGAAATTTAAGGAAACAAAGTACAAAGTAAATAGCATTATTTTATAGAATATTATGGGACTGAAAATAAAAGAGGCATATATTAATATTTTTGTGTACAATATGCTGTTTTATAATTATTAATTATATGCTTCTAATAAGTACTGACTTATAGAACCTTCTGCCTTATATATTACATTTTAATTTTATTGAAAAGAAATGTCAGATATAAGATTAATTCTTAAGAGTAGTTAGAATTGTGATCAATTTGCTGAATAGGAAAATAAGCTTCAGATTTAAGCATTTTCAATTTGGAAAACATTTCTTCTCTGTCTTAGTCGTAACTAGTTAAGTTGGTACTTAACAATTCTGTGCTCTTGCTGTCTTTCAGTTAGTGTCATTATAACTTAAGACAGCGTCGTAAACATCTGACAACTGTCAAGTGGCAACGAGAAGGTGAAGGAGGAGGAGACATGTCAACCCGAAAGGAAATTGAAAACATTTGCCACAAAAGTGGCCAGGTTTTCGCAGGTTGCGACTGTACCTTGTCTGTTTTTGTGCAATTTCGCAGACTGCAGATGAAAAAAACAGTGGAAACTCCTTTGGCAGATTGCATTTGGGAAGGCGTCTGTCACGGGCCACAGGCGAAATTGTAAAAGGAAAACCGCGAAGGAAAATGCGACTTGGGGGTTCGTCGATGAACTCAGGTGGCAAATTAAAGTATTACGTTAATTTAATGCGCTGGGGAACTGAAACTGAAACCGAGACCAGAAGCAGAGTCAGACAATGCAATTATGAGCAGCAAATTAGTGCGACTTTTCTTTGTAGGGGATTCTTTTTTGCCCAAAGGGGCAAAAGGCTTTTGCCTATCACAACAACTAATGAGAGTTTCAATGGGAAACGGTAAACAGAGCCGAATCAATAATGAAATCAATGCAAACCGCACAATCGATCGCAAATCGACAATTTCAGCCAAACAACAAAGTGAGCATTGATCGCTTGGTGTGAAAATATTCGCTGAGGGGTGCGTCATGAGGGGTGAACCGAGCTCAACCCCTAACCTTGTGACCCGTCCCATTTTTTTGGTACTCGTTCTTTTTTTTTTGTTGGTTGTGCATTGTATATGGTAGAAAAAAAGGTTAATAGGCTTAATACTGGCTGGCACATAGACTTTCGACTTTTATTTATTGTAAAATTTTGCCCAAGCACTTGAAACTGACAATTTTAGCTGTCAGCTTGTGTCGCCTGTCGGTTGAGAGGTCTCTGACTTTGCTTTATTGACTTGTTAGCGCCGTCAAAATCCCATTTGTATGTCAATAAATTTGCAAAAAACCAAAGAGGGCACCCAGACAGCCAGAGAGAGAGAGGGAGGGAGGGAGAGATAGACATGTGAGAGAGATAGAGAAAGAATGCGATATACCGCCATGTTGTGGGCTGCTGTTGCCTGTTGCTTTGGGTTGAGCAAATTGGCTGTTGATTGATGTGCTCACGTAGACAGCGATGAGCTGCTAAGATTAATGTGGTTTTAAGTTAGTGGAAAAGTTACGAGTACGAGTTGCGAGATATGAGTAAACGAACAAGCACTCTGAGTGGTCCATTAAATTGAGTTGTTGAATGTGCAACGCATTCGGCTGGAAAATATGCGAGGAGCGGCAAAAATTAAAACACAATTAATTTGCAAGCATATATAATTCAATTATTTTTTAGGAAGATGCAGGGAAAGTAATATGAAATGATGAGTGAGCTGAGCTGAGCTGAATTGAGAGCTTTCAGGTGCTTTTAAAGCTTCATTGAGGTGAAAGAGTTCATATTAAAATGAATGTATAAGATAATAATCAAAAAATGTATATTAATATTAGCAAATTACGATATAAACTAAAGTAATATGTTAATTCTTAGCCCTTAATCATTAGAACGCAAGAGGAACTCGTTACAGCATGCTTTTATGTGCTTTCAAAACTTCATCTCAGAAAGATAATGATTCTAGTATAATTTAAATACAACATACGTTGAATTAACAATAAGATTCTGCACTACTTAAAATTCTCCATTATCTCTAATTATTCGCTTAGATCCGTAACCTATTGGAGCTAAGTTTTCATGTGCTTTCAAAGCTCAGTGTTAGGAAGAAAGTGTTTCTAAAGTATATGTTAAGGTATTAACTAAAACTAATTGCAGCTCACCACTCTATCATAATCCTTACTCATACAATCTTTATTTTAAACACGTTCTACCAACTTTAATCGAAAGCTCATAAAGCCAGAAGCTCGAGTCTGTCAACAAGCTATTCGAGCATTTGCATTTGCATTTTATGCGCCGTATATCAAGCATTTTTTGTTTCAATAATATGTTTTTTTTAGCTCATTGCAGCTCTTCACGAAAACAAGTCAAAATTTATAACATAAAACGCATCCGACAGCTTGTCAGAAACAATGCGCTTTTAAGCTAACAAGCGTGTGCGAAGCGAAATGCAACAACAATAACAATGACACCAAAATCCATTTGCATTTAAATTTATAGAGCGTAAACTGTGCGCTTTTTTAATTTCATTTAAATATTTTTTTCTACTTTTTTCGCTTTTTTTCTGTTGTGCACCCCTGAAAAATCTGTTACAGTTTGGCTATAAAATTACATTTTTTTCTTTCGGATGCAGCAAAAGTTCTTTTTGTTATTGAGGAAGAATATGTCAGCATGTGATTGCCAGAACGAAAAAAAAAGTGTATAAAACTCCGCAAAAAAAATATAAATAAAAACGCACCGGAAATTATGTGCGTGCAGGAAAAAAGAAGAAGCAATAACAAGAGCAAGGCAACATCGAGTTGGTCCTTCGGCCCGAGCAGAGGCTAAAAGGAAACCTGAACTCCCGACTGTTGCCGTAAGTACGCACACATATTGTTGCCATGTCAGGGCACAATTCTCATTTTTTTCTGTGTTTTTTTTTCTCATTTTTTTGTTGTTGCTTTTGCCACACTATTTTAATTTTCCGAGTCCTTCTCGTCGCACGAACAATTGAATTATTTTTGTACGTGAAATCAGCGAGGGGTGGGACGCTGCCCATTAGCACAGCGCCACCCCACTATCATCATCGTCATCATCATGGGCCATCGCTACTATTCCTCATCATCACCAACAACGAATAAAAAATAATGCTTTTGAAAAAAAATTTGTAGCAAAAGTTGTACGACGTGACTGTGAGCAACATTTACTTTTTTTTTATTTTTTGCTTCCATTTTTTTGGGCATTTTTTTTGTGCTTTCTATTATAATTTTTTTGTGTGTTGTTACAAATTTTTAGACGGCTTGATTGGAATGTCAGATAAAGTCAAATGGATTTCAGCGTAAATTAAGTTCCTGTTTGCTCAAAATGGGGCGGCAAAATGAAATTCTCATCTACTCGCAGCTGCAGCCGCTGTCCAAGTTTTTGCCGATAGATTGTAAAAGATTCTAAAAGTTTTGCGAAGTGGAAAATATGAAAATATGAAATGGAAGTTAACAAGTTAAAATCTTGCTTTCTGCTATTTTATGATGTTTTCTTGCCATTTAATTAAATTTAGTTTAAGGGGAATTGAATAAATTCTATATTACATACCAAACTTTAAAATTACATAATATAAAAAATTAAGTGTGCGACTATGTTATGTCCAATATACATTTTAAATAAAACCAAAAGTGCTGTAAAATATCAAATAATAAACCAAAAATATTAAAATATAACGAGGGACATATTTGGTATATCGATACTGTACTACTTGTGAAATATACCATAAAAATATACCATCATCCAAAGCAGCTAAAATTCAATTGTAGTCGACGCTATTTTCTATACAAAAGTATTTCTTAAATAGTTTTACACAATTCTTATCTCATCGCAACCAAATTCTCAGGAATAACAAGTTCTATAATTAATATGCTTTTTGTTCGATTTTTGTCGATTTGTTACATATATACATACTTACCCTATGAGTAGCAGGTATACAAATATACTTCAAGAATTATTTAAAATAAAAGGTTATCCCTTCACTTGAATCGATTCGACTGATCTTAACAGCTGAAATGTAAAATCTTCTGTCATATCTTGAATGTAAATATAAATTTCTGCATTTTTAATTGATTCGTCCCACAGCTGCAGCATCTTAGGGCATTTATTACAAGGCGCTAAAAGCATCTGAAGGTCTTGCATTTAAAAATGGGCTTATGAAGTTATTAGTTTAACCCAAAAAAGGGTAAATTGTAAGAGACCGGTTTAACCGGTTCTCATTAGAAATATTGTGGTATATTTTTTTATGAAAATATTTGGTGCATTTCAATAAATAGAGAATTGTATATTAATCCGGGACTCAAATACTAGACGCAGCTGCGTGCCGAGCACCCAAAATGACAAGTTACGTTTTCAACATTTTCAGGTAAAAATTTCAATTAAAATTGGGTTGGAAAATATGCAAAAAGCGTTAGAGGGGCGGAAGGAGTCGGAGAAAGGGTTGCGGGACAGCTTGAAAAGACGCACAACAGCATCAGGACAGAGCATCATCATCATCTGCGCTGATCCTGGCGATTGACGATCCCTCAGAATAACAAAACGATCGCCACTTTTGGGCGCACATTGTGAGAACTAGAACAATCACCCTTTGATTCATAGATTCATTCAGCTATTCACTATAGAGTTATTCAGTTATACTGTGTGTTCGTTGACAAAACAGTTTGTGTTCTGTGTTGTCCCGTGTGTGTGTGTGAAGTGACATTCACCTAATTTGAATATTCCTTGTGCCAACGTCTTTCCCACGATTTATGCTGATGATTGCCACTAAGGTTCGTACTTCTTCTTCTCTCCTTCGACTGCTGCCTTCACTTAACCCGTGTCAAACTATGCCGCACTCGAAATCGAAATCCTTATGCTAATGCAGTAGCCATAATTCTAGCTGGCTTCGAGTTTGAGTTTGGTCCTTGTTCGGAGTCCTGCCACAGGTTTCACTGCAGCCAAATGTAATATAATATAATTTATGCATGGCCTTTGTGTGTTTGGCAATTGTTGAAATTTATTTACACGCTTTTAATTGGCATTCAAGTGGTTGCGATCAAAGGCAGTCACCTCCTGCTGTTCCCGCTCCTACTTTTGACTTTATTCTGGCCACTGCCAAGCTAACTGTTTACCTCATTAGTGTTGGCCAGCAAAAGCAGCAGAAGCAGCAGCTTAGCGGCAACCGGCTGTTGTAATTAATAATTTCATTTCATGTGATAAAGTTCACGGAGTGAGAGTAGTCGACACATATCAGTTGCTGCTCAACAACAGCAGCAGCGGCAGAAAAATGAGAGGAAAAAAAAGTAATTATGCCGACTAAGAGCTTCATCAGACATCCCATTATGCAACCAGGACTGCACTCGACAAGCGGCCCACACATGCCTCAGTCTAAGGACTGCGATCTGGAGATGGGAGCGGAGTGGAGAACAAGGAGCGGGAGCAGGCATAACAAAAGCAGTCCGACTACCTTTGTGCCCACAGTCGACATCATCAGCGTCGTCATCATAAATGTTTGCATATGAAGTGCAGTGGGCGTGGCATGCACTTCAGTTGCGGCATTGAAAACAAAAAATGCGAGAAAAAAACCAAACGAAACGAAACAAAACAGAAAAATCTTGCGTCAGGATTAAAAATGCAGCGCATTGAATTTGTACGAGGCAGAGTTTGCCACCTTGCCACGCCTTCGCCTCCAACCGCCCACCACGCTCACATTTCGCAACAAATAATGATGCACTTGAAAAATGTTTTGGAGTGTGTGTGCACAACAACAACAACAACAACAACGACAACGAGAACGAGAACTGCAATAAGGGAACAAAAAATCATTAAAAATAAGCAAGAAAAATGCAAGCGAGTGAGCTCGACTGCGATGCACTACTTAGCTTTTAATATTCGAAATGTTCTAATTAAGTAATTATTAAGTAATTATTAACTAAGTAATTATTTGCTTTTCAATCATCACTTCTTATTCAAATTTTTATTCTAAATAATATATACAAAGCTTTAGTTTCATAAGAGAATACTTTGATATTTTTAAGCTAAGTTTTGAAATTAAAGTATTAATTTATTATTCAAATTCTAATTCGTTTCTTAAGATAACATGAAGATTAATATCAAACTACATTTTATATACAATACTCGTATGTTGCCCTAAAGGAAAAAATTTGATTTTCCTGAAATAAATTTTAAGATTTCTATTTTCTCTTTAGTGTGATAGTTGAAATCATTGACTATCTATTTCATGCATTCTTTACTACTTAACTATCACACTCTTATAGTAAATCATTTACCGAGTATAAAAAGCAACCCAACTCTGGAGTCCCACCTATAAAATATGCTGTAGAAACTGCGTCTGAGTTACGTTATTAGAGAGAGAATCTGCTCCATGACTTGAATATCATCACGCCATTAATATTTCATTTAACGCTGCAATTGTCCTGAGAGTAACTACGTTGCACACACACACACATATACACTTATGCACACACACACCTATAAAGACACGTCTCCCCCGTAAATAGCCCTAAAATGTTTAATTCATTTTATGCGATTTCATTCAGCGCCAGTTTTAATTACGAGCAGAGCTGCAAAGAGTGGAGCAGACTCCACCACTGAGCCGCAATAGAAGAGGAGAAGAAGGTGGAGCAAGGAGAGGAGAGAGGGGAGAGAGCGGCTAGTCAACTGACTTGTGTAATTTGTGCATAAGTTTCATTTACTTTGGGGGCGACATAATCTTCAGTTACTCTGACTTACCCTGTCCGTTGGCTAATGCCAGCTCTCTCTCTCTATCTCTCTTCCTCTTTCTTTCTCTGTGCCCCAGGCTCTGACTTCTGCCCCCCCTCTGGCCAGCAGTCTGTCTTTGTGCCGCCTGGTGACAGCCCCACTGGGCGCCATCTCGCTCAAAAATCGTCTCAATGGCCTTGCCAGGATGATGACAGCCAGGCCAAAGTCGCCTGGCCAGGACTCCAACGATGTCGACGACGACGACGACGTCAACGCTGCTGTGATTATGCACTTGATGTGATGTGCATAAAGCTGAATTTTAATTATGAGTAAATATTTAAACCATTAAGCTTGAAGAGTGGACTGCTCGAGTGATTCGAAAATAAGTACAGAGTACATGAAGATGCTATCAAATATGAATCAATATGCATATAAATATTTAATTTCAGAGTTGGACAAAGCTACTGCATTATTATTTATTGTGGGATGGGAAATTTAAGTTGAAAGAAGATGTTTTAAACAACGAGCAAAAAATATGTGTATTAAAAATGTATTTATATTTTTAAATCATTAACTACTAAGCTGGAAAAATGTAAGGTAAAATAGCAATATTGTTTTAGATGTTTCTAGTTTAAAATCAAGTGTTAAATCACCATCAGTGCTAAAATCAAGAATAAAATCTTTAATATAGATTGTTTGTTTGTCAGAATACCCAATAATTGAATAAAGATTTTGATCTTAAAGTAAAATGTTTTTAATCTTATAGTGCAAATTTAGCATAAAAATCTTGATTGAAGATTGTTTCAATCTAAAAATCTTATTTCAAGATTGCTCTTTTTAACATCGAAAAATTCTTAAATCAACATATTTAATCTAGATTTTTTTTCTCTGTGTACTTATATTTATTTTCTTATTTTTGATTCTTTTTAGAATTAAAATCATTGGGAATTACACAGACACACATAATAATTAATAGATCACTTTCGACATGGAAAATTAAAAGTAAATGCATGATCATTTTTAGGAAAATTCCTTTTGGTCCATGTGCACTTATTTATATGTATTTCAAGAATATGTATATGAAGAAATAAAATCTAAAATACATGCATGTGTACTTAAATATGATATTTATTTAGAATTTTATATCGACCTTGCACTGAGTAAACATATTTTAGCAATCCCTTTTCTCACCTCTCCATAACTATTCAATTAACAATTTATGCTTTATTATGGAGAGCGCACTTTTGTTGTGCTGTCCCGGCTGAAATTAATTAACATAATATACGATTTTTATTGTTATTGTAAATATTGAAAAACATTGCCACAACCCGAATTGATGACCATAAATTTCAGTCGGGCCATTTAATGAAACGCCCGAGCAGGCAATTAAAATACGCAATACAACAACTGCGAAAAAAGTAGGCAAATTAAGCGACTTAATTAAAATAAATAAAAGTTTTGCATATAAAAACTGCGCCGAAGAGAGTGGGTGGAAAATGAATGAATGCATTTTTTTTTTTTTTTTTTGTTGTGTTTGTTGGAAATATTGTGCGGTAAATGCAAGTGCAAATATATTAATTGCGAAAGGTTCGGCTTGGCTTCAATTAAAAGTTTCAACAGCATCCATCAAAGCACTTCAATGAGTGTCGATAACAGTCGCTGCGAAAGTATGCGCCACACAATAAATGCAATACATAAAATGTGAAACATGAAAACAAAATGATAAAAAAAACAATCTCCATCATCATCATCATCATCATCGATCGCTTCAATGGCAAACTTTTCAACAAAGCCATAAAAAAATAACATGCAACAACAGCAAAATATGCCAGAATGTATACAAATGGAAAAAATAATTTCATTTGTTGTTAACATGCTGAGAGGAGAGAGGGAAGAGGGACCTATTACAATTGCTGTGTAGTTGGCGCCTGCTGCTCCTCCACAGTCTGTCCGACTTCTGATTATGTGTATTTGCATGGCAAAGCAGTTCTCCATTCTCCATTCTCTATCCTCGATTCTCGATTCTCCATTCTCAGTTTTCCATTTCCCATTTCCCTGTTGGCTGTTCGCAGTTGCCACTTCCATTGCCTGTGGTCTTTGCCACGCTCTGGAGTGTGTCGCCTCTTGAAAGTAATAGCCAAAACGAAAGCACTCCCTCTCCTCCCCTTCTCCCTTGGCCACTCCACAGCCCATTACCGCCTCTTGTCCCCACGTTGTTAACGTAATTTCCATAAAACATTTTGTTACTTATTTATCTTAATTAAAATAAATTTACATTTTTCTAATTTAAGAGCGCGACGGCAACTCCAACTCCAACTCTGACTCTGACTCCAATACCAACAACGACTAGTCAGCCCTGTCTTCCTCCTCCTCCACCTTCTCCTCCATCTCTAACTTCTTCTCCTGCTCTTCTCCTGTCACTTTTGCCGAGCACAACTTGCTGGGCATTAGAGAGCGACATTTTCTTAACAAGCCAAAAGGACATTTGCCAGATCAAGAACGGGGAGGGCAACGAGGAGTGGCGACAACGAAAAAAATGCCAAAGAAACAAAAAAAAATAGAGAAAGAAATTCGACGTAATGGAAAGTTGCCTTCATGCTCTGCGTTTGGATCTCATTAGCGTTGCCAAGGGAAAGCAGGAGGCGGACACGAAGCGTGGACGTCTTTTGAGTTGCTGTTGCTTTTTTTTTGTGTTGCTGTTGTTGCTGTTGTGTTGCCGTCTAAATGGCAGCCATTCCTGTCCAGCAACTTTCCCAACTCCCTTGCTGCGAATCATGAAAAAACGTGGAACGCAGAAGCATAACGAAAGAAGAGCACGGACTTTGTCCTGGGACATCGGGGAAAGCATAAAATTAAAAGCTGACGAGCAAAATAAAAAGATTTTGCGTATTTGCGCACACTTTGTAGCCGTTTCCAGTGTCCTGAAGCAATTCAATACAAAATGTTTGCCTGCTCCACGGCCAAGACAATGTGAACAGCAAACAACGACAGAGGAGGGAAGGGGCAAAAGAAGACTGCTGATGAGGGACTTCTAATAGCTTGGACAGCAGAGTAACTAAGGTCTTTGCCAAAGGTAAAGTTCTAAATAATAGATTGTTTGAGCACTTCTCGTATTACAGCAAAGACATTCAAGATGTCAAAGCATATAAAGAATAACCAAATGAGACAGAAATTAATTAAAATATTGCATAAATAAGTAAAAGAGAAACTAGGCTATGACAAATGCAGAAGTGTATGAAATATTATGCAGAGAAATACGGAGAAGGATATGAGAAGCAAATACTAAACATTTAGAAAGAGTAAACTTAGTAACTGACTAAGATAAGGATATGAGAAGCAAATACACTTAAACTTAGTAATCTCTAATCTAAGCTAACTTATGTTTGAGAACATGCATTAACATAGTATACGATATGCCAAGATATACATACATAAATATACGTATTAAATAAATAAAGGAGATGAAATTAGTTCAAATATTGTCAATAGAAACAAGACTTCTAAGTAGAGGTATAATTGATAAAGTCAATTTCTTGAACAGGCAGGTATTGAGATAATAGAATGAATAATGCTACAGTTGAGTGTACTTTATGGTATTAATTTTGAAATATACCAAATAAATATACTACAGCAATACAAAAAATATACCATACATACAAAATATACCATAGATTACAAAATATACCAGGTTGTCAGCCAATGTATACTAGGGAAGTCAATATAAATATAACACAAAAATACTGAAAAATATACCACCTGTTATATTTGGTATATTGATATTGTGGTACATTCAAATTATTTGGTATATTAATATGTAAAGTACAGGTTTGTTCATTTTACTTATAAATGGGCTAAAGTTATCAATCGCTAACATATTATACTAACACATATGTATATTTAAACATAATTAAATTTATAAATTTAAATTAATGACTTAGCTGTGCAAATTATAATTCTATTATTTTTACTTGTACAAGAAAATCAATAAGTCCTTAAGATATCTAATTAATTCTACTTAAATTACCAAAACAATTTTATATTTTCAATTTCATTAAAAATTGTTCCATAACTTTAGTTGCTTTAATCATTAGCCATGACTTGGCTAATTCGCATTTGCCTAAAACATGGCAAAGAGGACTATATTTGGCCTGCTGCGATGAAAACGTGGCAACAAATCAAAAATCAATACAGCTAACGCCATTTTGTAAAGCCAACAAAAAAAAGCATCGAATGAAACTAATACAAGACCATAACTGTGTGAGTGAGTGTGTATGTGTGTGAGTGAGTGTACACAACATCAAGTCAGAGCTGACAACAAGAAAATGTTAGAAAGAAGCTGCGAGAGTCGAAGCAGGAGGAAGAGAAGAAGCCAAAGCAGCAGGCATACAAAATCAACAACGCGTCGGGGGAAACATTTCTGCCATGCCGGAAAGGAGGAGTCAAAGCCAGTCGAGTGGACAGGAGATGTGAGATGAGGTGAGAGGTGAGGGAAAAAAGCTGAAAAAGAAAACAGAAAACAGAAAAATAAAAATAAATTCAAAGCAAACGAGACTAAAATTATAAAAATTGCCCTCCTGGTGGTGCTGTTGCCGAGAGTGCGCGACCAGGACGAACTCAGTGACAGGGTGGACGAAGGACGAACGAGGCGAGACGAACGCGATTCCAATACGGGACATCAACAGCAACGAGCAACTGGCAATGAGGGTGGCAAAAGGCAGCAGCCCAACCTAGCGGAGGAGGTGGGTGGAGGAAGTTGCCGCTGATGTTGATGGACTGCTGCTGCTTGGCAATGGGATGATGTCGATGGTGGTGCTCCGATGATGATGATAATGATGGCGGTGGTGGTGGAGGTGAAGGTGGTGGTGGTGGTGGTGGTATATAATGTGCCCCGTGCACTGCCGTTGGCCTGAACGCCGCATTAAGCTCAGCGTACGAAAGAGAGGATGAGGTATATACATATATATATAGTATTCAAGTGTACATAGAGCTGGCATGGCCCGCAGCGTCAATGGACCAAAATAATAACGACTAACGGCCTGTTAAGGGAAAATGCAACGACGATGACGATGACGATGGAGTCTCGCGGCAAGGGAAATGGCATGGAAATGGAGCTGAGCTGGAGATGGAGATGGGAGATGGGAGTGAGGGAGGTGGCTCAAGGTTTTTTAAGTGGTTGCGCGTGACGTGCACGACGAACTGTCGACCGGGGGCATGCAGCGTGTGGCAGCTGTAGATGCCATTGGAGCTGCTGACGTGGTATTTGCCTGCTCTCGTTGACGCCGAGACATGGACATGGACATGGTCGTAGTTCTCTGCTGCTGTCGTGGTTGTGGTGGATGCCCCGATCGACATCATGCTGCCTGCTGCCTTGCTGCCTGGCAATTTTTTTCCACTTACTTGTACACAAAACTCTTGTTACTAGCTGCCATTATGATTTTGAAAAGCCATTGCTGCTGCTGCAGCTTTTTTTTTATTGTTTTTCTCTCCCGTTTTTTTGTTGATTTGCTTTGCTTTTTGCCGCTCATTGAAAAACTGTGAAATTTTATAATAAGCATTTTTTGCCGCTGCCGGATTATTGTCGATGATTGTGATTGCGTTTTATGTTGTTCCTTTTATTACCACTTGGGGAGCGGGAAATTGGGAAAAACCCGGGCAGCTCAAATGGTTGTGAGGGGGCAAAAATGGCACTGCTCTGGCTTCGTTTTTTAGAGAGAGATACTCTCAGAGACTGAGAGAAAACTCAGAGACTGGACGTTGCTCTTGGGGGGCGAGTTTTTGTTATTGGTGCTGTAATATTCCTTTTGAAAAATGTTTGCTTCGTGTGCCATTCTATTTTATTTTGTTGGTTTTTTTTGCTGTTTTTCTGTTGACTCCCTCGATTTTTTTACACACATTTTGTTCTTGCTCGTTCGGGCGCTATTGGTTTCAATTTAAGCTTATTAATTTTAAATGCGATTTTTAATTAAATATTATCAAAGTATGTCGCAGCTTGTCATTAGGTTTGTAAATTTGGCGAGCTCAGGGGCAAATCGCAGCAGAGCGTTTCAGGATTAGATTAGTTCCTGTAGTAGGTTGTTCGCAGTAAAGCAAAGAACTGATACGACATGCTGATTACCTAAATGAATATACGATATAATAGTAAATTACATAACTAAAACAACAGCCTACCTTCATATAGGTTACCAGTGAAATAGGTGGAAATGTTGGGGGTCTTATCATAGCTGGCTTCTGACTGCGCATTATCATCATCTTCAGCAATACGCAATAAGTTTTGCTGCACTGAAACCAATTTTGATTGTAGGCAGCATCTCCAACTCGAAGACTCTACAATATAGTAAGTATTTATAGTAGATTAAATTGTTGATTAAGAAGTTAAACTTACTGCAGCTATTAAAGCATCGCCGTAGTAGCATACTAGAAATACTTGCACCATGGATGTCATCAGAAAAATGCAGTAGATGAGAATAACTTCTATAGTTGACTCAGTCACTTGAAAGGCTATGAAACAAATCTGCATTGAAGCCATCAAAAAGTTGAGCAACAATGAGAAACTATACATTTGATTGATGTGCTCGCAGAGACTATAAGCAGACAAGAATAGAGTTGACAGTAATTTATTAATAAAAGTATTAGATCTTAACCTAATTTAACGAAGGGAACATTAAATTGGGGACTGAAAAATTGAAAATAAAGCAGCAATCAATAAATGTAAAATTAACAAGAATCTAAATTATTAAATCCTTATTATTCATGAAATGGTGTACTTTTACTTTGCTTTCAATACAAGAGAAAATTTAAGAAACCTAAAAGTTTAAGTTCCTCCACCTCCAAAATAAATATAGTAAATTTCCTTCTATTCTATGCTAATTAATATTCAATGCATTTCTTTACTCTAAACTTCAATTTTAAATTCGCAAAGGGTAAGTACATAATTTACTGGCATCTAACTAACAGTTCCAATAAAGAATAAATACGAATTGTATTTTATATATGTATATTTAAAAAGTCAATATTGCCTTACTCTACATTTTAACTGTAAAATCGCAATTATTGAGTAAATATGAAAGCAAATAATTTGCTAACTTCAAATCTTTTTAAGTAGTTTCTAAGTTTTTCTTTGGAGGGTCTGACAAATAATAAAACAATCTTAAAATGGGTTAATTTTAAGAGTATTTTACTAATAAATATAGATAATTTCACCTTAATAAAAAGCCAAAGGTATGGCACTTTCAAACTTACGTCAAGCACTTGTCGTGATACTTTATCATCGATGCCAAGAACTGTATATTTTCCGCATTGCGATCCTCATAACAAGGATAATCCTCTAGGCGATTGGCGATATAGCTGAAGTGCATACAAAGCTGAGTGATGACCACGACGAGCAAAAGATCCGCACAGAGGAAAGCAATGCCAGCCAAGTAGGCGCCATGAGCAATATCCCAATAGGTGATCCAATAAACCCAATTGCGACTCGTGGCATCGTAGGGAAACCAAATGAGAAAGCCAAAGTTGCGATCGAAGGTTTCATAGCCCAGAAAATTGTACTTAATCGTTGCCTTAACAGCCGGATAAAATGAGAATGTGGTTGTATATGCCAGACACAAAAATGTGAAGATGCCGATGACTCGTCTCATGGTGCGTTCGAAATCCTCCATTTTGAAGGCACGCTGCTGGGCCAGAGTCTTGGGATGCATCTCTTCCAGTTCGTCGAGCAGACGAGTCAGTGTTCCCTTGTACAACACCATGGTGAATTGCTTAAAATCCGCAACAAGCGAGAATCCGATGCATGGAGCAACCGCAATAGCGAGTCGAACAGTCTCAAAGTCCTGCATCGATTTGTAGAAGAAAACCAGTTCGCCACAGACGAGCAGATTGAAGTTGATAAATCCCGCATACAAGTAAATCTTGAGCAGCAGCGAGTTTAAAGCATTCGTCGAGCGATGTGCATAGATATCCTCGCCAATCGTCCTGTAGAGGAGCACAGGAGCTCGCATCATGTCGCCAAAGGAGCGCGGAGATTCCACCAAAGCGCTGCTCATGCTGAGTGTCTTGAGTCCTGTTGAAGTTGCTTAATCCGATTTCGAAAACTGTTTGACTTGTGTCCACTACTTGTGGTTTTTTATAGTGCGTCGGACTGCCCATAGAATGGGCGTGGCAGTCAACTTTTTTAATGCCCCATCATGCCGCCTGGGCCAAGTGTTGATAATTGTGCGTAAACTTTTCATGTCGCCCCCCTTCGAAAACTGTAACCAAACTAATGTATAATTAGTGCTTAGAGCTGTGAAGTTTATCAGCTGCCAAGCTGTGAAGTTCCCAACATTCTTAGAACATCACTTTAGTTAATTGGCCAAGAAGTGACCTTCTGATTGCTTTGAATACTTGCAGAAAATTTAGTTAATATTGAAATTTCAACAAACTATTCGCAATCGAAGGTCTAACTTTGGAATATTGTAAATTAAGTGTTAAAGACAAATAAATATTATTATTGGGGATTACCTACGATTATTTATTGTCACAAGTTACATTTCTTGGTCAGTCAAAATGCTGCAATAACTAAAAGAGAACTACTTTATATTTTTTAAACATACATACTCCTTATAAGAAATCTGGAATACTTCAATATATAATATAAAATAAAATTAGATAATAATTTTACTAGAATGAACTAATAAGTAAGATTTGTTGTTTATTTACGTTTATTTCTTGTCACAAGTAACATTTCTTAGGCAATGGAAGAGGTGAAATACCAAATAGAGGATTACTTTATATTTTAAAAACAAATTTCGTATAAAGTAATCTAGAACTCGTTAATATAAAGTATAAAATAAAAAATAGATATAAATTTAAATAGTAGTTATTTATAAAGCTTAATTCAATTTCAGAGTGCTTCAACTTTTAAAATAAAAAAAAATTCTAATGCATATCAAATATTAATTTATTTTGTTTTTGTTTTATAATATTAAATCTAAAAACGTTACGTTTTGGGAAGCTAGTGTTGAAGCTAGTGTTGAAGTAATTGACTCGTATTTTAAATAATTAACAAGTTGTAAATTTGTTTAATATCTATAAAAATAAGAACTTTAAACTATGCTCTTCCCATGATATATTAGTCAAGTCACCTGAGCATTGTGATTGGTTATGGTCATGTGATAATAGCTTAACTCACGCTTATTGGAATCAGGTCTCGAACGTGCCTCGAATGCAAGGCCAAAACGAATTTATGAATAGCCCAAAAGCATTCTCCACCTTCAAATTGAAGCTTGTCTCGGTCGAGTGGCAATGAATGGAATTGCAAACTGAAAACAGTGGAAAGATTTGATTATTTTTTTTCTTTTGCTCCATTTGCATTATGCTAAATGTGTTCAAGTTGAATGAAATGAAAATAATTTTTCTTGTTATCCTGCCTCCTGAGCACAAATTGAGCAGAAAATAACTAATAAAGTCGAACGTTGACGGCGACATGAATAAAATGGCGAAGGCGGCTTTCTATGGATGCCTTCTCTTGCCTTGCCTTCGACTTGGAGTTGGAGTTGGAGTTGAAGCAGCTCTCAATGGTTATGCACCATTAGCAGAGCAAAGACCGTGGGGCATGGGGCACGTGCAAAATGGCAGCTCAAATTGAAATGCTGCTGCCACAATGGGTAATTTTCATTTCAATTTTCGCAGTTTTGTGACCAGCTTGCCAGCTCAGTCCACTTACTTTTATTTTTTTTTTGCTCATTTGCAGCAGCATTGAGATCTATTTTTTTTTTTTGCTTTATTTTTACATTTGGCAAAACTTTTGCTTGCAGCTGCGTGTGGAAAGGAACGAAACTTTATGCTTAAAACATATTGAAAAATGGTTGGCATTCTTTGGATAACATTTTTTTCGGTGGGGTTTCGGTTGGGTGTCTAAAAAGTTTTGCTATTTGAATTATTTAATACACCATCGACGTCCTGTGAGAGAAGACAGACAAAAGTTGTCCAAGTTTCACGGCAACAATTTCTATAGCAAATTATTAAAGCAACTTTGCTGTCGATATGTTGAATGCAAGTCTCGATTAATTAGCACAGCACAGCGTGTGCAGCACTCAAACCCCTAAACCTTAACCACTTTTTAAATGCTCGCAGAGAATTTCTCTCTCACTCAACATTGCTCCTGCGGGCAGCGCTATGAGTGGAGTGAATACACTCGAAAGGGGTAATTGAGTGTGAGTGTGAATGTGAGTGTGAGTGCATCCTGCTTGGAGTGAAACTCATTGCGTTGCGATGTTGTGCGATGTTAACATCGACATGCTCAAACCCCTTCAACGAGTCGCGTTCTTCAAGGGGAAACTGTTCTCACCGCGATGTTTTGCGTCTGCTTGAGTTACTGAGAACAGCTTGTGAGTTGCGCTAGATGGCGCTAGAGTGCCACTAAGGACATTCTTGCTGTGATTTAATTGCTAAGCACATGGCATAGATGGCGCCACTTCGGTTTTGACAACCTCCCAATTTGGCCGCTTTCAAAGGCCTATTAAATATTTCATTTTGCATATTTCAGTGGCTCTTTCAACACTTTTTCAACACCCGCATCTCCTGCTCCTGCTCCTGCTCCGGACTCTCATTCTTTTTGTGCACATTTTCTCTCGTTTTTTTAAGGACCTGCACTTAAGCGCAGATTTTAATTACTTTCCGGCCGACTGGCAGCGTCAACGGGCGGCGAACAAAGATGTTGCCCAGGCTCGCCACGGGGCGGGAAGGCATGCACATACACACACACACACATATATATTTTTTGCATCCTTTGGCAACATTTGGAGAATGCAGTTATCTGACGACAGGAGCCGATCCTGAGACTGAGACTGAGACCGAGACTGAGACTGAGCCTGTCGTCATTTGAATTAGCCGCCCGCTTTTGTCACTTGTGCCCGGAGCGGAGTGAGGAAGCGCCTCAAGTGTAGTGCATTATGTATTCATGGCAGTGTGTGCTGTAAAAAAAGAATGTAATAAAAAGGAAGGCGAGAGGCGGAAGGGGGTGGCAAAGGAGACGCATTGAAAGGCAAAGAAATGCTGGGCAAGTGCACTTAGCAGCTTGTAGCCGCCCCAGTTGACATTGCCACAAACACACACATGCATGCTTGAGTAACTCACATGTGCGTGTGTGTGTGTGTGTGTGTTTGCCACTTGAGGGTTGTTTTCGCTTGGCCATAAAAATTCGCACATGAGCGAGACACACACATCAGAGAGAAGACAATGGCGAAGCAGGCAGCTGGAGGAGGAGTTGGCCCAAAGTGGTTGTTGTTGCACCCCTCGCTGCAATTTTCAAATGGCCTAAACGCTCAAGGCGCTGCCAAAGCCAACTCGCCATCGCCCCTCAAGTTGCTGTTGCTGTTGTCGTTGCTGTTGCTGTTGCTGCAATTATCCAGCGACAAGACGAACAACCAAACGAAACCAAACCGACGACAACAACAGCAGTCCATGTCCATGTGCATGTCCTGGCCGCCTTTTGTTCTACACCCCCCGAAGGAGCAGCAGAACGGGGGAGAAGAGTGGAGAGTGGAGAGTGGGGAACAGGCTGCATGTAATCACAAACATGTAACAAAAGCCAAAACAGGCTCAAGTTAATGACTTGGCAACATGTTGACTGCAACTTGGACCAACATTTGATGCACCTGTGACTGCGTTTTATTGCATCCTGCCACACACTCACAATGTGGCCTTTTGTCTAGATGCGATGCATAGAGAGTAGGCGATGTATGTCTAGGCGATGCAGCTGCTGCCACAGATAAGTTAGCTTGCCAGCTGCTGGCAACAAGGCAAATTTGTCCAAGCTGCGTACGCTGACAAAGTGTCAGTCAGCATTGCGTTTACCATATCTATCGGCAGTTGGCCAATCTCGCGATCTCTGTTTCTGTTTGCCGATCGCTGCCTTTGGCTGTGGCAAGTCACGCATGCGCCGTTGTCACTTGTCACAGTCGCTGGCCGCGACACTTTGCCGTCGCTGTCTCCGTTGTCTGCGTTGTCTTCGTGTTGCCACCATTTTTGGGCAAATAACTTGCTTTAAAAATCCCGTTAACAGCACCGCTGCAGCAGAGCCTAAAGAGTTGTCATTCAGTTTGTCTCGCGACCACCGACGCGACATTCGCTTTGTGGCGTGTTGTCGTCTGCAAATTGTTCGCGTCGCTATTATCCAGGGGCATCAATCTCCAAGCAATTGACAGATGCTGCCACAGACACAGACAGTCCGCCTTCTCCCCGCTCCTCCTCCCTCACATCGTGTGGTACAGACTGACGTTGCCCACCCTCGCTCACTCGTCACTCGCTGCACTTTTATGGCAATGCGAAATTATTTACTCAGCTGAGAGGCTGCTGCTGCCTGCAACTGCAACCGCTGCAACGCGTCGTTGCAACGTCGCAATTGTCCACACGGGAATTGGCCATTGGCGATCTGCTGACTTGACTTGATTTCGACTTCAACTCGCAACTCGTAACTTGCAACTTGCAACTGGCATCTGGTTATAAGGCAATTTGATTTGTTGCCAGTTCTCTGTAAATTGCACGCCGCCTTTTGTCTTCTCGTCTTCGTCTTCGTCTGCCTCAGCTTAATTTAATTTGTTCATTTTTTTTTGTTTGGTGTCGTTTTGTTTTTGGCCTCCCTCGATGGATTTATGGCTAGTTGACAGTTTTTTGCTGATTGCCGGCAAAATGTTTAACCACTTCTCTCTGATTCAATTATCGACTTCTTTAAGTTTGCCATAGAAATACTTTAACTTGCGGTTTTGCCCAAACCATTTGCAGTTATCAATGCCACCACACAAAACAAGCAAACAAACAAACAAAACCAGAACCAGAACCAAAATCAAAAAAAGAAAAAGCAAGAAATTCAACCAAATGAAGCAAACCCGCTGAAGGCTAAGAGGAAAAACAGAGCAAAAAAAAAAAAAACAAAAAAAAGGGCTGTCCAATGCATTTCTGTTGCTTTTGACGCGGTTTTCCCACACAGCTTTTCACCATTCGCATATTTTTTTGTTCTCTGAAAAGAGAGAAAGAGAGAGAGGAAAGAGGAAAAAACAAGAAAATACTTTTGCGATTTTTAATTACAGCGCTGAAAAGCGCCGAAAAAAATTGTTTTTGCAGCTCGCTTTAATTACCGCAGGCCTGAGTCAGCCTCCGAAAAGGGGAGCAGGAGTGGGGGGCGTGGCAAGTGTGAAGGGGAAGGCAGGGAGGCAGCATATTCTGAAGCGGCTCTTCACGTTTGTGGCTCGATGCTGATGAGGCGCAGTTGGATGAAAGAATTGCAACGACAACAACGTCGACGACGTCGACGACGACGCAATTATGGCAACATGAAAATAAAGAAATGTGGAAAAATAATACTTGAAGCTACCTGGCAACAACCACAACATTGAGAATAAGTCTATTTTGCCAGTGGTTGAAAATGCGTTGAAGCATGCGAAAGCGAACTGCAGAGCCGCAGTTTTTGTTCGAAACAAAAAAGGAAATAAAATCAACATTTTTCAGCTACACTTTTGCACTTGTAAGCATATGGAAGCCAAAAATCCAGAAAGAGAGAGAGAGACTGAGTCATAATTATGCTGACAAGAGAGTAAACACACAAAAGCCAAAGATATAGATACTTTTGTATCTTTTTTATGCTACGGCTGCTGTTCGTCGCCAATGCAATGGAAATGAAAATGTCATTAATATTGCGAGCCCATTAAAATTGACGCCAAGCGGAAAGCTGCAAGCGCCTCGGGAATTGGAGCTGCGCTGCGCTTTGAAATGCGGTTAAGCTGCCTTGATGAAGACCAAGGAGGAGTAGGGGGAGAAGGGACCTGAGAGAGGTTTTCAATCGGAAGCTGCTGCTTAAGCATTGCATTTTGAATGGGCTTCATTAGTGCGGTTTTGATTTGAAACGCCAGGTTGCCAATGCACAATGCACAGCTACAGTTACACATCTATGATAAAGCTACAGCTACAGCTGCAAGTAGCTGATGATGATGTTGATTATGAGATGGATGGATTTCATGGATAGTCGGATCAAAGCGAGCGAAGCATCATTCAATACGCACAAGATACAATGGCAAAAAATTAGTAAGAGCCTCTCTCTTCGAATGCGAATGCGAATGCGAATTTGATGGCTTAACTTGAAGTCGTTTGGCAAACTTCTAATTGCAAAAATGCTGCTGGTCATTGATCAATTTGATAGCAGTCTATCAATTTTAATTACCATGCCAAAGACACGCCCTCTTTCTGTTCCCCTCTTCAACTGTAACTGTAATAATTAGCGTATATATTTTTGAGGTATTTTTTGTTCTTGTTCTTTGGGGTTCTTTGGCTTCATGTGCTGGCGGCGCCAGTTGAAAAATGCATTAATCATACGCCCTAATAAACTTGCTAACAGCCAAGCAAGTTTTTTTCCTGCTCTGTTTTTGTTTTTTGGCAAATGTAAACAAAATGCACGCCCTGTTGTCTGTGGCAGACAAATGTTTGGCTAAATGGCCAAATGGCCAATGGGCTGGCCCAAAAGCTGAGGACAATGTGAGAGCTGTTCTCTTTTCTTTGGCTTTGTTTTTGGCAACAAATACGAAATTAAGTTTGTTGCTAGCTCGCCATTTGCTTGGACATGGCCAACATGCTGAAATTTATGATCCACACATTGTAGTTGAGATAAAGAGAAGGAGGAGGGGCAAATTGCTTATTGCTGAATTGCTTACCCAACAATGGCTGCATATAAATTGAACTTAGCATGACTGCAATTCACAGCACAACTGCCCATCACAATGCAACACTCCCAGCAGTGAGAGAAAGAGATAGAGAGAGTGCGACTGTTGCAACATCAGAATGTGGAATGCAATTCTCATCGCTGCTTTACACAACTCGGCTCGCTTGGCCGCACCTTTAAGAGCTAGTTAAACACATTTAATTTGCCTTTTTTTATTATGCAAATTCGCCTCATTATTCACTCGAGACTCTGTGTTCTTTTTGTTTTTTTTTTTACGAGAGATGCCCGCGACTTAATTAACTTTGGCTAATTGCGAGGCGCTACTGTTTGCTACCAGTTACCAGTTGCTGCCACCAAATACGCGTTGCATTCTTTTAATGGGGTGATAATTGCACAACTCAATAACTTTTTTCTTTATTCTTTTGTTATTAACTCTTTTTGCTAATGTGAACTTTTTAACGATTCTTTTGGGGGCATAAACTAGATTAGCAACTAATTCCACTAATATTTGATGGTCGCAGTGAAACGAGTTGCCTCAGTGTATTTTATTGCTGCTTTTGAAGTCTTAGAATTTATTTCGAATTTGAACTAAATCTGTAATTAGCTGCACATTAATTCGTATAAGAAAACTTGGACTAATTTAAGACTACTTAAGGTTAAAGAATTTATATATTAGCTACTGCATTTCTTTAAGTATGCAATTGAAAGTAATTAACGTTTATTTCCACTTTTAGATTTATTTGAAGATAGCTGCCACATTGCTAAAGAATTTTCCAATTATCATAAATGGCAAATTGAAATAATTTCTTACTATTTTTATTGATAGCTCAAATTAACTTTCATCAGCTCTTTCGATGTATTTCGACACTTGCTGCAACACGTTCATGCCGTCAGTCAGTTCATTTTGTGGCACAAAGTTTGACGTTTGATTCCCTGCAAAGCAGCGCAGCAAATCGCGTAAACTTTGACACCACTTCGAGATCCTCTCTCCACTTTCTCTTTAGCTAACTTATAACTGAGTTTGGTTACAGATGTTGTAAGCGTATTGCCGATGCATGCTTGACCATAGTTTTTATTGTTTTAAGCTGTCGCAGCGTTCAAACTTTGAGCCAAAACTAAAACTTTGTGCCTTGGCTGTCAATGCAGTGCTTGAATATTTATAGACTGCAAAGAAAGAAGCTGCAGATTGGTTCTCTCCTTCTCTCTACTTCTCTTGCCACAGCCTGCAGCTGTCTTGAGCTGACAGTGTGGCAAGAATGTTTCACACGCCGACCGAAATTTGCATAGAGAGCAACACAATGGGGAGCGGTGGTTTCTATATTTTTGTATCTTTAACCGTTTGACAGAGAATTATTTGGAAATTATGCAAATGCAATGCGAGCAGGGGATGCCAAAAAAATAACTAAAAGAAAAAAAGGATGTTGAGAGGGCTTCCAGGATACCGATAGACATTCAATAGGGGTTCACATTTCAGACTCAATGTCAGCAGCAAGCAGCAAGCAACAAGATCTGCAGCTCCTGCTTCGCTTAATTGCAACATGCAGAGGCCGTTGCATGCATCATCCTTTTGTATCCTTTTGTGTCCTTTGTTGCTGCTGCAAGTCAAGTGCAGAGAGTTGGCATGCCCAGCACACAAAATACAATGTCCTCATTGCATTCAGTCAGCTGTCTGGATGTCTGTCTGACTGTCTGTCTGACTGTTTGGTTGGTTGCCTCTGTTTGTTTTATTGAGTGCCTTTTATATGCCTGCCAGCAACAAAAGGTTGCCATTCCCCTCTCTACTCTTCTCTCTCTCTTCTGCCCCACCCCTGCCTCACTCGCAACATGACGTTGTGGCATTTGGCATTGGCATTGGCAATTGATATTTTTGCAGCCCCTTTTTCGTTTGTGTGTGTGTGGTGGCTACACAAAAAATTGGCAATTGCCAATAATCAATAGCATAAGCGATAATTTGTATTGTCTGTTTATCAGTTTAACAATTGTTTATGCAATGCTAGGGGTTGTTAATTGTGGGCTGCTTTTGATGCTTTAATTGACACTTTAAATGAAGTATCCTGCAATTAATTCAAATGAATATAATCAAATGTGTTTTGATCATGCAAATATTCAATTGTATAATTGTATATTATGTGTATTATAACGAAAATTACAGATTTTCTACTAACACCTTCCCTTAATTTTAATAATGAAACAAGTAAGAAGGCGAAAGTCGACTGCAATCGACTGTGAGATAACAGCTTATCAAATATATTATATATGAAATTCATATAACGCACAAATATTAAAATATGCCAAAGGCTATATTTGGTATATTGACATAATACTATATTTAAAATATACCACTAAGCATACCAAATTATCAGGCAAATCAGATGAGAACCTTTTTCTGTAGGCGTTTCTTGTATTATACCTTAAGACATTTTCTACTTACAACTCTTTATGTTAATTATACGAGTAATACTATAAGTAATAGAAGTATTAAAAATGTTATACCTACATTTTTGAATTGCTTAACACATTTAACAAATATATTTCTATTGTAAAAATTATGCTATTAAACGAAATTTATGTCTAATTATTATTACATTTAATATTAATATGTGTAAGTAATAAATGATGTTAATAATCTTTTAATTTAACTCAACTTTCATTGAAAAAACAGAAATTTAATTTAATCCAAAATTTCTATTTTAATGGCATTTAGTAGGCGTGAGAATGAGGCGTGGCATCGTGGCAACGCTCGCATATTAAATTATGTGATTAATTTAAGAGATTATTATAAATTGCCGATGGCCTGTAACGAATGGACACAGAGCTTAATCATCATTACCACTCAAAAGCTGTCAACTGCAGTGCGGTTAATTCCCTCTCTCCTCTCTTGCCCCTTCTGAATGTCAAACCACTTTATGCGTGCTCTTTGTCTACTCAGCTGCCTCTCTCCCACTCTCTCACTCTCAGTGTTGACTCTCTCAATTCATTCCATTCACAATTATACACTTAGAGTGGCGTACTGCATTTGCTGTTCGCCCAGCAACTTTTTGGCTCCAGACTCGATGCCAATTCACACCTACAACTTTGTTCGCACTGGGACAAGGACATAATTCCCGTTCACATTCACATTCACACAAACAGCAATAGAAGTGAAGAGTGTGGCATGCGACACAAAAGTTTGTGGCACGCGCAGCAGCCAAAAGCCACATTTATTCAAGCTAGTGCAAAATGCCGGCCGGGAAAATCTATGCAAAGAACGGGAAAACAGCAATTGCTGCAGGGGCAAGCGGAGGGGAGGCGAAAGCAAAGAAAGAGACAGGGAGAGAGAGAGAGAGAGGAAGACGAACTGCAAAGGCGCCAAAAGTTAATTAAAAACTTGTGCTCTGCGATGCTGTGCGCCTGTTACAAGTGACAGCCAATTGCGCTGCTTGCCGTCGAGAGAGAAAGAGAGCAAGAGAGAGACCCAAACTGAGCTGAAGAGCGAGACAGCAGTGGACAAAGCACAAGGCAGAGAGCGAGATGGCGCCACAGACAGAGAAAAACGGGAGAGCGACAAAAGCATTTGGTGTTAATTACATTAGCGTCGTCTGCCAACTTTGACCCAAATGTAACGACCACGCCCCCTTTGCGCCTTGCCTTTGCGCCTTGCAGCACGTTTTGCGGTCAACACTTTTGCAATAAGGTCATCTTAACAAAGGCAACACGACGACACAGTCCCCCCATTTCCATTTCGTTTTCCATTTGCTCCCTCTTTCCCTCCCACTGGCATTAAAAAATATCCTTGCCAAGTTTCGCGCGACGTTTTTTTCCTTTCTCTTTTGGCACGTTAATAACTTTTTTTTAGCCTCGACCCTGGACACGTCGGTAATTTAATGTTCGCTGGGGTCATCCTTGGGGCGGAACAAACGACGCTTTGGGTCGCTGCCCGTGACAGTGAAAATGATGCGACGCCTGAGACGCTGCTGCTGCTGCTTGGCTAATTAGGTTTTGGCCGCTTCCGCGATTGTGACGTCACAAATGTGGGTCGCCTCTTTGTGTTGGCTGTGTAATTTGCTATGAAATTAAATTAGACTGGAGTGAAGTGTCGCATTTGGGGGCAGCACTCGCTTTGTAATGAGTTTTTGTTTATATCTTTTTATGTGTCTGCCACTTAACTAATTTGCATTTCGGTCAAGGCCAGCGACAACATAAATTCGTCGTGTTCAGGGTCAGGGTCAGTTTGTCTTAAAGCAGAGAATATCCTTTGCAGAGGTATTTAAATTTATATTAAATTGAGAAAGAAAAGGTTAAGGAATTGAATTTTACTTGCATTGTGTGTTTTCATTTAATCTTGCGCCTTTTGCCACCTGCGGGCTGTTATTGTTGTCTGTTGCCAAAACTTTTGTACAGTCTGGCCTTATATAATGCTGCTATATATGTGAATACATTCAGAGAACTCTTGCGCACAAGTTTCCGCCCAACATTTTGCCATTTTACAATTGTTGTTGTTGTAATGTGCTTTTGGCAAATCAACGACAGACAAAAAATCTTTTATTCAAATTTTATTTGATTGCTTTGCGATTTTCGTCGTCGTCAGCTACAGCGACAGAGATAGAGATAGAGAAAAGAGAAAGAAAGAGAGAGAGAGAGGGCTGCAGACAACGACGCACATTTATTTGTATGAGAAATCAGCATTGGAGGGCACAGAAAATATTATTTCGACGACAACAACTTAGGGTTATTGTTCAATTTAAACACGCAGCCATTTGAAAAAGTGGAAAAATGTGCGACGTCAACGAAAAAATTGGGTAAATGCAAATGCACAACTAGCAGATGCTCTGCAACTTAAACTCTTTACTCAATGCGAGGTCAGAGAAACCTTTCTTTATTTCAGAATGTTTGCAGGATATTCAAAACGAAAGAAGCAAACTAAAGTAAGATGGACAAGAACGAGACGAGCCAAGCAAAAGCAAAATGTCAGTTGCAGTCGGGGACAAATTTGGCCAGTGAAGACTTTTGAAGCATACTTTAAGGCTGACTACAGCATCACAAGTTGGCGTTGGCAAATTACATAAAATTACATTTACCGCTTCAACAGCAACGCAGCAGCTGAAGCAATGGCAACAAGAACAAACAACATTAAACTCTTTAACCGACGTTGCGGGTCGTAATAGTTTATTATTAAATTTTGCACATTAGCGTGGAAAATGTCGGAGCTGGCAAAACAAAATCTAGATAAATATGGCAAGCAGATATGGCACACCAGAGAAACAGAAGGACAGAGGGACAGAGGGAAGCAGTGAAGCGCACGGTTCAATTTTGAGGCAACAAACAAACCAAGTAGGAGGCAGAGGTGGACCTTGGACACATAAGCAAACCAGAAAGAGAGAGAGAGAGAGAGCGCCAGTCAGTCGTCTATAAATTATATCCGTTCCAAATTGAAATGCGCGTTAAAATGCAGTTAACTTGGTCGTTGGCTTGGGTTCGGCTCCGACTACTACGTTCTGGCCGTGTTGTTATGGCCAACGTTGCGAAACTGCCTTTTTATAACGTCTACTCAGCTGCTGTCCTGCTCCTGCTTCGCTTCACTCCTGTTGGCAATTTTTTTTTACAGTTTGTGCGCACATAAAAATAGAAAATGGCTTTGAACGCCTTTCGCCTGGAACACAAGCACATTAGACTACAGGCAGAAGGTTCACTCCAGTCCAGTCCAGTCCAGTCAGCTAGGACCACTAACCATGTCGATGACTGCTCGTTTTGGCCCAAATGCTGATGGCACTTTTTACACACGCAACTGATAAAAAAAAAAAAAATAGATATGTATATCGATGGGGACGCAGGTGAGCTGACGACACTAAAACCTAATACGAGCCTGGACCTCAACTGCACTTTAAATATATCGTACAACTTTTTATGCTGATAGATAACTATTAAAGCGAAAGGCCTATAAACTTATATACAAATTTGGTCTACAAACAAAGCTAAAGTTCCTCAATACAAAAAAATTCGATTTCATTTACTCCCCTAAGTTGTTTTTGTACGTATTCAAAGATTTAATTTTATAGTTTTTTTTTAATAAAAATTAAATGAATTTGCAAACAGTTTCAACTAAAGTTTATATAAATTTATTGATTCTTTTTAATGCTTTCTAATATGCAAAGATTACATTTTAAACCCTTTTTTTTCATAAAAAAAATTAAATGAATTTGCAAACATTTTCAACCAAACAGTTTATATTAATTTATTGAATCTTTTTAGTACTCGCACGTGTTTTTAAAAGAAATTGTTTATTAGTATTATGTTTACACTCTTTGTAAAACATAATGTTATCAATAAATAAATGAGTAGTTTGATTTATTTTATATGTAAGGTAAGATAAAAGAAAGGAAATAATTTCTTATTTATTAAAAAACGTTAAGTAGTATATTTTAAACAACAATTTTCTTGATATATTTTCTATTTAAAAGAATATAAACTAGTCATACTTTATATACTTTCTTTTTATTAAAATATGAAAACTTGGAATTTCTTGTAAATACAAAGTTTGCTTATTATATTTATATATTATGTTATTAATTTATTTGGCATTTATTAACGGCAGTTTGTTGTACTCCACATCTTTTGCCTTCCAGGGTATTTCGAACAAGGCCATTACCCTTGCTGACCCTTTGATGATGCCCTGAGCTCTTGAAGGTTGGCCAACTGTTGTTGGCTGGTTGGCAACATGCGATGCTTGGCAGCTTGTGAGCTGCGTGTGTCGCTCAAGTGTTAACTCATTTCATCATTGAGGCATGAATGAGCTTCGGACACACACAATCGCCTGATTAAGCACACACAGCGAATGGTTTGGCTGCACTTTAAGGCTTTAAGATCGAGTTGGTTGGGAAGCGGCATCTGCAAATTTGGCTAAAAGCAAAAACCGCACAAAACGCCAAGAACTATGCAACGCTTCACTGGCGAAAGTCAAAGGCAAAAAGTTTACACTATACTCTAGTCTGTAGTCTATAGTCTTTAGTCTTGTGTATACGTAGTATGTGGTGGTTCAGTGGTTCACGTGGCTGGTGGTGCGCTGTTTTTGGTTTCTTTAGTTGAATTCGAAGAAGAAAACGCACGCAATTTGCCAAAATGCGTATAAAGTTTTGAGGTTCTATGACGAACAAACATGGCGGTGCTTCTTGTAAATACATTTGCTGAATAACTCTGCATTTTTGAGGAGGTAAATTGAGATGGAGATGGAGACAGAGTTGGAGATGGAGTTGGGGCTTAAAAGGAAACAGGCAGTTGGCATGGCTAACGCAACGCAAACGGGCCAAAAACTAACAAAAGCCATGCGCCAACACATAAAGAAAATTTCCCATTTTATATGAAAAACAAATACAAACACACACGGCGCCATTCGAACATCCTTCCCCCCTCCCATCCACCACCACAGCTGGCTGGATCAACCACCCATGTGTGCATGTGTATTGCTTTAATAGAAAATTGCAAAAGTTTCGCAAAAGAAAATGCCTCAGCCAACCCGAAACGAACCCAGCACCAGCAAAACAACAACGCCGACGTTGAAATTGAAAAGAATGTGCAAAAGTAGCAAGCCATTGCCATAGAGAGAAAGAGAATTGAGTGTCTAGGTGGTTACCAACTGGGTGGTTGGGGGTTGAGTGGTTCAGTGGCTCAGTGGTTGGGGGATGCGAGTTGGCTGCTAGATCTACAGCGATTCACGTTTGGGGGCTGCTTACGGCGCTGGCAAGAAAGCCAAAGTAAGCATGAAATAAACCCTCATCGTCATCGTTGTCTGCAGCGCAATCCAAGAACTGAACGGAACAGATGCTCAGACATAAGGCACTTGCGATGCCCTTTCAAAGCTAAAGTTTTACATGACTTAATAGAAATCTCAACTTGTATGAAAACTACATAGATACATAGATATTATAACAAATATCATAGTTAATTAACATAGATACTTAATCACAAATTTGTGTATATATTGACACTAATATTGCAAAAAAGAAGTTCAATAAAAGCTGTACCTAATATTGGGTTTTGTGTGATATTGTTAAAGATTAAGTATCACATGTTATGACATGATAAAACAAGTAAGCCAAATGTCTCTAGCATGTTTCCGATTACTGTAAAATTTTGTTATTCAAATTTTCTGAATTTAATATTACAAAAAAAAGTCTAATCTTATGAGTAAATAAGTCATTCAATAAAAATTACGAAATGGCGATTTTTTTTATATTAGATTATTATAAATAATTTGTTAGTTTAATACTGTTTCAAAAATTGTACAAACTCGATTGCACCATTTTTACGAAAACGTTTTTAGATAGCCAAAACTTAGTCGTCAAATATGAATAAATTTTATAAATTATATTTTGCACAAATAATCTTATTTATGACAGTAAGTTTATTACTTCATTGATTTAATAAACAATAGTTTATTTAAAGTATAATATTGTGCTAATTTCTGGTCAAGCTCTTGACTTGAGACTTACTGAATACGCTTTGGTTGATAAATCAGACTTAATTAATGGAATAGTATAAATTTAAACTGAAAGTTTCGCATCTTCAATCAGCTATTTAGTTAAGGAACAGCAAACTTCGGCAGTGAGTCCTGCGACCATGAATCCCAGTAAGGGTATTTAAACAGGACAGAGCAACGTACGCAGCAAACTCTATGAAGATTTACCGGTTTTAACGTTGCCAGTCAGCAGTTCGTTTCAGCAGTTTGCCCCCTGTCTATGTGTGTCTCTCTCTCACTCCCACTCTCTCTTTTTCTCTTTCTCTGTATGGGAGTATGTGTGTATCTACTGTTATACATACGCGTCTACTATATATGGGGGATTCTGTCGGTCTGTGTCGCGTCTGGCATTATAATGCCGGGCGCATGTTGCGTCGCTTGTCGCTTTGCCCCACGCTCAGCATCAACATCAACATCAGCTACAGCTTCAGCTTCAGTTTGAGCTTCAGCTACAGCTTCCTGTGCGCCCTGCCATGTCGTCATGCTATCAGAGGACCGTGCCTTGGGTTGTATCAACTCGACAGAGTAAACTCAGCTGCCTCAACTTCGCATGCAACGCATATCGATTTTAATGCTGAGAGAGAAGCGAGACAGAGACAGAGTTAGAGAGAGAGAGAGAGAGAGTGTGGGAGTTGCAGGTGAGAGCACTGAGTTTTATACGTATTCACCACATGTTGAGTTCTAAACCCATCTGAATCATATTTAATTTATCGAGTAGAAAAATGTGTTAATTGTCGAGGGATTTATAGCAAGTGGCTTTGTGGTTGCATTTCATGATTGCAGCTCGTCCATCTTGGCGAATTTATGTTTTCGTTATTGTGGCCTTATCTATGCACGCGCTATGTTGCATATTTGATGGCCGATTTGCGGGCGATAACTGCCGCCCCATAATTAGGCGTTACTTCTACTTCTACTTCCACTTCTACTCGCAACAGCAGACGTTGCATGCAAGCAACATTGTTGTGGCACTGCCCCCGAGTCGAGTATAAAAATGAAAATAATGCTTATACGAAACTAGATACAACTTGCCTCTTATCAGTGGTGACTATCTCAAGAGAGGGAGAGAGGGAGGAGCCCTTCTCTCTATAGAGTGCTGCGTGTGGCAGGCTCATAAACAATGTTGGCCAATTGCAGTTGCCATTCGCAGTCGCATTCGTATTCGCATTCACATTCTCATGTCGCGTTCGCCATGGAAAATAATTAAGTTAATGTAAAATGCATTTTCAAATTGTACAGCCAAAGCCTAATAGCGAGCCATGCTTAGAATTTTAATTCTCTACGTTTTAATACAGAAAATTGGCCAAAATGGAAATAGAACTCGCCATATCCGTATTCCGACTCGTATATCATTTACAATGTGAAAGCCACAGTCGGGATAACGATAACGATACCGATAACGATAAGAGCCCACCTTAAGGCGTTTCTCAACTGCATATTAAACGCGCAAAGTTGAGGGGCAAACACTGGAAAATACCCGATTATTATGAGCACTATTTGAGGGTCTTTTCTTGGGTAAGGGTTATCAGAAGTTCGAGACACTTTCATCACCTTTTATGAACTGCACAAAATGTTATGTGCTTTCATCGAATTTGTTTTCTTTTCGGGGATACACTTAAGTATCTGCCCCATAATCTTGCAACATTAACTGGTTGGACGTAACCTTCGCATTGCGTTGCATTTTGCCACTGTGTCAGGTCATTAATTTCATTAAAATTGCATCAAAATTTACGACAGAGCAGAGCAGAGCGGAGCTGTGGCCAATTTGCTTGTAATCCATCAGCGGATCACTTGGCCAACCCTCAGGCTGTTTTGTGTACTTTTCTCAACTGGAAATTGGAGACGAACTTGGCTTTAAAGCATAAATTACTGTGTGGCTCTTAACATGTTAATAAAATTACAATGGCACATGCAAAAGTGCTTATATAGTATATGCGATAGTGCGATAGTCTGAGGTGGACTTAATACAGCGCAGCGCCAATTCAATTAAAGGCAGCTTGTGCGATAAGTGGCAAGTGGATGAACCCAAAAGCCACAAGTCCTAGATAAGCTTGCGACCCATATCATTGTCGTCTGATCTGCGGCTAGTGGCAGTAACAGCAACAGCTGCAGCTGCACAATGGGTGTTTTGGGGCATTCACTTGAATATTTATGCGCAACGTGTGAGAAATGAGCTGAATGCGTAATTCAATAAGCTGGCGAAGAGCAGGTTCAGAGACTTCGGAGACTGGATTAAAAGGCGACTTTGTAATATGTAAAACTGCAACTTAATTGTTAATTAAAGGGCAGACGGTGTCCTGCTGCTGCTGCTGCCGCTGCTGCCTGCAGCCTGCGGCATGTCACGTTGCAAGAGCAGCAGCAGCACCTGCCACTTGGTCAATGTCTATCAAAGTAATGACACTGAGACTTACACGAAACACAAAAAAAGAGGCAGTCGATACAATACAGCAAGTCTCTCGAGTTATGAGTGAAGTGTGGAAATTATAATAAATTTTAAGTTTGGACACCGCAATTATGCAGACACCTTGCGACTGCGACAGCGACTTCGACTCGCATATTGGCATATTGACAGCTTGATTGATGCACGGTCAGCGCGATCCCGACGTATGTTTAGCATTTTTACGCCTAATCGAAAAATTCGATCGCTGCATTTTGCATAAGTCCAGCCAGAATGCCAACGGGTGGTCTCTTGCCTCAATGAATGCCATCAAAGACAATAAATTGTATGAATAGCTTATGCATAAACTACAAAATGTATCCACTCTCCCCTTCTCCATGCTCCCTCTGTGAGTCTTGTGTATCCCCCCGCAGCTTCATGTCGCCGCCTCCCGCTGTGTTGATATTAATTGGACGACATAATTGCAGCGCACCGCTGCCCATAATAATCGACGACTCGAAGAGCGGTGGTAGAAGTTTTTGGCCAGCTCTTGTTATTGGCCAGGGCAAAACACGTTTTCAGGCCAATCTTCATAAAGCAGCCAGCAACCAACAACCAACTACCGACTACCAACTCTCAACTCCGGTAGTCAGCAGCACGCCTGGCAATTGGAATTTGTGTAAATTTGGCAAACGTTGCATCGACGACACACCAAAGCCGAAGAGCCAACTGGACAACTGGACAAGTGGACTTTTGGACAGCTGGACAACTGGACAACTGAGCGGATTGCATGTTGTCCGCTTCCGTAATTACGGGTTGCATTCCATGCCCTCCCCGTAAATGTGCACAATAATTCCTGAATTCGGCAAAGGTATGAATTTAATATACTCTTACTTTATTTTGGTAATTTGTATACTATTAATATTGTTTTGGAGTTAAAGCAACAAAAAATGTATTACTAATTTTTGAAAGAATTTCGATATAATTAATACATAAAAAAAACTAATAATTAAAAAATATTGTAAAAAAAATGTAGAGATCATTAATAAAATATAAATAAAGAAATTAAAAATTTTAAAATATAATCAAATATTAATAATCACAACAATTTTAATTCCTCGAAAAAAATGTTAGAATATTCAATAATAATAATGTGTAATGTGATAATATGCTAAATACAATATATTATTACTTTCATATCATTTCAAAAAGAACAACATAAATGTATACAATTTTGTAAAGAAAATTCAAATATATGTTTTCAGTTATTCACTTTAATTATATCTTCGACTTTTCAGTGAAGGTAAAAATAGTAAGAACAATTTATTGGCACAAAACTATATCTATTTAAAATTATAGAACATATTATTGCAATTTTTTGATAGGTACAAAGACAACACATCATATATAACCACAATCACTAAATGTAGTGCATTACTGCTTCGGTGTCTACTGTTATAAATTGGCAATATGTTTTTGGCATTCGTTTGATAGTGTTGGAGAGAGTTAAGGCGCAGGCGCAGCATGTGTGCAATTATCGGTGTGTGTCCTGGCAAATTTATTGTCTTTGGCGTTGCCCTAAATCCAAATGTAATACAATATACGCATTTATCATATTTAAGTGCCGAGTCCAAAAACACATCCTGTATTTATGGCCTGCTAATATGCGGTTTAAGTTTAATGAGTGCATTGCCTGGCCAACTGAGAAAGGGGCACAACACACAAAAAGGGAGAGAGAAAGAAATATGTGGGGGGAAAAATGTTGGGGGAGTCGTAGAGGACTGTGACTGGCTGTCAAGTGCAGGACTCGACACGCCACTGGAGACTGGCAGAAGGACACACAGAAGACAAGTACAGGCTGCGACAATTGTAAATTGTAAATGGTAAATTAAAATGCTTGCGCTTCAAGTTGTTTGCTCATCATCAGCAGCAGGACGCACGCCTCCCCCAGCGTAGGACAGAACATTGTTTTCTTTATAAATATTTATATTTATTTTATGCTCTGCTCTGCTCTGCTCTGCACAGTGCTCTGCAGTGTGTCCCTGAAATCGGTTAAATGGACTGTGCTGTGTTTATTTTGTATGGTGCGACAGTTTTACGCGCTGTCCCTTAATAAGCCCCATGAATAATGGCCAAGGCTTAAGGCCAAAAGCCGAGGACCGAAACGAGGGACGAGTCGCGAAGTGAAATGAACTCCGGACAATCGCTCATGTGTGTGCTGTATGAGTCACATGTGTGCAATGTCTCTCTGAGTGTGTGTGCAGACCAAAATGGCGATGCGAAACAGAACACAATTGGCCACAGAGACAGAGGGCGAGAGAAAGACGACTAAAATGTCGAAAAAACAGAATGAAAGAAAATAGCTAAAGAAATGTGAAAGCTGAAAGGAAAATGCTGAACAGAAGATGCTCAAACTGCGGGCAAGTGGGCAACAAAAACGCCACAAAAATTGCGCACAATTACGGGGCAAAAACCCAGGCGAACCCCGGCCCCGGAATACACCCCGCAACATTCTCGACAAACCATTTCTACCCATCGCACCTTATCCGAGCGGAAAAGAATTATTACGAAGAAATTTTCTTTTGCTTTTTGCATTTTTTTTGGGAGTAGAAAACGAAAACAAGAAAAAAGAAATCTCGTTTTTTGATAGCGCCAGCGGACAGCAAGAGAAGCAGCAGCAGGGACAGAAGTGGCCAGCAAGGAGTGCAGGAGCCGGGAGCTGGGAGCCAGGACACGGCGCTGTCGTAGTCGCTGCCGTCGTCTCACGTGCACATGACAGTGGAGTAAACAATTTCATTTCGCGCGGCCAGCTCAGCAGGAGCAAAACGATAACTGCTACAAACGAGGCACAAGATGCTGCCAGCAGCAACAACAACTGTTGTAGCAATGAACAATGACAACAGGAGCCAGGACACTTGAGCTTCTTCTTCTTCTTCGTCTTTTACCTCGTATTCGTACTCTGTTTTTTTGTATTTTCTTGCCGAGTCCAGCAATAACAACAACGACAACAACCACCACAGAAAACACAGTATAAGAAGTTGCGTAAATATATTGTCCTGTCGCAAATTTGGCGTGGGGTTGTTCAGGAGGTTACCATAAACAGGAGACACTATCCAGGAGCTAGCCGTGGGCATCGCGAGTTGCGAGTCGCGAGTGCGACGCAGTTAGTCGAGCGTGCCGCATCGTGCCAGGCCGAGCCGAGTCTCTTAATGCGTGCCTCTATAAATTTTGCACGCCTTTTGTGGCTGAGCTGAGGCAGGAGTTCGGCAGAGGCGGTTGTTGGTGGGCGTTGCACGTGGCATGGCCAGTTTTTTTCTCGAAAAACTGTCAAATTGTTACTGCTGCTGCCCCTTTGGGGGTAGTCGAGGCTAACGAATTATTTATGTCTTTTATTTTCATCTTTTTTGGTTACAATATCTGCATATATTACACTGACAATAAAAATCTACTAAAATACCTTTTGAGTATTATTTTCGTTGGCAATCTAAAGCTTCAATTTCATTGTATTCAACTTCTATCGGAACATGAATCGAAAAATTTCTCAACTGCTCATCTGTTCTTCTGGTATCCTTCTTCTCAATGTTCTTCAATTCTATATTCTTCCTTTTTTATTTCACTATTTTCGCTGCAGCTAATTTTTATTATTTTTAACTGGATTTACATTTTATCTGAAATTTAATTCTTAGGTGAGCCTTCATCTTGCTTCGATTCTTCCTTCCTCTGTTCAGTTATACCTTTAATATCGCTCTCCCGATCGTCTATATTTGCTATAAAATTTTGGCCTCATCCAAAAGTTTGTCTGCTATCTTTTGTTATCTCTTGTGTTGCAATGATTAACTCATTATTTGAGTTCACTTGCTAATCCTTGAAGTCGCCGACATTTGAGTTGCCAATACCTGGGGAATCTTCTTCAGTTTTGTTCTCACTATATTCCCTTATCGTTGAACTTTTGATTACACCTTCCATTAGCTTTGGTTGTTTCATAATATTAATACCATCGTCGGAATTCTTAGATGATTCATCTTTGGATGAGTTTGCATCTATTCCTGTTCTGCCTCCGTCTAAAGCTTCATCATAAGCTGAGTTTTCAAGCGGCGTTAATACGTTAGTTATATTTTCATTATTTTCTTGTCTTGCTAAATGCTTAGTTTTGGTGAAGTCGTCTTTCTGTTTTTCTATATGTAAAATATTGTTACCATCGTCAGAGGGCTTATCGTCAATATTATTTTCGCCTGAAGCTTCATTACTAGACGAGTTTTCAAATTGCTTTAACCCTGAGGTGATATTTTCTTTAGCTTCTATTGATCTTGAATTCTTATCCATGGATATACTTTTTTCCAGCTCTTTATCTTCATTGCTTCTATTTTTATCCACAACATTGCTATCATCCGAGTCATCTTCGGACGAACTTCCGACTCTTGTGGACATTTCAGAAGCATCTTCGTTGTCGTCAGAGTTAGTATCTGAAAATTCACTTGGCGGACTTAGATCGGATTCGTCATCTGACATGGATTTCACAGTTTCTGGTGCTTCTTCTTCTACTTCGCTAGAATCTGAAAACTCGGATTCGTCATCTGACATGGATTTCACAGTTTCTGGTGCTTCTTCTTCTACTCCGCTTGAATCTGAAAATTCGCTTGGCGGACTTAGATCGGATTCGTCATCTGTTGAATTCTTGGGTGACATGGATTTCCCAGTATTTCCGGTAGAAACTGTTTTATTTTGTTCACTTCCCCCCAAAGGTAATTTTCCTGCAACATCTGGTGCTTCTTCTTCTACTCCGCTAGAATCTGAAAACTCGCTTGGCGGACTTAAGTCGGATTCTTCATCTGATGAACTTTTAGGGGGCAGGGATTTCCCAGATTTTCTTCCAGATAATTTTTTATTTAGCTTTTCTTTTTCTTCTCCGCTAGAATCTGAAAACTCACTTGGCGAACTTAAATCTGATTCGTCTTCTAATAAATTCTTAGAGCGCATGAATTTTCCAGTTTTTCTTCCTTTGGAACTATCTGAATCTTCTGAAGCTTCGTCTTCTCCTGAGTAAGAATGTGAACATTCATCATCTGTCTTCTTTGTCATAGGTAATTTCTTACAAGCATCTTCCCCTTTGTCTTCAAGCATTAATTTTCCAGTTCTTCTTGCAGTTACTTTGCCGGTTTGAAGATTATTCTTTATAGATAAGTCTTGATCATCATCTGAGGTTACTTCATCTTCTGAAGATTCATCGTCTGTTGAACAATGCATCGATTTTCCAGTTTTTCTACCTTTTTCGGTGTGATCATTGGTATTCTTATATAATTCTTTAGAATCATATGAGGCTTCATCTTTATCTGAATTAGAATCTGAAGATTCTTCATCGGTTGAATAATGCATGAATTTTCCAGTTCTTCCTGCAGATACTTTTAAGTTTTCTTTCTTGTTTATTGGTGATAATTTCTTGTGAATATCTGAGTTTTCTTTATCTTCTATTTCTTCTTCTTCGAACATTAACTTTCCAGTTCTTCTTCTATATACATTTCCATTGTGTTCATTCTCAGTCATAGGTAATTTTGGTGGTTCATCTGGGACTTCGTCTTTTTCTTCTAAGTTAGAATCTGATGATTCGTCATCTGTCGAATTATGTATAGATTTTCCAGTTCTTCTCGCATATACCTTCTTATTTTCGTTATTGTTCATCGTAGATAATTTCTTGTACTCATTTGGCACTCTTTCTTCTTCTTCGAACATTATCTTTCCTCTTCCATATACTATTCTGTTGTGCTCCTTATCCTTCATAGATAATTCTTTGGAATCATCAGAGGATTTGTCTTCTTCTTCGTACATTAACTTTCCAGTTCTTCTTTTATATACTGTTTCATTTTGTTCCGTCGCCTTCATAGGTAATTTTTTAGTATGATCTGAAGCTTCGTCATCTTCTTCGAACATTAACTTTCCAGTTCTTCTTCCAGATACATTTCCATTGGGCTCATTCTCTTTTATAGGTGGATCCTCTGAGACTTCTTCTTCTTCTAAATTAGAATCTGATGATTCGTCATCTGTTGAATTATGCATAGATTTTCCAGTTCCTCTCGCATATACCTTCTTATTTTCGTTATTGTTTATCGTAGGTAATTTCTTGTACTCATTTGGCACTCTTTCTTCTTCTTCGAACATTATCTTTCCTCTTCCATATACTATTCTGTTGTGCTCCTTATCTTTCATAGATAATTCTTTGGAATCATCAGAGGCTTTGTCTTCTTCTTCGTACATTAACTTTCCAGTTCTTCTTTTATATACTTTTTCATTTGGTTCCGTCTCCTTCATAGGTAATTTTTTAGTATGATCTGAAGCTTCGTCATCTTCTTCGAACATTAACTTTCCAGTTCTTCTTCCAGATACATTTCCATTGGGCTCATTCTCTTTTATAGGTGGATCCTCTGAGACTTCTTCTTCTTCTAAATTAGAATCTGATGATTCGTCATCTGTTGAATTATGCATAGATTTTCCAGTTCCTCTTGCATATACCTTCTTATTTTCGTTATTGTTTATCGTAGGTAATTTCTTGTACTCATCTGGCACTTCTTCTTCTTCTTCGAACATTACCTTTCCTCGTCCATATACTTTTCTGTTGCTGTCCTTGTCCTTAATAGATAATTCTTTGGGATCATCTGAGGCTTTGTCTTCTTCTTCGTACATTAACTTTCCAGTTCTTCTTTTATATACTTTTTCATTTTGTTCTGTCTCCTTCATAGGTAATTTTTTAGTATAATCTGAAGCTTTGTCATCTTCTTCGAACATTAACTTTCCAGTTCTTCTTCCAAATACATTTCCATTGGGCTCATTCTCTTTTATAGGTGGATCCTCTGAGACTTCTTCTTCTTCTAAATTAGAATCTGATGATTCGTCATCTGTTGAATTATTCATAGATTTTCCAGTTCCTCTCGCATATACCTTCTTATTTTCGTTATTGTTTATCGTAGTAAATTTCATGTACTCATCTGGGACACTTTCTTCTTCTTCGAACATTATCTTTCCTCGTCCATATACTTTTCTGTTGTTGTCCTTGTCCTTAATAGAGATTTCTTTGGGATCATCTGAGGCTTTGTCTTCTTCTTCGAACATTAACTTTCCAGTTCTTTTTCCATATACATTTCCATTGTGCTCATTATCTTTTATAGGTGGATTATCTAAGACTTCGTCTTCTTCTTCTAAGTTAGAATCTGAGGATTCATCATCTTTCGAATTATACATGGATTTCCCAGTTCTTTCCGCATATACTTTCTTATTTTCGTTATTGTGTATCGAAGGTAAAATCTTGTACTCATCTGGGACTCTTTCTTCTTCTTCGAACATTATCTTTCCTCGTCCATATACTTTTGTGTTGTTGTCCCTGTCCTTAATAGATAAATCTTTAGGACCATTTGAGGCTTCATCTTCGAACATTAACTTTCCAGTTCCTCCATATACTTTTTGTTTATGCTCATCATTTTTTATAGATAATTCTTCAGTATCATCTGAGGATTCGTCTTCTTCTGAGTTGGAATCTGAAGAGTGGTCATCTGTGGAATAATGCATGGATTTTCCAGTTGTTCTCTTTACTTTTTGGGCGTGCTCCTTGTCCTTCATAGATAATTCTTTAGGATCATCTGTGACGTCTTTTTTCTCAGAGCTAGAATTTGAAGATTCGCCATCTTTTGAATAATGCGTGGATGTTTCCGTTATTCCTGCAGATACGATTTTGTTTCGTTCATTGCTCATATTATGAGGAATAAAAGCGGGTCCACTGTTTTTAGGCGCTTCTTCTTCAACTTCGCTAGAGTCCGAAGACTCGCTTTGTGTGCTTAAATCGAATTCGTCATTTGTTCCTGGTTTTCTATCTGATACCTTTCTGTTTTGTTTACTATTTACTTTTTGAGGTAAAAATACATTTATCGAATTTGAATCTTTCATCGAAATATCTTCAACAACATCATCAGAAGAAGATTCATATTCTGTAGATCCGGAATCTGAAACTTTGGTGTTTTCATTGTCCGAGAAGTGTTCGCTAGTAGTTACCATATTATTACCATTATAGCCATTTTCATTACTTGAGTGAATTATTGTATTCGATTTATCATGGCTCTCCATGATATTAAGAATATTGTAATTATATAGATTGCGATTAACAGAATTATTTTCTACATTTAGTTTTGAAGTGGGCTTGTTTCCAATTCTATTTTCTTGACACTTAAGGTCAGCAATTGTTTTACGATTAGGATCAGGAGCTAAACGTGGTTGCATTTGGAATTTCGGGACCATCCTATTTTGATTTTCAGCCATCTGGTTTCTTAGATAATTGCCAGGACATTGTCTAATGGGGTTTGGTCCATAACAATTATTTGTCATATATACTTGTGAAGGAGGTTTGTTTCCAAATTTATTATCTTGACGCTTAAAGTCAGCAATTGTTTCGTGATTAGGATCAAGAAATGGATTACGTGGTACCATTTGGTATTTCGAGATTATCCTATTCTGATTTACAGCTAATGGATTGCCAGGACATCCTCTAGTTTGGTTTAGTCCAGTACAATTATTTGCCATATTTAATTTTAATGGTGGTTTGTTTTCACATTTAATTTCTTGTCGCTTAAAGCCAGCACTAGTTTGAGGATTAAAAGCTAGAGTACGTGGTACCATTTGGTGTTTCGGGAACATCGTATTTTCATTTCCAACTCTCTGGTTTGTTAGATAATTGACAGAACATCCTGGATTTTGTGGCTTCATTTGGTGTTTCAAAACCATACTTCCTTGATTTCCAGCTTTCTTATCTACACTAACTATCTTACCAGCATATCCAGGATGTTCTCTAGTTTGGTTTTGACCACTCGCTATATTTCCCACAATTGTTTTTCGATTAGGATCAAGACGTGGATTACATGGTACCATTTGGAATTTCTGAGTTGTGTTATATTGATTTCCCGCTATCTGGTTTCTTAGATAATTGACACTTTGAGGTGCAGAATATTCTCTAGTTGGGTTTTGTCCAGCACAATTATTTTCCACATTCGGTTTTTGGTTGAGTTTGGAAAGAGGTTTGTTCTCATTTCCAATTCCTGGTTGCTTAAAATCAATAGTTTCATGAATAGTATGAGGAACTGGCTTACGTTCATCCATTTCGTACTTCGGCACTGCGTTGTTTTCATTTCTAGCATCCTTGTTTATTAAATTCACTTTCTCTCCATGATTAAAGCCAACTGGCTTATCGTTATATCCTAACAATTGTCTTCGGACATTTCTGTTAACATTTTTGGTTCCATATAAATCAAATTCTGAAAGGTTTGATTGCTTTAGTTCCTTTGTAGGTGGCAACACATTTGATGCAGTATTATTTTGTTGAGAAATATTTTGTACTTGTTGATTACTTATTCTAACATTGTCTTGAAGCAATTGGAGATTTTTGCCACGAGAAAGAATTCCCCTTCTCACTGTCTTAAGTGGAAGCTTGCGTTTTCTTTTATTACCTTCTTGGCGTTTTCTTAATTCTTCTATCCGATTTTTGTTTACCCAGTTCTTCGTAATTATATTGGGAGTTTGAAGATTGTTACTGTCAGATGATTCTAGGGATCTGATATCTGAAACATCTTCACTTTCCGTGCTTGAATCTGTCGAATACCCTTTAAACTGTTCATTATTCATTTGGGATTCGCTTGGTATTTCTATTATGTCTGGCCTGGTCGATTCTTCTTCATCAATAACTACATCTTGCTGTTGTTCTTTAGATTTTTCTTCTAATACTACATCAGCATTACTATTGCAGACTTCATTATTAAATACATTCACAACACTTCGCTTATCATCGTCAACTATATCATCGAAGTCATCCAAAATGATATCTAAAGATTCACAAAGCTTTTCGTTTGACAAATGGAACTCTTTTTTAAGAGATATATCAACCACGTCATCTAAGACAGTTTCCGTTTCTGGGCTGTCATCTTCTGGTGATTCAATTTTATAGCCCATCAACGATTTGAAAATGTCCAAACCACATTCATCACGAGTCGATTTCATAACTACCTTTTCACGATTCGATTGCGCCGTAAAGTAAGCCTTAATCATTGCGAGCTCTTCATCATCAGTAGACTTGTTCATGTCAGACTCTTTATCAGGTGACTCCATTTTAAAAATACAAGTTGCGAGTAATAAATTCCGGGGCGTGATGTGCAGCTCATAGAAAGGAGATTCCTTGGTGGGGTAAGAGATGACCAGCAAATCGTCACTCTTAAGCTTCGAGCATTTTCTTTTCGAGTTTGTCAATTTCCTTATCTCATCCGAATCGTATTCCTGAACTAGATGCTCGAAGTTCCAAATCGATAACTCGCCATCCTGTCCGCCAACCATAAAGAGCTTGTTATCCATGGCAAACACAATGCTGTTAATGCCCGCAGTGTGATAGGACAGAGCACGCACCAAGTGCTCCTTTTCGATGTCCCATACAACTATATAATGATCGTTAGAACCTGTGACCAAGTAGCGTCCACAAGTTGAAAAGGCCAAAGCAGTGATGCCATCCCTGTGACCAGTGAAAAGTCGCACCTGAACTCCCTTAATAATGTCCCACAAGCGAACAGTGCAATCGGCCGATCCCGTGGCCAAGTAATGTCTATTCGGATGAAACTTGCAGTTACTCACCTCGGCCAGATGTCCGACGAGCACACAGAGTGATTTACGACTGTCCTGCGTCCAAATGCGAACCGTGCGATCTTCAGAGGCGGTGGCAATGTAATAGCCTTGGGGCGCATAGCACACGCTGTAGATGGCCGCCATGTGGCCGGGATAGATGACCACACAGCTCCACGTGAAGAGGCACCAACAACGCACAGTGCGATCCTGGGACGAAGTCAGCAGGAAATGATCATGCGGCTCAAAGGCGCAGCTGTAAACAGATCCTTGATGTCCATAGAGTTTGCGTATCATTTTTTCACTCGACGCGTCCATCATGCGCTCATCTATACCCGGAGTGCTGGTGTCGAGTTTCTCCAAACTCTTGGCCGACTTGATTTTCACCAGCTTTGTAGAGGTCAGCGAGGAGACGTGGACTGCACCCGACTGAGTGCCAATGGCCAGCATTGTGGCCTTGCTGGAGAGGGTGGCACAGATCACAGATTCAGTCTTCTCGCGCACATCATGGATATAAATCGATGGCAAATTATCTTTGTCCAAAGGCACTCGATGCTCTTCATCGTCCTTTTGCAGCTCCAAGTCCCAACGTCTGGGCATTGGAGTGTAGAGACGATTGCCAATGGGCATGTGTTGGTTCTTAACAGGTGACAGTTTGGTTTTCTTCAAGCGATTGCGACGCGCTGCTCGAGGACTGGGCGGTGGCGGCTCCTTGACTGCTTCGCCTGTGGCCCAATAAACCTTATCTAAGGGGGCGCAACCCATTCCAATTTGCTGGTACGGTACTCCATTATTCTCCTTGACAATCAGTTCGAAATGCTGTTCAAATAAAGTCTGCTTTGAGGATGCCCAGCTTTTCTTGAAGGATATAAGCAGTTCGTAGCTCTGCTCACACAGAACTACTTTAACCCGAGCCTGTTGCTCGCCAGCGAGCAATCTTCTGGCCTTCTTTGGCAGATCGGCTGAGCATTGCAGCGTCATTAGTTTATCAATACGTGGCATTAGAGAGTGATCTAAGGAACGCATCGAGGACTCCACAAAGGTTTTGCCTCGTCGAAACTTCCCGCTGGCAATCATGCGTAGATAAACCACAACTAGAGTAGGATAAAGCACAGTGTTCATTTCGTATTTGTAGCGACTGGGAACCTGTTCAAAAATCTGATACATCTTATTGTACAGCTCCTCATACTCGTTTAATTGATTTGCATTTGAAAAATCCGAGTTGAGCTTTTCATTGTAACCGAAACCATCAGAGCTAAATCTATCATCTTCGCTTACACTGTCATCCTCATAGAAATCCAAGCCATTTCTAACATTTGCCTTATGTTTAGATTTGTATTTGCGGGACGTAAGGATATCATCGCTGTCCGAGTCGCTGTGCTTTCTAGAGCGTTTATTGTTTCCTTTAGAACTTGAATCTGAGGAGTTGCTCCACTTTCTTTTGCTTTTGCGTTTTTTCTTTGATTTTTTCTGCTTACCGCCAGTTTTTTCTTTATTTTCCATTTCTCGCAATGCTTCAACTAATGCAAAAGGATCTTGTGAATTCTCCTCACTTTTGGATTCGCTATTAAAACAAAAGAGTTATTGTTATTATAAGAGCAAACTTAATTTTAGTTGGTGACTAACTTGGACTCTCCTTGACTAGAACCAGAAGGTGAAGTTGCATTCCGTTTTCGAGCTATAATAAAAAGGACACATCAACACCAATATAAAATAAAAGTTTCCATATAAAATTATATATAGTATATGTATATAGATACAATAAACACTTTAAAAAACTGTTGTGAAATATTGAAGTTAAATTTAATAAGAGGAATTCAATTGATCCAATCTAATAGTTTAATATTTATCCTTATCAAAATGAAATAAAATAAAGTTTAGAATAAGAAAGACATTTATTACCTTTTTTTTTCTTTGATTTTGAATCGGTTACAGATTCCGAGCCAGAACACGATGATTCCTTCGCCGACTCTGAGCTATCAATGTTCTTCAAGAAATCTTCGGAGTCCGATGAATTTTTCGAATTTCCTGTTTCCAACTTGCTTTCGGCGTCTACATCTTTGTTCGACTCTTCAATCTCTGCATTATCTGGCACTTGGCTTTCCCTTTGCTGCAAAGGAGCAAATTTGGTAAATGCTGCCAAAAATTCCTTCATTGGCTCGTTATCTTCTTCAAATGGCTGATCTTCAATAACGGGCTTTTGGGCCTCCTTATCTTTAGGCTTTCGTTCGAAGATAGTTTTCTGTTTCTGCTCACTTTTATGGTTTGCAACTGGTAATCCAAATATGGAATCTAAGTTGACCGATACGCCAGACTTGCTTTCATCAATATCCTTACTACTCTTCAATTGTATTGATGATGTATCATTTCTTTTCATTACATCCTCGTCAATCGAATCGGTTTGTTTCGAAGGCCTTGGCGTATCCTTTTTCGTAGAATATTCATCCTTTTTGTTATCCATTTGCTCAGACGTAGATTTTAAAATTTGTTCAAATTCATTATTTAAATCTAGTTTCAGAGATTCACCGAACTTGTTTTCCTCAAAGTTGCCTTTAGTCTCTTCTATGTTTTGGTCAATCACTTCAGATTCTTTGGGAGACTTTGGAGAATCCATCTTCGAAAGATATTCGGTGAACTGCTCCCACCATCCAGAAGACGCTTCTGTTGGTTCTATCACATCTTTAATTGCATCATTTATTGCCTTATCAAGTTCATCATTAATTTGCAAAGGTTCTTCTGGAAATTCTGGTGCTGTTTCTTCCAAATTTAAATTCCATCCGTTAGAGTATTTTTGATCTTCAGGTAGTCTGGAACGTTTACCATATTTCCCGGTCTGGGAGAGTTCAGAAGCTCTTTTCCGGGAAGTTTTTGGAGTTTCAACATCGTGCACATTTGAAGCCGGACAATTCTGTTGTTAATAGAATTTAGAATTATTTGAAAAACAATAAAAGAAACACAAAATTACATTATCGTTTGTCGGTGTTTTAAGTTCATCCCATAGGGGAATTTTCATGTGTCGGTGTTTTAAGTTCATCACACAGAAAATTTTCAAATGACGGCGTTTTTATTTCTTCACGTGGAAAGAGGTCCTCAAAATTAAATGGCGAGCTCATCATTAAAATATGTTCGTAATAAATCACTATCTTAATAACGCGAGTAAATTATTTTAAGAATGTTGATTAAAACAAAAAAAGTCACTTCTGTCACTGAAGTTAGAGATGGGCAGAATTAATCGATGTCAATATTTACAGTTTTACTTTACATTAATGACTGATGACTGATGAAAACGATTTCTTCTTCTTTTTTTAAACTGTCATCGTTTTATATTTGAAAAGAAAAATATTATCGAAAGTATCTTTCCGTTTTAGATTTAAAAAAAAATGCAGAACTAGCCAAATATTTTACAGCTGCAATGCCTAAACTAACAGTTGCAGTTATCATTATAACAAAGAATATTTTCATGTTTTTTTTTATTATTATTTTTACATATTCTGGCACCATGCCGTAACATCTCTTCCCAGATCGTGAGTAACAAAAAAAAAAACATATAAAAAACCCCACAACAGGGGTGAAGTGTGTAGGGTGAAGCGTGCTTCGTAGGTAAAAAAATTAATTTGCATACCCAATATTCAACGGAGTTGCTGTGTGGCTTTCCCATGGCTTTGGTTATGTTTTATTATTTTTTTGTAGCTCGTCGTGGATTTACTGTGGTTTTTTCCATCTATCCGACAACAGCGTGTTGCAATATGTTCGACCGAATTTGTCAGCAAAAAACACACAACAAAAATGCATTAGAATAGAGCAAAAAGCGACTATAAAACACCCTCATTCAATTTATGAAATATGGACAATATATTAATGTTAACTACTAAGTTTTATTTAAGTAGTAATATATTAACATCATAAACTTTATGCCCAAAGAGATATATCTATTTTTGTGTAAGAGAATTGCTGACAACCCACAAACAAAAAATGATTGCCGCTACACTTTGAATGCGACTGAGCCTGCATATTGTTTTATGATTTCGCTATGATTTATTGCACCAGTAGAAAAATGTGAAAATGTGGAAAAATATGCATACAGACAGACAGAGAAACAGAGAGACAGATAGATGAATAGAAGAGGCAACCGGCATTTGTCAATGGGACAGCTTGAAGTTGTTTCAATTAAAACACACATCATATTGTTTATATCTGTACGCATTACATATGTCAAAATGTCGAGGGCTATCATTAGATGCAAACAATTACTAACAAAAAGCCTCATTATACGAGTATGCAACAAACAATCAAGTCACTTGAAAGTGTAATGCAACCATAAATAAATCACATCACATTGGATTTGGATCGGTTCAGATTGGGTTGGGCATCGGTCTGTATGGGATCTCATTGAGTTGATGCAACTGCAAAAAAAAATAATCCATTGTAAAGTGTCGAAAAAGTGCAATTGAAATGCAAATCAATGCAAATCGATACTTGAATCATCATCATCATCATCATCAGCAGCAGCAGCAACAAGCGAGTACAATGAATGATTCATGCATCGCACGCGAGTCACATTCAGATGCAAATGCAAATGCAAAGTCAAATACCAAATGCGGAATGCAAATTGCAAAACAAAAAATTTGCAACCGATGTGGATTTTGGGCGGAGATATTCAGGAGTCAAAGAGAGAGAGGCGGAGACTACCCGCTGATCTGTGAACAATCAAATCAAAATAAAATGCACCGCACACACACACAACGGACAATAAAAAGTGTAGTGCAAAATAAACATGGCAAACACACTCGCACACACAAAGGTGAAAGTGGTAGTTGATTTTGGCACTTCCGGTTTTTGCACAGTGGCTAATTTGATTAGAGACTTTGTGTTAGAAACAAAAACTTTTGCTGCATAATAAAAATTTGTTCGTTGTGCGTTTTGCGTTTTGCCAACTTATGCAAATTTCGTTGTGCGTTGTGATTTATGTCCGCAAAAGTTTTTGGCTCCTTTGGGAGAAACTAGACAGCAATGAAGCAGGCTGTAAATTGAATTTAAGAATTCTCGAGTTCTCAAATTCTCTAAATCGCTTTCACACGCATTGCGCTTTTGTGTTGTGCCTTAATTTCTAGCACCGCTTCGTCTACGTCTCCATCTTCGTCTCTGGCTTTCATATTCAAATTTCTCACTCAATCCTCAATCAAATGCTCGAGCCTTCCTGTTTTCAGAAACCCTTTGGGCATTGTTTGTTCCTTCGCATCAACTTCAACTTGTGTCCCAGACATTGTCATGCTAATTGCCGAGCTCGGAGAAGATGTGAGACAAACAATCAGTAGGTAGGAATCGAGTCAAGATGTGAGCATTTAGTTGTTTCCTTAATGCCAATGCGTAAAGTTCTAGTGCGTGAAATGTGATTGAAATTGAATTGAAATGAAAGCTGTCCACCAATATGAAGCCATACTCATAATTTAATATCAATTATTCGAAGCAAAAACCAGAAACAACAACAAGACATTAACACGGCCTCTGACGCAATTTAACACCAATTACAATATCCGTTACATCTAATTATTGTAAGCGCGCTCGAAAGTCCGCAAGCCCACAAGGAAGCCACTTGCCCGGGAACTAAATTAAAGAAAAACATGCCCAACATCGCAGCAGAGCTGTGGAGAGGAGGAGAGGGGGAGGGAGGAGGAATGAGAGAATCGAAGGAAAATGGAAAAGACAGCAGCAAATGTTGGAAGGTGCCACAGACGCAGATTGGTCGCCATTTGTGGTTGCCAGGACATTAACAATGGCAACTACAACCACAACAACATGAACCATAACAACAAAAACAACAACAACAACAACTCGAAATGACGCTCATAAAACAACAGAGCAGAACCCGGAATTGCCATGAAATATGACGATGATGGAACCTGAACAGGGGGCAGTTAAACTGTGCTTGGACCTCAGTTGTGTAGTTGTTGGCTTCGTGGGTGGTTGGGTGGCTTGGCTGGGCTAAAAACATTTCTTAATTTTCAACAATTTACGCTGAAAGCTTTCAGCGCTCAAATGACGCACTGTGCTGGGGTGTCCTGCGTCCTGCGTCCTTTGTCCTGACCAAGAAGGCGACGATGATCTAACGCCATTATTTCGCTGCCAAACGACAGGCAGTTGTTAATGGGGCTTACCACTTAAGCGCGACGGCATAAAATAAACACGCGGCTACAGTCCACTTCCTTCTCCTTCGTCCTTCCCGCTTGCCGCGTCACGGATGTCCTGGCAAATTAATTAACATGGCGCGCGTTCGCCTGCAGCTTTTTCCTTAGCCCTGCCGGAGTTTTCTTCAGTTGTGTGTTTTCTTGTCTTTTGGCGGTTTTCTTGTTGCCTGTTTAATTGTCTGGCACTTCGTCCTGTGCGTCCTGGACACGCAGTTCTTGGAGCCAGCGGCAGTTTAACAATTAAGAAACGTTTAAAGTTTGCTTAAGCTTGAATTTAGGGCGCGGCTTGATTTTGGTTTCTTTCTGATTGTGAGGCAACTCAAACCCAACCCAATCCACAGAACAGGACATTGAGCATACGCGGCACGTATCTACATCCGTTTGACACCTTTGTGACTCGTGGCCAGGAAATGAGCTTGCCCCGTACGTGACTCGTTTCAGCAAAAAGCCTTTGAAAATGTTTGCTTGTCTTATTGTTTGGCTACGCAAATGTTTTTCGGCTACAACAAACACTTCTTAAGAAATTGCGCCTGACCTCATGGCAACGAGTTATCCTCGCAAGTGTTTGGCAACTTTAAGCCATTGTCACACTGCTTAAAATTCCAAATTTGTGCACTCGCTCAATTTCCTCAGAGTCCACAAAGTAATTACCCCCTGAAAGATGTCGGGCATCACAGTTTGCTGCTGTTGTTGTTGTTGTTGTGTCCTGCCGGAATAATTAGTGGCCCATTGATGCCGCTACGTGCCAAGCACAACGCCCTGCGGCAAGGACACACCTTGAGTGAGCTGCCATAATTGCAATTAAAATGTGCCGCCCGTGAAGTGCAAACACTTTGGGGCAATACGCAGGAGCGAAAAAAAAGAAATGCGAAGAAAATAAACAAAGATTGTGCAAATTAAAATATAATTAGAGATAAACAAGACGTAACAAGTCGAAACAAGTCCGCAACAAGCGGCGGCAATTAGCAGAGCTTCGCAGTTCACTTCAGACGACGACGACGGTGGCGCCGCCTGTCGGTCAGTGGCAGCGTCAGCGACTGAGGCAGCACGCACTTTCCACTGGAATTGTGCGACTGGAAATTAGCGTCTCCTGAGACCACCCTGTGCCCCTCAACCACCCCACAGCACACACACCACACACACTCGCCATGGTGCGTGTGAGAGAGAGTCGACAATTCACAGCGAGAGCGAGATAGCTGCAGCTGACGTTGACTGCGCCGTCAACGTCGCTGCTTGCTACCTGGCAACTAACGAGGCAGTAATGCTGTGCGGCAGCTAATGCTGCCTCAAAGGCCTACGCTGAACTTCAGCTTCTGCCTCAGCTACTGCTTGAGCATTAGCAGCAGCTTCTTGTGCGTTGCCTTGGCTACTTTAAGCCTGCGTCGTCATCGTGTCTTTCACATTAAGTATACGCAACGTTTGCCTCATGTGAGCCACCAAATGCAGGGGTGGGATTTGTACTTCGACTTCGACTTGCTCGCAGGGTCGTTTTTTTTTTTCTTTTCGTTCTCTTTTTTTTGTTGTTTTGTTGTTGAGGCCACACCTTCCTCAGGGGTGACTGAAACTGAAATTTTCTGCGCCGCCGTCGCCGTCGACGTTGCTTTTACTTTTGTTTGCTTGGATTTTCGATAGAAACACACAAAAAAAAAAAAAAAAAAGAAGAGAAGAAAAATTCTGTTGTATACTCGTATATAAATAAAAATCCACATTGGTCCGAGGTCGGGTGGGCAAAACGAAATCTGCTTTATGAAATGTCAAAACTTCAAAGCAAATTTAAGTTAAATGCAAGAAAATGAGAAAATATACACTTGAGTGCGTATGAAGAAACATTTTCAACTGCGCAGCCATCGAGCCAGCATCATCATCCTGTTGTTGTTGTTGCTGTTGTTGTTATCGCTGTGCTCGTCGTTGTTGTTTGTTTTCCTTCGCCAGTTTTTCATTGTCCATTGCACGTCGTTAGATTTGTTGTTGTTGTTGTTGCTGTGTGCTGTTTGAACTGTTGTTGATAGCCTTTATTAGTTGTTGGGCCAAAGCTTAGGCGCATTACATTTTCTTTTGCACTTCCTGCTTCGACTTGGACCGAAACAAAATGGAAGCGAGATTTCGGTGGATGTGGCCTCGTGCGTTGTTCAAATAGCCGTTAATGCCGCGAGGCATATAGCCTATGGCATCAATTTTAATCATTCAAATAAGACACTTACTGCCCACTTTCACAATAGTATTTGATTTCCTTAAACCGACTTTGATGAAATTAGATTTATCTTGAAAATTGCTAACTTTAATTCCATCTACTATATATTGATATTGAATTACATATTTAATCTACATTTATGTAATTGACGTTTTGAAATAGCTTTCATACCAAAAGTTCTATTATAGATTTCCAAAAATACTTATAATATATTTAAGAAGCAAGCTACAAATTGTTCACATTTTCGATTAACATATATTTTGAAACAAAGTGTTTTCAATAAACGATCAAAATAAAATCCCTGCAATTTCGTCATAAAGTGTATTTTCACGTCGCATTCATTTTTACAAAGTTCCCTCACTTGTTTTTCCATCGTTTTCTTTTGGTTTACATTTTTTATTTTGTATTTTCGACAGAAGATTTTATTAAAAAATTGTATATTAAATCAATTGCGTGCAGCTTTTCGTTGGGGTGTTGAATGTGCTCATGCATAAACTGGGCTGGGCACCTTAAACTGGCCACATCAACTGGCATAAATCATATTATGGCAACGGGAAAACCAAGTATTTAATGTGCTTCAAAATTATATTAAAAACAATCCAATTGACCTTTGCTTTGCCTTATATTTATTGATTACTATATACTTATATTTAAAACTAAAAAGATGATCGGGAGATGAAAGCGGCAAAGACTCTGCAGTGGCGGCGGACGAAGCTGACGAAACTTATTCAGGGGAGAGTGTGTCTCCTAGAGATGTACTCCCGTAATATCGATACTCGCGTGAGTTATCGAGTTTTGTTGATCACGAGAACTGAAAGGGGTTGCCACAGACCCTTTGAATTGTTATAACTTACCTGTAATTAAATTGTTAATACTTCTTGCCTTGACTTTTAACCTACGCCCCAAAGACCCTTCGATTGACGGTTGTTTAAGAATTCTTTAAGGATGCATTGCAATTGTTAGGCAATTAAAAGTAATTACGCAATTTAGTTGTTAATGTTTTGACATGTAAGCAGTCAATAGATGTTTATAAAAGGAACCTTTTTCACTCGATCTACTTCAAACGCGCCAAGTTTTCTTCTTCAACATGCAGGATTTAGCTGCAACGCGGTTCTGCAAGATTATCAAACTGATTCGGTTCTGTGTGGGTATCTGTGGTACAGATGTCGCTGATCCCGAGTATCGAATGTGGGCTCTCACCTATGCAGTCATCACTGTAATCTTTTTCTTCTTCGCCTCCACCGTCTACACACTTTATGTGGGTGTTATCCTGGAGAAGGATTACACTGTAATCCTGCAGGCTTTCGCCATGGTTGGTTCAGCTATTCAGGGACTGACCAAGCTACTCTGCACTGTGAACAGAGCTCCATTAATGCGACACATCCAGGGCACCTACGAGTCCATCTACCAGGAGTACGAGGTGCTGGGAGGCGAGTACACCAAGTATCTGCATAGGCGCATCAATCTATTCTGGAATCTAATGATTGCCTTCGCTTGGATTTACATTATTCTCGTGGCCGGATTGACTTGCTATCCCATCTACAGTCGCATTTTTCGCAACGAAAAACTGCTTGTGATGCAGTTTTTAGTGCCTGGAATCGATAGAGATAGCGACAGTGGACACTTGATGTTGATCACTCTTCATGTAACTTGCTTGAGCTTCGGTGCTTTTGGAAACTTTGGTGGAGATATGTATCTATTTCTGTTCATCACAAATGTGCCACTGTTGAAGGACATTTTCAAGGTGAAGCTGCACGAATTCAATGATGTGGTCCAAGAGAACGCAGATCATAAACAGATTCGATCCATGCTCTGGGATTTAATTTCATGGCATCAACGTTACGTGTCGTAAGTAAATTGAAGATTCAAATGTTAATCTACCTGAATTATTATTTGTTTCCTAGTATTCTGCGAAGTACCGAAAAAATCTACAACATTGTCATGTTTGTGCAACTTTTGTCGGCATGTGTTGGAATTCTTTGCACCATTTCGTGCATTTTCATTAAAGTTTGGCCCGCTGCTCCTGTCTACTTGATCTACTCCTTCATCGTACTCTACACCTTTTGTGGCTTGGGCACAATTGTCGAGACTTCGGTTGGACAAAGATTTGAGATTGTATTATTGTTTATATTTAAATGTAATTTTTCTTTTAGAACCTGGACTTTACCTTTGAGCTCTACACGAACTGTTTGTGGTATGAATTGCCCGTAAAGGAGCAAAAGTTGTTGATTTTAATGCTGGCCAAGTCGCAAAATGAAAAGGCTTTAACTGCAGCTTCTGTTTTACCTCTTTCGATGAACACAGCTCTCAGGTTGACCAAAGGCATCTACAGCTTCAGCATGCTATTAATTACTTACTTGGAGTAGTCACAAATAATTGAAAAATACATTTCATTATTGGCTTGATTATTGCACTATATATTAATAAAAGACAATGCACTCTGAGTATCAATTAAAATTTATATTATTGTAGTACAAATATTTTTAAATAATATTAAAAATATTCATCAAAGTTAGAGTTATATGAATAGAATATTTGTTTGCTTAGCAAGATGCAAGTAACCAGTAAGAACGCTACAGTCGAGTTTGTTAAACTGTGAAATACTCGCTACCCATTTTGAAAATAGCACGGTATTATTCCTAAAGTATACCAAATTAATATACCGTAAAACACTGAAATATACAAGATTTTCACAATTTTTTTATTTTTATTGTACTTTACTTTTCTTTTAGTATAATTTGTATTAAAAAGATTATAATATATAACTAATCAAGCTTAGTAGTTTAAGAAGCGAGTACTTTTATTTTTATTGAACTGTATAAGGAGAAATTAATAATATTGAGATAAAACATGAACCTAATTAATTATTTACATTATAAAGACTCCTCTCGGTTTAATCTTCGACCATTTGACTAAGCAATTTCTCGAGCGCAGTCGAGCTGAGAGAAAACAGTATTCCAATGCTGTTAATGAAAAACCGCGATTAGTGACCCCAAAAGTTGGGTGCGATGCCAAGTTCTCAGTCTCAGCTCCTCCTGCCGCTTCACTGATTAATTTAAGCTTTTTGTCTAATGAACTTGCCCGCAAGAATTTAATAAACATCGCGCTGCCCTCTTTATGGGCCACAAAAAAATGACCGTCGCATCGTTTGCGGTGGGGTAAATGAGAAATAGTAAAAAAAAACATGACAAGACAAGATGAACGAAAACCAGATGCAGCAAAAAATGAATGAAAATAAAGTAAAGCAAGTAAAAAAGCAGCTCTGGTAAGTTGTAAAAATTGTCTTTTAATGCTACGAAAATCCAGCAGATTGCCACGTAGTGCTAATAAAATAAAGTTATGCCCAGGCATAAAAAATCTACTGAAAATTGTGAGAAATAGTGTGCAATGTGTTTTTCTTCTCTCTGAATATTTTTTTTATTTTCACTTTTTTTTTCTTTTGGCTTTTGCTATTTACAAAAAATAGCGTTGAAAATTGTGCGCGCGCAGAAGATGCCCCGCGATGTGGCGGTAAACGCATCATTAATCAAATGTCCGGCGCCTAAGCACCGTTATTCATCATTGCCTCTGGATGAGACGAAACCCCGACCCCCGACCCCAGTCCAATAGACACTCCACACTTTCTACACTCTCTCTATACGCCACACGACGCCATATTTGTTCCTTCTCTGGCTGATTTTGTGGCCGACAAAGTTTTCGGAATTTCGATTTTGCCTGAAACTTGCTCATTGCCATTCACAAATCCCCTTCTTCACGAATTTTCTTTCTTTAAGAATAAGCAAATGTAGAGAAAGAACTTTAAGAAATATTAAAATAACAAAATGTAGAAATTATATCCACTTCGTAAGGCTGATAAAATGATTGTCTTTAAACTAAAGAAAATATATTATTCCTCTACAAAATTTAATGGAATATTCAATAAAAAATCTGTGCAAACAAAATAGTGAGGTGCAATAATAATTTTGCTAAAGAAAATATATTATTCCTCTACAAAGTTTAATGGAATATTCAATAAAAAATCTGTGCAAAAAAAATTGTGAGGTGCAATAATAGTGATGAAACGTTCGACTAACAACATAATTGTGTATATAGAAGATTAAAAATATAAAGATTTTGATCCAAAAGTGAAAATTGCTTGAGAATAAAATTATTTTGTTATTTAAAAATATTCAAATATAAAAAAAAAATCTGATTGACATAAAGATATAAAAGGATACTAAAGTTTAAAAGGATTGTAATCCAAAGGTAATATAAAAATATAATTATTATTATTATTATTATAATAAATAAGTCAGATTAACATAAAGATATAAGAGGATAAGAGATTGAAATGCAACAGTAAAAATTACATGCATATCTATTTTTATTATATTGAAACCTTTATAATAAGATTTATATTGACATATCTATCAACAATTCGTTTTACAATTATATACTGTAAAGATGACTTTTTAAGAAAACTTCTATATTTTTTAGTTAATAATAATTAATAAGAAAGAGTTTTTTATTCAAATTGCGTGATTTACAAATGAGTTTACTAACCAAAATTAAAATGTTTAATGAGTAATATTAAAGAAAAGAATGCTAAAATGATTATAAGTAGATTGTAGTTAATTGCAATGTCGTTGCAAGCCGCACAAACCAAGTTGCCGTGGCACTTGAGTTTTCTGCTTGCAGCATTCAAGGAGCCACACGTGTATCTCGAATGCTAAGCCGCAGTGAAATCAGCCAAAATAAGAAATTCAGCCACCCTAATGGCTCATATCAATTTGGCTCAGACGCGTGCTACTGATGGGTTTCCTTCTACTTTCTTTAGCTGTCCTTTCCTTTGCTTTTCCATCCGTTTTTTTTGGGTACTTTTTTGCTTATTTTGTTGTGAAGAGTGCGGCCGGATTTTAATGTACTAGTAGAGGACATTTGTGGGCAAGTTGTTGGTCGGTTGGTCGGGCTGACTGTGAATTTTGGGCATCATAAATCAGGCTTATATTTCAGTAAATCATCAAACACGCGACAACTTTTAGGGACCGAGTTTCGATGTTTATTGCTAATGCTGCTAATGGAGTCCTTACATTAGAGATTGCTCAGCCAGAAGCAGAAGTAGAAGCAGAAGCTGAAGCCGAAGCAGCCGCAGAGAATGATGTTTTTTTTTAGCCGGATTCGGTTATCATAACATCAGCATCAAATGTTGCTCTAACACCCCTTCAAGTGTCAGTTACATATTGTCGAGACAACAAAATGCTTCACTTTCCATCAAATGGGAAAACAAGCTGACTACCAACCAACCAACCAACCAAAAAAAAAAAGAGAAAACCTAAAAAACGCGTAAAAAAAAGGTTGCAGACAAAACGACGAAATTTGCATACACAGCAGCTGAACAGGATGCGGATGCTGTGATGTTGTTGTTGTAGTTGTTGTTGTCTATGCAGGAAGTGTGTGCACATTGAAAGGTTGTAGAAATTCGGTGAAAACAACGTCAAAGAAATGGCTACAAAAATGCCGCTAAACTTTGCCAGTCATCCGTCTGACGTCTGTCGACAGCTGCCCAGTCTAAAAAAAAACTTCCCTCATTTTTTACTATTTTTCGTAAATTAAATAGAAATCATATGCAAATTCAAATTGAGTTTTCGATTAACCCTAAACCGAGCTGAGAAATCATATTTGGTTACACTCAACTTCAATCTTTTGCCTCCGCTTACGCTTTCGCTTTCGCTTTCACGTCACGTCGACGTGTTTAAGTACGCATCATTTGCTGTTTGTTGTAATTTAATTGGTTTGGCTTTTTAGCAGGTATCCTGCGTCCTGCCTTCTGCCTTCTCAGTGTCAGCCAATGAGGCAACTAATTTATACGGAGACGTCACGAAATGCCGCTAAAAAGGGTTGCTGCGTTCTGTTGCACGTGCAACGTTCTTGAGAAGTTGCTTTATTAATTATTATTCTAATTAATAAGCAGCCTTGCAGCCAGCCAGCCAGCCTGGCTGCCAATTTGCATATGAGTGACACAACAGGACATTCGCTTCCTGTCACGCAGACCTGAGTCAGGGCACGTATTCAAAGTCAGCGAGAGGTGAGAAGATGTGACGATCAAAAGCAGCTTCCAAGGGGTTTATTGGCTCATGCATAATGCAAGTGAAAAGACGCGTGAGAAACTCTCAGGATACCAAATAAAGATCCTTTTGCAGCTGTCTTTAAATAGATATCGTATAGAGTTGCAAGCAAAAAAAAGATCATCAACTATGTATTAGCTAATTAGCCATGGAGCTCAACAGGTCGAAGCAAGCAACTCCTTTGCAATTTGCCGAAATGCAGAATGCAAAATGCAAATTCTGTAATCCTCATTGATCGTTTTTTGTTGTTGTTGTCACACTTTACAACCCTCGATTGGCGAATCGTTTATCGATTCTCTGTTTGCCGATTTGCCAAATCGACAGTGTCAAATGTCAAATCAATTAAGTCGCAAAATCGAAATCACAATTTTCGAGGGTCGCAAATCCCTTGTTAACTTTCTGTTTGTTGTGTTGTCATTTACATTGTCATGTTTGCTAATTCCTTTTGTGTTGCCTCTTTGCGCCTATTTTCGCAATTTCACTTTCACTCTCACCACATAATCGCTTTCTTTTGTTATCCTCGGATATCGTTGGGGTTGCACTCAGTGAAAAGTGTGCCAATTTCTTTTCTTTCATTTTGTGCTAATTATGACAGCTTATGAATCGGGATTTCTCTTTGTTTGAGGTGTTAAATTAGAAAACAATGTAAACTCCCTCTAAGATTGTAGTTGACTGGATTCGTGTTGACTTTGTTTGTCGCCTTTTTACGATATTTGCGGTTGGCAACATAAATGCAATAACATTGTCTTTCGATACTCTTGTTGTTTGTTGCTCGTTCAGCTTCAATGAAATTCATAAAAATTCACCACAAAACAATTTCTTTTATGGGCATTTTCTTTCCATCTTTTCTTCTTATGGCAGCCCCGCCCACTTGGCAGGCCTTGTGTTTTGTGCGGGGGCGGCAGCTCAACGAAATTGGTTTTTAAAAATATTCCACATTTCAATCTTTCGCTTCGGCTTTCCCTCCTCGGTTGCTACCTTTGCGGCAAGTTATGGCCGCGCATTATAATAAAAAGCCACTGCCAGAGAGAGTCAGAGTCAGAGCCAGAGTTAGAGCCAGAGACGGAGACGGAGTCGAAGTCGCAGCCATGGCTACTGTCCTGCGTGTGTCCTGTGGGGGAGCCAAGCGCTTTGGCTTTTACTGTCCCCACAAATAACAATCAAAATGTTGCCTGTGCCTTGGCAGCCGCTGTAGCGTCTCCTTCGTAATCTTCGGCCGCAGGATAAGCGCCGCTGTTGCCCTGGAAATTGCGATTGCGATGGCGATGGCGATGGCGAGTCCTGAAATTACAGGTGCCTCCGCCTAATGCAAATTTGTGTGTGTGGCATATTACGATTTTTGTGGCCTTGCCTTGGAACCGACAAAAAAACAAAAATTTAAATAAAAATAATTCGAAATTGTTCGCCAAAAAAGAGAAGAAAAAATAATCAATTCTTCAGCAATTTTTACTTTTTGCTGTCTGATGCTGATTCGATTTGAGTCGTCGTCGGAGTTGAAATCTTGCAGCTGATTGTCATCATTCAGGCTTGAAAAACAGATTTGCCTCCAATCAACGTGCACTTAATTTCGTTTATTTGATTGGATTTGTGTTTACATGGTTGCCTGCCCCTCACACACACTCACATACATACGACAGACGCAGCACAGACCCAAAAATTCAAATTCGTTTTGCATTTTGTAGTCGCTGCGGCAAATTAGAAAATCAAATCAGTTGCCCCAACTGACTGAGTGAGGTACGAAACGTTTATGCAACAAAATTTATGAATATTGAAAAATTAAATAGAAATGTTTGCTGTGCAAAAAGTCGCCACTCCACACCCTTTCCCCTTCCCCTTCTGTGTGACACCCTCAAGTCAGAGACTTGCCAAAAATACTACAAGCAGAACACATACAAAAAAAACATGGCCACGGAAGTTTCTTTTTTTTTCGACTTTTTTTGCTCGTCCATTTTTCCAATGATGGATTTTCGAAATTTTAATGGTTGCTCGCTGCTCGGCTGAGCAGGCGCTGAAGAGGCACAAAGTCGGAGTGCCAGTTCTCAGTTCCCACTGCCCGCTTTCCTCCCCTCCCCCTTCCCCTCCTCCGCTTCCTCGCTTCACAGTTTGCCCTCGATGACGACGTCGACGTCTGGCGTTGTCAGGGTGGCATAACTGTGGGTGGGTGATGCGTTTTTTATTCTGTGTTCTTTTTTTTTTTGTTGCTGCTCTTCATTTCCTTTGTTTGGCAGCCATTGAGGGTAACGCTGACGGTGCTTCGTGTCCATGCTGTGGGTGTAAACTTAAGGGATGGAATCGATATTTGTTTTCTATAACAGGCAACTGGATTTGCCACCCAGCCAGAGACGACGACGACGGCCTAATCTAATGCGCCTCGTGTGCGCGACTCTCTCTCTCTGGGGCCTCAGGCCTGACTGATGTTTACTCTGCTCCCTTCCTTCCTCCTTCGACCTGAGAGTGCGTCGCAGTTCAGTTCTAATCAATATGCGCAAATGATAATTTTTAATGGCTTCCGAACGCATTTGTTTATCGGCAACGTTTGCTGATTTGGCCATATTTGATTTGGCCGAACGCTGAGCGCAAATTTAATTTTAATGCCTGACGTCTTCGACGCCTTGGCAACTAAACGGAAATTTAATTTCCAAGCAACTTTTGACGTACAGTTTAAGACCAGGCTGAGAACGAGAGAGAGAGACAGACTGAGAGACAGAGAGAGAGAGAGAAAGCTCCACTTAATGTGGTCCATACGCTGCGAATTCTTGACTTGGCTGATTTCTTTGCAACGCCTCTTTGAGCTCCTTGCTTGTTTCTTTGCTCTGCTCTGTCTTTTGGCTGCCTCCTCGATATTTAAATGCTAATTGCTTTTTAATACGGTAATTTTGGCTGTTTCGAGGCGAGCTTATTGCGGATTAATTTTACAAGCTAATTTCTTATGTAAATGCCGCACGTTGCATGTTTTGTTTTTTCTCCTTCGTGTTCGTCTTCGTTCTCGAAAGGGCATGAAAAGGGAGTTACCTGCTACAAATGCTAATTCGAAGGCGTTTGCTGTAATTAGAAGGTAATTTAAGTTATAATAAATATTTCAGTTGCAGCTTAACTTGCGTGCCTCACACTTCATAACAATGGGGGGCGTGTTTTCGTGTTCGAACGTACTTTGAGCCAAAGATTAAGTTGCCAAGCATTTAGCATTGATATGCAAAAACTTTTCGAGCGAAGAGCTTAAAGCGGACTTTGGCTATCTGTACTTTGAACAACTTTTGTCTCTAAGGTATCTGTTACCGCACACGAAATTGAACAGAAATCCACGCTGATTATATGGACAAAAAAAAAAGTGAAATCGTATCCATGCTAATTTTCAAACCATCATTCAAAGCAAAGCAACTGACAGGCAAAAACTATGGAACAATCCTCACAGACCGACAGACCGAGGGACAGACACAAACCGACAGATGCACGGCATATTAATCTCAAACAAACAGATATCAACGAACCATTTCCTATCACACAATCACACACACACACACACACACACACACTCAGGCAGACAGACAATACTGTGTTGTAAAAAAAAAGGAAATCTGGCCATAAAATCCTTTTTTTCGTGCGCCTGTCGCTGGCTCGTTTAATGCTAAATTATATCCGTATGCAAATAAGTTTTTTTCTGATGATTTTTTCATTAAATCATGACGATTTGACAGTGGAGTATAAACTGATTGCCATGGCCTCGATTCGAATACGGATACGGATACGGGCACTGTGCAAAGAAAGGGTTGTCTGGCCCCGAGCGGGGTCAGAGGGCAACACAGGCTAAAGGGAGAGGTGGAGGGATAAGTTTTATTTGTTTGCTTAAGCCGTCGCGTCGCCTGAAGCAGATTGAAGCGCACAACATAGAGATGAAATCGCAGTCTAATGGCTTACGAAATTGGAGAAGATTGAGGCTGGTAGAGCAAAAAACTATGAGCTGATTTAACATGCATCAAATCGTGTCAATTGTCAACTTATCTAATATTGAATATGTATTTCAATTTTTGGTTTAATAGTAATAATAAAATAAATTAATGTATATTTTAGTATTTATTAATATTAAATACAATATGACATACTATTTCGAAGATATTATATATAACATTTTGTATTTTGTATATTAAAGTATTCTTAACCATATAGTGTTGCTTTTTTAAAAATTTGGTATCAATTGCGAGAATAGCAACAACAATAAATAACACGATGAATAATTACACAAATAACAATTAATAATCTTCCATTTGAAACCATCTGTACTCTTGTTGATTACGCACACGTTTATAATTTCTTATGATTTTTAAAATTTAATTGTTTTTCTCAATTTTTCTTATTAACTATACAGTACAGTTACTGACCTCTACTGATCTATGCTCCATCCCGGTCCTATCTACCTCTCAATCTACCTATTGAGGAAATTATATGATCAAAAAGAGCAGCCAACAAGTGAACAAGGTATAAATAACTCAAATTACAATTTAATATTAATCTCATATAGCCAATAAAAATTATTAGTTTTAAGTATCTGATAAGTTTATAGCAAAAATTTAATATTTTTTCTTATTTTAGATTACTAGTTCAAATAAAGAACTTGTAATAATTTAATAGTTCTTAGCTTGAAGTCTTATACTAAATCTCACTGATCACACTCATTGATTAATATTATTGACTATTGCTTTTTCTTCTTCTACCTTCTACCTTCTTCTTATTCGCTCTCAGCTCTGTCTCACTCCAACATCGTATTTCCAATAACTCTATTGATCTTCCATCTCCCAATCAACTGAGAGCAACCCCTAAATCGATAGCTGAAGTAGACGGCGGCACAGCAGCGCCGCCTGGCGGAGAGCGGCAGTCTTCAGCAGTGTCAGTGGCTGTCAAACTGTAGGCAACGCCTCTCACTCGCAATACCTTTCGATAATTCGGGAGCAGCGACTTCACGTATGTTACGAGTATATAGGCCAACGACTGATGCGTGTTTCTGCCCCATCATTACGCTCAACTACAAACTCATTAATGCAAAATAAACAACTGCAACTGGGCAGAAGCTGCGCATTATAATTTGCATGCCCCTGCCACTTTTTCTTCGTGGCATTCTCAGTCGCAGTCGATCGAGTGACCCATAATAAGACTTAAGACTTGGGTTGCAGCTTTCGATCAGTGACACAACTTGCAACTTGCTGTGGCAAGTGTCAGCGTCGTTGTGTTGTGTAAGCGCAATTTGTAATTTTGCAGTTGCTGTTTACGAGTTGCAAGTAGCCAGTTGCACGTTGCAAGTTGTTTGTTGCTGCTTGCTGGTTGCTGGTTGCCGTTATCCAACCCATCCCACTTTGGCGGTGAATGTCGCCTTGCAATTAACACAAGTGCCCAGCGACGTCGACAACGTCGCTTTTCCCGTTCCCAGTTCCCAGAACTGCCTTTCGTCTTGTTGTCCTTCGCATGCTCAGAAAAGAAGCAATAGATGGAGTCAGTGTCAAAGACAGAGACAGACTCAGAGTTGGAGTCTGAGATGTGTCGTTGTTGTCCTCGTTGTCGTACTTAATGTCTGAGGCGTGCGTCACAAGCAGCGTGCGCGACTCTGTCATTAAAATAATGCATACACATGTGAAGTATGTGGGCAGAGAGTCGGGGTTGCAGGATGCGTTGTTGCACAAGCAGACAAAGACAGCAGCATCGAGGAGATAACAAGCGAGAGAGAGAGAGAGAGAGCAGCACATATAGGTAGGAAGGTGTTTATTAACAGATCGTTGTCGTCTGTGCACTCTCGAGTGTCGAGTGCCATTGAAATGCGTCTCCTGTGACCCTTTTCCCCTTTCCCCATTTCTCTGCCGACTTAATCAAGCATTCGCGCAGAAAATCATACAAAGTGTGCGATATATTTAAAAATAATTATAATAACATGCATTATTACAAACTCTCTTCAGCTTCAAGCTGTGTCTAGCCTATTATTATTAGTAGTTAATGGGACTTGTGTTTTTGGCCCAGTTTACAAGACTCAACGCGACGCGACGCGACGGTTGCAGCTTTTAGCCTGATTGCCATCTTTATGAAGACATAACGACTCAGGCAGCCAATGAAGCTTGTCCACAAATGGCTCCAGTTCGACAGTCTCAGTCTCAGTCCCAGCTCCATCATTGGAGCTTCATGATTGCGTGTAAGCGAGCCCCAAAACATTATAATTTGAATGCGCAACACCAATGGCGGGGCTATTAAGTATATGGCAAAATTGAATTATGCGCTTTTCATGTTAATTTTTGGCGCTTCTTGTAATTTGTTCTTGACATGAAACTTCGTTGGCTCCAAACTCCAAACGAACTTGGCCAATATGCGAAGGTGTCGATGCAGCTAAACTGGAAAGCGAGACAAGAAAGCGTCTAGCAAAAGCTGAGGGGATAATTACTTGGTATGAATATAAATATGAATATTTTATCCGTCTGGCTGTCTGTCTGCCAGTTGGTATGTTAGCCAGGCTCTCAATTTTGAAGCTATCTTACTCAAAGTTGGTAGAAATACGTATTTTTAGTTTACGTAATAAATATGTTAAAATTCTGGAAATTAGATTGAACAAGCAAGTGAGCTACAGTCGAGTGTGCTCGACGGCGAGATACCCGCATACAATTTTGAATAAAGGCAAAGCAGTGCGGTATTATTCTTATATATATTCTAATATACCAATTAATATACCAAAGACGTTATATGGTATTCTAAATATACCATAAAATTCAAAATATACCAAATTGTCACCCAATATAATATACCAAATTAATACCACAAAAGTACTAGACTAATATACCAATTAATATACCAAAGATTTTATGTGGTATTCAAAATATACCATCAAATTCTAAATATACCAAAGTGTCACCCAATATAATATACCAAATTAATACCACAAAAATACTAGACTAAGTCGAAGACTAAATTCAAAATATACCATGGAGTACAAAATATACCAGATTGTCAGCCAAAGCCAAAAATTCCTCCTTCTGCATCTCCCAAGCATTTTCTGCAGGCATAAATTAACTATACGCTTCAACCCTACGGGTATATTTTATACATGATATATATTAAATACCATTTTGAAAACAATAGACTTTTATCTAAGGTAGCTGCGTCGCCTTTTATATTAAATGCCAAAATAATGTGCCGAAAGTTCTTGCTTATTCTCGTTCACAAAATAATTACAATATGTTAAATATTTTAGTGGATCATACTGTCCCTGTAGTCATGAATGGGTTAATATACTTGGTATTTGGTGCTTTCTTATGTAAAATGATATAATATTATGTAAATCAGACTAGTTCATATATTGCAAAGTATTGTTATTAAATCTCTGATATAGTTTTATTTTTCTTTCTCTCTTTGAGACCCTTTGTTAACGGCATATAAATACAGCTCCCAAATTTGTTGCCGTTACTAGAATCTCAACAGGGCAAACATCGAGAGCAAATAACCAGTTTGGTGACTGGTAACTTTTACTTTTTAGTGCCCCAAATGAAGATGAAGCGCCAACAGCAAAAAGGTGAAGCCTGGAACAACTGTAATGGGCTCTTTGATGTTCTCATGTGTTTTTTAGGGCAACCGAAGTCGAAGGCTTTGCTCTTGATGGATGTATTGCATTTTGGACGAAGCAGCAATAATTATATTTAATTTGAAGCGAATGAATGTGAAGCGCGCTGCAGAATGCGTCCAACAGCATTTTTGTGAATTGCCTGTTTTCCCTTCTGCCACAAAATGAGGCAAGCACCTCTGCCAAGAGGCAGTCGCTTTGTTTGCTTAACAGTGCGAATCCTAACGCCGGCCGGCAACAGTCTGAACAGTCTGAACAGTTGACCAAGTCCTATTCTCTTGGCTCTTGGCTGATTGAAGGGTTTCATGTCTTGTGGCATCGGCACGCAAAGTGCTGCATGTTTACACAGGCGATTATCCCCCCATGAGTTTGTGTTTGTTGCACTGCGGAACAGCCATAAAAAGAGGAGATAATTTGCTGGCCAAAACTGATCGATTGAACACCGATCCTGCGAGCTTCGTTGCTTAACGGCTTAAGCACATCTTGTTTGTTTTCTCCTCGTTCTTGTTGTTGTTGTTGTTTTTGCTTTCCTTTCGTGGTTCGATCGTTAACGCAAATTAACGAGCAATCATCAAATCGAAGCCGCTCGATTCCCTTCCGCTCTCTTCATTCTCCGTTCTCATTGACAGCGTTTATTTTGAAATTAATGCGCAGCTCAAACGCGGTAGCAGCTGCATCAGTGCAACGGCATCAACTTGCAACTTGCAACTTGCGGTATTCTCATTAACCATTGAAATTACAACGACCAACCAGCCAGCTGACCAACCAAGTCAGAGAAGACTGCAGACCACAGACTCGAGACTCGAGACTGAAGACTGAAGACTCAAGACTGAAAAGTCGCTTAGTATGCGCGGCATTTACAACATAATTCATTCAACGAGTTGCTCTTGGTTGCCTGCCCCATAATTATGAATAGGCATTTGGGCAACTTGTTGCCCATCGTCCGTTTATTAATTGCTTTTTAATAATTTCAGTCTGCTTAACAATTTACCATCTACAATCTACAATAATGCATCATGTACCATTTAACATTTATCATTTACCATTTTCCATTTACCATTCTGTGCGCTGGCATCTTGTTCGTAAATTATTGAAATTAATTTTGGCATTATCAAGTTTTACATACTTTTGTTAATTATTTATTGCTGCAATTTCATCTCCCTTAACAGCTGCATTCATAAATAAAACAATTAAAGAAGACAAATAAATTCGATATTAATTTTGCATGTTTTGAATAAACATCTCAGCTGTGCACTGCTTGCTCGCTGCAGCATCGTTTGAACTGCTTGCACAGCGTGCGTGTCCTTCAGGTTTCCAAGGTTGTGTCATAGATGGCGCCACCTCACAATTTGTTCTTGACTGAAATGGTAGCAAATTGAATTGTAGATGAATTATTAGCTGTCAGTTTATTAATGTTGCATGTGCACAAACCGTTCATGCATTGCATTTAATTAAAGTGTTAATAGTTGTTGCGAATTTTATAGCCAGCAGCTTTGACGCCCCCACATCAAATAGGCATTAAGCATAATTGAAAAGAGACTTGAACTATTAAAACGGCGACATTTAAATGCGCTTGTCTAAAATGACAAACAAGTTTCCATTTCAATTGAATTGAACGTGTCGTCATTCTATTGAAATTAATGTTCCCATGATTTATAGCAGTCAGCTTTTAATAGCTCGCAAAGTTTTGTAGCATTTACCTTCTGAAGTTGCGAATTTGAGATCGTTGCTGTGATTTCGCGCAGTGTAGCATCCCTTACTTCTTTTGTGCACTAATTAAACAAAAGAAAACCCTTTCACACCTTGCATAGAAATAAAAACTGTTACAACTTCTTTTGTATGAGAAATTTGCATAAATTTTGCGCAAAACCAAAACGAGCGAAAATATTAATTTTCACAGTGTGACATGTCCTGTTCACTATATATACTCGTATATCCTGTGCTGGCATTCAAATGCAAATGCAAATGAGGCAACAATGACAACAACAGCGGCGACATTTGATCGTTTTTTGCGATCCTCGCGCAGAAGGTCCTGTGACCTTTTTTTTCTTCTTCTGCGCAGCGTTTTGCATATAAATCATTTGGTATTTTCTTTGCCTCCCAGCTGCAAGGATTGCAAGGATTGCAACCCCGCGATGTTAAGGAATTTGCATGCGAAGGGCTGTGAAAAGTGAAAGGGTGGCAAATTGGAAATAAACCTTGAGTCGTGTGAACTGCGCAAGGTAATTCAATTAATGCTCTTTGACTTAGGGGAAAAGTGAAAAGAAAGAAATGGAAACGAACTTCTTCCTTCGATTATCCTTCTGTTTATGCATTCCATTTCTGACTGGCTGTTAACATGATTTATTGAATGTGGAAGGCGAATCCAGCACTCGATTCACCTGCTGTCCGCTTCCCTTCCCCCTCCTCACAACAAAAAACAAGTAAGAAAGCTACAGTCGAGTGTGCTCGACTGTGAAATACCCGCTACCCATTTTGAATAAAAGCAATATATTGCGGTAATAATATCAAAATATTAAAAATAAATATGCATGTATTTTCGATCGGAATTTGAAATCGAGCACCACCGACCAGGTGGTTAAAAAAAAAAAAGTTTGTACTTCGAGCGGGTTCGAACCCGGGCACCACAACATGCGCGGCTTGCACTCTACCACCTGAGCTATCGCATTGCTTAAGAAAACTTATGCATACAGATGCTAATATAGACGAGCATGTATATACGTATACGCATACATACAATACATACATAGCAGGCGGTTTTGCTCATACAAAATATTTCTTTAACAAAATCCACAATTTTTATTTATAATTGTTGTAAATACGATTAAAAAAAAAAAAAAAATTTTGTACCCCGAGCGGACTCGAACCCGAGTCCCCCGACTACCACAGCAGTAATAAGCTTGCACTCTACCAATAGAGCTATCGCAGTGCCTCTTGCATACATATACAAATATAGAGGCGAGCATGTATATACGTATACGCATACATACAACACATACATAGAAAGCGTTTTTGCCCATACAAAACTATTTCTTTAATAACTTCTACAATTTTTATCTGATCGCAACCAAATTTTCAGCAATCATAAATGCTATAGTTATTATTGTATATACCAAAATTCGTAATTCTAGCTTTACAATTACGCTTGTTATTCGATTTTTTTTGATTTGCGGGGCGGAAGTGGGCGTGGCAAAAATTTGAAACAAACTTGATCTGCGTGCAAACATAACAAATGCTGTCGAAAAAAAATTATAGCTCTATCTCTTATAGTCTCTGAGATCCAGTGTTTCATACGGACAGACGGACAGACGGACAGACGGACAGACACACAGACGGACAGACGGACATGGCTAGATCGTCTCGGCTGTTGACGCTGATCAAGAATATATATACTTTATAGGGTCGGAGATGCCTCCTTCTACCTGTTACATACATTTCCTGCCGGCACAAAGTTATAATACCCTTCTACCCTATGGGTAGCGGGTATAAAAAGAAGTGCTCAACTACACGTGTGCCAAATTCATTTCCCAGCCATCGTGGGCGACTATTGATGTATCTGTGTGTGTGAGAGTGTGTGTGTGTCTGTTTGCTAAAGGATAACAACAACAAGGACAGCTAATACACAATTTGCATATATTTATCCATCAAATTGATGGATGCTACTGCACACTGAGCCAGGACGAAGGCAGCAGCAGCAGCAGCAGCCAGGAGACAGCAGCCAAGCGTGGCGTTGTTGCTTTGACACGTCGCAATACCCCCAAAAGGATAATGACAAAGACAGCGCCAGCCACGACAATGCCGCACACACACACACACACACACACTCGCACACATCCTTCGACGAGACAAGCGTGAGCAATTTGCAAGGCGCTGGTGAAAAAGGGCAACAGGAAACTGACGATGCGCAGCTGAGGTGAGGCGAAGCGAAGCACAAGGAGCAAAGCAGCATCCTTTAAGTTTCCTTTTCGCCTAGGTACCCAAGCTGAAGCTCATGCTGAAGCTGAAGCAACCGACCGACACTTCAATCGTGCGACGTTCGACGAGAACAACGACAACAAGAACAAGAGCATTGAACGTGGAACGTGGAACGAGCTGGGCTGCCATGAGAAAATTACATTTTCTCCGGAAAAGCACTCAACCCGAAGACATCTTCCGTTGGCAGTGGCAACGCCAGCCAACAGCCAAGAAGGGGCTGATGAAGAGGTCGTTTGTAGTGCGGTGAAAGAAGCTTCCAAGCATGCTGAGGGTAGCTGCCATTGCCATTTCAAGTGCCGCACACACACATACACACACACATATGAATACAAAAGCATACACGTGTGTCTGTGTGTGTGTGTGCTGCTTTATATCCTTTCGCCTGATAACAAAATTTTCTATTTTATCTCATAAAAATATATGTACGTATAGTACAGTATCCTTAGAGCTCAGAGCTCAGCACTCGACTAGGCCTTCCAAGCAAATACTTTTACATATACACTCCTTCCTCTATATATAACGTATATGTATATATACTTTTATGTTGTCCTTTGGGTGTCCTCGGAGCTGCTTTCTTGTTTTTCGGGCTACAATCGATATTTTTGTTATGCGCACAATTAAGCACAATGTACATTGTAAGGATTTCAAGCTGCCCTAAATCAGACTTAACCTCAAACTCTTAACTCTTCAACTGCTTTTTATAGCCTACTTTAAGGCGCTTGCTCAACTCTTTTTCTTTTTGCCGTTATTCAATTTGCGTTTGCTTTAATGAACAGCTGTTTGGTGTTGACGACGACGGCGAAACGAAGCTGGCGATAAAAATAAAAATAAAAATAAAGAAAGCGCGCAAAACAAATCGCACAAAAATTAAAAGAAAATGAATGAACGTCGACGTCATCAGCTGTTGCTTTTGCTTTTGCCTTTGCTGTCGTCATTAGTAAGCATCGCAAGGACGAGAGAGCGAGAACAGGAACAAGGACGAGGACGAGGGAGGCGCGGCATCGAGTGGGCGAAATGAATGAAAATGAAAAGCGCGCAAATGAAAATGAGCGCTAAAGCACGTGTTGCCGGCTTGCAAAACACTGCGAAGAGAGTGAGAACATGAAATATGCAGAGAGACACTGAGATTGCGAGAGTTTAGAGATGGGAGTAACTGGACGCGACTAATTGCGATGGATGCGAACTGAATTATTATACGTAGATGTGATATCAAATACCTTATAATAAGGTGGCAAAGAGATAATTATGATTATTATTATTTAGAACTCCCTTTAACCTAAAAATTATTATTTCTTGAAGCAATGTTAGATATCTTCTTTAGTTTTATTAACATCAAATAAAGCAAAAATTTGGCTTGTATTTTTTGTATTTGTAGATTTAAAATTAGATTTATTAATTTTCACATTGCGATGGATGCGAACAGATTTATTATACGTCAATGCGATATCAAATACCCTATAATAAGGTGGCACAGAAACGATTAAAACAATATTAAAAGGGGTGCTAAAAATTCATTGTTGATATTAATAAATATATTTTCGTTTTATTTGAAGTTCATAAAATTAGCATTTTTAAGCTATAATCATTCCCTTCTTCCGTTTTATTGAAAACTAATAAATAAGAGATTTATATTACACTTTTTTGTAAATTTAAGATAAGGTAATAATTCTAACGAAATTTGTAACAAACAATGAATGGGTAAAAATATCAAAATTTCAGAAAAACTGATCAAATCTAACAGGGTTTTTGGTAGTTTCTTATCTATATGTTCCATTTTACAAAAATAATGTGCCGTAGATCAACTAACAAAAATGAATATGCTAAAAATCCGTTATTATCCGTCAATCAAAGTTCACAGCTGTACATAATAATTAATTATTCATTCATTCATTTTATTTTTTTATTTTTCAATTTATAAATTAATTAATTAATTAATGACTAGCTTAAAATTTATTTCATTCTTACATATTTGAAAAATAAAGTAGTGAGGTGATTTAATATACTTATCTACATTTATTATTTCACAATGTTAAGTTTTGTTTTTACTATTTAATTGTATTGCAGTACAACTTTGTTTTAATAGATTAATTTCTATACAGTAAACAAATTTAATCATAATTATATTAAAATATTTCAGCTTTACAACGACAAGTATTTTATGTACAATTGTGATTTCAATATTTGTCAATTCAAACAAATTCGATTCTCTCCCATCCCAAATTCCCAATTCTCATTCATCTCAATGCCATTCTCTCTCTATCTGTCTATCTGTCTGTCTGTGTGTTGCTCTCTCGCTCAGACTCGCAATTAAAATAAGCAACAACAAAAATACCAATACCCCACGTCCCACGTCCCATGTCCCATAATCCATTGCCACCCATTCCACAACTCAGCAGCCAGCAGTCAGCACCCACAATAGCAGAGGACTATCGCTGTGGCTTCAGCTGCGTCGGCACGTTGTCGATGTTGTTGTTGTTGTTGTTGTTGACTGGTGTCCTTGAACTAGAAACCCGTTTAATTTAACTGTTGCTTAATTGCTGACAGCGACAGCGACGTCGACGCCACGTTACGTCATTAAATTTTTGTTTCCTGCGCTGCCTCTACGTTCTCTGCTGCCGCGTCTCTGCTGTTGGCTGCTGGCTGCTGGCTGCCGGCTGCTGGAAAACTTCATTTTGGGTAATTTTCGGAAGTCTTTGTTTCTCATTTTCATTTTCATTCATTACGTGCTGAGCTGCAGGTCGCTTCGGCTGCGAGTTCGGGGCGTAGTGTTAATTTTCACGTGCCATTTGCCAGCGCATTCCCCACAGCAATTATGCGAGAGACGAAACGGAATTGGAACGTACAGAACGTAGCTGCTGTTCTTGGTGGTGGCTGTTCTCACACTCACATTTTGCCAGCGTAGCGCGAGCGAGAGCAGCACATTGACTTCTCTCTGCGTGCGAGAGGGATGCAGCATGCATATAACAACAGCAGCAGGACGCATGCGCACTGGACGCTGTCGACGTCGGCGTCGCTGTTGCCGCCGCCTTGTTTCCCCTGACGAAGCAGCGTGTGCAGCGCTAAAGGCGAATAATGGTGGCTCGGTCTGTTGCCTGTTGGTCCCGTTGTAGCCGCCTCGGGCGCTGCGTCGACAGAGACAGCGACAGCGACAGAGACGAGTAGACGAAATTTGCATGCGCCCAAAATCGGGTTAACTATGTGTATGAGTGTGTGTGTATATATATGTATGTATATGCGTGTGGAGTAGGCAAGGCAAGAGGGTGAAGGGAGGAGGGGGGATGGGGGATGGGGGGAGGCAACGCTTCAACAATATTGCTGTATTTTTGAAATTCCAATTTGCATATTTTGATGTGCGTCGTTGTCGTTCGACGAGGCAACTGACAGACTGACTGAATGACTGTCTGAGTGAATGACTGAATGACAGACTGACAGTTTTACATTGAATCTGTTTGGCTGCTTTTGCTCAGTGCAATTTTCGCATTTTACGCATTTCATAGAGCTCTCAATTGAATGCGCCCCGAAGTAGGCAACGCTTTTTTTGTAGTAGCTTAAATCAATTAGAAATCGTCGCTTGCCACACACACAGACACACACACATAACAGCAACAGGTCAGAGGTTATTCACCTTGTGTCATTATCCTTCGCGCTGCTTAATCAACAAAAGCGTCTACAACGAGACGCCGACGTCGCTGCTGGCGCACGCTTAATGAAAGCAGAATGCAAAACAATAACGACGGCGTTGGCATCACCTTGACCTTGAAACCCACATTTAAAATAATTCACTCGTTAGCGCAGCCAACAACTTCATTACCATCCTCATCATCATCATCAGCAGCAACAGCAGCAGCAGCGAACAGAGGCTGCGAAGGCAACGGCAAAGTAAAAAACACAGAGACACAGCCATTATCTCATCAACGAAAATGAAAATGAGCGAAGCCAAAGCAGAGGCAGAAGCAGAAGCAGAGACTGAGGCAGCCACCCTCAGTCCTCGACTGTGGCTGTGGCTGTGGCAGCGCAGTCGCCGTCATCAGCTGCGAATGCTCTCATTATCATTTATTCATTTTCGTTTCATTCATTCCCATTCATTTGGCGGCAACTGTGGCGCTCTCTTGTGGCTTGCGCCAAAACAAACTAACGAGGACAAGAAGGAGACAGAGACGGTGACGGTGAAGAAGGAGGAGCGGGAGATGGAGAAGGAGAAACAGAAAAGAGAACGCAACCCGACTGCGACCGGCAGCAAAGTAAATTTTTAATGGGCGAACAAAATTATAACGCAGCTAGAGAGCAGGTGGGCGAGACGTGGTGAGGGAGAGGGAGAGGGCGCCAACAGTCTGAAATAAATGAAATGAAACAAGCGGAGCACAGCATCAGCAGCAGCGAGGCGCTGTCTCCACCTCAGTCGCAGTCGCAGTCGACGTCGACCGATGCTCCCACTGACTAACTACGAACTTGGCTCATTTTCACACACAGCAACAACAACAGCGGCAATGACGTTGCCGAGCTGTTGCGCTCCCGTTTTTAATGCAACAGTTTTCTTTTTTATTTTGGCACCCCGCCCCCACTCTACCTCCCCCCTCCTCTGCCACCACGGATCTCGTTACCAACTGCCTGCATTTGGCCTTGCAGTCGAAAAATGAAAACGAAAGCGAAATTAAAATGGCAAAATAAATTAATGGCCAAAGCGTGTGGAGCAGAGTGTGGAATGTAAACTTGTGTGTGGATTTTGGATTGTGGACTGAGGACTGAGGGTGTGGAAACTGTGTTCTGCACCAGCCGGAAACTAAAGCTGAGCATGTGTGAATCCATGAATGAGAGTTTGATTGTAAATGTGCAAATGTGGCCATATGCAAAGTATTCCAATTCACACATTCACAAATATTACAATACACATCTCGTTCGTCAATAGCCCAGGGGACAGGCGGAAATTGAAATAGATTTCGACTTCGCGCATATAGAGAACTAACTCTACTTGAGGGATTTTTTCTGTAGCTAACACAAATTCATTTAAAAGTCTTAAATCAGTTGTCAAAAAATGGCTGACGAATTTAAGTTCACATTGGGAAAGGATTTGGGAAACATTCCTCTATGTTAGATAATGAATATAATCCACCGATTTATTTGAAATAGTATATTCCTCAATGCAAGCAGAACAACTCAAATGAATTTGATATATATTAAGACTATGTAATTGAAAATTGTTCGGCATATTAAAAAGAACTTGATTTAGTTTAATTCTTATTCAATTTAACTTTTCTCGAATATATTTATTCCAAGTAAATTATAAAAAAGATTGTTTGCTTTAATAAAAAATTAAATTCTAAATCAAAAAAAAAGTTCTACACATTTTGAATCTTTATTCATATTTTCAATTGAGTGAAACATTTTATCAAGATTACAGAATAAATAATGCAAAATTTATTACAAATGAAATATATCAGTCCATATTTTAAAGAATTCAATCGCTATCGAAAATCAACAGAAGATATTTTTCAAAAGATATAAGAAAACCAAGAATGTGTATCACTTGAAAATCTTAATTTAATTTAAAAGCTGTCAACCACATTTATTGAACTAATTACAAAGCAATCTGTTGTCATAATCTGATGAAACATCTCTTGGAATAAATTCACTCTATTGAAAACTTCACTTAATGCTTGGTAAACTATTTATCTTATGCAGACTTCAACTGAGCAAACTGTTGTCAAACTTAATTACTTAACTAACTCAATTGCAATCAGAGGATACTTGAGTATCCTTTACCCAGAATTGACACTGAATAAACTAGACACAATGCTGTTTCCCCTTACAAAAACGAAGAGCCAATTGCCAACAAGGACAACAACCACAAAACTCTGCAACTTTCCATCTCTACGCCTCTTATCCAACATCAGATTCCAGCATCAAGCTCATCCTCGGTCAACTCTTTTGTTGAGCCCGAAAAGAAAAGTCATTTCAGTGCAGATTCAAAAGAAAATCTGCTTCAATTCGCAGAGCAAGCAGCCAAAAAAAAGAAAAAAATGCAAAAAGGCAACTGAAAAGAGCAATTGACAGGACCTGAACTGACCTTTTTTTTTCTTTGTAGAAGGGGGGTTACTTGGGGATAGGAAAAGGCTGAGGAAAGGCAAAGGAAATGTCACAGTTTCATTTCGCCTTTTGCTGCCTGGTTGATTTTTGCCAATGCTTGTGATTAGAATCAAGCGACACGCATCACTGAAATTGAATGGCTTAAGGCAGCAGATATGTCATGATATAGTATCAGATATATATATATATATATGGTATATACGCATTTATATTGTGCGTACATTTCCGTTGATATTTATGCCTAATGGCTTTTATTTGGCATGCTCTTTATTGCAAATGAGATTAAAGAGCGAAAGCGGCTGCTTCTTTTCTTCGTTGCTGTTGCTGTTTTCCTCGTTTCTGTTTTTTTTTTTTGCGAAAGAAAATGGCAAATTTCCAGTACATTAATATGGCAGCCGATAAGGCATGGCATGTATAGAGAGGGAAGAGGGGAAGGGAGGCAGGGGCGTGGCAGCTACATGTGTGACATATCACATGACATTTTGCGCGTTGTATTTTCAAAGAGTTTTTTGCGAATTTCGCTTGCCTCGAAATTGAATAAAACAACCTGAAATGACAAACGAACGAGCAGCGAGGAGGAGGGTGGGAAATTCGCTAAGGGTTGGGGTGTGTGTGTGTGTGTGTAAGAGTGTGTGTGTGTGTGTATTGCACGTGTGCACCCGTAATTTTCCATTTGTGAACTTTTTCCCTTTGCGCTGTAGATTTTCACGCTTCCGGCATGCGAGCAACATTGATGAAGCTGCCGCTTGTCCCGGCCGCAGCTTGACAGCCCGATAGACACAACAACAACACACTAACAAGCTCAGTCTGTGCGAGTGTGCGAGTGTGTGTGAGGGTGTCAATTTGCAAAAAAAAAAAGAAAGAAGAGAAATACATGTCGAGCAAAAATCGAAGTTGAAAAATAAATGGAAGACAAGCGAGGATGTTGCATGGGGTTCGGTGTCCTGTTTGTTTATGCGGCCCGGCCTATTGCGCGTGTATGCTAAAATTAAAATGGCTGCCAAGGCACCCACATGTGTGTGTGTGAGTGCGTCCGTGAGTGTGTGAGTGTGTAATAAGATATTTTAGTGACTTGTGTCACAACGCGTTCAAATCCATCAAATGCGAGTCGTGAGTCCTGGGCTAAGAACTTGGCTCAGTGCGTTCGCTTATTTGTAATGGGATCACAAACACACTTCAATTTCATTTGTGACGCTTTACGCACAAACACACAGACAGTCACCAGAGATAGAGAGAGAGAGAAGGAAAGATAGAGAGTGAGAGAGCGAAGCGTATCAATCACAAATTAATGAGATGTGAGTGCCGCAGCTTTTTGCCAGCGCCAAACTGTCAGTTGCCACGTTTTGGGCTCACTTCTTTTTCTCTTTTTTTTTCTCGTTTTTGGTATTTTTTGTACTCTGCCTTTTAGTGCAGACCAAACAAATTTCACTCACTTTGGGATGCCTCGCATGCAAATGCCATTTCTCAGTCCAAATTACACAATTCATCACATTTCATTTGACTCGACGCGAAACCCCAAACGAGAAAAGCGAATGCGAATGCGAATTCGAGTTCTCAATGTGTTGCCAGTTTTTAATGGTTTTTCCTTTTCTAATTGAAGTTAATTTTGTGTTGCACGAAATCAACAATTCAATTTCGTAAGCTAAAAAGCAAAAAGCACTTTACAATTTGCCGGACAAGTTAACACCATCAACAATCAACATATCTCACATCTCAATCTCGAACTCACATTGTTCCAGCTGTCGGCAAATGATTTGGTATCAGTTTAATTGATCTACTCTAGACTCGGACTTCAGCTTCCCCGCTGCTTATCATAGTTGCTCCATCATGGTCCAACTACCTGGCCACGCTCTGGCTGACAACAATAGCTGAGCTCAGCACACAATTTGTGGACGCCTTGGACAAAAAATAAAAAAAAAAGTTGGCTAAAAGAGGGAAGCTGCTGCTGCAACCTCAGCCACAAATTGCGCAGCGTCATAAAATGTAAAAATTTTCAATTGTCTACAATTTGTGTGCAGAGTTTTTGCAGCGTTGCGATGAACTTCATGGATGGCCAACACATTTTCATAGCTGCTTACACAGTTTTCAGTTTTGAGAGAGAAGGCAACGTGTTGGCCGCTTACATTGTTCACATGCTGCCAGCGACTGCTACTAACTTGGCTGAAAGGCAAAAGTATTAGAAATACAATAAAGTGGAGTCAAAGTGAAAAGTTTTACGCAGCGGCTGCTTCATCCTTGTGCTCCTCAACAAAGAAATGGCGCAAAAAAACTTTGCAAACAGCAAAGTTTGCTGGCGCCCAACGACCGACGACCGACGACTACCGCGTATTGACTACCTTGTGTGTGACCAGACGATAGAGGGAAGCAGAGAGAGAGAGAATTGGAAAGGGAGGGAGGGAGATGAGGCACCACAAAAGCGCTAGCACAAACAACTTTGTTTGCCTCATGCGAGTTGCCTCGCTTTTTTCCTCATATGCTGCCTCACAGAGTCTGTTTGAGGCGCGGCTTAAAAACTTTTAACAATGCACAAAGAGCGGCAAAGTGATTTCTTTCATATTATTAACTTGACTCGACTCGACTCGACTTGAGTCGAGTGTTGAGTGTGTTGCCTCACATATGATGGGTGAACAACCAAACGACGCCATTCAACGAATCATTCAGCTCTTCAAGTGCCCGCCCACAGAGTTATGGCGAAGCTACTTCATCGGGAACTTCTTCGGGGACTTCTTCTTAGGAGACCAAGTGCCAATTGCAGTGGCACTTGACCGTAAACTTAACGCATGCGTGACCTCGCTAACGTTTTCATTACGATTGCATTTAGCGATTCGCTTTTATTTATTTGCACCTCGACACACGACTTTGACTCGCCAAACTCCGCGCACAAACTGAGACGAGGATTTGCATGCAGCTGGGAATGAGTTGAGTAGAAACAGAAACGATGTCTGCTTCACTCATGCAAATCGTCATAAATTGTAATTTATGCAGCTAAAACCCGCTGCGAACTGAGCTCATCGCCAGCAAAAGGGGTTGACCAGGTAAACCATTCATTCGCAGCTTCCTTTTGAGGCGTTTACGCAGGCGCATAAATTATGCCACTATACAAAACAGAAATAAAAAAGGTAAACCCTTCTGGCAGGTCACGTAATGCCCACATCAATCGTAGCATAGCGAATTTCCAGGAGGTTCTGCTCGTAGGCCTACAAGCGATGTTGTTGTTGTTGTCATTGTTGTTGTTGCTCTCCTGACATCCTTCGGCTTATCAGCTGACAAATTTCCGCGCGTTTGGCTAAGTCCCTGACATTTGATTGATGACCAGGCGTTTCTTCAGCACTTTTATTTTAAAGCTATTAAAACTCAAGATTCCAATTGTTTACTTTCGTGATGGGCAAGCTAATGATATGCTTTGCAATAAATATTTTACTCCTGCAACACGCTATTAACACACTTTATAATATCCTCTTCTTATCTGCTTTAAATCTGCATTGAAACGGTATCTTCCCATCGAGATAAAATCAGGGAAGAAGTTTGCATTAAATGATGTGTTAAGTGCTTAAAACTATTAAGACTTAAGACTCCAAAAGCTTAAGTTCGTGATGTGCAAGTAAATTTCTCTGGCTTTCATTCCTTTTACATATTAAGAGCACGCTTTATACATTCTTTATATTTCTCTGCTAGTCAGAATTAAAATTCAGAAATCAGACTCCAAAAATTTCAGCTGTATTGAAACAAATATTTATTTCAACAATTTATTCAATACTCTCTCTAGTTTACTTTGTCTTTAAATGAAATCCTATAAAACAACTCAATCTTTAGATACAAAATCGACTAAAAAATACCTGCACCAAAATGTTGTCTTAATTATTTTAAGTTTTAGTTGAGCTCACAAAAATGATTCATTAGATTTCACACCTGAATAAAATACAGCATTTCAATATATGGTGATTTCCATTAAATCATTTAAATTTAAGCCATCAACTTAAATGTTTGCAGCTGAAGTTTCAGTTCAGCTCACAAAAGTGTTTCTTTGCATTTAACTCTTCAAACCATGCTATTAACACTCTTTTTCCAAAACTCTCTATATTATTCTGCTTATCTGGATTAAATCCTTTATCATCTAATTGAGAAAAAAATCGAACAGAAAAGCAAAAGATTATTTTTATGTTGAATGCTTCAAGCTCTAATGTTTGAAGATTTAAAAAATTAAAGTTTAAGATATTAACACAATTTCTACAATACTCTCGATATTATACTTTATCTCTACATTAACCTAAATAAAAATAACTCATTCCATTAATATCTTTTCAAAAACTGCACAAAAGTGATTGTTGCATTAAATGCTTAAAATTACTGTTGAGTTCGCAAAAATGTTTCTTTGCATTTAACTCTTAAAACTCTGCTATTAACACACCTTATACAATACTCTCTCGATATTTTACAGCTAATCTGCATTGAACCCTTTAAAAAGTATTAAAAAAAGAGTCGAGCTAAAAGCCAGCATATAAATGTTGTGATAAATGCGCACAGAACATAAAGCGAAATCAGCATAAAATTCAAAGCAACGCACATAAATCAACAATTTTCCGATTTTTATTTTAGCAATCGCAGATAGCAAGGACTACGAGTCCTGTTCCTGTCCCCTGCAACAACATCGAGAGCTTAACATATGCTCGCCCATTAACAATTGTCAGATTTTCTGTTTCGTTTTTTAGCAGAAGGGGGCCTTATGAATATTCATAGTTTGATTCGGCATTGTTTAAAATCGGCGTAACGTAAATTAAAAGGCAAATTTATAATAATGCCTTGCACAACCGCACCCCTTCCCCCCTTCAGCCAGCATATATCTATCGATAAATGCGCACAAACCACTTTCGATTTTCGGCGCAAATCGGCAATAAATCGCCTTCGGATGGCACAACAGACAATAGATTGAATAAAAGGGTTTCGAGAGCATCCTTTTGTGTGTTTGTTGGTTTTGCTGTCAAGCAAAAACTACCAGCGAGAGAGGGAGAGAGGGTTCAACAATGTACACAGATATAGATATTGTAAGGGGTTATGATTATGTGGATTGCGGATTGTGTGGAGTACCTGACTTTCCATCGCTCGCTACGCACAAACATTGAACTGGAACTCGATTTGAGAGTGTCTGTGGTTCTACTTAATTAGAGTTTCATAAACAGACACAAAACACGATAAAGTTTCCATGTAGATTTCATGCTCAAATTGCTGATGTGGGCAAAAGGAAGAAGAGAGAAAAATTCATCTCTGCTTCTGAGTTATCTATGTAAATTCCCCTATTTCTATGCTTATCATACTCGTATCATTTCGTCTCTTCATATTCTGTTTTTTTTGTGTTGTATTTGCTACCTGAACAACGCGTTGTCTTTGTCTTCACGCATCATGAATTTGATTGAGGATTTCATGGTTTATTTTTAATAATTTGATGCAGCTTCTTTATGCCGCTTGAGCTGCCATCGAACTGTGGCAAATACATTTTCGAAATTGCTTCAAAGAAATTGCTTTTATTTTGTTTTATTTACTTGTGAAAACTTTGCAACCGAAAGGCGCTTTGAAACAATAAAGTTTTTGAACTAAAATTGAAGTTTTCGACATTATTAACTGCATTAAAATCCTTTTTTTAAATTTATATTAATGATAAGATGAGAATTACAAGATAAAAGTTACAATTCGAAAAATATTGGAAGCATATAAATCTATTTTCATATTTGTAACAATAAGAATATAAAATAAACATAATGTTCAGCATAAATAAAGAAAAATAATATGATAATTTTAATTGTTATAGTAAAAATATATAACTAAGTTTTCTAACAATTCATTTTCAATTTCATTCATTCATTTTCTCAATTTTTTGTACAAGAAGCTGTGACAATAAGAGAAAGACTGCGACTTTTCTATGTATAATATAAATTGTTTAATTTAATTTGTTTTTAAATAGGTTGTTAGGATTTTTTGATTGCAATTCTTTCTTATAAAAAAATGCAAAAACATTATTGAAATGTTTTTATCATATATTCATTTTATTCCACCTGGCAAATATAATATTTAGGAAACCTTTTGGTATTAGAGCGTTAAATATTAACAAACAACAGTGATATAAATAATGAATTTATTGCTTATCTACTTAACTTCATTGATGGCTCACTTAATTAAACACAAGTGCTTTAACCCAATTCTTCAGTTATCACAATCGGAATTCAGCATATCGCACATCGTCTTCCTCCTTGGCAGATCTGTATAATGAAGTAAGAAAAACAAGAAACAACAAGCAAATGAAATTAAGCTGCCTTCGTCTCAACTTCACTCTGTGGGTGTCTCTGAGAAAAATCCCCTCAGCTCACCCACATTTTCCACCCACTCACGAAGCAAGCTGTGCACAGGCGAATTTTCAGTGCTTTGTGTACGTGAAAATGAAAATGAAAATGTTGCCCTTAACTTTTTGTGCTTTGGCTCATTTTCATTTGCCATTCGTTGCTGTTGCTGTCTTAGTGTTGGTGTGTGTGTGTGTGCGTGTAGCTGTGTGTGTGTGTGTTGAGCGCAATTAATTAAAACTTTGTTGGGGCTGGTTATGGTCGTGTGTCCTTGTGAAGGCGTCGTCTTCGTCTTCGTCTTCATCGTCTGGCTGGCTGGCTGGGAAATTATGTCAAAGTGTCTGGAGCTTTGCCTCCTTCTGCGCCTTCTTCGTCCTCTTTACGCTGTCTGGCGCGTTCGTGGGAATTCCCTCAATTATTTTTGCTGTCGACGTTGACGTCGCGTCGCGTCGTCGCCGGCTCATTTATTTGCAGCTTAATTTGTTTTTACTTTCAGCTGAAAGTTTTTGCGGGCTTGCCACTTGTTGATGCCACAAGGACGCGCGCTCGCTCGCTGCTTCACTCTCTGGGGCATATTTAATGAAATCAATTATGACAGCAACAACGTCTGATGAAAATTAAATGGCACAAGCGACGTAGCGACGTTCAACAATTTGTCAAGCGCGCAACATCGATTGGTTGACTGGATTTTAGGGTTCATGTGGCACATACTATGGGGCAAGGCAGTTCACATCCTGTTGCCTCAAGTGGCGCGTTCCTGCCTGCCACACAATAGCCACAGCATCAGCTTCAGCTGCTCTCGCTGCTCCTTGTTGGCATGGCATTTAAAATTCATGCAGCCCACGCAAGCAACTCCGCTTGCTTCTTGCTCCTTGCTCCTTTCGCCTTTCGCATATGCAGATGATGTTTGTTGACGATCCTTGGAAATACTCACACACACAGACACGCATCCTGTGCGACACATTCAATTCAACATTCCCTATGCGGAGCTTCTCGCTCTCTCCCTACCCCTTTTACCTTTTCTTCCTTTCCTTTTTTTTTACTTTCAACAAGCTCCGCTCGTTGTTGTCGTTTGATTTTTATTCATTTCTCGCATGACAATGACGCTTATTATGAATTCTTTGTGATTTCGCTTATACATATACCGTACACACATATATATATATATATTTTTTTTTGTATTATTTTTCTTGTATTTCTTTTCATATTTTCAATATCTCTTCAATGCTTCCGTTCCCCTCTGCAATCGAAATAACTTGCATGCGGCATGATTGTTATTCAAATGTGATTTCAGTGTTCAGTTGTTGCTTTACCTTCTTTTTTCGTTGTTGTTGCTGTTGTTGTTGAATTGTCCTTGTGCCAAGCGTATCCTTTACCCGCTTACCCGAGCTCCTATTGCTCGCATGTTTGTTGTTTGCTTAACATTTTGTATGCAAAAATAATTATTTAGATTGTTGCATTTGGCATGTGAGGAATTTGATTTGTGAATTCCGATTTTTCGTGTGTGAGTTGCATGTGTGTTAACTGAGGCGTTATCAAAGAGCGAGGGAACCAACGGAGCGGCGAGGGAGCAGCGGCGGCTGCTGCGGCGAGCAATCCAAAAGCCTTTGACCTTTCGATTTATGCTCAGAAATCAATTCAAAGAATGTTTAGCATTTTCCTTGGAATACAACAAATAAATCACATTATGCGAATACCAAATAAAAAGCAAGTGAATTTCATTTGATAAATATATTTAAGAAGTTGGTATTTTATTGTATTTATTAAAGTGTTGATTTAACTGAGTTTAAATTAATTCTTTTTAATTTACTGATAACACTTTGAATTTCTAAAATAGTCTCCAACATATTCAGCTTGAAAATTGATTTGTTGTTAATAAAAAATTAATTAATTAACGAACACTTTGAATATCGAAATTAGAATAATTTGAATACTCGTATGTTCTATAATTGCAAAACTAAATAATTTATACATTTAAAGTAATTTCTTCAATTTCTTACTTGAAATTTTAAGTTAGATTTGAAGAGCCTTTCATCGTAAACAAAATCAACCATAGAATTTTTTTGGAATACATAAAAGTTTATATTTCTTTATACCAATATGCTTTTAGGTGTTTTTTTTTATCTATTTTATATTTGTATTTATTTAGAAACCAAAAAGTACATATTTTTTTAATATGGTTTTGAGATGCTTTGTGACTACAACAAATCCAAGAAAACATTTAATTTATGACGATAGTTGAAAAATATTAAAAATTTTTTGTTGTATTTCCTATCAATTTTATATATTTTATATTTAGCAACCACATCGATTTTAGTCTATTCTTTGCTGAGATGAAATCGTTTTAAAGAAATCGCTTTTTGCGGCACAGAAATTTATATGCGGCGATGGCGGCTTCGGCGTCGAATTTGTGACATTGCTTTTGGGGCAACTGTTGCAAACACGTCCCGCAGCTGTTTATGAGCCCCGTTGGAACATTTCGTGCAGCTTCGACATAAAATCCAAATTGATGACGCATCATGATGGTGCTGCCATAAGAAAATTTTCACAATTTCCACTAAAACACATTTAAAGTGTTGCGAACGCGAAGGCGAAGCCCCCCAAACCATTTGCTATTTGTGACCCCAACGCTTCATCTTGTGCCTCATCCTGTTCCCCCTCTCTCTCTATGTCCTTTGGCTGCTCGTGAAATGCGCGTCGATTAAACCTTTCTTTTATGCGCTGTCTTTTTCGAGTGCGCCTTTGTCAAGAGCGAGCGAGAGCCTCAAAAAGCAAACTGGCAAACTGAGGAGGCAAGTTGGGAGGAAGGAGGAAGCTCTGCAAATGGGGGCTGGCCAACGTCGTTTTGTTGGCGGCTGTCATCAAAAAATATTGTATTGTTATTATTTTATTTTTATGTGCCCTCGCTGTTATTTGCATAAGGATGGCCTGCTTCGGTCCGGGACTCACTCCCGCTTTTGTTGTTGGGTTGTGTATCCTGGGCAAGGACCAGCTTCGGCAGCAAACAAAAAAGCGTTTCGCTCGCTTATTTCGCATTGTAAATTTTTATGTCAGTGTGTGTGTGTGTGGGTGTGTATGTGGGCGTCTCCCTTCCCTCCCCTTCCTCGTGCCGGCTCCAGCAATCACACACATTGTAATTGAACACACACGCTCGAACGCATTTTGTTTAGATTTCATTTTATTTTTTTTTTTGCTTCTTTTTTTTGGTGGTCCTTTCTGCAAGTTCTTCTTCTTCGTCTTCGTCTCCATTATGTTGAGTCGCCTCCTGCGCGCTCGTCATGTTTTGGCTTGGTCCTGGTCCTGGTCCTGTTCTTGGTCCTCCACATCTTGTTCTTCTTTATGCTTTTGGCTTCGGAGTCGTCGACATAAAATGCAAAACAGAATTTCATTTTCGGCAGGAATGCTCGGGCTGCTCTCGTTGCTGTTGTTGTTGTTGTTGCTGTTGTTATTGGGAATGCTACAACATTGTTGAAGCATGTAATATCCTGCCAAGGATAAGGGTTGCAATACACCCTACACACACACACACACATATACGCATGTATTTCCCTCTCATCATGTATGGGTTTCTGCTCTGTTCTGTTGTGTTGTTGTTGACGATTTCTGCTACGTTTCGTTTGCTCTCCTTTCTTTTTCCAACACATTTTTTCATGCGAATTTAGTTTATTGGTTTTATGTGTATGTGTGAGCTGTGGGAGGAGCTGCCATCATGTGTGTGTGTGTGTGTGCTCCTTTTGGGGTGATTGATTGGCATTACGAGTTGCCATTTACATACACATTTCATTTATGCAAATACTCGCAATTCATATTCCACAAATACTTGCCGAATTACAATAAACATTTCGCAACAACAATGACACATAAGCAGCCGAAGAGATGGGGAGGGGCAGGGGGAACAGAGTAGAAGCTTATAATATACGCATTCGATTTAGCATTCGTTGAGCATTTTCGCAGCCAATTTCCCTTCAAGATTCGCAGCAGTTTGATATCCATTGAGCTTTAGATAGCGATCAGCCAAATGTCCGTCAGTCAGTCTCCCTGCTGTTTTTGCTTAATTTCCTGTTAAGCCATTTTCAATATTTCGCATAATCAAGTTGAGCGCTCGGCAAAATGGCAGCGACATGCATTAAAGGCGTGTCTCCACGCTCTCATCTCTCCTCTCCTCTTCTCTCTCAACTAAGTTAGTCAGTCAGTCAGTCAGTCGAGCAGCCTATGGGACATTTGCCACTCAAGTGTGTGCGGCAGAGTTATGCATGACGAGTTATGCTGATGAGAAGGCGTTTACCTAGCAGCACAATGGCATAGATATCGCACATGTTGCTAGGCAATGCATTGAATGCGATTGGATGCGCATCGTGTTTTTCCCCACTGTGCGGAACTTCCTCATGTTGAAGGCATTATAATGTCTAAGACTTGGCTTTAAATTAGCATTTTGCATAAATGTTTGGCATGTCATCATAAAGAACAACATACACACACACCACACACACACACAGCAACATCAAACAACCATAACGTAATACGCTGCGTATGCGTAATGTGTAGCTACTTCTTTCCCCTTGCCACACACTCTTCAGCTCTTTAAGTATGTGTGCCTCTCATAATCGTAATTCAACGCATTTGCTGTAAACGTTTTCAACGTTTTTGGCCCAAAAATACTTCGTACAACTGGGAGGAAGGGGCGTGGCTGCAGCTGCTCGTGCAGTTTGAGTTCCATTTGTGCAATCAGCTAAAGCTATCGGATCTGGCAAATCGCTGCTGCCTGCTGCTTGCTGCCTGCTGCCTAGGTAATGTCTCAGTGGCAGAGGAAATTAATGTTCCCTTTTGTGGATTGGGATTGGGTAGCAAAAGCATCTCGTAACATCAGCGCTCATCGTCTCTTCATGTTCGATGCCTGACGCTGACGTCTGCGCCGAGTGTGGCAGATTAATGATACTAAAAACGCAATTTGCCTACACACACACACTCGCACACATACTCAGTGAATTTGCGAATACACTCAAACCACTTCTGATTAGCTTTTGCCAGCGGCTTTACGGTCATTAGTCGCTGCTCAGGAATTTTGCTTATTGGATGCCAAAGTTGACTTCACAAAATCGCCAACTACTTGGCCACGAAGAGCGAGGGGAGGAAACATTCGCTTGCACACACACACATTCACCGAAAATATAATAAAAAATTTTGAAAGCCAAATAATTTGAAATGCCTTTTTAATGTTGTAGAAAATATTCATGCAGCAGCAGCAACAACAGCAGCAACAGCAACAAGAACTACAAGTTTCCTGCATTCATACAAAAGAGAAGAAAAAGATCTTATAATAAATTCCACTATGGCCAACAAGATGATGACGATGAGGATGAGGATGAGGATGTGGATGTTGTGGAGAACCTTCGACATATGAGAATCCAGGAGTTGCCTCAACTTTTCCACATACTTTTCATTCATTTTACTTGCTTCTCGTCTCTGTCTACTTTTTTTTTGTATTTGGCCAAATTGTTGCATGCAAATGTTGCTAGGCAGTCGCCTCTGTGCAATATGGAAGAAGTATTCTACATTATATGTGTTGTAGTTTCATTAGGATTACAGTTAGCTTATAGTTGTCGACTGCTGTTGCAGCTTTTGATGACTGCCTTTGCCTTTGCTGCCTGCTTATTGAGTTATGACGCATGCGAATTGTATGCAAAAAAGTATGAGATGGAAATAAAAATTTGCTGCTTATAAAACTCAACTACACACACACACATACACACACATACAAATATCTATCTCAGTATTTGTGTGTGCGCACAACAAAAGCTTTAGCTTTGGCTTTGCGAACGTTCGTTCTTCGAGCAAATCACAAAACTCTCATGCTCATAGTTAAAGCAACCCCTCTTGTATTTTGCATTGAAGTTGCAGCTGATCCATAAAAGTATGTTGCACAACACACACACAGACACACACACACATAAACATACAAAAGCATTGCTCGAGTGGCTGCTACTTACTACTAGTTGCCTTGCCTCAGAGTGCCTCATAAAAACGTACGTTCCGTACAGCAAATTGTGGCAGCCAACCAACCAACGAGTGACTGCAACTCAAACGAATCACAGAGCACAACAACTAAAAATAAGAAATATGAAATATGAAATACTATACGATATTGTCAAGTATTTGACAATCCAAAAATTGTTGCTGCAAAGCCAAGCGAATAAATTACTCTCTTTTGCCATTGCGAATTATATTCAAAAGGGTTCAAATTGAAGCCAGAAATTAAGGTCAATGCAACTTTAAGCGAAATCTGTTTCAATGTTATTTTTAGTAATGGAAAATTGGATATTTGTTGCCAAATTACTCGGCATGGATTTATGGTATATATCGCACACATTTAAACTGAAATTAAATGCGCTGAATATCAATAAAAATGGAGTATTCCTCTTGTTAGTCAAATTAAAAAGCTTATTAAAACAAGTACCAAAGATCAGTCGAGTGTGCTCTACTGCAAAATACCCACTACCTATTTTGAGCAAAACATTTCTAAAATATACCAAAATCATATACCGGAATTATAGTGAAATATACCAAAGGCTATGTTTTCGGTATTGGTTTTATCTTCAACTCGATGGTATATTTTGAATGTAGTACTGTATTGTTGTGCAATATAGCTAAAATAGACATTGGTATATTTTTAGTATTTTTGTGGTATATTAATATTGTATATTTTAAAATTAATACCGTACTATTGTACTAGACACCCGCTATCTATTTTGTATAAAAGTAAAAGAGTGCGGTATTATTCCTTAAATATACCAAATTAATATACCGCAAATATACTAAAGAGTATGTTGTTGGTATATTAATATAGACTTACATTTATCTCAATGCTATATTTTGATTGCAGTACTATATCAATATACCTAAATAGCCGTTGGTATATTTTTTAAATAATTTTTGGTATAATAATTTGGTATATTTTAAAAGTAATACCGCACCACCGCATTCAAAATGGGTGGCGGATATCTCACAGTCGAGTGTACTTGACAGTATTTTTCATATTTTTTAATATAATACTTCAATAGATTAGCCACTAAATTCATGTATTTTAAACTTTTGCTAATTTTAATGTTGACTGAATATTTGTAAAGTGTTGGGAAAACTTACATAAATTAAATTTGAGAGCAGCATCAATGGAAGTTTATTAAAGTCAAGAATATGCTTGGCATTTTGAGCTTAATGTTATTTCTTCAAAATACCATGTTAAATATTTAACTTAAGCAATCATTTTATTAAAGCCTTCAACTCTTTGATTTTCCATTTTCGCTGTGGATTTTCGGTCTTGCAACATTGATTTGAGGCTGAGGCTGCAGCCGGGTTGGCTGCAACTACTCGACTTTGTTGTTGCTCTTGCTCTTGCTGCGAGTTGCAAGTTGGCAGTTGCATTCAGAATTTGTACTTCGTTAACTTGATTTCCGCTGCCAAACGAAACGAATGCAGCCATCGAAAAAGTTGACAGCTTGAACAGCGACTGAAAGGCCTCAACACATTCGTGACTCGACTTAAAGTTGGTTTTTGTTGAATTGAATATTGAATTTACTATATACATATTTAAGCTGTCTAAATATTGAGGTAGCAATAGCGAGGGAAGGGAGGCAACGGGGTTGCTTGTAAAGCGTAAAAAAATATGCAAAATTCAATTTACGCCAAACAAAATCATAATCCATCTATCATTCATCAACGGCAGCAGAACACTTGGCGCAAATGTCTGCGGCAAACGGAAGGAACTTCATAGATACGCGAGCAACCCACACACACACACACATACACAGCAGGATATCTGTGTAACTGTATGTGTGTGTGTGTGCTCTCATGCCAGGGCTTTACTTTATTTCTTTTTACATATTTTGTTACGCTTGTAAAGCTCAAATCCCCAGCGTATAAGCATTTCTACTTCAGCTGCTCAGTTTAGCGTCGCCTCATCCCCCTCTCTCTCTCTCTCTCTCTTTCTTCGTTTCGTTTCCCCCCTCGATGCCCCATTTTGGCCTCTTCGGTGGCGCCTCTGTTTGCCTTTGTTGCGTGCGCAAAACCAAAAAATGACAAAATGCGTGGCCTGGCAGCTGGCTGATAAGACGCCAGCCAGCACTTCTAACTATTGATGGCCAGACTGAAGCTGCTGCTGCTTTAAGGAGCAGCATCGTCTGCGCAACTTCAGCGGCTCAACTTGATTTCAAAACTGTGGTGGATATTCAAACAGCGACAAGTCGAGAGGGGAAACTCAGAGCACGCAATGCGTTTCCCACCCAACGTCGACGCCTGGAAGCATGCTGCACTTTTTTTTCTCTGCTTCTCCACCTGAGGGGTGAACTCTGCCGCAGAGAGCGAACGAAAGCAGAGGCGTCAAGTGCGCCTGCGCATAACTTGAACTTCATGGCGGACGCGTCGCTGTCGACGCAGCGCAAAGCAGCGCAGCACTTGACGGCCATTCGGGGGTGGCAAAAGCGACTTCCAGTGGCCGTGTCCACGTCTACGTCGAAAACAAACGCCAGCCAGCAATATTGTGGGCAGTAGCAGTTGGGCTTTGCTCCCGGCTGGTGCGTTCTGTCTTGTCCTGTTCAGTCTTGTCCTGTTCTGTTCTGTTCTATTCTGTACTGGACTAAGAAACTTCCCGGCTTTACGTTTGGCGGCTTTGTGTCTGCGACTTGCGACTTCGCTCATCTTTCGATAGCAGAGGCAGCAGTAGCAGCAGCAGCGACGTCGACGACGACGCCTTCATCTTTGCGGGATTACTCCAATTCCAAGTCGTGTGCGTGTTGATAAGAAACCGAAACCGAAACAGAAACCGAATCGCGAGACGCCATTCTGCATTCTGAATCCAACAGTGAGCGCCAAAGTATTTTTGTTGGAGTCAAAGTCGAAATCATTCCTTAACGCGACGCGTCTCGGTTCGGTTGTGTGCGTTGCCCTCTAAAATCTAAACTCACTTGTGCCAAGGATAATACAACATACTATACAAGCATAAACTTCAATAAACTACTCTGGGATTTTCAGTGAACTTGTGTAATTTCACGACTTTAACATTTTCGGTTTAAAATATGTCTCAAATTTTAAAATAAATGCATAAGCTGAATTTAAAAAAAAAAAAAACACAAACCAAATTAAAAGTTACATTAAATGGACAAAAATTACAATTCAGGTAAGTTTTGAAATTTCAAATTTAAACAAAAGTTCTTTGTGTGTTCATGAATGTGAATTAAATAGAAAATTGTTAATACATTACAAATAAATTTTACAAGTCATGGATATATATAATAACATTTAAAAATTCATAATAATTTGAGCAACTAAAATGCATTTTACAAATCTTGAATTTATAAATTTATTTGAGAATTTTAAATAATTTGAAAAAAAATGTTTGGAAAACTAAAAATGCTTTCCAAATATATTTTACACTCTCCGAACATTTTATTCAAATTATTAGAAATACTTTTCAAGAAAGTGATTTTGTGAATAAATCAGAACATAATATTTCAAAATCACTTTAGTAAATTTCTTTGTTAATCTAATGTAAATGTAAAGTCCAATTTCATATTTGTAATGAATTCTTTAAATATTGTAGTATATCATAAAATTGAGTTTTCATAGTGTTGTGAAATTGTTGTGAAATGTATTTTCATGTTTCAAAAACTATTATGTTAGAAACGATTTGTTAACAGAGTTGGCATAGCACAATAATACCAATAAGTTTAGTGATATTTCTTGAAACATTGTTGAATCGACGGCGTATTCGATGTGGAAGTGTTAAACTTTTTTAATGATCACATAAAACGCGGAGTAAGCTTCACTCACTTAAAACTTGCTCTCGCGACAAGTTTCCATTTTACCGTTTAAGTATTTGCGTTATTTTAGTTTTTTATTAGTTTCGCCATAAAAATCAGTTATGAGAGCCAAGCACAAAACACAACCGCACCCAACGAGCCAACGCACAAAAATAACAGCACATGCCGGCAAAAAACGAGGATGGAATCCTTCGAGTGGCCTACATTTGATGAGGCCAAAAAGGACTCGCACAGCCGGCAAAATAATTGCATAAATTAAAATCTTAATTATGCGAAGGCACTCGCTCTGCCGGCAGCAGAGACAGAAGCTGAAGCCGAAGCAGAGGCAGCGGCAGCGACTGAGACAGAAGTCGAGCCTCTGATAGAGCGGGAGAGAGATAGAATGGTAGAAAGGAATGGCAAGCAGTGTGACGTTGTGACGTCACCAAATGAGCGCGGTACAAAATGAAAAATGAAACACGAAAATTAAAAAGGCAGAAAAAAGGAGGAGAAATGTGTGTGCGTGGCGGAAATGGAAGGCAAAGCAACAACAATATATGCGAAAAAGCGACGGCAAAATTAATGAGCGACGTCGTCCTCGGCTGTGTGTAACAGGAGCAGCAGAAGCAGAAGCAGAATCAGAAGCAGAAGCAGGACCAGTTGCAGCATCACGGCCATCGACGTCGCAGTCGCAGTCGCGTGCTCATTAGGCAAAATGAAAAGCACAGGACGAAAACGTTGCCGTCGTCGTCATCGTTGTCCTTGGCCGTGATTTGACTGCCGGCTCTCGCTCTCTCTTCTCTTCTCTTACGTTCTCTCTCTCTCTCTCTCTCTTTCGACGTTCATTAACATAATTTTAATTTGGGTTAGTGAGACAAGACTTGGCGCAGTTCGTTGAACCTCAACAACAAGGATGCGAGTCGAGGACACAGCTGCCTGGCTGGCTGACTGGCTGCCTCTGCACAGCATCAGAATTTGCCAGTTTTCCGACTCTTTTTTGTTTAATTTTATGCTAATGAGCTGCTGGGTCAGGATTCGTCAGGGTTACGAGTTTACCCCTAGACTTTTGCTACCCCTTTCACTTTTCGCTACGCACTCTCGTTTTTATTTTTTTCGGTTCTATTTCCGTTTTTATGCAAATGAGCTTTTTTTGTCTACCTGGGTCTGGTTTTTTTTTACTACTATTCTCTTATTGTTTTTTTGCCCTTTGGCTGTCAGCTGTCTCGACGAGATTTAATTGCAGATCCTTGCTGCTAATTTACATAAATTGTTTTGCAGATTTTTGCAACCTTATGCAAATTCAAGTGCATTATTTGCAAATCATGTTCTGCATGCGACTCCGCTGTCAATTATTGATTGGCATTGTGTTCGCAGTGTAAGAGTGCTTGAGTGATTGTCGAGTTGCAGGATATGCAAGCGGGAAACGAATATTCGCTGCCAATTATAGGCTTAGCATAGAAAGAGTTTTACTAACAAGTTCTACGAGGTGGAGTTCCATTTGTGAATTAGTATTAGGCATAGAGAAATTTGCTCAAATATTCTTAAATATGATTTACAACATATTTAAGAAAAAAGAAAATGTTTACTACAAATATTTTTATAAAAGTTCAAAATTAAAAATGTATTTTTAACCCCGCACCTATAAAAGATTGGCTTCAAAAGTAAAATTATCTTCAACTTTATATCTATTAAAGTTTCGCTTCAACAGCAAAACGTATAAAAAGAATGACTTGATATAAATCAAAATTTGTTATTAATATAGCAAATTAAGAAGAAGAATATTAGAGTTATTAAATATTATTATTAAATATCGATTTATTGTCAAGAAAATATAACTATTTTATTTCGATATGCATTAAAAGTAGATTTATTGAATAGTTGCATAGAAATCAAAACTTTTTAGCAATAGAAAATTGTTATAGTATATAGTATAGTTAAATTATAGAAATAACTATATTTTGTTAATAAAGTATTTTAAAAGAAACTCTATTACGATTTCAAGTTTATAGATTTCTATAATGTATTGAAAGTAAATTTACTTCAGCATAATTTGATAGAAAATTGTTAAGATGAATACTAGAATTATAGAAATCCCGATTTATTGACAAGAAAGTATTTTAAAAGAAAGTCTTTTACTATTTCAAGTTTACGGACTTTTATTATACGTTAGAAGTAGATTTATAGTAGCACACATCATTACTTAAAATATATACTTAAATAATTTTATATAGAATAGACAAGTTAAAATCGATATTTGCGGCCGTTTCTAGTTTTATTCTTATGGCTGCAAATCTAAAATCTGGCTGCCTGCTTTATACTTAACTGCCTCGCTTTGCTGCTTTGTGTGTGCTGCCATCAATCTGCACTTAAGCCGTTTTAGATATGCGATGCAAAGCCATTTATGACAGCCATAGTTCAATCTAAAGCGTTTTTCAACCCGCTAACTAACATCAAGTGGAAATTGCCACCCACAAACTCTAACTCGAACTCGAACTTCAACTCTCATTCTATGGCAGCAATTTACAGCCAACCATTTTCTTTTGGCTTTTGCAAATTTGTTGCCCTCACATACATATAAAAAGAGAGAAGCAGATACACGCACGTTTTAGCGTTTTTCTTGTACAAGACACATAAGCAAATGTTTGATGGTTGCTGTACAAATACAAACAACAACCACACACACACAGAGATAGATATACACACACACATGGCGGGGGTGATTGCTTTGGCGAACAAAGCAAAAAGCGACAACGACAGCGACACAAAAAAAAAGAGGAGGAAAATGCGACAAAAGCGTGGGACACACATGAAAATCCGAGACTGTGTTTGACTGGCAATGAAGAGAGAGAGGGGGGGAAGTGTGCTTTGGGGTGTGTGTAGTGTGTGTGTGTGTGTGTGTGTGTGTGTGTGGTGTGTGGTGTGTGCTTCTAACTGGGTGGGTCTGCATTTCATATTGGCATGTGCAAAAATCCAAATATTCTATATGCAAAGCGTCGTCGCGCTGTCTGTCTCTATAACCGCCTTTCTCCTCCCCTCCCCCTCTCTCTTTCTCACTCACTCTTTCTCTCTTTCTGTTGCTTCTTTGGATTTTGTTTGCCTTCTCTGTCTGCGCGACTGCTTTGTGTTAGCGTAATCCTTTTTAGCAGGCAAACGAAAAATACGAGTACATATCAAAATGTAGAAAATGTCTGACAGGATTGCCAAGTCTCCCCCCTCACTCCCCTCTTCAAAGCTGTCGTCTTGCTGTCGCGCATCTTGAACTGAATTGAATTTATAACTGTGCATACATGAATTGTGCGCTCTGTCTCTCTTCATCTAGTGTCCTTGCTGAAAGTCAAACTCTAGTTAAAAGTGTATTCAATATTCGACTTGGCTGCAGTCGGACTTTCTCTATTTGTATTTGCCAGCAGCAGTTCGCTTTGCTCTCTGCTCTCTGCTCGTTGCTGTTTTCCTTTGTCAGGTGCGCCGCCAAAACCAATTTTCAAATATTTTCACTTAGGTATTCACTCGTCCCATCTCCATCTCCGTCTGTCAGTTGCTGTCAGGCTACTCATTGGCAAAATATTTGCCTAACCGAATGTACAAACAGACTCACACACACACTCAGTCAAACATGCAGCGAGGTAAGTCAACAATGCAATCAATTTGCTTATTATGAAAAGGGAAACGAACAGCACAAGAAACGAAAGTTTTATTTTTCGCAAATCCTTTAACAAGGCATCGAGGTATCGAGGCAGGGAAGCGATTATGCAAATTAACAGGGATTTACTTGTAGTTGCATTTCTAGAGTTCGATCGAGTTCGATCGCAATGCAAAAAATTTGCATACATTTCGCACACACCCTTTCGCTGCCCTCCTCCCCGTTCCTGGGCTGCAACTGTCACCTAACTACAAATTTTTTATTAGTTTTGCAACAGCAAGAAACTCAACGACGACGTCGATTCTGTGCGTGTTCAGAGTGTTGGCAAATATGCAAATTAACTTCAAGTTGCGTTTTGCGTTTTATTGAAAGGCAGCAAAACGAATGCACGACATATCAACCGCACCCCTCTCTACCACTCTTTATCTATTTGCTTCTTATATATAACATACTTGTGTATATTATATATCTCAAATACACAGGGTTGAGGGATGAGGGTTGCAGTTGGCAGCCAGAGTGCTTGATAAGCAAATTGTGTGTTTGCAAAAATTTGTTATTATCGATTTTATTTTTGAGGTTGCTGAGCACACACACACACACACACACACACAGCACACAGAAAGTGCAAATATGTGCGATTAACACTATGAACACAACAATTGAGACAGACTTAGATTCACTTTGCAATCTGTTTGCATTTCAATTTGTACGTTATTACAAGCTTGGGCTTGACCCCAAACTCATTTCAGCAAATTTGATTTTATTTGGCTGCCAAACTAAATGTAACAAACAGTTGCTGTTGCCTTGGCTCTTGTCTTGTACGAGTAGAAGAAGAATTTTCAATTTTCCCCTCAACACACATTCAAGTACAGTTGGCAGTTAAGACTTTTCCTTCGCTGGCTGCTGCCATAAAAGGCCGTTAGCCTTTGCCTTTGCCATTCCCCGTTGCCTTCTCCATTCGCAGTTTCGCATTCGCGCATCAGCGAAATAAAATGCAAAATATTAAGCATAAAATATGTAACCCATTTCGAAGAGCTGCTGCTGCTGCTGCGTTGCCAAATCTAGAGGCACATTCTGGCAGATTTACTGCATATTGGCCTGGCGTCAAAAGCAGCCAAAAATTGCGCGGCACAGTCGAGTGAGTCTCCCTCTCTTGGAATGGAATCTTTTCAGCTCCCATTTTGCTGCTCATCCCCATGACCAAACTACAAGTTGCTTACAATTTTCTCTCTTTGTTCTTTTATGTTCTGTTCTGTTTTTTCTTCTGGCAGTTGGCAGTTGGCAGCTGAAAGTCAGCATTGTCGTGCTGTCGTCCTGTTTTGTCGGCAACCGTGAATTTATTTCCATCATTAGTTGCGGCACTTGAAGCCGAACATAAATGTGATTTATAGAGCCTTTTGTGGCTGCTGTCCAGGCAACATCCAACATCTAATATCAACTGCAAAACGCACCAAAAATCAATCCGACTCTCAAAACTTTTCGCCCACATTCCACACACACATACATATGTATATACAGATACATAGTAGAGTATATAGACAGAATCAAGTCTCTTTCCACACATCTCTTCATCGAATATGCATTATTTAGACATTAGCATAATTTACTCTGCTGCGCATCGCATCGCAACTTGGGAAGCTGCTCATCTCCTTCTCCATTCATCACAATCCTGCCATTTACCATGACACATGCCCCCCCTTCCTCCCCTCGCTTTAGACACGTCTCGACGCTCGTCGCCTGTCATTGGCACTGGCAGCAAATGTTCGCTTTGCCATTTGCTTGTAACAAATAGGATTCCATCATAATAATGTCTTGCGTGGCAAAGTCTACAATCTAAATACGAATACATCTATGCTATATACACACACACATATACATATATTTATATACATATATATAACTGTATGTGTGTGTGTATCCTGTGACAAATACGAGAGGATTCGCAATTGCGAATATTTCAAACTCAAACACACGATGTCAAAGTCTTCTGCTTAAGCTTTAAGTGGGAGGTTTTCATTTTTATTCTGCTTATTCCTTTTTTCCTTTACTTTTTTCGGTTGGAGATTTTTGCGGGGGATTTGGCTACAGCCAAGAGCATCCCAAAATTGATGACTATAGTGCGTGATGTCATTTGCCTGACAGTTGCCTATCAAAAGCGACAATGCCACCGGAGACAGAAAGCATCTAGAGAACCATTCATCTATTTAACTGCTTATTGAAGACAATTTCGCCTTAAATTGCTTACAAATATTACGTATACGCAGCGTAAAATACTACTGGCATTCATCTAATATTCAGCTAACTGATTTGACTGCTTATAAAATTTGTTATTCACTAAGGAATTCCTTAGAGTTTAACTTGCTTACAAATATTACGTATACGCAGAGTAGAATACTAAAAGAATGCTTCTTATAATCAACCAACATATTTAACTGCTTCTATAAACTTGAATTGGCTACAACTTACCCAACTTTTAACTTGCTTATAAATATAAAGTATACGCAGAGGAGACCACTAATTGCGGGGCATCTCTTAGTTTGTCGCCAATTTCAATGTCAACGTGTTGCCAACTAAACAAAGTCAAAAAGCCGGCAAAAGTTCTTGACCTAGAAACAAAGAGGCAGGCAGGCAGGCAGTCAGTCACTCGATGACGACACAAAGCAGAAACAACAAAGCACAACAACAAGGAAGACGAAGACGACGTCACCAAATTGCAGGCAAGAAAAGCCCAAGACGGCAATGGCAACGGCAAAAAAGCGAAACGTAGACCAAACAAAAATTAAAATTAAAACAAGGACACAAAAAATAAACACCACAACCCACACACAGAAAGAGAAAGAGAGACTGAGAGAGAGAGAGAGGAGAGAAGGAGAGAAGAAGACAGACAGCCGGCAGCTGTGAGTCAAGAGACGAAAGACTGAAACTGGGTTAATAAGCAAACGAGGACAATGACGATGCTCATGACGTTGCTGATGACGACGGCAACGATGATGATGATGTTCATGATGTTGATGATGTTCATGATGACGTTGCCGGGTGAAGTGCATAATCAAGAAGGCAGCTGCCTCCGCTTTCATCTTTGCTGTGGGTGCGAAGAAAAACGCAAACTTTACTCATTTTCATTTAGTCCTGCGAAAAGTTGCCAAGCTTGCAGAGGCTACCACAGCACTTCCCTATGCCTGGTGTCATTGCCTCACTGTGTGTGTGTGTGTGTGTGCAACGACTCCTTGCTGTTTTTAATTTCATTGCAAGCAAAATGAACAAACAGCGACAAGGACGAACGCAAGCCAAGATGCCTTCGCCTTCGCCTTCGCCTTCGACTTCGACTTTTTCTTCGCCTTCTTCTTTCTTTGCCTGGCGCGCAAATGAAGCCAAAACCAAAAGACACTGCCTGGCAAAGTCTGTGCGCCAAGTCGAGCCTCCCCACCTCCCCATTCACCCTCAGAGCAACCACCAAACCACCCTCATCCACCCGCAGGCTAAATTAGCTGCAGCAGCCGCGCGACATTAAAAAGTTTGCCGGCTTCTTCCTCGTCGTCGTCGTTGAGTAAAATAAAAGAAAAGCGTGGAGAAAAACGTAGAAGAAAAATTTGCCGCGAAAAGTGAAATTAAAATGCGGCAGAGGCAAAAGGGAGGAAAAGGGAAAAGGAAAATTGCTGGCAAATTAGGTAAGCAAATGAATGGAACTCGGCAAAGGCGAAGAAGATGAGCAAAACAAAGTGCGGAATATAAACTGGAAAATGAGGCAAATGATGCTCGTAAACAACAACAACCTGTTGCAAGCAACCTCAACTGAGTGGCAGCTAGTTACAAGCTAGCAGCCACTCAACTCTCTGATTAATTACAAGTTAAGAAACTTCTGCGCATAGTTATTAATATTGTGTGCGAGTGAAACTAGTTTATGATTTTCAACTCATTAATCAAGTGATCTTCTTTCTGCTCTCTGCATTTTGAGCTTCATCAATTAATTGTGTATTTACCTTCGTTGTTTTTCTTTTTTTCAGTTTCTTCTTCTTCTTTGCGCCTACTTGCAGCTAATTGGCTCAGACAACAAGTCTGTAACTACGTCAAACAGGATCGCTTCACTTTTTGCTTTGGCGCTCCAAAAACTCGTATCAGTATTAATTTGGTCAACATAAAACGTAAATTGATTAAGGCAATTAAACAGCATCAACTCGAAGGCGGGGCAGGAGTCAACTGCAAACTGCAAATGGCAAACTGCAAATGGCAAAATGGCAAACATTTGCAAATTAACAAATGACGATAATTAAATAAACCGTTATGTGTTAGCTCAGCAAGACAAACTCAATAAAATGCAGCAGCTTACAAAACAAATATGGAATACAAACAAAAAACAATCAAATTGCTCGTAAAACAACCAAAAGTTTAACTGGACCTCAATTTATGGCCAGTCAGTTGCAATTATGACTGATAAACAAGGACACGGCCAGAGCGCATTATCAATGATCTGCAACTAGACTCTGGACTAAGAAATCGCAACATTAAATTGGTAATTAAAATAAAGAAATATGAATTATATTTTATTACTTTATAATCATTTCTATAATTTTTTATAATTATTTATTTTTTCGTGTTCAAACGAAAAGTTTAACTTTGAATTGGTAAAAAAAAGTCAAGAGTGAACAATAGAATTTTACAAATTTGTATTAAATAGTTATTAGATACGTCTTAGTAGCTTTTCAACATTTTATTTTTCTGAGTAATTAAATAGAACGACAGTTGAACATATCTTCAATAGAACATATCTTCAATAGAATGCAACAAGAACAATAATATATTTCCTTGTTATATATTAATAGAGTTAAATTAACAAAAATTCGTTTGAGAATTTTAATGTGAATTTTGCAATTTACTTAAAATTTTGTTTAAATTCTTTATATATTTATATTTGTTGAAATCGTATAAAATAAAATATAAAAAAAGCCAAAGGACTTCGCTGCCAATAGAGTTAGTATTAATTTTAATTATAAGTAACCTTTTAAATAATAATAAAATATAAAAAAGGTCTTAAATATACTATCATTATTTTTAATATATTTATATATTCGTTTAAGATTAATAATTATATTATTATTTTATTTTTTTGTTTATTTATTATTCATAATTTCACTTATTTCGACAAGACTTTGCAATTCATATTCATATTTAAATTAAATATCTTTCAAATGTTAGCAACTCTTTCAGGCAGCTCCACAAAACTAATATTCTCAATTGTAGGTTAATTTGCTGTCAATGTGAATTCGCATTGCAGTTAATTTTCATGGCACATGCAGCGAGGTGATATCCTCTAGTCCAGGGCAGATTTGTAGCGCACTCGAGTTGAAAGCAAGGCTGCTCTACAATGTAATTGAAAATACGAGAAAAAGAAGGCAATTCGTATTTACTACGAAAGCAACTTGGTAATTAAACAGGTTTCGAATTAACATAAAATAAAATTAAATAAATAAAAGCGCTTCGCTTAGCTCTCTTTCTCGCTCTCTTTCTCTGATCAACTTCGGAACTGAGTGCCAGGCTGCTGTCAGCTTGCCACGTTTGCCACGTTTCCCAGGTTGCCAAGTTGCCTGTAAACATGTTTCAACGCCGCGCAAAATTAGCAACTTGTAGCGGACACTCTTCGAATGTGAGTGTGCAACATGTTGCCTGGCAGAATGCCGACGCTTATAGATAAATTTCTGTCAAAACTGTTGATTGACTTCATTAATAACCACGCGCCGCAGTCGCAACCGCAGTCGCAACCGCAATCGAAGTCGCAGTCGCAGTTCAAGTCAGGCCGTTGAAGCCAGCTGACAACTCAACAAGGCCGCTGCTGAAATGCAACGCACACATAGGGAACTAAAGCCACATATGGGCAGAAAGAAGCAGAAGGGGGCGTGGGCAAATTAATAGCAAACTTGTAGCTGGCAGCTTGTAACCTGTTGCCAGGGATTTCTAAGCAACTTCAGCCACATCTGAATGCAGTGGCACGATTGATAAGCTGCGTGCTGCGTGGCCATGTTCAATGTCCAAATGCTGGCACAACATGTTCTGGAACTGGTCACACACACACACACACACACACTGGCGCATGAAATCAGTGCGAAAATTTATGTTGGTCTGATGGAATTTTAATGTGTGTTGCCTGCCAATGAGGAAGCGATTTTTGCATGCGCCGCTTTTGGCTTGCCGTTAAATGCCGTTTAATTGCGTTGCAAAAACCGTTTGCTTTTAATTGGTCACAACTGGCGGCACTCACAGTCAGTGGAAACCATCGAAATGACCAACCAACCAACCAACCAACCAGCCAGTCTCTGTGCGCACATTATAAATGCCAGGCAGATAACTCAATAAATGTACAGATTAGTTACAAGCGCAATCAATCAGCGTCAAAGGCAAAGAGCCGCCACTAAATTGTCGGTGGCAAAATAATTACGAATCTATGACTTTATAATGCCAACGACGATCCAATCCTTTCTTTCCAACAAATTGCAGGCGCTACACAAACTGACCAAAACTGTATTCTTTGTGGCAAGTGCCACACAACTGCTTGCTGCTCGTAATTTCGCGTTTCGTTTTGGCCTTTCACAAAAGAGAGGCTCAACTTTGTTGTTGACAACGGCGAACATGGAAAACTGAAACAGCTTTTGTCGTCACGTCTCAGTCTCAGTCTCCTCCTCTCTCTCTCTCTCTGTCTTGTATCCACGTCATTGCATCTGATGTCCAATGTCCGACTGTTGGCAGCCCGTTGATCATCAGCGTATGTGCTGTGCATTTTTTACGAGCCTTGGGATAACTCAGTGGCCGCAGATGCAGCCGCAGTCTGTGAAAGGCAAAAATTAAAATGCGCTTATAAAGCAATAAAATTCAACATAATAATAATAACGAATAATGACCACATAATGAAAAAACGTCCATAGATACAGATACAGATGCAGATACAAAAGTAGAGATGCGCTTGCAGCTGGCATAAAGTGTTGAATTTGTGAGTGCGTTAAATGAAAGGTAATTGCACTTACTTTCTAGTAACTCTTCGATTATAAATGTGTGTGTTAACTAATGCAGTCTCCAAATTGTATCTCATGCTGTACTTCACAGTTACAGATTGCAACAATATACTATATATAGATATAGTATAAAGCATAATAGTATATAGTATAAAGAATAATGAAAATATATTTATAGATACAGATAAAGATACAAAAGTAGAGATGCATAGAGCTGATATAAAGTGTTGAATTTGTGAGTTCGTTAAAAGAATGATAAGTTTACTTACTTTCTAGAAGAGAGAGAAGAAACTCGAGTATCTTTTGGATTATAAATGTGTGTGTTAACTAATTAAATGCAGTCTCTGAAATGTATCTCATGCTGTACTTCACAGTTACAGATTGCAAATGTATGCCATAGCATAAAACTGCACGTTTACTCAACAATATACTATAGTATAAAGCATAATAGTATATAGTATAAAGAGTAATGAAAATATATCCATAGATTCAGATACAGATAATAAAAGGAAATGTGTTTAGAGCTGATATAAAGGGTTGAATTTGTGAGTGCGTTAAAAGAATGATAAGTTTACTTACTTTCTAGAAGAGAGAGAAGAAACTCGAGTATCTTATAAACTAATTTAATGCCGTCTCCCAAATGTATCTCATGCTGTACTTCACAGTTACAGATTGCAAATGTATCTCACAGGCTGTCAACGGCAATTTGCCATAACATAAAGCTGCACGTTTACACTAATACTCCACAATATACTATATATAGTATATAGTATGAAGCGAGGTGCACAGCAGGTGAGCTGCCCACTCGCCCCATGGTCAGAGCAGACCTTCACTTTTAGCTCGCATGCACAACACACAACACAACACACAACACACAACATAAATGACAAGCGTCTGGCGCCTGCCATTCAACACACGAATGCGAAAACGAATATGAATATGAGTCTGAATAACGAATAACACTCACTGCCAGCAATCGCTTTTCCTATTAGAGTTTTTTCATGTTTTCGATTAAGTCTTCCATCAACTGGAGCGCATCAGAAGAGCAACTTGCAACGCAACGAGCGACAATACAAAAAAAACAAAAGCAAATATTAATTAAATAATATAAACATTATATTATGCAGCTACCATATAATCTTCTCTCTCTCTCTCTCTCTCTCTCTCTGTTTCTTTTTCTTATTCCCAGGGAGAAGCTTCAGCGGAAAGAAACTTCATCAAAATTTCACAGCACGTTTTACCGTTTGGAGGCGTTGCACATTTGCCGCTGACTGGGCGTGGCTGACTGTGCATCAGACGTAGCGTAACCAACTTGATACATTTTAATTTACTCGGCTTAATTAATTTCTTCAGCGCAGTTTCCAGTTGCCTTTTTTTCTGTTGCCAATTCTGTGCTTAGCAATTTGGCGTTTTAATTAATTCTTTCTAAGTGAAAGAGAGCCTGTCCGCCTATCTGTCTGTCTCTCTGTCTGTCTTTCTCTCTGTCTCTCTGTCTGTCTCTCTGTCTCTTTGTGAAATGGGTCGCTTGTCAGCTGTTGGGATGCTGTTGATGTTGATGTTGATGTTTGAGCTGCACATTCGAAATTGACTTTTCGTCAAGCTCAATTGTGGCAGCCACAAATTTCTTGCACCAGGTGGCAAGCTGTGTTGACCCTAACGTGAGCTTGGGCCATAAACAAGCCAGCCTAATCAGTTTGCCCATTAGGCTGGTCGAAACGTCAACACTTTGCAGTCGGCTCGGCGATAAAAACAAAGTGGGCACAGCTCTTTCTAGCCAAATGGCAGTTCGTCAGTCGTCGTCAGTCGTCAGTCAATGGGAATGCGAATGCGAATGTATCTCGCAGATATATCGCAACGTGCATTCAGTCGATTTATGTGCGAATTCTGTGGCTCAGTTGCATTGACTGTGCTTTGTTGGCGCTTTGTATGCAAACTGTCAATCAAAGGCAGTCGTCGACGTCGCGTCCATTGCCTGACTGCCTTCCTGATGCTAATCAGCGTACTGTCCGCCAGTTTATGTACTCGCCGTGGACTTTTGGTTGCCTGCCACAAGTTATGGCGCCATTAAAGCACTGAGCAGCTGCAAGGCAGAAGCAACTGCAGCTCCAACTCTGACTCTCGAGTCTCGTGACATGTCACACACACACACACTCAGCAACCCAACACACATGTCAGCAATTGGCAATTGAAAAGTCTCCTTTGACACAGCGGGCGGCCGTTTTATTAAGCTACCGAATCAAAGTGGAAAATATCAAACAAAATTGATTTACGTCTCGGCCAGACAAGAGAGCGACAAGGCAAATAGCAAGCAAGCAGGCAAGCAACGACAAAAAAACAACAAAATAAGCCCAAAAGGCAGCAAACATTAAATGCAAATCACGCTGCGATGTGGTTAACACTTTGAGGCGAATGTATCTAACAGATACTAAAGATTTGTAGCCAGGGCACAACGAAGGCAAAGTAACTTGGCAATCAAATGCATTTATTTTGCATATAATTGAAATGATAATTTCAGTGTGCAGCCAAGTGTTTTGTTGTTGTTGTTCTTACTAATACCATTTCGATGTTGTTGTTGTTGTTGTTGCTGTTGTTGTTGCTGTGGGCGTTAAAGAGTCGTTGTAGCTGCGGCTATGGCTGTTGTTGCCTTTTCAAAATGTCAACTTGTGCAGTTCTGTCAGATAAATCAATCAAGTTGATTAGTTTTTTGTGTTGCAGCAGGTAATTAGCGAGGCCCGACTCAGCTCTCGACTCAACTCGACTCGAGTCTCCAGTCTCAAGTGTCTGTCGGGTGTGACTTTGCTCTATAAAAGACAGATAGACAAACAGACACATTCACAGCTGTATCTTTTGTATCTCCTTAGCGAGGCGGGTGGAAAATTATAGAGATAATTCAAGGTTAGAAGTCGGCAAATCGGAATTGTTTTAATTTCATGTGTGGATTGTTTGCAATCGCCAATTGCCAATTGCCAATTGTGAATTGCGAATCGCCGATGCCGATTGCCAATATATAAAATTTGCCAAGTGAATTGCGGTTAGTCACAACTGCAGCCAGCAAAGAGCTCACTACACTCTCAGTCTCAGTCTCAGTCTCTGTTCTTAACTTTTTGCTGGCAGCTTAAGAAGCGAGCGTATCTGCTACTTTCCATCTTTTTATGGCTAATGTGCAGCAGGCATAAGTGTATCTCGATCCCCGTCGTTTTTGCTTCGACTCCAACCGGCGACGGCTAATGTGGAGATATAAAATTTTAAGAGCATACCCAAAAAATATCTATCTATCTCTATCTTCGCGTACTCGCATGTATCTATAAGCTCTTTTTTTCCTTTTGGTGGAGTGCCCAGACAGACGGGCGACTGTTGAATCAATTTCGTTATTAAGCTGGCAAAAAGCACAAGCACAAGTAAGAATTGAAAGAATGTTGTCTATAATCCGTTTATGGCTTTAATTGCAGCTTAAAATTCAACAAAATTGACAACTCAAACACTGCGGAACAAGTGGGAGAAGCTTACGGATTGCCATTGGGTAAGTTGACATGTGACTTGCATTGTGCAAAAGTGAAACGAATTCGTCACAGCAAAAATCAAAAATACATAAATAGAAAAAATAAAATATCGAAGCCTCTTTACCATCAGCGAGGTATAGAGTTCCTACGTGCGCTTTGCAATAGTCGTAGGAACTTAATACCGTGCTCTTGGAGGGCTGTCGACCAGCAAATACGAAAATCTAGAAAAGTGATCAACTAACTAACAAGTGATTAAGTGTATAAGAAATACGAATAAATACGTTAAAAGGGCTATTGAAAAAATATTTAAATAAGTTAAAAATTTGCTTATTTTTACTGACTATCAGCAATTGTTATGTTCTACATATTTGTGATAACGATTAATAATAAATATAATACTTCACACTACTTTCCTTATAGATTAAAGTGGATAACTTGAGATTAACTTTGCACCATATAGACTTAATGCCAGACGGGCATGGCTGTATTGTTTTGACGCTCTTCAAGAATACATATAATTTACATACATTTCCTGCAAACACAAGTTTATAATACCCTTCTAATTCATGGATAGCGGGCATAATAAATAAAAATTTCTGATTTTTATACCCGCTACCCATAGGGTAGAAGGGTATTATAACTTTGTGCCGGCAGGAAATGTATGTAACAGGTAGAAGGAGGCATCTTCGACACTATAAAGTATATATATTCTTGATCAGCATCAACAGCAGAGACGATCTAGCCATGTCCGTCTGTCCGTCCGTCCGTCCGTCCGTCCGTCCGTCCGTCCGTATGAAACACTGGATCTCAGAGACTATAAGAGATAGAGCTATAATTTTTCGACAGCATTTGTTATAATTGCACGCAGATCAAGTTTGTTTCAAATTTTTGCCACGCCCACTTCCGCCCCCGCAAATCAAAAAAATCGAATAACAAGCGTAATTTTATAGCTAGAGTTGCGAATTTTTGTATATACAATAATAACTATAGTAGTTAGCATTCCTCATCGCGATCAAAGAAAAATTTTCGAAGTTATTAAAGAAATACTTTTGTATGGGCAAAAACGCCTACTTACTTGGGGTCTTAGTTGCTTTGGCTGACAATCTGCTATATTGTGCCGTATACGATATACCACATATATTAATTTGTATATTTTTAGTATTTTTGCAACATATTTGGTATATTTTGAGAATAATGCCGCAAAATATATTGTTATTATACAAAATGGGTAGCGGGTATTTCACAGTCGACTATACTCGACAGTAGCTTTCTTACTTGTTATTAACAATAATTGTAATATTCAACGATTTGCGATAACGACTAATAAAAATTATATTTGACACTTCTTGCCTTGCAGATTAAATTGGATAACTGGAGATTAACTTTGGACCAAAGTATTAAGATTTGATTAGATACATTTGCATATTCCATATAAGCTTGAATGCTAAAGAATATGAATGTGATCTACAGATTTTGTATTGTCATGAGTCGTTGACAGTTTTATGGCCTTTACTTTGTGTTGTACTTTACCCAATTTTGATGTCTCGTAAATGAAGTCTTTATTGTAATGCCAAATCTCAATGAAAACTACATTGTAAAAATTTAAAATTTAGTCTTTCAAATTTTTAGTGCTATACTATTATAGGTATCAATAAAATGATAGGTATTATAAAACCAAATCTTAAACAAATAGTATTTGTAATAAATTCAAATTTTTTATGACCTTCATAAATTATTCTAAATTATGAGTTGCAATTTGATAGTGTCAATAAAACTCACTCACATCTCGTCAAATTTCTTTTGTTTCGGTATGGAAATATCGAAACCCTTTCTTTAGACAATAACAATTCTAAGACGGCATCTTTTTCGGCACATCATATATCAAATGTTGAGGTCCCGACATTGAGTAGGGTTGCCCATTCGATGCCTTTCGATGCGAGTATCCTGCGTGTATCCTGTGGGTCAGACTGCAAACAAAGAGAAGACAAATTGATGTGCAAGTTTCTTGGGAGTTCATCAACCTTTTGCCCGCGTTGCCCCTTGTCTTAGAGAGGCGCATAGAACCCTTAGCTTAGGGGCAACTCTATGCTTGCCACATACAATATGCAACTTGCAACCCCTTCAGCCCTTTTCCGCATCGAGCTGCCTATCGCTTGCACTTTATCTGTGGGCAAGGCATTTGCATTACAACGTTTAATTGCGAATTCAACGTAGATGCGAACGAAGGATGCGTTTCACGCACCCGTTACGTAATTGATAACGGTTCATTTGGCCGACATTTGCGGATTTGCCCTGCGTATCTAGTTGATTAACGGCAAACAGCAAAGTAAACCCGCTCAGGGTTCACCTCAGGTATTTACTCTGCCATCAGACAGCAAACCGAATGTCCCGTTCGATTTTGATGAGTTTTGCTGCAACGAAGCGTTAAGTTATGAATATGCAAAAAGGTGCGGTGAAGGGGAAGCCATACAGGATTGAAAGATGACCCCGAAGAATGTGCAATTGATGAATTATTCCTAAATATCAAGATGATTTTCGCCTATCTAGCAAAAAGTATGATTTTACTATGTCAAACGTATACAAATTAAATTTCGTATTTTACAAGATTTAAGGAACGAAAATAAAACAAATATACTAATTGTTTGAAGTGTAAACTAATTTATTTTTAACAATAAATTTCAACAAAAGATATGAATAGCATAAATATTGACAACAAATTTGTTATGTCTTGATAATTTATTTTTCTTTAAGATTATTACTTGTGAAAACTTTCAATAAGTTGTAAGTTAATAAAAATTTTAAAATGTTTGTAAATTCTGAAGATTCTCTTTTAATATTATTTTTACTTTAAAATGTAATATACAACGATTGCATTATTGTAATGTTCATGAAGAGATTAACGAATAAATAACGAATTTAAAAAGTTTAGCATTTCTAATTGAAATAATTAAAAATAATTGAAATAATTGGAAAGCCATTTAATGTATTTTTTGTTATTATTTTTGTTATTTATTTTTTATTATTAAGCATCGATTATTTCTTGTTATTAAACTGAAAAATGTTTAAAAATGTAATATAGTTTTTAAAGCAAGTTTTCTCCACTTAACTGTTATTATTAGCAAATAATATTTTATTGATCAAAATAAACGGTTTGTAAAATCAAAGGAAACCAAACGAAATCGTTGCGAGTTGTTAACTTTAACTTTAAGCGAAAGCATTTTCGATAAACACTTTAGTTAGATAATCTGGAACAGACGACAATAAAAATAGAGTCGTTATAATTTTAGTATTTTTGGCCTAAAGCATGTGCAGCTTGTGCAATTAAAATAAAACTGTAACGACGGGAAGTCTTCTGTGGCAATAAAAACAATGCCACAAACTAACCAACTATGCAGCACGCTATCATAAATTGTGAAAAACACTGAACAGTAAGCATCAATGTACTCTCCTCTCTCTTTCGCACAGTAATTGCAATTCCCAATTAGACTTAGATAAGTTTCACACCACAATTTCTAACACGCTTCAAATTTAAATTCAAATTCACATTCACATTCGAAAAGTGCGCAGTTTGGCCGTTACAAGCGCTAGGACATAAAAGGTAGTACGCTTTTCCGGCAATAGATGGCAGCAGATGGCGCGTTAAATACAAAATTTATCGCCGCGGGGTTGCAATGCAAAACACTTTTCACTTTTTTTTTGGTTTTTGTTTTGGGTGCAGCGCTCACTCAACTCAACTGAGCTGAGCTGAGCTCAGTTCGTGGTGCCACACACTCATGCCACACACTTCACACACAATCTGCTCGCAGTCAATTTCAGACAACGTTGCACATAAAAATCAATTAACTTGCAATGATGTTGCAAATTTGTAGCGTTAGCTTTGTTGTAATGAAAATCGCCAGCATTTATTGGATTTGCCAAATGCCAAGCAAAACAAATAGAGAGGATGAAGGCAAAACAGGATGAACATGAAGAGGGGCAACCTGAGCTTTGACAGCCGTTTTTGCGTAGACGTTCAAATGAAATGGGAAATGGAAATCGATGGGGCTGCCGCTGTTTCAGTCGTCGGACACCTGCTGCGCCTTTGTGCTCCCCCCCATCCCAAAAGGCGTCTCTTGTTGCGCGTCTGTGACACTAATCTCCGCCAGCGTCGTCTGGCTGCCTAGCTGTCTGGCTGGCGCATCAATTATGTTAATTTGTCGCAGCAATTACAAGCACTTTTCTGTTGAAATTAAACTATGCGCTCAGATTCGATATTTTAAGACATCGTTTGACAGTTTTGTGGCGCGGCTAATGAAATGGAATGCTGCTCTCTACCATAATAAAGATAAATGATATTATGGCTAGGTTTAACATGAAATTTAATCAATTTTCAATTCGCATGCGACATCATATATCACACGATTCCCACTCACTTTAAACTCCACTCAAAGGCGAGTTTAGCGAAGACACAAACCTGTAAATCACTGCATTTCCCTAGCAAGGTTTCACTGCGATGTTTTCTAAGGACCTGGGAACAGTTCCGCAGCGAGGCGAATAGAAGAACATCGCTCAATATCATAGCATTTCCCCTGCGAAGTGTTTTCACTCAATGCGCACGAATCGCACTCAAAGCGAGAGAAACACGACACAATACAAACACAATACAAAAAGTAGGCGGAGCGCACTCGTCACACGCGAGTGAGCAGCTCAGCAGCAGCAGCAGCGACAGCAGCGACAGCTGGCGACAGAAAACATCGCATAAACATCGCCGACGAGTGAAATGCCAGCCACATGTTTTGCCCCTGCGACGAGCGTGTTTGCTGAGTGAGTTTTTTGAGTGGTTTTCTGTTGGTTTGGCTTTGAGCCAGCTAAGGGAAACCCTCCCTCAATCGCAGCGCAGTGGACAGCGAACAAAACAAAAAAAAAAGGGGATTGGAATATGGAATAGAATAGAATAGAGAACCCAACCCTTTGGCTAACCCTTAAACGTTGACACTTTTGTGCTGACCACACATTCCATCCACATGCCGCAGAGAGCGGGAGAGACAGCGATGTGAAGCGACAGCGACGGCGACGTGAAGCGAAGCGAATGGCAGGAAAAGCGATAGAGCACCATTTCCATTTCCCTTTTTCCATATTCAGTTGGCTGAGTTGTTTTTAGTGCGTGCGTCGTTTGTTTGTGTTGCGTTGTGTTGTGTTCTGTTTAAGCCTTTGGAACTCACCTCGCCATCCTCCCGCAACCCCTAAAACTCGTGCCTAACTGCGTAGCATAACGCGCTCAACCCTTTCCGTGTGTGTGCCCAAAAATCGAACAAGTTTTGAGCGTGCCACAACAACAACAATGGGCATGCAGCTTTTGCTTTTGTCTTCTTTTCTCAAGTGCCGGTCAAATTGATGCGTTTTTCCGCGACGGCGACGGCGGCAACAACTTTCGACACAAACACAAACAGTTTGCCGGCGTCGCTCGCGTTGAACAGAGAAACCCCAAAAGAGTTCGGCAACAGCTCCGATAACGATAACGATAGCCCCGATATACCTTAAAGGGTTAAGCATGTGGATGTGTGTGTGTGAGTGTGAGTGTTTAATAAAAGTGCGTAAATTTATTAAGCGGAAAATCAAAAGGGAGAAAAATCCAATAAAAATCAAATCCGAATTCAACGAGTTGAAGGACAATGGAAGTGAGTCATTTGGACACAGGCTGAAGGACATCACGAACTCAAATGGTAAATGAAAGAATCTTGAACGCGCAATTAAGCAATAAGAATTGACTTTCAATACATTTAGCATAATGAAGTTATCGGACTTAACAACTATTATAAATTCGAATTAAACTATCTAAAAATAAAACAGCAAAGCTTTTAAAACTTCACACACAACGAGAGACAAAAGACAGAGTCTGAAACAGAAACAAAAACAACAACAACAACAAATGAACGGCAAAAACTAAAACCGATTGTCGCTTTTAATGACATTTTAATGAGCCGCAAAATGAGCACCGATTTGGACTGAAAATTTATTAATTTAATTAAAAATATGCATGCGTGTATTTTGTTGCTGTTTTTGCTATACAAATTGCTATTGTTGTAAATTCATCATTCGATATTAGTTTATTTTAATTGCCTTCGACGAGGCAACAAAAAAAAAACAATTTGGACTTTGTCAAGCGGATGATTATTACATTTTGTGAATGGCCGAGGAGAGACACAATAGTTTATAGCCCCCCCACCAAATAAAGCGAAACCAGATTAAAACGGCTATTAAACGTGAGCTGTGAGTGCGAGATTAATGATCGCAACCACAACCAAAAATGGGAGGGAGACTGAGAAGAGAAAGAGTTCGAGTCTTGCTAATAAAATCACTTACAACATTCAAGTTAATTAATCAGGAGCTAAGGAAACAGAGTCTGACATGTGAGACGCGTCTCCTCAACTCCCACGCTCCAACTTTATCACTCATACGCCATGTGAGCGGCAATCACTTGCTAAAATGCACACAATTACATTTTCAAAATGGCGTCAAAAGTGCAATACACAAGCCAACAAAAAAAAAGCGATGTGAAATAGAGGAATTGCAGAAGCCGCAAAAAGAAAGACGACAACAACAACAACAGCAAGCAGCAAACTACTTGCATTTGCTCGCATATTGAGAGGGAGGTTCATCAGGGGGTAGTATGAGTTACAGGGGTTGCTCTCTTGCTGCACTCTCGCATTCTGCAGAGAGAGCGAAGCACAAACTGAGTTTAATTATATCGAGGCTAACGAGTTTTTAGATGGCGCACAGCGACTCAGCGAACCGTTAATAAGCATTTAATTACTCAGAGCGTGCGAGCGAGCGAGTGAGTGTAAAGCGCCAGAGCGAGAAGGTGCGAGGGAGTGCACAATACTACAGAGAGAGAGCGAAAGAGTAAGAGAGAGCGAATGCGAATGCGAAACACATCATCAGGCAAGAGCTTAACGATATGACGATGACACTCTCCTCCGTTTACCTCAGTCGCTGCTGTTGTTGCTGTTGCTGCTCTTGTTGTTGTTGTTGTTGTTGCTGTTGTTGTTGCTCGTGTTGTTGCTGTTGTCGTTGCTGTTGCTGCTGGCGCTGCGCCAGCGTTGCTACCTTCGCGCAGACGCTTGTCTTGAAAAGGGGGCGGAGTTTTTTTTTCCATTTCTTTTTTAGATATCAACTCTGCGCGCCACTTGACGTCCACCCACCAAACAGCCCTCCGCCTGCTGTCACCCCCGTCCCCCCTCTGCCCACTCTCTGCCACCTTCAACCTCAGTCGCAGCCGCAGCCGCAGTCACAGTCGCTATCACAGCCGCCCTTCTGCCGCTGCCTTCTGTCGCTGCCGTTGCCAGGGCAAATAAAAGTTTCATGTACAATTTTTTTTTTTCAGCTCAACCTCCCCCCTCTGTACCACCCCTCCCCCTCGCTACGTGCGCTCTCGCGGCGTCGCCTTTGCTCTCAGGCGCTTTGGCAAATTGTAGCCATATTGGATTTTTAGTACATTTTGTTCTTGTTTTCTGTTTATTTTTTGCGCCTTCTTTTCAGTGTGTTTTTTTTTGTGACTCAAATGCCGGTGGCTTCTGTGGGTGGTGCGCGAGGCGAGTCACCCTCATTTTGTGGCAGGGTGGCAGCGCATTTTTTCCCTTAAATCGCTCCTTCCCCTTCACCCATCTCGTTGTTGTTGCTTTTTTTTTGTATTCATGGCGTTTGCACATAAATTTTGTACATAGTGTGCGGCACGTGTATTGATGCCTGCTGTTGGTATTGGTGTGTGTAAGTGTGTGTGAGTGTGTGTGTGTAAGTGTGTGTGTGTTTAAAAGTGTTCGTGTTGCTTGCTGTTGCTAGGTGAGCTTTACAAACACTAACACTCTGCAATATTAAGTATACGTATTTTTATTCGCGTGACGCCTTCATTTGTGGCTTTGATTTACTTGCTGCTTAGATGCCGCTCTCTCTCTCACTCTCTCTCTCTCACTCTCTCTATATCTGTGTGTCTTTTGGCTCACTTTGCTACGCTCAGTCTGTTTTTGCACTTCTGATTTTCCCCACTTTTCTTTTTTTTACGTTGAGCGTTGAGCGCAACTCAACAACAAATTCGCTCGTTTGCTTCATTAGAAAAAATTGCCAGCTGCGCAGCGCTGGTCGCAGTCGACGTCGACGCTGACGTTGTCCTGCGGTTAACGTCGCAGCCGCTGCGGCTGCTCCATTTTTATTTTCAACACCAACAAACTGCCATTAATTTGCATATATGCACCAGTGTATGTGTGTGTGTTTGATTCTTTTTTTTTTGGCGGTTTGCGCAACCACCAACACAACACAAGCCAACGACCAGGGCCATGGCCAATGCCACCCCCTTTCCGTTCTTCTTCTGGTTGTTGTTGTTGCTCTGAGTTGGACGCTGTCGACGTCGCTTTGCCTTGCTCTGCATGGATCGTGCGCCGGCTACAAGTTCGTGCCCAGGCTCCGTGGTTTATCCTGCCGTATGGCCTTGTGCAGTATGACAACAGCAGCCGCTGTTGCCAGTTGCCAGTTGGCAGTTGGCAGTTTGCAGTTAGTTGCCGCAAGAGCGCGACAAATAAATCTTAGTCATAGTCAGCAGCAGGCTGTCCAGTTAGCCAGTCATCCAAACAGTCAGTGCCACAGTAAACCCCCAGTAAACCAGACGGCCAACTGACACTTGCAGCAGCCAGAGCAGCAGCCACATCGAGACGACGAGACAACGAGACAACGACGACGACTTTGCAACTTGAAATTGATTTATGGCGCAAATTTTATTGTCTGGTTCGGGACTGGAAATGTGTGTGTGTTTGGCTGTGTTGGTTTGGCTGGTGTCTGGTCTCAGATTCAACTTGTTAGCTGAACTAACTGAAACTGTAAAAAAGTGCGTATGTGTTGGTGAATTGTGCGCGTGTTGTTGTTGACTGAGTAGGGACAACACAAAAAGCGGAGGGAGGAAATCAAATCAAATAACTGAGTGCAACTTTGTACAGCAAATCGTTATAAATTTTAATGGCGCGCGAGTTGCGAATAAAATCATAAATTCCCAAAAACAAATAAACAACTGATCTAAGTGACAACTTTCGCTGCGACAACAACAACAACGAAATCACACACACTCAGAATGGTCAACAAGTAAGTCCTAATAACTGCATATTTGAAGCGTGACTCTTGTGATAATTGAATTTATATTTTAATACATATTAATAACATTAATTGGTTGCATCATTGTATATTTACGACATTTAAATGATGCGAATTTTATATTTGTGTTTGCTTCTCTCGCAAATATTTGATAATTGAATTTATATTTTAATACATATTAATAACATCAATATGTTTGTATAATCATTATATATTTATGTCATTTAAATGATGCGCTATTAAAGCTCAGCAAATTATATATTTATGTTTGCTTCTCTCTGTTATTATTATGATTAATTTATAACAAATTTGCACTTGTATTCATTGGCTATTTTTAAAACGGATTTTCTGCTTTTGGTTTTTAAATAATTCCTGCGTTATATTGTTTGGTTATTTGCTAACCAGTTTGTTGTTCAATTGATTATTTATATATTTAAATCAATTTCATTTAATACACATGACATTTGCCTTTGCTTTTATCATTTTGTTATTAAGTTAAGTCCCTTTGGGAGTTCAAAGTGAATGTCAACTTGTTTGCACCTGTTTCTCTCTGATTTCTTAATGGAAATTGCTTATTTGCTGAAGGAGAGGAAAACAACTTCGAACAATCTCACTATCGAATTAAATTGCTGGCTTGATTTTTCAACCTGTTCAATATTGATATTTCATCAGTTAAAGGTAAAAAGAGAATAATCACAGAGAGAGAGAGAAAAGAGTTCGTTGTGTACTTTGGTAAAGCGCATTACGCCATTCGCATTACGATGTCCAGCCGCTTATCAAGGACCACTTAAAAGCCGCCTCAGCTTCCCTTTACTCCTCCTCCACCTCTTCGAGTCGAATCGAGTCGAGTCCAATCTGTTCAGAGTTTACTTTTTTTGGGTGGTGCATTTCAGAACTGGACTTTCGACTCTCGGGGGATTTTGCAGCTTGGTAATGAAATGTTTCGTCATTAAAAAATACACACGAGGAGAGAAAGAGTGCAAGCAAAAAAAAAAAAAAAGCAAAGAAAAATATGTTCATTTTGTGTATAAACAAGAAGAACAAGTGAAATGCGTTCTCATATGTATTTATGATCATCATCATGATGAAGTTCTCCGTGTGTGTTTACTGCGTAAATAAAGGCGTGTGTTTCAGTCTGTGGCTGTGTCTGTGTCTGTGTGTGTGTGTGTGTATTAATTTATTGCTTGCATCAGGTGACGGTGACCCATTTAAAATTTAATGAAGCCGCCCTGAAATGCTCTTTGTGGTTGAGAGATGAGAAATGATTGCTGGGGAAACTGCAGCGATAAATTAATAAGAACTGCAGCAGAGATTCATTTTCTCATTTCTTCAATTAAATTCCCTTTTTTGAGAACCTTATCAACATTCATCTGCATGTTTGGCATTCATTAGTAAAACTTTCCATTCAAACTTTTCTCTCATCAAGCAAACACTTTGACGGCCAACTTCTTTTGCATTTAATTTCATTTCATCTGCAGTCTGATAGCTTTATGAATCAATTGCCGCTCCGCCCCCCACCTAGTCCTCCTCTTTAAGTCTCTCGGAAATTTATTCCTTTTAGTGGCATTCACTCTTTTCAGTCAATAATCCTTTTTGCCTTTTCTTTTGCCTCTTTGTTCAACCACTTCTTCTTCCGCTGTACCTTTTGCTTTGTGCTCGCTTTGCTTTTAATTTTCAGCTGATTTTTTGATTAATGCTTCTCTATCTATCTCTCTCTCTCTCTTTCTCTAAGTGTTTTTTGCTGACCGTTCTCGAGAGTTTTATGCAAATCGCCAGCACTTTAATTAGAAATAAAAAGGAGCAAAGAACTCCATTTGCTGTAAGGGGAGCAAGAAAAATGCCGTTAATTTGGCAACTCGCCGTTGCAAGTTTTGTCTTCCAACTTTTGCTCATTATGCTGATGATTTTTTCTCCTTCATCTTGTTGTTGTTCTTTTCGGGCGTTTTGGCTCTGTCGTTTTGTTTGTCATTTATAAATTGGAAAAGTTTTCTTAAGCAAATTATGGCATTTTTTTTTTTGGTGTTGGTGTTCGGAAACCCTTTGGTTTCCCTCTTTTCGGGTGGAAATTCGTTGCGCTTCGCCTCTCGTCATAAGACGAATTTATCTGCTGTAAATGCAAAGTAGCATCGCAACTGCGGCTAAGACCCTTTCGTCCTTGCCACAGCAGAAAAATACTGAATACAGAACAGACATACAAATTAAAGGGGGATTATCATCATTTCATCTTGTTGCCCCGACTCCGCACTTCGACTCACTCACGAAAGCAAAGCAAAAACCCTTCTCTGGCCATCGCTCAGCTGACGTTTCTCAACGACGACGACTGCGTCACATGGCTGTTTTGTCTGCCACTTTTTTCAGTTCTTCCTTTTTTTTTTTGTATTTCCTACTGCGACTCAGATTTGCCTCTTAAGATTCGGACTTCGCCAGACGGCATTGAGGTAGGCAAGGGTTAACATTGAGGCTTCAGGTTCCCAAGCGACAACGACGACGACGACGACGACGACTTCGAAGACGACGACGACGACTTTTGCATCCGTTTGGTGCATTCAACTTTATGCCTTTGATTTATTGTCGCTGCCCCCCTTTCCGCTGGCAAGGCAACGAAGCCAAAACAATGGATGCGATGCGATGCGATGTGCTGCGATTCGACTGAGAGAGAGAAACAAGCCCCTGTTCTTAAGCCAACTGTCTTTCTGTCTTATGTCTGTTGTCTGTTGTCTGTTGATCTGTAAGTAGGTCTATAGGCTACCGTGGCACTTTCGGTTTTCAGCCGCATTCACAAAACAAGAAGAACAACAAATACACGCTGCGTGGGTTTAGCACCGACAATGTCTGTGATTGTATTGTTATTGCTATTGTCTCTTTTGTGTCTGTCTGTGTGTGTGTGTTCAGCTTCCTTTTTGCCTGCCCTGATGATGTAATAAATATATGCGGCGACCCTTTTGTGCAGCATGTGAAAATGGGAACATGTGTTCTTTGCCGCAAAAACACTCAACGACGTCGACGACTCGTCGAAGAAGGGAAGTGCCATAAATACTCGTTGAAAATCTGTTGATTAGTGAGCAAATAAATTCTTGTCTATTTTGTGGTCATATCTCTCAGAGATTATGTAATAAAGATAAGCAGAGAACTAAAGGAACTGAAACAGACTCCTTGACTCTGTAATTAGCCATGAGGCAAAGGCAAGTGGCATTCTGTTTTTCTGGGCGTGTGAGTTTCAATTTCATTCAGCAATTCGAGACCCTTTTCACTTTTCAGTCTTGTGTGTGAAATCAGTGTCTGCCATGAATTCTAATGGTTTTCAGCAACTGCCAAAGTTTTGCCTGTTTTTGTCGGTTTTTGTGTGCTGCAAAAGTAGACCACAAAATTGTTGGTATTGCTATCACACTGCAACAACTTCCCCTCCTCCACAAAAAAGTGCAAACAAATTACCACACAAATTGTGACAAGCAGCACAACAAAGTTTCTTTTTACGTTTATTTTTTTGTGTGGGGCGGAATAGCGTATACGCCGCGTTGTCTGTCTGAGTATTCAGTCATTGGCTTTAGCAGATGTGCAGCTGACAAATGCCAAGAGTTGTTTCTGTTTTGTTTTTGTTGTGGTCGTGATTGACTTGCCGCAACTTGATTGATGACTCTTCTCTTGTCTTGTCTTCTCTTGGCGCTGTGCGTTGTGCATTCAGCTCAAAAATCCAATTCGAATTGTTAATTGAATCAAAATTCAAAGTATTGACTCCAAGATGAATGCCAGGTGTTATTTATTGAACTGCGCTGTTTATGCTTGAAGTGAGCATCACTTTTGTTTACCCAACATGATTAATTTGGTGCATCACTTGAAGCTACTTTCAAGCTACATTTGCTTTTTGGGTATACTTCATTGAATTGGCATTCAATATTGCATAATAATCATATAATAAGATGTTTATTACAAAATAAATTAAAATACAAATGTACATAACAACATGATTTATTTTCATACAACTTTTTAAATACTTAATTAATATATTTCAAAGCTTTTAGTTCTAGTTGCATAATATTAATATAAGAAGGTGTTCACTACAAAATAAATTTAAATATAAGTTTACAATATCAAACCATGATGAACATTATTTATCTAAAGCTGTTTTCAAGTAAAGCTCATTACCATTTTAGCAATTAAAAATGTAAAATCTTTTATAACTTTGATTATATTTTAATGGCTTATTCCTTAGCCTTCTTTTCTATATATTTAATGCTGCTTTTGAAGTACTTTTCTTAACATCCAAAGCACATTCTATCCCCAACTATTTTTGCAGTGCACTTTGGCATTTAATTGACGGCCAACGCTGCTCGCGATCCCGTCTCTCACATCAATCTTGTATCAGAATTCTTCACTTATTATTATTGCATGCAAATAGCAGCAACACTAAATGGCAGCAACACCCACAAATTATAATTGCAGCTGTTGCAGCAGGCAGCAGCAGCAAGTGGGTGTCGCAGAGAGAGAGAAACAATGCAATTGCCAATTGGTGTGATGATGATGTGAACAATGAGATTCACTCACAATTCACTCCAATAGTGAATATTCACTCACTCACTCAACGTTTTCCCCTTTTCGATGTGCATTGTGCGCTGTCATGCGCAAATCGAGTTGTGTTTTGTGTTTTGCTCGTCGCTGTTCTGTGGCAAATTTCCATGAGCTTTGAGCGCCTGGCGCAAATGTCACCTTCGATCGGCAGCTGAGTGAAACCAGCCCGCCCCATGTTGCAGTTGCTGTTGTTGCAACAAGAAACAAGAGTAGGCGCATCCAAGTCAAAAGGAAATGTCAGTCAGGCGACAAGCCCACAAACTGCTGCCACAACACAACAGTTGTTCTAGGGCTAATCCAGAGTCAGCAAAACACGTGCAACAGCAACTGCAACTGTGGCAGCAACTGTGGCAGCAACTGTGGCAGCAGCAACTGTGGTGAGTTCAGCTGGCTACAAAGCTGCAAGGCAACAAAAGTCGGGCAACATGTTGCAGTTGCAGTTGCAGCAGCGACAAGCAGCAACTGCAACTGCAGTCGCAGCTGCTTGCTAAATTGCAATTTCACAAGCTCTCGACGCCAGCAGCAACAGCAACAGCAACTGCGACCGAAGCAGCAACAGCAGCAGCAACGACAACGACAGCAGCGGCAGCGACTGCAAAAATTGTGCCGCCCGGCCTACAAGTCCAAAGCTGACGTTGCTGTTCGCTGTCGATTCCGATTGCGATTGCGAGTCCGACACCGACACCGACAACGAAACAGAGACGGAGACCGAGAGTCGCTTTTTTAGCAACCCAGTTGCTGTTTGCCGCATTCGCATTTCGGCTTTCGTGCCGCGCGGCAGCCAAAAAAAAAAGCAAACTAAAAGCCCAAGAGAATTCTCTACAGAACTTTTTTGCACGCGTGTGATTCAATCGAATACGAAGTTTAAGTATCCTAGCGGGAACTCAACCCAACAAATTATAGCGTGTGTTTTCTGTGTGTGTGAGAAACTGAACTGAAAACTGAAACAAAACTAAAACTAAACTAAAAACTGAAAACAGAAAACTGAATTGTTGTTCCATAATCGTGCCGTTTGCCAATTGGCGACGGCAAAAGTTTTGTGACCTTTTTTTGGCGGAAACATTTCGAGAGGAAATTGCATTTTGCACTTTGCATTTTCCACTTTTGCACATCGCATTTTGCATTTTGCATTTAACATTTCTCAAATTTTGTGTGCGAAGAAAGAGTCAAGTTCATAATTTTGACTCTGTGAACATTTTGTGAGTCGACTTGTTAAATATTCAAAACAAAATTGGTGAGTTTTAACTTAAAATCGAAAAGCAACTGTGAAACAATATTAATTCTGAATATAACTTAATTAAAATTACTTTATATGGAAACATTATTTTTATAAATTTATGTTTATATGGAAATGATATTCTTATAAATTTCTAAGCAGAAGTCGAATCATATTTTAGCGCCAATTATATACAATTTTATATTTGCAGTGTAGATTTTTTTATCGAATTATATTTTAGCGCCATTTATATCAAATATTATATCGACAAAGTGTAGATTTTATTTATGGAAAATTATATTTATATAAAAAATAAATAAATATGGCAATTCAACGTCATCGAGACATTTATGAATACAAATATTTTGGTTATTTATTTAGTTTAGTATTTAATAAAAAAAAACTCTTAGTCAGCATTTATCAATAGTTTATTCATCTGTGTACAATGCAAACCATAAATTTGCTTGTCATATTTTCTAAAAAAAACGTCGATTTATTTATTACTTTAGTGTCTGGTTCTATCCTATAAATATATTCAAATAAAATGTGTATTTAATATGAAACAAATTTGTTGTGCAAATTCATGCAAGTTGCCATAAATTGGGAGACAAATTCCAGCTAAAAAGTTTTAGTTTCAAATGTCATAACAAGCATTTTAAAATCGAATTGACAAGCTTAAATTTATAAATTTTCACAAACAATGCGTAAAGCGTTGTTTGTTGTTTTGTGTGCGATTTATTTGTTTGCAAAGCATAAAAGAAAAATCGTTTAATTATTCTATTAATATTCAATTGGCTGTCAGAGCTCGTTTAGTTTTCGAAGTGTTTGCCAGACACACAGAGATGGAGACGGAGACAGCTTAAGCTTAAGAAACCACATATCATCAGCAACTACGAAATTCTGTTGACTGCTTAGCAGCTGTCTAACAATCAGTTTCAAGATAAATGTCAAGCGGCCAAGCCAACTTCTTCTTCCGGCTGTGGTCGACTTCCAAGTCTAAATTCCCAGTCTCAGCCTCAGACTGAGTCTTCGTCTTCGTCTTTGTAGCACACATGCGCAGCGAAAAGACCCCGAGCTCAACCCAGACCTCGACACTAATACCTTGAAACGAGTAATCACAATGCAGACACAGAATACACAACATACAGATACTCGCATGTTGTTGGCTACGAGAGCCATAATCGTCAGCTTCCTTTTGGTCAGCGCCATGGCGCTGCTTCCTGCACGACAACACAAACAACAACAACAACGAGAACAGCAACAACAACAATAATAAATAATGCTAGAGCATTGCAGTTGGCATCTCTATCTCTGTCTCTGTTCGGGGCTGTCTAATATAATTTTGAAATAACTCAACTAAGCAGCCACTACTCGAGTGGAGATGAAGACAAAGTCTTTGGGCCAAGTGGCCCATCGAAATGCCAAAAGCATGTTAGAAAACACAAACACAATGATTGCAGTCGCAGTCGCAGTCGCAGTCCAACAACAAAGTTAACAGTTGCCCAGTTGCCCAGTTGCCAGGCGGTCGTCTTATTGAGCCACAGCCAAAGCTAAAGCCACGCCAAACAAAACAAAACAAAGTAAAAAAGCAGCTAACTAAACTAACCAACGAGACGCAAACAACGACAACAACAAATGGGGGAGAAAAAAAGGGATAAGCCGGAAAGCAACACGGAACCCAAATTAATACAATAATTGAAGCCAATTTAGTGTAATTTTCTTCAATTTCGTTACTGCTGCTGCTGCCATTGTTGTTGTTGTTATTGTATTGCTGTCTAGCCATTGACTTTGCCAACTATTATCGCATTTGTTTGGCATTTGGCCACTTCACCATCCCGTCGAACTAAACCTCTCTCTCTCTCTTTCTCTCGATCTATCTATCTTCTTCCTTGCTCGCTTGTAATCTGCTCTCAAATAACTTCAACTTCATTTTCCAGAGCCATTCGCTTGTTCTCCTCCAATTGCAGCTGCAACCACACCCAAATCTCTAGTTTATTCACACATTTTAGTGTGCTCTGTTTTTTTGTGTTTTATCGTTACCTAATTAAATTAAGCCAAAAACAAACAGGCTGCAGTTGCTCTTTGGCCAGGTGAAAGTGGCATCCACTCCAGCTGAGACCTTTCACAAACACACAAAAAAAAGTGTTCGCGGTCATAAAAACCACCAGTTCGATAGAGAATTTAGTTTTATTGTGAAAGACTGTGGAAAATAAATAAAAATAAAAAATAAATAATACATGTATAAACAATTTATGCTCAAATTTTATGGTCGAAATAACATTCAAAAATTAAATGCAAATAGTAATAGGAAACATAAAAAAGTGCCATAAAAGCTGCAACTCAATAATATCTTTCGTATGTTGAGTCTCATGCATATTACTATTATTATAATTTTTATTAGCCAGCATTTCTTATGTCTAAAGGTATAGAAATTGTTATACAACTTTTATAAGATATCAAGTTCTTAAGTTTGCTCTTAAAACTAACCATGACTGCATTAAACATCGCTATAAAAGAGTGTTTGTTATTAACATGTTCGCTCTCGTCAGCGTTAAGTAATCTTGTCACACGTCAATTCGAATCTCTCAATTCCATTTACAATGTAAATGCTGAACACATATTTTTTTAATCAGAGAAACCTCAACTCTCGAGTGAGCCAAAAATAACATGGCAACATGGGCAAATACAAGTATTAATAAAAACTGAAAAACTGAAATTAAAATTTGTGTTTTCCTTTTCATTTTTGCTATTTCCATTTTGTTTTTTTGTTTCCTTTTTTTTTGTATTTGTGTATTTGTGTGTTGCGCTGCTTTTGCGAAAATTGTTTCAGTTTTTCGCGCTGCCATCGTTGTTGTAAATTGTAATTTGAAAAACATCACCGCAAACTGTCAAAATGCACTGACATTTACAAATTATTTTGCTGGCAGCAGCCGTGGGGTGCCTGCAACACAGCAGCAGCAGCGGCAAATGAAATGAAACCCATTGGCAGCAGCTTTGGGCAGCATGTTGAACGCTGAATGTTGAATGCGGACCGCGTTGCGCGCTTTTTGACGCTTTGAAATGCGAAATGGAAGCGGTCACCGTTAATTTGCGTCAACGGGCTAATAAAGTTTCGTGTCGCCTTTTTGCTTTTGATTTGGCTTTTTGGCATTTCGCGATATACACATGCGAGTATCTATATGTTTTTGGCTATTTGGGGACAGCAACGACGATGACGACGACGACGACGACAAACTTGCCTAATGCATGGCTATAGATACATGCAAAGTATCTTTGACTGCATCTGGCCAGTTATAGCCGTGTCTCTGCGGTATGCCAAATGGCCAACTAGCAAATTAGCCAAGGCAATCACACACATATGAAATGCTGACATTTCAATAGGAGAAGCCAGCAGCTAGAAAGGAGCCTCGTGGATACTTCCGCTGACTGGACAACAACAAAAAAGAGCAAAGGGCCGCATCTGCATCTTTTAGTTCAACTTTGTAGCTGCCTGAGGCTCTTTATAAAATTCCGATTACCCATTAATTGCCTTTGATTGAGCACCTGAGCTGCTGTTGCTGCCGTTGCCGTTGCCGTTGCAACAAAGTATCAATGAACCTTCCTTGCGCCGCGGGCGATGCAACCGAATAAGTGAGGATCGTTTGTCGTTGTTGTTGTTGTTGCTGGTCGTTGCGCAAGGTGCAAACTGGCTGCATAGATTGGACCTGAGACTGAGACTTGAACTGAGCCCTAGCTGTGCCCACATCTGCCTATCTCACTGCCAGGCTGTCTATCCATCCGTCCGTCCGTCTGTCCGTCCGTCTGGTTTATGGGTCTGCGTGCCTAGGAGTGGCCGTGCCTAATAGCAGATGAGTACACAGACGAAGCACGAAGATAAAGCAGCAGTGAGCAAAGCAAGAATACCAACCAAATATGTACAACAACAACAACAACAAAAAACGAGAGAAAAAATGAATTATGATTTGACGGTAGGCATTTAATGGATGGCCATGGATCTTTGACTCGAAAATATTCTCGTTTGGCGCCAACAAATTGACAGCTGTAAGCGTCCGTCTCCCTCTCTCTCTCTATAGCTGCCTCTCTCTCTCTTTCCAGTCACTGCCAAGTTATTCTGCTGGACAGGTGAATGCTATTTAGTTAGAATGCCTTTTGTCTCGCTGTCTGTCTGACTCCGTGTTTCTCTTCTTCTGCTTTTTTTTTCTTCTCTCTAATTGAATTTACTTGCCACGACAGAGCGTCGCATTGTCTTGTGACGTGGCGTGCAATGTGAAAGGAAGTGCAACACCAGCCAGGCAGCTAAGCAGCCACTGAAAAGCATTCAAAATTGGAGCATGACAGCAGAGTTGATGGATAGGTGTTGCATTGTGGTTGACTCGCGTTGAAAGTGCCACACTGAGAGGCAGGTAGAAAGAGAGAGGTGAGAGCTGATCTAGTTGCCAAAGGTCAGAGAGCAGCTCTTAAAGTTGCAAGTGCAAAACAAACTCTAAACAAGTTGGCCAATTAGCTGATGTCTCAGTTTGCGGATCCTTTTACCAGCCAAGTACGCCCACACAGTTCAGATCTCTGTGGGAAGACGCTTGGGCGTTGCAAGTTGCTGTCGTAGTTGTTGTTGTTGTTGTTGCAACGACAATAACAATGGCAATAACAACATGTTTTTGTTTTGGGCTATAAAAATGTTGAAAACCCTAAACACATTTAATGGCCACAAGCAGCTAACTGCTAAATGCTAAAAGGGGCAACACCGCCCACCTATAAGACAGAGCTTATAAACAATGGCAATGCATAAATTTCGTTGCCACAAAGGAGACGAACTGAAAAACTCATTAGGCGCATCGCCTACGAAAACATAAATGCAATAATATTGTTCAAAATTACGAGGCTAATAACATAAATTCCCAACCAGCGACGAGATACGACGACGACGATGTCGATGTAGGAGGAGGAGGAGGAGGAGGAGGCAACCAAATGCAGTTTTGTATCTATGAGATACGCACTGCGCTCAAGTTCATTATGTAGTACGCAGTGTAAGCGCTGGTTGGTCGCGACTTTATCCCAACTTATGGCACAGTAAATATGACCAATAAACATAAACTAGGCGAATTAATTGAGATGGCTAGCGAAAAGGCTCCGCTCGACCAGCATTTTGGAGTACACGGCTCATAAAGCCTTGAAATTATGCATTCTGTAGACACATGTTGCACCTGCAGCACACATTCGGATACATTAGAGTCGCGTTTGGCCAACGCAAAAGTCAAAAGCAGCTACCTGAAACTGAAACAGAAACTGAACAAAAGGCCGCGTTTTTGGCCGAGGCCTCTAATTGAGTTTTGAGAGTCGTTACACTTCATCGCAATGGGAGTAAATTAAACTGTCATTAGTTTACCCTTTGGCACTTTTGTCGCCCCGCTCCCGTTCCCCTTGCCCCTTCTCACCACCTCTCCTCAGCTGGTGTTGCGAACCCGATCCAAACGATCTCAAACATGTGAAGTGGCGCGTTTTTTTTTTTCGTCTGTCTTTTTTTTTGTTATTTTGTGTGTGTTATTTTTTTCGTCTTTCTTTGCAGCCGTAATAATTTTGTAGGTTTTACGAGTGCCGCCAAGACAATTAGGCATTTGTTGTGTGTACACACACATACATGTGTGTGTGTGTGTGTGTGTTGCCAAGTGTGGGCATTTTGTTTAGCGGCTTTTGACGCTTTGATGTGCGCAACTGAAAAACGCGCGCGAGACGCGCGACTCGCGAGTCCGCAACGAATCTAACGCCTTTTCAAAACTTTGTTAGCTACATGGCTTTTAACTTTTTGTTTCGTTGTTGTTGTTGTTGCTGGTAGTGTTAGTGTTAGTGTTATTGTTGTTGCTGCATGCTGAAGATTTATTTTTCCATTATAGTGTGCCGACATCGACTTCGACATCCACATCGACATCATTGTGGGTGTCTGTGCCTTGACACAAGCCATTGGGCCATGACGTGCACAAAACAATAACAACAGCAACACTTAGAAGAACAACACTAAATACAATAGCCACATTTAGCTTGCCATCGAAGATGATTTGTAGAAACTGAATTCTGAGACTTTTGTCTAAGACGCGTGAGAAGAAAGCACTACAGAAAAAAAAAACTGTATTTAAATGCTAGTTTTAATCCATAAACATTTTAAAAATAGAACAACTAAATAGTCGGCACTAAGCGGAATTCTTTTGAAATCTAACCAACTAATTAGCTCGTTGAGCAAACATCCAACGATTCGACGCGTTTTTCACGCATTTCACAAAGCAGCACGTAAATCAATTGACATTTTTTTTCCTTGCCTGCACTTTGTGTTCAAAATAAAACGAAATAGCTATATTAGTTTTCATTTTGTATACGAATACTGCTGCAATTAGCCACGTTAGTTGCGCGTTTCGAAGGCGTTTTTAACCACAGCGAATGCCGTATTCAAATTTCGCATTTTTACTACCCAAATCATTGGCTGGGCCAACGCGTTTTGTTGCGGCCTGTGGCCAATGCATAAAATTGTCCAACACCAAAGTCGTTTGACAGATTGAAGACCAAACTGACTGGCTGACATATTGACTAGCCCACATCAGACAAATCCGCAAGCAGTTTATTGCAGTGGGCCATAAAAAAGGAAGCCACCCAAAAGGCGCGCACAAACTAAGCCGTTATTGTTGTTCTCTTTTTTCTCTTTTTCTGTCGTTTTTGTTTGCCATTTTTATTTTATGACTAAGCTAAAAGTTATAAAAACCACTTTTTAATTCAAATGCGCTACAAAATGTTATAGACCATCAAATGATTTGCATAAACTGTTGTCAAGGCACGTGTCACTCACAAAAAGCACAAAAAGTACAAAACTGCAACTGAAACATAGATTTAAATGGGAACTTCAAATGCGAGTGGATTATAAATTTATATGGCAACAGAAAAAGATTTGAATGTACAACAATATTCTAAATGTAGTTATACAAATTAAGCAAATTCACAGCACATTTTGTTGTTAAGAAAAGGTGTAAATTAAGACAGAGAAATCATTTGAAACATATGAAAAAACTCAACTAATATTTGTTTCAGAAAAGTGTGGAAAAGAATTAAAATATGTTAACACATAGTAAAACAATATTCAAAATGTAATTTGACATTCAGAAAGGTTTTAGTAAAAAGTGTTATTAAATTCAAGATAACATAGATAATCTAATTCTTATCCACAAAAATGTTTTAGAAAATGGAAATGATTAGAATTAGAAGGCAACGCTGGCAATTTTATATTTAAACACTTTAACTATGCAAACACTAGGCAAAGAAAAACAAAATCTTTTTCGCTTTTTTTTCTTGGCTTTGCCTTTTGTTGTTAATGATTCACTTGCCGTTGATATTGTTGATGTTGTTGTTGCTGTTAATGACTTGACAGTAAAGTAGCCTACACAATTTATGGCAAACTTGTCCGCCTACAATCAGTTTTCATTCACGAATAAATGTGAGTGTTTGTGTGTGTTTGTTGGCGAGTATGTGTGTGTGTTTGTGTTTTTAATGCCTTCGTCTAGTTTGGTTTTTTAATTGAAACATTTTTGACCATATTTTCTTAATGATCTGACATGACATGGCGTCTGTTTTTTACTCTATTCATTTATGTGTGTATGTGTTTGCTTTCGACTTTATAAATTTAACGTAATTTTGGCTAATTTAAAACAGCAAACTAAAATACTATACAAATGGCTTTGACATATACTCACACACATACTCTGCTCACATGTATCATTATTATAATTTGTACATTGTGCGCCTTTCTCTATCTCATTTACTCACTTCACCTCTCTCTCTCTCTCTTTCTTCTCGTTTATTGCAGTCGCCAGCGCATACACGAAAAAAAAACAACGCCAACGCCTTTGGGCCACAAGCTGCAAATGCTGGGTAAGTTTTCATTATTGTTGCCTTCAATGTTGTTGCTCTTTCCGAGCACTTTTATAGTCACTTGTCGTTAAAGAAAAAAATGTGTTGAAAATGTTTTTTTATGACACGAAATGAGCAGGGCCATAAAATTGAGCCGAGTGAGCAATATAACGATGTGCCTGCCTTGCGGCTTGTTAAATTCTGCAAATGGCATTTGCATTTCGTATGCAGCAGCCAAACTCAACTCAACTCAACTCAACTCAACCCAAACCCAACCCAAAGCAAACAATATTCCACATCAACAACAAACATCAACGGACACTGAACTGCACTCCACTTTCCACAAACTGTGACTCTTTTGATGTTGTTAAATAAAACACAAAACCATATATAATACAATATGCCCAGTATTATTTACACAATGAGGCATAAATCAGCATTTCAATAAAAAGTACTCAAATAAGAACCGCAAACATACTAAAAATATACCGAAAGACTATTTATGGTATATTTTCACAATACAGTGGCATACACTATGGTATATTAGTAATGTATCAATATACCTCAAATAGTCTTCGATATATTTTCAGTATTTTACGGTATATTAATTTCAGTATTATTTACACAGTGAGGCGTAAATCAGCATTTCAAAATAGTTGTATCAAAAGTACTCAAATAAAATCAGCAAACATACTAAAAATATACCAAAAGACTAATTATGGTATATTTTCACAGTACAGTGGCATACACTATGGTATTTTAGTAATGTATCTATATACCTCAAAGAGTCCTCGATATATTTTCAGTATTTTGCGGTATATTTATTTCATATAATTTCTAGTACTTTTGCTGTATATTAATTTAGTGTATTTTTAAATCAATACTGCACTATTTTGCTTTTATTCAAAAAGTATTTCACATTTTCAAATTCAAACTAAAGATTTTTATTTGTTGAGGACTCTTTTCAATATTAACAATTCTTTTAAAAATACAAGATATCTCTCTTGAACATATAGAGTTTCATTCACCGATTCGCAATTTATGACTTCATTTAATTTCCCATAAATATCTTTAGCGCTGCCAAATAAAATCCAATTACATTCATAAAACAAAATTATTTAAAAGTAATCCCACAATTATATGGTTATTTTTGAGAGATTTGCAATCAATCAATGCAGATACTACAATTATGGCTGGTGTTGAATTTGCAACGATTAGCGCAACTACAATTATATTCGATGGTTTATTTTTAAGCATTTGACCTTAGCTCACATTGATTGACCTTTAAGACTGTTATCATTTGATTGATGATTGCGCTGTTGTGCGCCACTGTTGTTAAGCTGTGGCAAGTTTTGCTTCTGTTCAACTTTAAACCTTGCCAAATTGAAAGAAGAAGGCAAAAACAACAGCAATCGAGAGAAAAAAAAGAGTATAAAGATAACGACGCAGATAAAGACTACCATAATGCCAACTAATTGAATTGATTTATGCATGTCGCGCATTTTAATGAAGTATTTTCCCGCTGCTTCGGTCACTTCAACGATTTGATTAATTTGAATTTATTTAGTTTCGATATTTGTTGCCATAGCATAATTTTCGTTTTTTGCTCTATCAATTTCAATGATGATGGCACATTATAAGTTTCATCTGTGTTTGTCCGTTGTCTGTTTTGTGTCCACACTTGCTATTATTTATTTATTTATGCATAGCCCAGACTGAAGACTGAAGACTGTTGCCAGCTGAGTCAAATAAGAGAGAAAAAGAGAGAGAGAGAGACAGGATGGAGACGTAGGTGGCAGAGCGAGTTGAAGAAGGAGGCGGAATTGATTTATGCCTGGCACTTTTTATGGCCATTTTGTTGGTAATTTATTAACAAGCTTGTTAACAACGTCGTCTGGCCAATATGCAGATGCAGATACCAAAAAACTTGCAGTCTCAGAGTCTCAGTCTCAGAGTCTCTCAATGTGAGGTTAAAGGCCATGGCTGTTGCAGTGGAGTAGCTGCGAAATGGCAACAGCAGGTGGCTTACAGGCTTGTCCGGCATATTTATAGAAAGTTTTATGGCCAAGAGGCCTGCACACCTGCAGTTGGCAGTCAATTTGAACAAAAGCGCGCACTCTTAAATATTTAAACAATAATTTAAAGAGTCGCAGAGAATGGGAGAAGTGCGATGTGTAGTTCTTCAGTTCGATTCTCCGCATTCACATGATTTGTTTGCACAACCGCGTGCGCGGTAGCCAAGTGGAGTCAAGTGGCCAACTTGCTTAAAGTTGGTAGTTAGCAGTTGGTAAAGTTGGCAGTTGCCAGTTGCCAGTTGCCAGTTGGCAAGTTGGCCAAGGGAAGGGCCAACGATTGCTGCTTAAATATTCTAAATATTTGCTAAATAATAGTGAAGACAGCAATCGGAGTCGAACCAGTGGCAAGAGGCTAGTGAAGCGTAGGCAAACATGGCCCATGGCTGATGGCTGATGGCTGATGGCTGATGCCTGATGGCTAATGGCAGTTGCTTTTGGCCCGTTTAAATAGCGGCTACTATTTGCGTAGCAAAGTGTACCCAAGACCCAAGCGACAGGCAGACAACACACACACTCACACACACACACACAGTTTTGACTGGCTGTCAAAAGACAGACAGAAGCCACTGTCGATATGGCCAAGTACTTGAGCTTTTAAGAGTTTTATGTTTTTACTTCACAAACTTTTCATTTCGTTGGGGTCAAGTTAAACAAAGAGACAGAGAGAGAGATAGATCAGACTGTTATGCTAATGGCTATCGCTCGATTTGAGTTGAGCCGAGTTGAGTTGACTAACTGATTTATCAGTGCAACAATCTAATTTCAATTGTGTAGCTGAGCAGCTAAACGAATGGCTCAACGGCTTTAACGACTATCGGCTAACGGCTAGCGGCTAACGGCTTTAGGCCAACTGGCTTTGGACCGTCGTGTCAGCGGCAGCGCCAAGTTGTCAACTTAATTTACAGCTAACATGTGAGCTACAAGTTCGCGGCGATTGAGCAAGCGATAAAAAGTATTAATTTCATAGCTCGATGCAATTAACATAAACCGGACAGAGAGACTGAATCGATAGTTATAAATATGCAAATATGTTTGGCTAAATAGTTCAGATTACCAAGAGAGAATGCAATAGTATCTTTTGAGTATCGAGATCTTGCAGATACATTTTGTATCTATTGGTAATATTTCTGTTATTGATACGAATGCAGTTTTCATGCGGCACGAGCGCCGAGCACCGAGCGTCGACATTTGGCTGACAAATGCGCTGACGTGTTTGACTAAATGGCAATGCACCGCAACACTTGCCAGACACTTGGCAAGTGCCAGAGAGGGGGCGCCATATATAGTATATACTACTAACATATATAATGCTTGAAATCGAGAAAACGTATCATCAATTGGCATGCATTTGCATAATTGGAAGTGAGTTGCTCAAATGCCACCGCAGCCATAAAAATCACAAACTAAAGGTTAGCATATTCAGAATGATAATGGAATCGATTAATATAATTCGAATGCAACACACACACATACACACAGAAGCGCACACTTTGCAGCTTAACGCACACACTCTCAATGAGGATATCACAACGGAAATCTTAAATCTAAATATTTGAAATCAAAAATCAGGTTCACTCGAAATCAGGTTAACAAATCACAAGCACACACAAAACAATATTCCCCCGAAAATATATAACGAGCACATAAAAATCGTATTCAAAATACATTAATTTTTACAGCGATTCGAACTATAAATATGCCAATAAATTGCCACAATATATAATCATAAATAAGTATTATTATCGACATATCCCATCCCATACTCATCGCCCAAGATCTCCTCCATTCATTCTCGGTGATGTTTTTTGTATCTTTTGTTTTTTGTCGAAGACTCAACTTGAGAGCTGTCTTATGCCATTTCAAAATCGAAATACGCGCACTTTCCGGCGAAATGACAAAATTGAAAGCCTCGACTGTAGACAACACAGTCATAAAGTTGACGTGCATAGACGGTTGAGACTAAAAGATACTCATTAATATGACTATATGACAGCAGGAAATGTATCTAACAGGCAGAAGGAAGTTGTTTTAGATGACAATCTAGTATATTTTGAGCTTTATTGCATATTTCGATATACTAAGAATGACATTCGGTATATTTTAGTATTTATGCGGTATATTATTCGGTATATTTTAAGAATTCAAAATGTGTAGTACTTCATGGTCTTTGGTATATTTTAGTATTTTATTGTACAATATTTGGTATATTTTAGTATTTCTGCGGTATATTATTCGGTATATTTTAAGAATGTGTAGCGCTTCAACGATATACCAAATATGGACTTCGGTATATTTTAGTATTTTTATTGTATGGTATTTGGTATATTTACTGTTTTGCTTTTACTTAAAATGTGAAGCGAGTATTTCAAAGTCGAGCACACTTGGCTGTAGCCTTTTTACTTTTTAGACTTCATATAGAACTAATAAACGCATTTAGTGTATTCTATATTTTTATCATGCATATCACCATTATCGGCACATTCAACTTTTCTATACACGTATTCGAGGGTATCCATATTTTATCAAGTGTATGACTCGCACTTCAGAGCCCGACAAAAGCGACAACAGCAGCAGCAACAACACAATCGATAAACAATTTCAATAAATCGTGCTAGTACAATAAAAGTAAATTAAACGCTTTTGGTTGCCGCGCTTCTGTCGAGTTGTGTCTCAATTTGCCGGACCGGTCAGTTCCAGTTGCCAGTTGTGAGTTGCCCATTGTCAGTTGCCAGTTGAAATATTCACGTTCATTGCCAGTGGCCAGATCTGTGATGAGGTGCCGCAATATGCGTAAGTTAAGTGCCCAAACGTGGCCCAAAGGAGGCAGCCGCAACAACGTCAACATCAACTTGAGCTCTTCACACAATTACATGGAAGCTGCCAAAAACCAAAAGAAAAAAAAGAAGCTGAAGAAGAAAAACAACGAACAAAGAAGAAAAAAAAAAACTTTCTACATTTTGTCGGCTCAAGGGCTAACCAAAAAAAAGAAAAAATAAAATACAATAACAACAACAAGTTTGAGACCCTTTTTGGCTTTTTATCTTTTGCTGGGGCGTCAATGAAATGCAAATGCTTAGCCTGCTTCTTCTCCTCGTTGTTTTTGGCTGCTTATCAGAAATCTATTGGCCAAAAATGTTGGCCAGATAAGCAGCGGCCTTTCTCTTATTTCGTGTTGCTCCCTTTCGGCTGGTTTTGCGTCCGTGTTGCTATTAAGCCATAAAACGCATGCAAATGAAGGCGTTGAAATGCGCATGGCCAAGCCAACAGCAAAGGAACTCGCTTTGTGGCTTCAGTTCTGGGCCATTTTGCGCCTGCTTAAAGGGCGCAAAAACTAACGCGCTTTGCCTGCAGATGAGAAGGCGACGAACACAGAGCAGTGCAGAGAGGAGAGTGGTGTGTGGAGAGGAGAGGAGCGGGGCAGCTGCCGTCTGGTTGCAGTGGCAGCTTTGCTGGGGGTAACTCGACTGTTGTGCCACCGGCTGACTGGCAATTAATTATGGTCATAGCTTCAGCTCAGTGGCTGACTGGCTGCCTGGCTGGCTGGCATATGTTTATTTACTTAATTTACTTAATGACACACATAACAGAGCACAGCAACAACAACAGAATGTATCTCAAAGATGGGCACGAGTCGCGCACATTTGGGTGAGGTCATCGTGGTTCTATAAAAGCATTTGTATCTCGACGTCTCCCTCTCCATTCTCTATGTGTGTTGTGTCTAATAAATAACATTATTAATTACCAGTGCAATTAACTATAAGTACACCAACATTCGAGCGAGGGACGCAGCGGCGACCCCAAGGCGACAAAGCAGAAGACGACGCCTCAATTTCATCTCATAGATACACACACACACACACTCGCAGTTTGCTGCACTTTGTGACCCAATTTGAATTTTTCACAAGTTTCTTTCTCGCAGTTATTAAGGCAAAATTTTATATTTGTTTTTAGATCGCACTCGTTAAAGTTCTCGCAGAGTTTGCGTCTTCGTTCTTGTGTTTTTTTTTCCTTTTTTAATGGTTCATTTCGTCTCATATTGAGTGATATATGAATGCATTAATCTTTGTTTATGTTTACGATCATATGTTATGGGCGCGTGAGTTGTCTCTGAGTTGTGCTCTGTGCTTTTGAGTATCGAGTTTTATGCAAAACGTTGCAATACGATCGCTTATGTTATTATAACAGGAATTAGGCATATGCACGATTTATGCCAGCTATATAACGTCGTTTTATAGAGCTGAGCATAGATATTAAGTTAAAGATTTGCCCCTTGAAATGATTTACAGCTGCAGTTAAAAGAAAGTTCAACTTAGACGAACAAAAAGATACCTTTTGTCAAGAAAATAGATAAAAATGTATTCACAAAAGTATATACTCTAATATATATGCGTATCAAATTTTATAGATGTACGAAGTTAAAGATTTGAAGATTAAAGAATGCTTTAGTTAGAAGGAAAGTTCCTTTTTGTCAAGCTGTTGCAAGAAAACATTATCACAGTCTTTTGAAAATAAAAACTATACGCAAAACTATGTTATATATTCAATATACATATGAAATTTTATAGATCTGCGAAGAATTTAAGTTACAAATTTGCTGTTTAACGTGAGTATAAATTAGACTTAAGAGAAGAAGATACTTTTTGTATCTTTGCAGCACTTATTAATCATGCAGTTGCCAGATAAAGTTTTCAACAAAATTGTAAACTTGAAAATGCGCCAAGATAAAAATATATACAAGATTTACATATATAGATAGATATAGAAGGTGTTAGTGTGCATCTTTTGTTGTCTGTTCTGTTGTGTTGTGTTCTAGGAACATTGCTTCATTAATCTTTTGGCTTTTCTCTTGTTTCGTGCTGCTTGTTACGCTTTAAATATTGAAACTGTCAAGTGCATAATCATCTGCCTCAGCCAAAGACAAAGACAAGAACAACAACAACTAAAATTACAGGGCAACTAAAAATGTTTCAAACATTTAACCCGAACTGCAGCAGAAGCAGCAAAAGGCGAAAAACTTGACTGCTCCTTGTCTGTTACTGCTTAGACTCGAATGTGTTCTGTGCTCCCCTTTTTTGGTTTTTGGTTGCCTTGCGGCTTGCACTCGTCTGCTGCTGTTGCTGTTGCTGGCTGTGTCACAACGCTTAATCTTTATTAATTACAGTGGAATAATAAGGCAGCAACGACAGAGAGATAGATGGCTGGCTGACTGGCTGGCTGGCATAGAGCTCTGCTCATGTGGCATGGCGCATAGTTTGGCAGCCGCCAGACAACAAGGAGAGTCCCATGCCAGGTCCGTCAACTGATTAATGCCGCAGCCAAAGAGCCAACATGCCACATGCAACACCAACTTTTGGCTGGTGGAATTTTAGCTAGGGTTTTTGTTTGCTTTGCTTTTGGTTTTCTCGGTTTTCGGTTTCTGTTTCTGTTTCTGTGTTTCTAGCTTTTGACTTTTGGGAGCAAGTGCGTTGTAGTTAGCATACGTGGCGTGGCATTCATCAACGTACAACGTACAACGCACAACGCACAACATTCAACGTTCAACGATGGCGTCAACAAATGCCCTCCACATGCAAAACAAGACTCCGAACGCTGCCAAATGCACAGCGGGTCGTCGAGAATAGAGGAAAACGGCATATAAAAGGCGGCAAGGTAAAATTAGATAGCGGAGAACGCGGCTATAAAAACCATTTGATCCTTTTGTGCGACGCACCGCACCGCACCGCCTGTTGTCGACCTTTTTCTCTCTTTCTCTGTCGCCTAATTACGCCTCTATTTTGGGCTAATCAGCAGCATTGACCCCGACCCCGACCCCATCCCCTTAGAGGACAAGGGTCAGCTGCCGTTGTCGTTGCTGCTGCTGTTGTGGCATGTAAATGAGGCAGCTGTAAGTGAAGCGAGAGTAACAAAGTTGCAGCTAAAATAGTCTCGAATGTTTCCATCTCCGATTCCTATTCCGATTGTCAATCAGTTTTCGGGTGCTGTGCAAATATTTGTCAGCATTCTGCGGCCGTTAGCATATTTGCACTTCAACTTAATGCAAATGGAAATAAATGTTTGAGAGCAGCAGCTCAGCAATTAAATATGCGCATAACTGTTGATAATCATCGAATCAATATGCTGACAATTTTCTCACGCACAAAACTCTCTTCTTCTTTTTTTGTGTTGTATCTATCAGATACGCCAGTCGCTCTACAGGACAATGACATCAACATCATCCACAGCATCATCATCATCATCATCATCATCATCGTCATCGTCTTCATCGTGTCGGGGTTCAGATCGAGCGCATGAAGTCAACGAGGCTTAGAAGGGGTTCGAAAATTAAAAGCAGACCAACGAAAAAAAAAAGAAATGAAAGGAAGGGAAAAAGGATTTGTAATTTGAATTTTAAATAGACGTCGCGGCAGGAGCAGTAAAAGTTGCCTGCCTGCTTGTAAATTGTATTTACTGCTGAATTAATTTCGAACATTTATTTTCATTTCTTTTTCCCATTTTCTGTGCATCGATTTCTAAAGGAAATCGCAGTCATCCAACAACTCTTTTTTTCTACTTGCCATCTCTATCCCTCTCACGTGTTTGCTTAGGTTTCTCTATTAAAAAGCAAAACCTTTTTTTATATATCGCTTATATTTTTTGTCCATTCGTTTTTCGGTGTTTTCTTAAAAGTTTCTGACAGGCGCAGTCATATGTAAATATATGCTTGAGAAGCCCAAATGAAGGCGAGTCGCGTCTCAAAAATAAAAAGGGTGTGGCCATATCGAAAGGGCGCAAAGACTCAAGACTCAAGACTCAAGACTCTAGAAGCAAAACACAACTCGCAGCTGCCTTTTAGCTCGGATTTCAATTAATAATTTCCAATGAATGTAACGGTCACAAAAAATCTAGGAGAGTCATTAAGCTACTCAATTGATAAATATATCTTTGTAATTAACTATTAGATTATTATGAAGTCATTTCAGTTTTGTAGATATATTTTAGTTGCATTTCTGACTAATAAGTATTTTGTCAGAATGCAAAGGAGTGTGCTAAAAGTTTAACACAAGTCATAATATCTCCAGGAAGAATGTTCATGAGATGACACGAACTTTGCCAGAAGTCATAATAACTAATTGAGAATGATTCATTTAATAGATAAATATAATTCAATAAAACTATTAAACTATCATGGATTCATTTCATTTATGTGGATGTCTTTTAAATATATACATTTCTGACTAACAAATACTGTGTGAGAATAAACAAGAATTCCCCAGAAGTTAATCAGAAGCCATAGTAACTGTATGAGTATCATTCAGATACTCAATTGATGAATATATGTCGATTTAACTATTAAACTTTAATCGAATCATTTAATTTTGTTATGATATCTTTCAAGTTGCTAAACTTAATATATAATTTGTCAGAATGCGAAAGAGTTTACCAGAAGCTTACTATAAGTTAACGGAATCAATTAAGCTACTTAGTAAGCATAATTCGAATTAACTATTAGATAATAGTTAATTCAATTCAATTAAAATAATTGAAAAAGTCATTTCTAACTAAAGCAACTACATAAATGCAGCAGTTTTATTTAATAATAACTGCTTTATCATTTGTTCTTAGTCAGCTAGAATTTACAATTGAAATGCTTAAATTATGAATTCAGTTGAAAGTTGAATTGTAACTCGCAAAGTTGAATTGAGATTATTTACTAAAAGCCTTTAAAATAAGTGAAATTGCGCAATTTCTAAGGTTTCGCCTACTGTGCAGTTCAGTTCAGTTGAGTTGAGTTGAGGGAATCAATTTAGTTTCGTGTGTGTGGCCTTTGAAGGGATTATCCTGGAGCCAGGCAACGCCCAAGTCCTGTTAGCAGCTCCTGCCAACTGCAATTGCTTCGAATTGCTGCAAAATGCTGAATTGCAGCAATAATATTGCAACTGACATCGATATGTGCCATTTGATTTGCATAATTCTAGCAGTCAGCACACAAAACGCAGGACGATGACAAGGACGAGGTTTGTGCCTAACCCTTCTCCTGTGTGCCCATCCCAAAAAGAGACAGAGTGGTGCGAGAGAGAGAGAGAGAGAGAGAGAAGTTCTGGGCAGGACCTGGGCAACTCGATTCACTCGATGAGTGAACAGCTTAAGCTGCCAACAGCCGCGCCCCCTTTTTTGTTGTATCTCGTTGTCGTTGTCGTTGTCTGTTTGCATTTTTGCAAATTCATCGATAATTGGCAATTTGAAATGGCAACAACAGAGACAACAGACAAAGGCGCGACGTTTGTGTCGTGTGTGTGTGTTTTATACCCGGGGTTGCTTTTCTGACTCTTTGACTTTGCCTTTGCCTTTTACCCCTCGAACGTGTGCGAAAAAGGAAAACAACAAAAAAAAAGAAAAACAATATCGGGTTATGTCAAGGGCGCATTGCATTTTGGCAAACAACAATAAGCGATCACAACAAACCTCTCATAATGCCAGTCGATAATAACTTAATGACGTTTTAATTGCACACAACAACAAGTTAATTAAATTCATTGTCCCTCTCTCTGTATGTGTGTGTGTTTGTGTTTTAGGTCCGCCAGTCAAAAGCAATTCCAATCAATGCCAAATTCGATAACTTGTTGACGGTCGCCAAAAGTGTTGTGTGTGTTGTTGTTGTTGTCTGCACGGTGGCAGCAATTAGTGTCAGGCATTTAATTGCCATACAAAAGATATATAGAAATTATTAAAAATGCATTTAAAAAGCAATACGAATCGAAACGAATCGAGAGATGAGTTGACTTTGAGATTGAATCAAGTCAAGTTTTGTGGAGCTGCATAAGACCAACAAAACCGGACGCAACTTAAGCCCCAAAATGCGAGAAGCCATAAATCGTTGATAATTATTTCACAATGCGGAAAAAATGTCGAGATATTGAAACATTCTCAATTGCACTGACAACTTGTATGACTTTAAGTTTGATACTCGTATTGAGACTTCACTTTCGGGACGCTGTTAAAGTGGTTCCGAAACTCTAACACAACAGACAAATTAATAGCCCACGTCTTGTTGGCAAATGAAATCGATTTGTCTAACATTTCATAGTTGATTTTTTTCGTTGTTGCTGGCAGATTACTTGAAGTCATGATAGATAGACAGAGCCATAGAGATACACAGATATGTATGTTACTTGTTGTAAGACTCGCAATCGAAACATGATCAGATTATTTGATGTATAGTATAAGTTTTTTTTTGCTTTACAGACTTCATGTGTAATAATTTCTAATGAGAATCTTTCGTTTTCAGCACACAAAACTGGCAGAAACTCCTCTTTCGAAGGTAAGCAAAACTACAACACAACAGAACACAACACAACACAGAAAAAAAAGGGCAAAACGCCCCAAAGTGGCAATAACAAAGAGAACAAACATTGCCAACTTTTAGTTTAGTGAAGAGGGAGTGAAGAGTGGGCAGTTCTAAGAGGGGGGAGAGTACTCTTTGGGGGCTTCGAGTCGAGTCTTGGACCTGGTCGACGTCTCGGCGAAACTCTTTCAAGTTTTTTTGACAGCTGCTGTCAAATGTTGAAAGCAAGCCAGGCCCCAGCCCCATATATATGTAGAAGCGAGAGAACAACCATACAGAAATATCTAAAACAAGTCAGCCACAGCTACAGCTACAGACTTGGCCAAGAGTCAGGCATAGAGTCAGTCATGGCCATGGCCCAAAGTGCCCCCAAAGTTTGTGGCCTCCCGCCTCTGTCTCTCTCTCTCTCTCTCTCTCTGTCTCTCCACACTCGCATATCGGAGAACATCTCTATACGAATACACAACATTCTTATAGCCTTCTTTAACTCTCTAAGCAAACTTTTCAAAAATGAAACCAAAACAAAAAGCAAAACCAAAACGAAAACAAAAAAGCAGAAGAAAAGGAGAAAAAACAACAGCAACGAAACATAAAACAATAAAACGATTTTATAGTTTTCATGCACGAAGTCCACGAAATGAAAAATTCTACAATTTAAACTGACATTTAAATTGATAGTTCAAGAGATGCACACGACAGATACCAAGCTAGAAAGAGAGAGGAAGAGAGAGAGAGAGGGATTGAGAGAGAGAAACATACAAAACGAAACGAGACAGCTACTAAGAGAGGAGCGAAAGGGGAACGAGAGGGAGCAGCATAAGCTGAAAAGTATATACTCATATATGATGCCATATAGAGGCGTGGCGGAAGGGGCAGACACACACACACTCGCAGCTGCTGCAATGGGTGACGTACTACAAGTTGTTGTTGCGGCTGCTGCTGCGGCTTTTGGCGGCTGATGATGATGCTGCTGATGTTGCTGCTGATGTGCTGAGCTCCCCATTGTTGTTGCTGTTGCTGTTGCTGTTGCAGTTGTGGTGGCAACAGCAAAATAAAAACAAGTAAGAAAGCTACAGTCGAGTGAGCTCGACTGTGAGATACCCGCTACCCATAGTAAAAAAAAGAAATCTGGAAAATGGGCCCAAAATTGATACTGTAAATTAAAGTCTATTTTATTCTTGCGTATTATAAGTATACTAATTTTATGATACAATATTAATGTTATTGAATACAAAATTGGTTTTTGAAATATGTCGCCGCTCGAATCAGCTCCTGCTTCAATAAAATACTTTTAATTTATTAAAGCAAGACCCAGGGAACACCACGAGGAGGCCATTAAATATAATGGGGTCTTTTTCGAAATCTAATTTCGGCAGACCTACGAGTCGACTTGTGCTGTGTATAAACAACACCATTATTCCCCAAAAAATTGTTGTATATATAAAATCATAATTAATATAAATTAAATTTATAATAATAATGAACAAAAAATTTTGATTTCAAGGACTAAAATTAAAATATTTAAATTAAATTAAATTAAATTAAATTAAATTAAATTAAGTGCAAATACTTTTAGGAATACAAAAAAATCTAAACCTGATCATCAATGCTAACTAAAACACCACTATGATAGCTATAAATTGTCTCATATGTGCGTGCTGTGGCTCTGTTATCCCTAATATTTGAGCACGCCCAATCAATATGTGTATCATAATTGGTTGTGGACGTGTTCAAATCTAACAAAAATCTAAAACTATTAGCTGCCAAAAAATCGAAAACCCTTCTACAATTACTAGATAGCTCCCGTAAACAAAAATTAAAATCTCCTAGCACTACACTACTGCTATCCAAAAATGGAAATCCCTGAAATAAATTTTCAAACTCAGTTTCGAACTTATCCGGAGGATATGTTGGACTTCTATATATAATGAGGAATCCTAAAGACTTATATTTAAACACTGCATACTCGAACACTGCGGAAGCTAAATTATTGGGGTCAGAATAAAATCGTCCGCTTGAGCAGAGACTAACATTCTCAAAAACTTGGTTTTTAGCGAATATAAGAATGCCTCTCTTTGGACGAGATCCACTAGAAGTCGACTGGCAATCAAGACGAATAGCACAACGGTAGCCAGGAATATCATACGATTCATTGGAATATGTTGAAGCCTCAACGAAGAATAGAAATTGAGACTGGAGCATTAACTGATCGGAGCAAATATCAGTAATGTGGCAATGTAAACTTTGTGTATTATGGAATACAGCATTGATTTTAGAATTGTCAAAGAGACAGCTGAAATGGGAATTTAACAATTTTGTGGATCTTAAACTGGCAAGCTCTTGCTCTACCACTGACTTACGGTCAGCTTTCGGGGGCACAAATTGCCCAACAATAAAGAGGCCAGCCGCACTTGTGGCTCTACTACAAGCTACATACAAAGCTTCCCTTTGCATACCAGGAGTTGTGTGGACCACCACGTTGGTATATGTAGCACCCTGACTTTTATGAATAGTTATACCTTCTGCAGGTACAACTGGAAATTGTTTGCGGTCAATAGAAACTTGCTCATTTGAATGGTATTGAAAACTTTTCACAGTTTTCTGAACAGGGTCCAAGAGGGTTCAGCACGATGAGTGCACCTAGATCGAGCATTAGTTCCAACACTTTCATCTAAGAATTTAATCCAAAGAACATGCGGGGAGTTGGATGTGTTAAAACCTATTTCCATAAGAATACCTGAAGCTCCATTAACAAGACCATCTGCAGTATCTATATTGACCGTCATCATGTATTTAGCAGTGGTTTTCAAAATAAGGGTTGTGCAAAGCCCTTGAGTTTGAGATGTTTTGAAATCCTTTACGGATTCCAAGCATCTGGACTTAGCTTCTGAGTTAAGATGTGCAGCTTTAATTGAGTCAAGAGCAGTGGAAATGAACTGCTCCGTAGGTATCGAGTTTAACTTAGCAGTGTTAAAAATATTTGTATCCTCATTACGCAAAACAAATGAATGGCATCATTAGGAAATTGGTCTAAGACCGAAACTCTAGCTCTAAGTAAATTAATGTCATTTATTGTCATTTGACCGGATGCCATGTTATTAAGCGCTAGCGCAAATGCTTGATCGTCTCGTTGTCGCATAATCTCTGTGAGCTCAAAAAACTTAAAAATATCCCACAAAGCAGACCCAAATATAGCACTGTATGGATCATGCGACGATGTAGTGGATTGGAAAATCCATCGATCTCCTACGGGACGTAGTTGTCTGAGATCGCCAAAACAATTACTGAAATTCCTCCAAATGAGGTTTCCCTGTTAGCAAAAATTTGCTTAAGACGAGCATCTAAGTGAGATAACATTTTGGCACCGACCATTGAGATTTCATCAATAATTAAAAGCTTAAGATCTATAAACCTTGAGCGAAGTGTATTCAGTAAATCTGCACCTAAATCTTTAAAGGAGGACCCGGACTGATTCACTGGAAGTGAGAACATGGAATGCAGGGTTGAACCTCCAATTCCAAAAGCTGCTTTACCCGTGGGAGCACACAAAAGTATTTTAGCAGAGGTGGGGTCACAACCTGGCCTACTATTATATAGTTGCGAAAGGGAATGGAAAATAGCTGAAATTAATCTACTCTTGCCAACACCTGCTCCGCCTCCTACAAACTCATAAAATATTTTGTTTTCTTTAGCATTATGCATTACATGCGTGAAATAAGTTTTTTGCTTAAGATTCAAAGATTTAACTATGCTTGCTAAGTCATCACGTGACATAATTGGCGGGAGCTTAATAAGTCGGATGACATTGTCCGAATCTTCTGAAACATTAACGGCATTTAAGTCCAAAACATTTACTTGAGAATTTATTTCAGGGATCGCCAAAGCCCTAAAATGATTATCTAAACTATCTGACTGATCCCGTTCTTCAAAATTTCCCTCAGCTTCTATGGCCCTTCTAAGCACGTCTTCTAAATCCTCTAAAACATTATATTTCCTATACCTAAATCCAATAGATTCTAAGTTTGCTGCATACACGCTTTCACAATTAATACTAAGCAAATCTACCTCTTCATCCCTCCACGGAAAAAATAACATTAAAAGTTCCCTAAAATAGTTCTCTCTGTCAGCATTCAGATTAAACTTCCTAAACCTAATAATTGCTGGTTTGGTCCGTTCCCTAATGAAGCCACTACCATCACGAAGAGCCTGAATTGAATTTCCTAGGACCTCGTTTTCTCCATCACCACCGTCATCTGCATCTTGACGCGCTGACCGACAGGATTTCGCAAAATTATAATTTGCAGCAAAATCGGCTCAACACAGGCCTTCGAGACTATCTGGCCGCTGAATATAATGATCCAGCATTCCCAAAACATAAATATCGGTGGAATCTTCATTCATATTTTGGAGCTGTTGTCTAGATTTGAGCATTCGAACTCTGTGCTCTGGTCGTGACGTATTTATATAAACTTCTGCGTTGCTAGTCTCAGACAAACGCATTCCTAGACAACAGTAGGCGGCTTCCTGAGCAGAAATCTCAGTGCCGGAGATAAATTTGTGGCCAATATGTTGCAGCTTTTGTTTAATGCTGAAGTTGCCTCTGTGAATCTCGTTCACTGCTTCACGCATTAATTTGGAGATTCCTCTTTGGGATTTGTTGATATAATTAATTATATAACTGCAACAGGCATAGAGATCCAATATGAACTGAATATCCATATTGGCCCTTTGCATTGAGAGAATATGTTTATTGTAAGCGTTAACTTTAATGGCTGCAAATGTTCTCTTCAGAAATATTTGGGGCTTTTTCAAACCAGATCTCAATGCATATTTATAGTCCTCGTAGCTGAGGTTTAATTGTTGATGAGATAGGAAATTCTCAAATATGCTTAATTGACTTATTGAGTCAGAATCAAATGGGAAATTTAATAGAGATTGAACTTTTTTCAAATTTTCTTGATGAAGAGAAATGTTTTCAGAGTCTTCAGCCAATGGCTGAAGAATTTCTGTTTGTGGCATGGGAAAATATGGAATACCGAAGCGACAAATAGAGTTACCCCTCACTTCACGCATACAAGAATGCCCGTGATTGTGCTTCTGATATTCAATATACTGAGCTAACTCAGTATCAGTTACATCTGTGGTAATGAATTGGTCAATAAATGAAATGACTGAGGCTATAGACAATTCATTTTCAAAGTCCACAGAGGGAGCATCTTTCAGCCAAAACATGCCATGAATATGAGGCGAACCTCGCTGTTGGAATTCAACACGCCAATAATACTTGACAACGGGATGATTTTCGAAAACGCCCCCCTCCCTCTTCATAATTGTTAAAACCTGACGATATCTATAATCAAAATACCTTGCACAAGTTACAGGATCTGACCTAATCAAACGAGCCTTTTCACTAAAACTAAAATTCGAAGCTTCTTCTTCTGTAACTTGCTGCCTATCTATATTCCCTTCAATAAAACTAATAATTCCGCCCACCGTGTCTCAGCAGCTGACAGAGTGATGAAAAGGTTGGTAGACCGAATTGTCGAATCATCGCCATTACCTTTTTCTTTTCTGCTTCCCAGTGAGCAGGAGACGTGCGAACACCCTTCAGGACCCTATAGCCTTCATCGTGGCGAATAATACTATCTATATGCTCATCGTTGAGAGCGTTAGAGGCTGTAATGGCACGTGAGGCGCTTTGTTTTCTTAAGCAAATTGTAATATTACTACGAATTTGGATCAGCTCTAACTTCTTATAATTGAATAATAATTTGTCAATACGACAACCTCTCCTATCTACATTTCGAAGCTCAGATTTTATAATTGCGGAAAAGCTAAGGGGACAAGTTCTTTTTATGCCAGCATAAATTGTAGGAAATGCCAACTCTTCCGAGTCAGCATCGAGAATCATATCTAGGGGTCGTTGGCCTTCGCCTGGAGCCAGGGTGATTCTCTGCATGGCAGCGGTGTCTATCTGATTATTCTCAAGCAGTGTTTCTTGACCCCCAGGATTGAGCTCCTCTATCTCAGCATCATCCTGATGTGCTGGATTTTCAATTCTTCGCTCAAGTCCTCCACAAATTCTGCGTCTGCTTGAGATGCTATGAAGGGAACAGTTTCAGTTGTATAAGTAGACAACCACTGTTCATTTAAAACTACACTATGTTTTCTGTAAAGTTCTGTATTCGCTAAATACCTAATTGCGTCAGCTATTCTTAAGGGTCTTATGGTTTCGGCCATGAAATCATGGCTATATTCCATTCTACGCTTGAGGTGGAGCTGTACGACCTCGGCTTCATGAAAAGCCCGTGGGAGGGATGTTACGATGTTACTTATGGGTATTGGAACATTAACTACAGCTCCTTTAATTGCACTCTGACGCTCATGACCTAAAGACTTTATAATCATAAATGGAAGACGAGGAGAAATGAGGCGTTCCTCTAATGGAGTGAGGCCTTTAAGGCAATCAGGTAATTGGGGGAAATCTAGTCCATTTGAAATGGAAGTTTTTGGTTTAACACCAGATCTAATTTTGCGGCAACATGTTTTGCAAAAAGTTAAGCAACCGTCAGATGAAGGAAACTGACGCTCAACATCGAAAATCTCCGCAGAAAACTCATAATTGTCTTCAATTATGGTTCTAGGTATCCTACTTACTTGATGAGGAAACCAGAGACCTTTACAAGAAAGGCAAATTTTGTTGGGGCCCAACTTGACAACTCTATTAAAATTCTCAATCAGAGCTTCTATTCTAGTGGGTCTGGGTGAATTCTCTTCCTGAAGACTATTCGCACGTTCCTCTCTATTATGGGCAGCATTTCGACGGTTTTCTGCTAATCTATTTTCAATATTTTCCCTATATTGGCTAACTCTTTGGCTAAGTCGTCTTGAGGCGTCAAATGCTGCTTGTCGCGCTAATAACCGGGCACTTCGACGCGCACCGGTGTTGCGCACCTGTTCAATAATCCTCCTAGTAAGATTATTTCTAGCCTGTGACCTATTAACCCTATCTAGTTCCCTCTCTAATAGACGCCATTCAAGATCTGTCCGTCTCGCTGCCCTTAATGCCGAGTTTCGTCTTTGTTCGTTGGTCCTGTACATTGTATCCCGTCTACGTATATGTCTTCTTAAAGTGTCAGCCTGCTGTTCAGACTCTCTAAATGCTACGTCCGCCCGTCGCTCTCTCATAGATTCAGAGTTCTGAATCCGTTCTACTGTCCTGTACTCTACGTTCTGCCTACGTCTCGATCTTCTTAAAGTGTCAGCCTGTTGTTCAGGCTCTCTAAAAGTTACGTCCACCCGTCGCTCTCTTCTAGATTCAGAGTTCTGAATCCGTTCTACTGTCCTGTATTGTACGTTCTGCCTACGTCTCGATCTTCGTAAAGTGTCAGCCTGCTGCTCAGGCTCTCTAAAAGTTACGTCTGCCCGTCGTTCCCTCCTAAATTCAGAGTTGTGAATCTGCTCTACTGTCCTGTACTGTACGTTACGTCTACGTGTCGATCTACGTACAGTATCAGCCTGCTGTTCAGGCTCTCTAAATGCTACGTCCGCCCGTCGCTCTCTCATAGATTCAGAGTTCTGAATCCGTTCTGCTGTTCTGTACTCTACGTTTTGCCTACGTGTCGATCTTCTTAAAGTATTAGCCTGCTGTTCTGTCTGCCGATACACTGCATTCGTCCGTCGTTGTCTTCTATTTTCTGTATCGTCCGATTGTTCGATTTGTCGATAGTCGGCGTCTGTGCGTCTCAATCTTCTATGGTCTGTATCTGTCGTTTGCTCATTCTGCCTAATTCGTGCTGATCGTCTCCTTACTAAACGTCGCTGACTATTCATAATCTGTTCGCTTTCCCTATATTCCTGATCAGCTCTACGAATCCTCTGCGAACTTGCATTATTTTCCCTCTCTTCTACAACATAATCGTTATTTTCCCTATTTCTTCTATTTCTTAACTGCCTAGAGCGTGCTCTTTGTGATGCAGACTGTCTACTAACGCGTGGCATTTCTACAAAATATCTGCACTTAAATATTATAATTAATAACTATTAGTAATTTTTATATGCTAATTATATATATTAATTAAATCAAATTAGAAGAAAATTGAAAAATTTTACAAATTATTAATTATGAATTTTTACATACGGTGTTTCTCCTAGGGAGGGCACGATGCAAAAGAGATAGCATCGATACACGATACACAATGAACGATTATTTCCCTAAAAATATCGATTTTTATGTATATCGGTATTTGCAAAATAAAACATCGATGCATTCCTTAGCATCGGTGTCAATAAGATTATTAGAAAATGTCGCCCAAAAAATCAATGCTGGGTGCATCATTGAGTTTTGTAATAAATTGTAATAAATTTAAAAAAATGGAATAAAACGTTTCTAGTTACTATATTTTCAAACAAAGAGATAATTATTTATTTCCATATCCGATATATATTCTTGGTTTGACACTCCAATACAATCTGTGTAATTTAACACAAATATAATACTAAATACACATACAATATTGCAATATTGTAAAATTATGCGACTGATTTATTATCAAGCATCGATATATCGCGTAAAATCGATATCGATAAGACCATCGTAAAATATACCTACAAAAATCGATATATCGGTGCACGATCTATCGATACTTTCAGCAGCATTATTGCGTAGACATTGGCGACACAGAATAAAAAGCTAATACTCTGCACCAGCACAAAGTTGAAATGTCATTATGTTCACTTATCTGAATATCCCCTCGCAATGCCCAAAATCGAAATACCGTTCAAATCAAACATTTGCACTGAAAATTGCGTTCTTTTCGTTTTGACTTTTACCGCTAAAAAACCGTTACATTTTTGAACATAACGGACAAATGCAAATATATGTATATGTACATGTATACGTACGCGTGCATTCACATGCATACATAAATACACACACATGTAACTATGTGTGTAAATACGCGTTATTGTTGCATTAAAGCGGCTAATAATTATTACCATTTATTAAAATTGCTTCTCGAATATCTAATAAGATTATTTTCCGATCACAATCAAGAACTGTTAAGAATATTTAGTTGGTCTAGTTGGTCAACCAAATGAGGCATGCTGCAGCAGCCGTTTGTCGCCATAATAACTTTAACAGGGGTGGAAGTGGGCGTGGTAAACCAACTTGATCTGAATTATTGTATATAGCATTAAAAAAAAAAATTATGAGTCCCGACCGGGACTCGAACCGGCGCACCACCAAATGTTGGGCTTGTACACTACCAGCACCAATATAGTCGAGCATGTAGATATATAAACGCATACATACATACAAACGAAAGCATAGCAGGCGTTTTTGCCCATACAAAAGTATTTCTTTAAAAATAAAAAAAAAAAAGTTTGTACCCTGAGCGGGTTCGAGTTCGAACCCGAGAACCACAACATGCCCGGCTTGCACTCTACCACCTGAGCTATCGCATTGCTTGTAAATCCTCTATGCATACCGACATTAATATAGGCAAACATGTATATACGTATACGCATACATAGAATACATACATAGCAGGCGTTTTTGCCCATACAAAAGTATTTCTTTATAATTATTGTTTATAATTATTTATTTATAATTATTATTTATAATTATTTATTTATAATTATTATTTATAATTATTATTTATAATTATTATATATAATTGTTGAAAATACGATAAAAAAAAAAGTTTGTACTCCGAGCGGGCTCGAACCCGAGTTCCCCGAGTACCTCGAGTACCACATCACATTGGGCTTGCACTCTACCAACAGAGCTATCGCATTGCTCTATGCATACAGATACAAATATAGAGGCGAACATGTATATACGTATACGCATACATACAACACACACATAGAAGGCGTTTTTGCCCATATAAAACTATTTCTTTAATAACTTAAACAATTTTTATCTGATCGCAACGAATTTCTCAGGAATTATAACTACTGTTGTAATTATTGTATATACCAAAATTCGCAACTCTAGCTTTAAAATTACGCTTGTTATTCGATTTTTTTGATTTGCGGGGGCGGAAGTGGGCGTGGCAAAAATTTGAAACAAACTTGATCTGCGTGCAAACATAACACATGGTGTCGAAAAAAAATTATTGCTCTATCTCTTATAGTCTCTGAGATCTAGGTGTTCATACGGACAGACAGACGGACACACAGACGGACAGACGGACAGACACACAGACGGACAGACGGACATGGCTAGATCGTCTCGGCTGTTGACGCTGATCAAGAATATATATACTTTATAGGGTCGGAGATGCCTCCTTCTACCTGTTACATACATTTCCTGCCGGCACAAAGTTATAATACCCTTCTACCCTATGGGTAGCGGGTATAAAAACAAAACAAATTCATACAAATATTTCAACTTGAATTGCAGTCTCTGGGAAAAATAATAAAGAAAAACAAAACAGCAAAAAAAATATAATTTAAAGCGAGAAAGTGCAAAGACAAAAGAGTGTTTGCAGCAAATTTGATAAAAAGAAATACAAAATTAAAGCACAATATTTTCGGATTCAACAGGAAACAAAACAAGCAGAAAATATCTAAAAGGGTTTTAAGAGATTTTTGTGTAGAAAGGTGATTAAAATTACTAGCAGCAGTTGTATTAGCGACATACAAAAATAAAATCAAAAATTTTATGAAAACAAAATATAAACTAAAGCATATATGAAATGTGGTATAATGAATTTATGCATTATGCATTTATATAATATACACTCAATCAATAATTTTTTTAAGTGAAACATATAAAAGGATTTTAAGAGGTTTATTGTAATATACCTAAATATAAAAAAAACTTGCAAAAATAACTATAATTCAAGTGAGAAAGAACTGAAATAAAATTAAATGTGAAATAGACCAATCTGAAATGAAACAAGTAAGAAAATATACCAAATATACCAAATTAATATACCGCAAAAATAATAAAACAAGTAAGAAAGTTACAGTCGAGTGTGCTCGACTGTGAGATACCCGCTACCCATTTTTAATAAGGGCAAAATATTGTGGTATTATTTTCAAAATATACCGAAAATACTAAAAAATACTAAAAATATACCAAATGGTATGTTTGGTATACCGATACAGCACACCATTCAAAATATACCATAGACGGCACAATGTACCAGATTGTCGGCCAAAGCAACTAAGAGCCCTAGTAAGTGGGCGTTTTTGCCCATACAAAAGTATTTCTTTAATAACTTCCACAATTTTTATCTGATCGCAACCAAATTTTCAGGAATCATAACTACTATAGTAATTATACTATATACCAAAATTCACAGCTCTAGCTTTAAATTTACGCTTGTTTTTCGATTTTTTTGGTTTGCGGGGGCGGAAGTGGGCGTGGCAAAAATTTGAAACAAACTTGATCTGCGTGCAAACATAGCAAATACTGTCGAAAAAAAATTATAGCTCTATCTCTTATAGTCTCTGAGATCTAGGTGTTCATACGGACAGACGGACGGACACACAGACGGACAGACGGACAGACACACAGACGGACAGACGGACATGGCTAGATCGTCTCGGCTGTTGACGCTGATCAAGAATATATATACTTTATAGGGTCGGAGATGCCTCCTTCTGCCTGTTACATACATTTCCTGCCGGCACAAAGTTATAATACCCTTCTACCCTATGGGTAGCGGGTATAAATATGCCGAATGCTATCTGTGAGATAGTACAACGTGAAAAATATACCATTGAGTGAAAAATATACCACATTGGCACGCAAAATATACCATAGAGTGAAAAATATACGACATTGGGCCGCAAAATATACCATAGAGTGAAAAATATACCACATTGTCACGCAAAATATGCCATAGACTGCAAAATAAACCAGATTTTCAGGCAATGCAACTAAGATTCGTAGCAAGTAAAGGTTTACGGACATGGCCATATCGTCTCGGCTGTTGATCATGAAAAGAAAGAAAGAAGAGAACTCAAAATATATTTTCTAAGGCAGAATATATCTAAAAGGGTTTTAAGAGCATTTTCGCCACATTTTTTTTGAACAGCTTTTAAAAATAAAGTAAACTCGAAAATTCTTTGAAAACAGGTTGAATCAGTTTGACATGTAATTCAAGAAATTAACTATAATTTTGGAATGCAATTACAAGGTAAAAGCTTTCATATTTCAAGCGTTGTCGGCAAGTTCTATTGAGTCACAGAGAGTTGGAAAAACTCTATAAAATGTATAGTATTAGATATATGCTATAAATCATTTGTTGGCTGGTTGTGGCAACCAACAGCGGTTACGCGATACATATTAAGCGTGTTACCAAACATACGTACATATTATCTAACACATTGCTCGGCACACATAATATTTGTTAAATAAACATTGCATTTCCACAGTTTGCATTCGCATTTTCAAGTATAAAAAGCGAATGCGATTGCGATTCGAATCGGCAATCGAAATCAAAATCACAATCGCAAAACGCGATCTAAACTCGAAATGCGAAATCGAAAACCAAATAAATATGGCAAGATGTATCTGTAGATGTAAATGTATCTGCAAGCAAGCAAATGTATCTGTATCTGTTTCTGTTTCTGTGTGTTTGGCCTGCCAACTCGCACTCGACATTGTTGTCAACAGTTGTTGCCGCCTTTGTCCCGTTGCGTGAGCGCTATCAGCCAAGCTGAGACCGAGACTGAGATGAATGTTGAGATACTCGCAACTTGCGACTTGCGACTTCGCGGCGCATAGTTTGTACTCTGCACTAATCTTATAATTAGCATTCTTGGCAGATAACAACAACAAAAAAAACAGCGAGCGTTGCTCGTTGCTCGTTGCTCGCTTGGACTACAAATAACAAACACGTTGCAATTACGAGTACAACAGCAACATCAACAGCAACAGCAACTCGACTTGAGCCAAAGTCGAAGTCGAAGTCGAAGTGGAGTCGACTGTTAATCGGATTGCATGATAACTGCACATTAATTAAAAAAAATCAACTAATACTTTTATGAAACGAAACAGTGCTAATTGAATTATTGCTGCCATGCACTCGCCTCGTTTGCTTTCATTTCATTTCGTTTCGTTTCGTTCACTCATTTTCCCCTCTTCTTGGTTGTTGTTGCTCGTTTAATTGGAACTTTGCTCTCTCACTCCCAAAACTGAAATTTAGAACCTAACGAATCCCGCACCCGCAGCGACATATTGCTTACGTTTCCAGGAAGACTTAAAAATGCCAAAACCGAAAAAGAGACTCGCAGACTTAGAGAGTCAGAGAGAGAGAGAAAGAGAGAATGCGAGTGTACTCTAAGTTTTTGGGATATATGCCGACTTCTAACGGTAACCAGCTAAAGCCTGCTCAAACCAGTCGAAGTTCAATTTTTTGGGCAATCCATAAACCAACCCAGCAACAACAACAACAACAGCAACAGCAACAAGAATGTCAAGCTCAGTTTTCAATTGCAACTACGAGGCTCATATGTTGTGCCTCCTGCTTATTTTCTTTCCCTCTTTTTTGTGTTTTTTTTTTTGGCATGTAATCCGAGAGCAACTCGAACAGCAGCAGCAACGAAAACAACGACAACAACGGCAACAATTTAAAGAGGTAGCCAAGTAAGCAAAGCAAACATTGTTTTTGGGGCAGAAAAGTGCGGGCTTAGTCATTTGGTTTGCTGCTCTTGCTCCTTTCATGGCCCGGCATATTAGTTTTCAAGTCTCTCGCATTCGCATTCGCATTGTTGTTCACTCTGATGAGCCAACGAACACGAAAGACCGAAAGAACAACAACAACTACGGACAACTACGGACAACTGGCAACTGGCAAAAGACGAGCCCAAACACAACAAAATTGACAATGGACGTTGACGCTCAAGTATCTGCAAGTGCACGCAATGTATGAGTACGTTTTGTATCTTCTAGATACATGCAACGAACTGTGCAAAGGCTAACACACAAAAGGGCTGACAAAGGGATGAGGGAGGGGGCGGCATTTTGAATTAAGGCGTTGCAGACATTTCAACAGCATGTCGCTTCATTTAAGTTTTTTGCATCAATGCACTCGTGACAATTTGTCATCAAAAAGAACAACAGCAGCGAACAAGATATCATAGCAAAATGTATTCTGACGTTCTGCCATATTATTTTAAATTAATAATAAAAAAACAGATAAAGTGAAAGAGAGAGAGAAAAGTAAATGCCAGAGATTACTAATTTTGAGTTTTTACGAGCGAGAAAATTTAAGAACTGCATATAAACAATCCGTTTCTTTATCTACCAAAATTTGTTGTAATCTCTAACCTCTTCTCTTCTTGATTTAATAGCCGCAACACTTGAGTAGCTTAATGAAAGCCTAATTACATGAATATAAAAGCCATCTTTGGTCAACTTTGTGTGTGTGGTCTTTCCATATGGCGACGACCTCTCGCTGTGCGTTTCCGTACGCATCATGGGAATGGGAATGGGAATGAAAAAACAAAGTCAGAGTAATAATAATAAAAATAATAAAGAACAGGCAGCTAAATGTCAGCTGTGTGTTGCCCACTTAAACTTAAACTTATGCATATTTATATAATTCATTTTTAAATATTTAAAAATCTCCCATCAACAGCAGTGGCAAACCATGCTCGTACTATATATTAAATATCAAGATTTTATGATGCATAATGCGAGCGGAGAAAGAGAAACAGAAAGAGAGAGAGAAGGTGGATTTTTATTACCAATAATTTTGAAATTTGTTGCGACGAGTGCAAGCATTCAACTCGTTATAAATATAACCACAGATCGACATATATATATATATGTATATATTTATATATACACACACACATACACACATCGATGTGAGTGTGCAAGTGAATTGATTGTAAAGCCGCCCGGCCCCGTCCAACGCGATTATTTACGGTTTATTTTCAACGCTTCAGAAATAAACATGAGAGTAAAAAAAAACAACACAAAAAAAAAGCGCAACATGAATTTGTGTTTGTTTTTGTTGTATTTTGGGTTGGGAACAAAAATATTGCATACTAATTTTAATATGTAAGACGCGGGCTTTGAAGGCGCATCCAAGCCAAAAATAGATGTCAAGTGAAATGAACAAGAAAGAAAGCCAACATGTGTAAAGAGGAAGGTAGAAGATTCTTTATTTATTTATTTCTGTTTTTTTGTGGCATGCTGTTGCTGCTGCTGTGGCAAAAGTGTCAAGCGACGACGCAGCGCGTGTATTTTCGAATTTGTTGGCAGGTGGAAGCAACGACAAGTGCCCCAAAAGCGGGCCCCAACTGCATTCATATTTCAATATTTTGTTGCTCGTTTGCTTTTATTTGTTGTTTTCCATATTTATAAATAGCCAACGCTGCTTTAGTCTTCTTCTTCTTCTTCTCTGCTACTGCTGCAGGGAAAACAGTGAAAATTAATTTCCACATAATTTTTATGAGGCAATTACTCATCGACACACTGTGTGTGTGTTGTTATTTTATTAGTTGTGCATTTAAATAGAATTTGGCCAAGAATTCTGTTGTTTGTTGATTACACATGACGTATACGCAATTTCAATGCCCATGCGAATTCATGCTCTCTTTATGCCCCATTCTTATTCTGTGTTGAATAATTAATGAATTGGGCAAACTGTCAGCTTATTATCCCCGTTTCTTTGGACTCTTTGCAATCATAGGGTATTCATATGCCCATTACTGGCTACATAATTACGCAGACACGCCCCACTAAATATATTTTTAAGAGTAATACACCACGACTATCGTCGACTATCAACTATTCATGTGACGTGTGGCAGTTGCAGTTCCATTTCTTTTTTCTACATTTTGTGGAAATGTGTTGTAATTATTTGGAAATGCTTTCTAGCGATAATTGCGGGTGCCACATTTTATATATTTTCTGTTTTTTATACCCGCTACCCATAGGGTAGAAGGGTATTATAACTTTGTGCCGGCAGGAAATGTATGTAACAGGTAGAAGGAGGCATCTCCGACCCTATAAAGTATATATATTCTTGATCAGCGTCAACAGCCGAGACGATATAGCCATGTCCGTCTGTCCGTCTGTCCGTCTGTGTGTCTGTGTGTCTGTCCGTCCGTCCGTATGAACACCTAGATCTCAGAGACTATAAGAGATAGAGCTATAATTTTTTTTCGACAACATTTGTTATGTTTGCACGCAGATCAAGTTTGTTTCAAATTTTTGCCACGCCCACTTCCGCCCCCGCAAAACAAAAAAATCGAATAACAAGCGTAATTTTAAAGCTAGAGTTCCGAATTTTGGTATATATAATAACTACTATAGTAGTTATGATTTCTGAAAATTTGGTTGCGATCAGATAAAAATTGTCGAAGTTATAAAAGAAATATTTTTGTATGGGCAAAAACGCCTACTTACTAGGGGTCTTAGTTGCTTTGGCTGACAATCTGGTATATTGTGCCGTCTATGGTATATTTTGAATGCGGTACTATGTCTATATACCAAATATACCATTTGGTATATTTTTAGTATTTTTGCAGTATATTCGGTATATTTTGAGAAAATACCGCATATTATATTTCTTTTATTCAAAATGGGTAGCGGGTATCTCACAGTCGAGTACACTCGACTGTAGCTTTCTTACTTGTTTTTTTTTCTTTTCTCTCGCGTTCTGTGTGTACTATTTGTCTTTGAGTTGAGGTTCGTTTGTTCTTCAGCTGGTTTTTTGTCAAATTATACAACATTTATCATCAATTATCGCAGCGCTTGGCTTGAGAAATGCCTGTCCTATGTGACGCACGCGAGAATATCGCTATGAATATGACAGAGTGAGAGTGTGTGTGTGTTAGTGTGTGTGTGCGACATCGTGTCATGAAATTGAATAAGCAAATGACGTGCTGAATGCCAGTTGAAATACGTTTTTGTTGTTCTTCTTCTCTTTGCGCGTTGCCGTGTGGCATTCACCTCAGCCGTGGGGCAACCGCAAAACGCAGTTTAAATGTGCTCTCGCTATAGTATAGATACAAATGTATCTAAATATATATTATATATTTGTGTGTACTTGTAACTGTTACATTTCATGCCAAAATGTAGACAATTGTCAATTTGTGGCAGCCACAGAACGTTTCAAACACCCCTTTTAGCGACAGAAAAAAAAGCACTTGACTGCGAATGTATCTCACAGATACATAGATACTCGTATGTATGTATGTATGTATGCGACGCACATGCTAAACGAATGTTGACAAACAATTATTATTTTATTATTATTTGTTTGTCTGGCGTATGTTTTGGCTTCGACTGCGGCTTCGGCTTCGGCTTCAGCTTTCCCTTCGCCTCGATGGTTGTTCTGTCAGTCCATCCATCCATCCATCTATCTATCTATCCAACTGTCTCTCTGTCTGCTCGTTGTCAGTTAGTTCGCATGACTCCAGAATTGAGCGTCAGTTGTCGTCAGTCCGTCTGCCTCGCTCTCGCTCTATTATCTGCTGTTTGTTTATTTGCCTAACTGCTTTTGTAATACGATTCGTTCGTTCGTTCGTTCGTTCGTACATCGCACAATATTTGCACTGTTGATTATTTTTTATTAATATTTGTATCATTGTTTGAACAAATTTCCACATGCAATGCTGTTCTCTTTCCACAACTAAAATTAGCGTAAACCAACATGTGAGAGAGCGCAAAGTTGGTAAATATAAATAAACAAACTTTGACAGTTGCAAATCAACATTGAATTTGTTCGTTTCTTTTTTCTTTTTCTGTTATCATCGCCACACTAATTGTGGGCACAATTTTAATGAAGTTTTCAACTGTCACTCAGCTGACAGGCTTCTCACCTGCTCCGTTCTTGTTGTTGTTGTCGTTAGTGGGGGAGTTGGGAATGTGCAACATGTTGCAAGATCATCTAACAAGTCTCACAAATTGATTCTATGAGAGGCTGCCATACACTTTTCCAGCTCAAGCGTGTCTAATAACTTAATTCGTTGCGTTGCGTTGCGTTTCGTTTCGTATTCGTGGAAATGCATTGAGAGAGTATCATGGGCAAGCATTTTCCTTCTCAGTTGCTCAGATAGACAAAACTTCGGGCGTATCTAAACACAGAAATCTAAAGCTTAATGGCTCATTAAAATAAAAAAAAAACAACAGAGAAAAACACTAAAGAAGAAGAGGCAGCAAGTGGGGCACACACAAACACACACACAGACATAGACACACAGAGTATCTGTGTTTTGATTACAAATTTATTGTTGGTAATATGAATAAAAAATGAAAATGAAAATTCTTTATATCTCGCCACTCGACTGAGACTCGAACTCTAGGCTGGCTGCTAATTATGCATGCCACATATGCGGAGGCAGCCAAGCGCTCTCTCTCTCTCGCTCTCCCTCTCTTTCGCTCCCCATTAGAAATGCAATGCGATGCAAAAAACAGAGAAAAATAGAAAAAAATAGAAAGGAATTATAATAATAATGCATCAACAAAATAATGAAAAATACAAACAGCGAATCACGCAGTTGGCCTACGAAATGAGCGCCAACATTCGCATCGTGTGAATTTCAATTAAACTAGCGGCAACAGTAGCTGCTTGCAACATCGACTGCAACAGCAACAGCAACAGCAACAGTTAGACGCACTGAGAGTCATGAGCTTACTGCTAATTAAATGCAGCATATGCTGCTAATTAAATTTATGGGCCCGTCGCAGCACAGCTCTGATTATCAAAAATTATTTATGCAAAATCTGACAGGAAATAGCTGCGAGCAACCGACTGCCAACAGCCAACTGGCAACTGGCAACTGGCAACTGGCGATGCATGGCTGATAAAGATAAAGCCGCAAGCCAACAATGTGAACTGCAACTGCAACTCTATCTAGTTGCAACTCCATCTACACAACTCCGAAGCTGGCTAATTTAATTGTACATAGTTTTTGGTTGCATATTTAATTATGTTTCACTTGCAACTAGCTGAGGTTGCTGTCAGCTCGGTTGCTGCTGCTGCTGGGGTGCATATTATGGCCATGGCTAATAAAACAGCCTGTTGCACGATGACTGTACTTTCAAGCTTGTTTGCACAACCCCAAAGTCAGTCTCAGTCTCAGATATTATCTAGATTGAGCTATTATTTAAGCACAGTCATCGGCATCGAGTATCTAACGCAAAGTCTATATTTAGTTGGCCAACCAAATGGAGTTCTTTTTTCTTCAAATTGCCATTCGCATTCGATTATAACAATTATTGTAATCATAGCCTCTGGCTTGTGTTTGATCTACACACTCAACAGATACTTTAATTCAAGTAACTTCAAGCTAACAATCAATTTTGTGGCGTCTTCAATTTGCATTTGAATTCTTTGTGAATTGTTTTGAATAAAGAACTATGCTTTACATTTAACAGATACTAATTATGATGCGTCTTCAATTTGCATTTGCATTGTTTTAAATAAAGAACTATAATTTGTATCTATCAGGTACTAATTATGATGCGTCTTCAATTTGCTCTTTAATTTTAACAAAAGTTTAAAAGTCTAGCTATACGATGGGAATCATTTTGAATATATGATAACTAACGAACTAACTAACTACTTGATCTATGTATTGTTTTAAAACATATACTTAAACTCAAGTAACTTCTATATAATAAACAATTGTGCTGCGTCTTCAATTTGCATTTCAATTCTTTGGGAATTGTTTTGAATAAAGAACTACATTTTGTATTTAGCAGATACTAATTATCATGTGTCTTCAATTTGCATTTTAATTATCAAATGTATGTTGTTTAGCTTCCCTGCAATTGAATGGGAAGCATCTACAATATAATATATCTAACATTCATTAGTTTATGAGTAGCAGATAATTCAATTTAAGGAACTTCTTTTTGAATTTCAATTTTGAATATATCTTTAAGTATGAAACTCTCCAAGCCTCACTAGTTTATCAAGAGTTGTATTAAGAAGGTATATTACTAAGTCTTCCATCTAAATTTGAATCAACAAAAACTTAGTTCTAATATCTCTTTTAGTCACTCTTCAATCAATTGAGAATTTTTTATAATTTAAAACCAACTTTATCCTATAAAAAAACACCCTTTTCTTTATGATTCTATTACTTGATATTTTTGTATATTTTATTTAACAGATATAGTAATTCAAGTAAGTTCGGTTTGAATTTGAATGGAAATGTATTTTTAAGATACACATTCTAGGCATAAATCGATTGTGCTAAGTCTTCGATTTGAATTGTAATTAACAACAACTTAGTTGCAATATATTTCTTAGTCACTCTTCAATCTATTGGGAATTGTTTGGCATTTATAAGCAACTTTTTCCTCTACAAAAACTCAGCTTAGTTTATGAGTTTATTACTCAATCTATATATTGTATTTATTATGCGGAATTGTATCACTCGATTGACTTGCCAATCGCTTTGTGCATTCCTCAATGCGTTTGCTTGCTCGCATGATTCTATGAATGACAAATCCCACACGCAGGCAGGCAGGCACAAATAGATACATATGTATCTATGAGATACTCGTGTTTCTCTCTCTATCTCTGTGGCTCAGCAATGTATGGCAAACACTTGCACTATGCGCATAATCGACCAAGTAAAAAACAAACGAAACTCTTACATATTTATTGTGCCAAGGCGACGAGCCACACGAAATGACTCAGCATCGAATGTTGATGTTGTTGTTGAAGAGGGGCAAAAATTCCACTGCTGCTGATGTCTTTATACTTATACTTCACGTATACACGTATGTCCACTCTGGTCAGCGTGTGTGTGTGTGTGTGTTTAATTCATTAAATTAAAATTAATGTTTATTTACGCGCAATTTTACAGCGTGCCTGAAATGTGGCGTTGCTGGCCAAAAGTATTGCCAACGGAGCATAAATTAAAATATATTACAAGCAGCAGCAACAACAAGTGAAACTTCAGCCCAAAAACTTGTTGTTGCCATTTAAAATTAGCAACTGCAGCAGCAGCAGCAACAGCAACAGCAGCAACATCATTATTATTATTATTAGCAACATGAGCAACAACAACAACAATAACAAGTGCAGTTGTATCTGTATCTGACAGATACACTCGCAGAGCGTTTCCTTTCTGTGTGCGCTTATCTGCACATTGGAAATCTCGCATTTGCTTTTCATTTCACATTTAGCCGTTGGCTGCTGCCGTTGCCGTTGTTGCCGCCGTTGTTGCTGCTGCTGCCTTTTGCCTTTTTTGCGTAATTTAATTAGTATTCTGTGGCCAGAAATCCGATATTGTTTATGGCTCGGCTTTTGCACTGACATTGATTGACAGCAAATAGTATAATTTCAGTATCTACACTCGTCTCTCCCTCTCTTCTCTCTGTGTGTGTTTGTATCTGTATCTTTGCATCAAGATGACATTTCATAAAGTCTTCGCTTCGTTGTTGTAGCTAATGGGCTAATGGTGCCCAATAATTTTCGTGCTGCAGCTGCAACTGCAACGACCCATTTTAATCAGTGGCAAAACATGAGCTCACACAATCAGTTGGCGATCAAATCAATTTTGGATCACACTGTCAACACAGTTTTGTTGCACCAATGCAATCCAATCGCCACTCAGAGGCGTCGCTTCCAAAAGGGGGCCACGTAATCACCTGATAAAGTTTTGAATTCGAATTGAGTCACGTTTCTTGTCTTCTCTCACGAATGGTGAGTCAATCGCTCTCCTCTCTACAATCTACGCCTGTGTGGAGTAGCAGCTAACTAAATACATTTCAAGCACTATAATTAAATGATCGTTGGTCAGCGATAGGAAATTAAAAACGTTTTAACAGCGATACAAACTGATAAGGCCTCGGACCAAAGCCAACACACAAGCAAACGAGAAACCTCAAGAAAAATGTATAACAAAAGAAAAAACAACAGCAATGACATCGACAACAACAGCAACAACAACAGCAACAACAACAAATGTGTAACAAGCGCGAGAACAAAACTAAATACAAACATATTTGACGATTAGTCCCATTATGTGTTTTTATTTCTCTGGCTCTGTGTGTTTGTGTGTGTGAGTTTGTCATTAGAAATGCCAATTGAACGTAATACGTCAAATGTTTAGTGAAATTATTTTTAATGAAATGTTGTGTCATTAGTCGACGGGCAGCAGAGTGCGAGTGAGATAGAGATACACGTACTCAGAGATACAGATACACATTCGACAATGCAAAGGGGCGCGTCCGACTGAGGTCGTCATCGCCCCGCGATTAGCCGCATTCCCTCCCGCTATCTCTTCTCCCTCTCCCTCTGCCTCTTCGTCGCTCTCTCTTGAGTTGAGTATGTTTTGTTAATTTAGCTAAAAGTCCATTTAATATTATAGTTCTTATGACGAGCACATGCCAGAGAGCTGCCACTATTAACGTAATTGTCTCTAAGCCGGCATAAGCCTGCATTCCCTCTCTCTGTCTCTATACCTCTATATCTTTTTTCTGTGTAATTGACATGATGTGTGACATGCAACACCAACAGGACAGTCATCATCATTATGAACAACAGTGCGTATTAATAACTGATTTTTAATGCAGCTGGGGAAGAAGTTAAAACCTTTAGATGTGATTTGAAGAGTGTGCATTTTATATAGTATTTTTAGTATGTAGTATAAAATACTATAGTACTTACCGACAGAGGGAACAAAGGAAGCTCTAAGAGTCCTAGAAAGTATATATGTTCTTCATCAGGGTCAGTAGCTGAAATTTTGGTTGCGATCAGATAGAAAATGTATTTAGGAATACTTTTGTATAGGCAAAAACGCCTATTTACTACGGGTCTTAGTTGCTTTGACAGACAATTGGTATATTTTTAACTCTATGGTATATTTTGAATATAGTCAATATACAAAATGTGTCAATATACCATATACAACTGTTAGTATACTTTGGTATATTTTTAACTCTATGGTATATTTTGAATATAGTCAATATATGGCACAAAATGTGGCAATATACCATATACAGCTGTTAGTATATTTTGGTATATTTTGAATATAGTCAATACTGTTAGTATATTTTGGTATATTTTTAACTCTATGGTATATTTTGATTATAGTCAATATACAAAATGTGTCAATATACCATATACCGCTGTTAATATGTTTTCAGTATATTTCGGTATATTAATTTTGTATATATATATATATAAAAGTAATTCTAGACTGTTTTGGCTCAATATCCAGTATATTTCGCATTCTTTGGTATATTTTGAATGTAGTCAATATCTGGTGTGCTTTGACATTACTTCATCATCATGATCATGATTCGAATAATAAGTTTCACACTTTCAACACCTTTTTTATGTGCATGCAAGATTCTTTGCGTTTCATGTCTAATGCATAATGTAGGCATCAAATTTGATTACTTTGCACTTGTTTACACCAAATTAGCGTGCGTCTAACTCTTTGACAACCCACGCACAGATCGAGGGATATATCCAGAGATATAGACAGAAAGACAGAGAGAACAGACTGACAACAATCACTGGCGATGGCTGTAAAAGTCAAGCACTCAAAAAGAACTCAACACTTGCCTCGTTTTATGACATTTAGCAACGGTTAGTTACATTTTACAATCAAAGTGATTTCCCCCCCTCTGATCCCTTCTCGCCACAGTACATTCGATTCAATTGGCGACTGGCGAGACTTGGTCTTCTCTCTAAATGCCTCACTTTACTTAAGCAAACAGATTTTTATCATCGCTGCCGTCGCGTCGTTTTATGAGCATCATCAAAAACTAATAAAAACTCAATGCGTTCTTTATTTGCAGGCGACCGAAGCAAAGAGTCAACAACAACAACAACAACAACGAGAGGAACTTCTCGGCAACATGTTGCACACACTCGTGCAACTCGCCCCAGCAATTTGCATACAAATGTTGCCGTGTGGCACTTGAAAATGCATTCGCAATCACTGGAAAGGAAAAGAGACCACGAGTAAAACGCTTTGGCAGCGGGGGGCATGCAACAGACGATGCAACAGCAGCTGCCCCGTTTCATAATTTGATATTAAACATGCGCCTCGTATGTAGAACTTGTAAATTTGCAAATTGCTAAAACGCATGACAGCAGCAGCAGCCACAGCAGTAGCAACAACAGCTGCCCCTTCCACACACAACAACAACCAAAAAAAAAAACTCTCTCATTCTTTACCTTTCTCCGGGAGTTCAAAAGGCATTTTGGCCGCGAGCGCTGCGTGAATTTGCATTTACATTACAAACTCGGAGTCAAACTCAAACTCAAGCCCGAAAACTCGCCAAGAACTTCAATGCAACCTCGTTCCTTCTCCTCTCCTCTTCTCTCCCCTCCTCTTCTCAAACATTGCTCAATTGACTTTCAATTGCAAAACAAACAATACGAAAGCAAATCGTATAAAAAAACGCAGCTGAATTTATTTAAAATGTTTTCGCATTGTTGTCGATATGTTGATTTCCAAGTGCTCACAATGTGAGATATGAGCTCGTCTATAGTATATATAGAATATCTGATTGACATACTCATGTTTCCCGATCAATTGATCGCCTGGGAGTGGAAGTGGAAGCTTTGCTGCCAAGTGTTTGCTTAGCAGTTTTTTTTTTTGCTTTTTCTGTTTTGTTTTGCCAGCCAAAATTTGTTAATATTGCACTTGGCAGCGTTATAAAATTATGCTTTTGGCTCTGAAGTGTGCACACTTTTATTTATCTCAATGGGAAAGTTGGCTCAAGGTGTGTTTTGGCCTTTTGTCTTAATGCGCCCCAAATGCGGCTTATGAGCGAAGAGTGCAATTTAGCTGGAAACCTTTCAGCAAACTGCAAAAACTCTATAACAAAAAATGCTCTTGATTTCAAAAAGGCTAGAAGAAGCTTTTGTGGGTATTAAATCTTGTGAAGTTAATGATCAATTTTGATGTAGATTTCCAAATGTATTATTTTTGTAGTTAATATTTGTTGTATTTAAGAGTTTGCTGCAAAGGTTTGGCAAAGGTTTGGCAAAGAAAGAAATCTTAGTATATAAAAGAAAGCTAAAAAAAAGGGATATTAGATTAGTATTCGCCATTCGTAATTCGATTTTATTAGTGGATATTTTTAGTCAATTAAAGACAAGACTTGTTAGGGAAAGCTTTCAACAGGATACATATATATTAATTATATATCAAAATCACAAGTAAATTTAGGTTATTTAGCAAAAAATTTCAGAGTTGTCTAAGATGTTTCAAGGATTTTATTTTGTTCCATAAATATTTAGAGTAAGACACGAATTAGTCTGCCCTTCATATTCAGGATTAATGGTGTAGTGCTTTATGATAAAGTTAGCTTCCACTTTAATTTAAAAGTTCCTCCTCATTATGATATACTATATATTTTATATATATTTAATATCAGGCAAACATAATATTGAACTTAACTTTTACAATAAGAAATTGACAAAGCCGTAGAAAACTATCTTGTGATTTAATTTCATTCTATAAATATTTGGAATTAAACTTATAGTTTTGTGCCCACCACAATCAGGATTAAATTTTGTATTGCTCTGAGATCAAGTCAGCTTCAAGTTGAGGTTGCAAGTTGCTCCTGGTTATGCTTGCAGCTGGTGTCATTGGGGCAGCAGCAATGCAGCAATAGTTTGCCAACGGAGTTTTTCAAGACACGCAATTAGGCATAAATCATTTTTATGAGACATTTCCCTTAACGGGCAGCAGCAACAACAACGTTAACTGAATATTAAATAGTCACGCAACGCGGCAACAAGGAAAACGCAGCTATCGAATAGGTGAAGGAAAAACATTTTGCTGTGAAAATCCATAATTTGAACGCAGCTAGAAAAGGATAACGATAAAGGTCAAGGCAGGCTGCACTGCTCGCACTCTTTGCGTGGAAAATGACAAGCAAATGGAAAACAATAATCAATAGGAGAAAACAGGAATAAGAACAAGTACAACACGAGGCAATGGGGAAGTTGGGAAAAACTCGGAGCCAACTGTCAGACAGAGGAGGCAAAAAAAAAGAATACAACATACAGAGAGGAAGTCAATGTGCCACTTAAGCATGCGTGTAAGTGTGTGTAGCATGTGTGATGTGTATGATGTGTGTGTGTGCGTGTGTGTGATGTGTGTGTTTTAGCCACCCCCACAGGACTCGAATGTGAGTGCGAATGCGAGTTCTTTTCTGGGTAGTTCATAACTTTTGTGACTTTTCTGCTCGTGGTGGTTTCTTGGCCCAGAGCTAAGGACGCAGGACTGCCATATTTGTGTTAGCACACACACACACACACACACACACACACTCGAACACTCACATGTCGAGTGTTGATGTCTCGCTCTTGCACCCGCAGACCCCGCGCTCTCTTTTTTCAAAACTGTGCCAAAAACTTGGCAAAGAACTTGGCAACTGGCACACACACACACACTCGCACACTCACACACACACACACACTTGCTGTAAATGGGTGTAAAAGTTGTGGCAAACTGAACAGTTATATATAGACGGTTATGGTTTATCGTTGGATGTGTTTATTTTTAGAGTTGTCGACAGAGACGCGGTTCAGAGAGCGCGTCAATCTTATCAGCCCACCAGACGAGTACTCGCATTCGCATTCGCACATTCACTCGTATTCACACTCACACATTCACTCACTTCGGGGCTTCGACACGTCGTCTCGATGAGCAATTGGAAAGCAATAAGCAACCGTTGCGAAATTTAAATGATGTCAGACCACAGACGGCAACGACTGATACTAAACCGATGTTGTATGCGTTATGTATTATGTATTTTTCCCCCCCCACTGATAACTGATAAGCGAGCCACAGAGCCACAGAGAAACTCAGAGTTATCTGCAAGTCATTAGCTGGTGCGTAGGATTCCTCAACAGCTGATTTATGTCGTAAGTTCCATTGAAATTCATGAGTGATCAACAAGAATTATATTCAAACTGAAAACATAATAGCCAACACACACCGAAAAACGCACACACATATTTCTAAAACGAATTTTCGAAAATGAGTGGAGAAACAAAGTCAGCAAAGTGGGGAAGAGTCTGCTCAACGCACAGATATGCTGTAAAGAAATTAAACTTTGAGATAGAGCAATAAATTTGTTCAAATTTCAACAACTATTGCACAGACAATGAGATTACACTTTGAATATTTTAATTAGTAAATAAATAAATTAAAGAAATAGAAACATAGTCAGCAAAGTGGGGAAGAGTCTGCCCAACGCACAGATACGCTGTAAAGAAATTCAACTTTGAGATAGAGCAATAAAGTTGTTCAAATTTCAAGAACTATTGCACAGACAATAAGATTACAATTATATAAACATAAATGTTTTAATTAGTGGAAAAACATATTTAAAAAGAAAATATCAGAATGGGAAAAGTATGCTTTCATAGTTTAGTTGTGATGATTTGAGATTATAAGAAATTTTACCAAGAAGCATTGAATTTGTAGATTTAAAATAATTGCGATTATATGAGAAATTGTAATCTTTTCATTATAGGCAATACATGTACTTTATTAAATTTTGTTACTTTATCTACGATAGAAGTCAGGAAATTTATAAAATCAAGTATAAAATTGTATACGCAAAGTTCAGAACTAAAGATTAAAGGAAAATTGAACGATGAACAGAGAATTGTTTAGAAGATTAGAAATAATTACGATTATACGAGAAATTATAATCTTTTCAAGAGATTAAATACATCATTATTGGCAAAATATTTCCTTTTTTAAATTTTGTTACTTTATCTACAATTGAAGATTAGAAGATTATCAATAATTGCGATTATATGTTAAAAGTAATCTTTTGAAGAGATTAAATACATCATTTTAGCCAAGATATGTACTTTTTTATATTTCGTTACTTAATCTACAATTGAAGTAAGGACATTGATAAACCCAAGTAACAAAATTGATATTCAACGCCAGGAACTTATGATTCAGCACTAAAGATTAAAGGAAAATTGAGCGATAAACGTAGAATCGATTAAGAGATTAGCGATAAATGATTTCAATTCAATTTAGAGATTTCAGCGTTGATTAGATTGCCAAGAATGAAATTCCAATGGGATATAAAATCTTGCTGGGAGATTAAATATATGCTGAATAACGTGCACCTGCCGCATCTCGAGATGAGGCATTACTTTCCTGTCGATATACCCTCTCTGTAAAAGTTTACTGGGTATGCAGACCTTAAGAAACGGGGCGTGCTACGAGCAATGAAAATGTGTGGCCGTTGTGGCTTTGGTTTCTCATTTTTTTTTTTTTTTTTTTTTGGCTTTTGCCTCTGCTTTTGGCTGCACCTACGCGTCGCGTCGCTTAAGATTTATATATATGGGGGAAACAACAGACTAGATACACACATACATACACACACTTAGACATAATAACGCCCTATGCTTTAGCATATAAAACAAATTATAATTTATATATTTCTCGCTTGATGTTTTTTTATTTGGGAGTTTCGACAACATTTGACAACAACACAGGCATATTAAATGTGTAAAATGGAAAAGAAACAAGCAGAAAAATAATATTTATTAATAATAATAAATAGAAACCTGTCCATAGATTATGAAAGGAACTGTTGATGTATGAAATGTATGCGATGCGTTTGTATAAGCATAATCATAAATCTATTGGGCCCCGTCAAGGTGTGCGCTGAAGTGTCAGCCATAAATTTGAAATTTATGTTCATCTTTTCGGCCAAAGTCAAAGCACAGAGCCAAGAGCACAAAGAAAATGCTCGCTATATGGCAAAGTCGAGTGGGGTCGAGAAGAAGAGACTTTAGTTAGCCATAAAATCGTATAATTTCAATTAAATGCTGCCACGACAGTTGCGTCATTTCGTCTGACACATTGGCCCGCTTATGGCGTTAATTTCCTCAACCCGCACTGGTTCTTTCTTTCCCCTATTCACTGATTCTACAAGTTGTCTTGTGAAATTGACGAAATTGACGCTAATCGCTGTCATTTGTCTTTATCTAGGGGCAAAATGCCTGACAAATAAACCTAGCAAGATCGAGCAAGACTTGCTGGCAATTTTAATGTGCTTTCGAAATTTTACAAATTTTAATGTGCTTTTTTATTGAGCAAACTCTTAATACGAAGAGCTTTAGGCTGTTGGTAAGCCACAATATACTTTTAATCCTTTATATGTGCTTTTCGAGAACATAAAAAAGTGTTTTCAATTTATCATTGCAATTGACATCGCAATTTTAATGAGCTTGGCTGTCAACTATAAAAACTTTCTTTTAATCCACAAATATCTGAGATGTGGCCTGGAAATCTTTTGAATCTAAGAGGTTAGTCTCTTTAATAAGCTGAGGCCACTAAAAGCTCTTCTAGAATATTTTAATGTGCTTAACTCTCAACTATAAATTGCTTTTTGACAATCTATTTCTCTCAAATATTGCTTGGAACTCAATTGAATGTAATTGGTTAAACTCTTTAATGAGCTTTTTGAGGCTGACAAGCTTTTTAAGAACATAGAAATGTGCTTGTCGTGTTTAATGTGCTTGACTCGCAACTATAAAGTACTTATTGTAAGTTGAAAGCTTTCGAGATCTTTTAAATGTGCTTTCAATACATTTAACATACGAACAATTATGCGATCTTTGCAACTTTAATGTGCTTTCTTTAAATCCTCAAATCTCTTTAATGAGCTTTTTGAGGCTAACAAACTTTTTAAGAACTTAAGAATGTGCTTGTCGTGTTTAATGTGCTTGACTCACAACTATAAAGTACTTTTTGTAAGTTGAAAGCTTTCGAGATCTTTTGAATGTGCTTTCAATACATGCAACATACGAACAATTATGCGATCTTTGCAACTTTAATGTGCTTTGTGTTTCGCTAAAACCAAGTTGACTGCTAATGTTGTTGCTAATGACATTTTCAGTTAAGTTTTTGTTTATTTTTCGCTTTCATTCGACTGCCAACAGTTCCCGTTGCATAAGCATTAACAAGCCAAGTCATCAAAGAGCCCAATTCTCACACAATCAGCCCACCTATCCACGCAAACGGCTCATTAAACTCCCAGACAAAAAACGAAAATACAAAAAAAAAATTGAAAAAAAGCAAAAACAAAACAGAAATACATAAAATAAAAGTTGACCTTCAAAAACGCACAGAAATCAAACAACAATTACAAAAACAACAAAGCGACTCAACCAAGCGAAAATCAAACCCAAATACACACACACACATCTGCATACGCTTACGCCTGAGTGTGTGTGTGTGTGTGTCGTATACATAGATGGTGTTTCGCTTGGAAACAGGTTGTTGTTGTTGTCTGTGTGAGTGTTTCTTTTTTTTTTTTTTGTTTTTGTGTTATTGTTAACATTTATTTCATTATGCTTTTTTTAAGAGCCAAAAAGTTGAGTTGAGAGCTACGCAAACTTTCGCACACACGCAAAGAGTCATCACACACACACACACGCACGCACACACACAGAGAGTCAGTCAGTCAGTCAGCAAACAAAGAAACTGAAATTGGCGCAGCAAAAGTAATTCAAATATAGAATGGCAAAAAATAAAAGAAATAAATAAATGACAACAACTGAATTTGATTGCACTTCAATTTGAAATAAATTTTGAATGTGGCCAACGATTATTTTCAAATAATCTACAAAAAAAATTGTGCAATGTCTCTGATGTCATCCACAACAAACGATTTTTTTTATCTCTGTAAGAAGCGGAAAAAAAGATATCTTTCACGTGCCGAAGTGCAAATACACTTACAGCAACTGAAGTCAATCAAATTCGCTTGAGACAATCAGAAAATTAAGTTTTGTTGATGGTAGAAACGAGGCACAAAAAGCTTTTAAGTACTAAAACTATTTTTTATTTATTTTGATAATGCCATTATGTTTTATATTCTTTTTATTACGAATGTACAATTCATATAGAAGAGGGTCGTAAAAAATATTGCACGATATAATATGATATGATATGTGATGGAAGAGAGACACACACACTCATCAATATAACTGCAGCGAACACGTGCCGAATTCGCTAATGAATAGGCAAAAAAAAGCAACGGCTTTGAGGTGTTAATCAGACGTTGAAAAAAAGGCGCCAAAAATTTGTTAGACTCGCGCAGCCAAATTCTAATCATAAATGGACGTTGTTTCTTCTGCTCTTTCCCACTTCAAAAGTCGTGTGCGTGCTTGTATTGCTGTTGTTGTTGTTGTTGCTGTCGCTTTTCTCTTGCGAGTGAGTAAGTGCGTGCTCTTGTGTGTTGGTGTGTGTGTGTGTAAGACTGACATACGCGCGCGCGTATCTAGATAAATATCGCTGACTACAAAAGCACACAAACATATGCGAGAGTGTGTGCTTGCGCGTGAGTGTGTGTGAAAATACACTTGAGGCGTGCTACTGTACATACGCAACGTTGGCTGCGCAGCCAACAGCGTCTCGTATAGGCCTATGAGTAAGTTCGTGATGGCAACGACCAACAACAACAACAGCAACAACAAGGCGCAAAACAATCGTAAACAGATCATCGAACTCCCTTTTGCAAAAGCGTGTGAGTTGTTTTTGTTGTTATTGTTATTGTTCCTGCTGCTGTTGGCCTTGAAGTGTGTGCGCTTTTTGTATTTTTGGTCACTATTTAATTTTCATTAATTAAAAGCTGTTTTTTTTTCTTTCCTTTAAATATTAATTGAGTTGGCAACGCGTGCGGCGCCCACGCAAAACAACAGCAACAAACGATTGCAGCAGCAACAACTTCAAAGCGACAAGCAAAAAACAGCTTTCACCGTTTGCCTTCGCTTGCGTCATATTCGATTTGCGTGCGCGACAAAGCTACACGAAGTCGCTGCTGCATCGGCATGTTGCTGCTGCCGTCGCTGCAGCAGCAATTCAACACAGCAAAACACAACACAACACAGAGGGCAACAAACCACCACCAAAACATTAGCAGCAGCAGCAGCAGAGCATTGACAGCGATAGCGACAGCAGCGGCAGAGGCAGCGCAGTGGCAGCAGCCAACCAGCAGCGGCAGCGACAAGCCGACAAGCGAGTTCGGCTTCGGCTTTTTTGTCGCTTTGTAGCGCGTCAGTCGCTGGTTGACGGCGAACGCGTTCAGTTGTGTTAACGGTAAAACGCATGCTTGCTCCTGCCTGGTCGTGGTTGTTGTTGCTGTTGCTGTTACTGCTGCTGTTGAACTGGAAATTCTTGATCGCTCGTTTCGAATTCGTATTCGTGTGTTCGTGTGTGTGTGTATGCGAGTTGCACTTGTAGCGCTGCTGCTGCTGATGACTGCGACGGCGACTGCGACGGTCGCTGCTGCTGCTGCTGCTTACGTGCCCAAGTGAACGTCAACGTTTTCTAATCTGACGATTATCGATTGATAGCAAGAGCAGCAGTCGCAGCAGCAGCAGATAAGCGAACGTCTCGGCTGCAGCAGCAGCGACAGCAACAGCAACACACATACCCTCTCGCACACACACACACGGACATTCGACGATCCCGCGACAGCGACGCCGCCGCGCAGCCGCAGTCGACGCCGCCCGCTTTCGAGTTATTTTCTGCGCGACTCTGTTGCGTTTGTCTCAGTTCACTTTTGGAGCTGCCACTAAACGTTAACAAATTGCTCCGTGTTTTTTGCTGCCGTCGCGATGCGAAATTTTCGTTGCGCGTTTCGTTTTCTCCATAATATTTCGTACAATAAAAAAAATACAAGTTGGCAAAAATAAAATAAAAATTAAACAAGCTAAATTCAATTTGAAACCCGTTGAAAACTGATAAAATAAAATCTCTTTGTGTTTAAAAAGATTTTCTTTTAAATTAACAATGTGTTGCAATAAGAAAAATATCGAATTAATTAAAATGAAACGACACAAAACTAAAGTCAAACGAATAAAAAACGAAAACGAAACAAAAATCATAAATAAAAGAAAAAGCCACAATATTTCAATCGAACCTAAAAATAAATTGCCATAAACTTGCCATAAAAAATACGCTATCAAAATTCAAAATCAATCGATTAACAATTTTGCATCAAGTCGTAAAAAAACACCAATAAAAACTTGAGCCTTTTTTGGCAATAACAATTAATCTTGTAAAACGCTTTTGACGTCAACTAATTTAGTAATTTAACAATTTATTTTAAAAACTTACAAACTGAAAACAGAAAAAGAATTCCGAAAAAATACAAAGTGCAAAGAACTTTTCAAGAAAAAACACAAGAAAGTTGCAAAGCAAAAAGAGAAGCAAAAAAAATATGTTGGAATCTTCTGAATCCAAGTGAAGAGAAGAGAAGAGATGAGAGGAGAGATGGAAAAAGAAGAATCTGAAAAAAATGCTACCTGGTTTTTGCCATCAGCGAGGTATAGAGTTCCTACGTTCAATTTAAATACTCGTAGGAACTTCATACCGTGCTCTTGGAAGACCAAAAAACAACAAAAACAAACTACAAAGTAATACATACAACAACAACAACAACAGCAAGAAAAACGTAAGCAAAAACCACAACAAGAAGCTAAAGAAAAAAGAACGCGATTTAAACCGCACAAAAAACGCTAGCGACTTTTGCATGCAGTGAAACGTGCTAAAAAAAAAAGCAAATCTGAAAACTAAAATCTGAAAACTGTTACGTGTCGTTTGAAGCTTACAAAACAAGTGCTAAATGACCATAAAGCATAAGAGAAACGAAATAACACACAACAAAAAAAGCCTGAAATGTCCTCAACATGCCACATGCAACACGAATTGCAGATTGCAACAGCAACCGTTGAGTGTTTTTGAAAAGCTAAGGACATGCTCAGCGATGACACATCCATCGATATCAGCATTAGAGATGTGAGTTTAAAGAGAGAAACCCTAAGAAATGGTAAATAGATTCGAGAAAGAATATCAGAAAAGTAGAAAAGAGGAAATTATTAAAATGTTCGTTACTATAAAAATTGAATAAACTGTAAAGTATTTTATAAAATTCACTCCAATAGATATTCATATTCATATTTATGTATTAGGGATGTGTGTTTAAAGAGAGAAACCCTATGAAATGGTAAATAGATTCAAGAAAGAATATCAGAAAAGTAGAAAAGAGGAAATTATTCAAATGATCGTTACTATAAAATTTGAATAAACTGTGAAGTATTTTAATAAAATAATTAAAATTGACTCCAATGGATATTCATATTCATGTACATATATTGTATTATATTAGAGAAGAGAACTATGAAATTTTTGGAATTTGCAGAAATGATAAAGGAAAATAGAAAAGTTAAAGAAAAAATAGAAAAAATGTTGTTTCTATAAAATTAGCACAATCTGTTAATAAAGCATTTTACAAATTTATTAAAATTCACTCTAAATGACATTCATATTTATATTCATGCATTACAAAAGTGATTTTTAAGACAGAATAAAGAAAATATAGTTTTCATAACATTACATATGACATATAAAAGAGATAGCAAAGAAAAAATACTAAAGATACTTAAGAACTGTAGAAAATAGACTAAAGACTAAAAATTAGAGAGGAAATTTCGAAAAATGTTTGTTAATTAGAATGGAAATATTTTAGAAATAAATTCACCCAAATGGATATTCATATTCATATTCACATTCACATTTAGATTAATAGACAACAATTTCTTGGCTAACAGTTTGAGTACATTAAGCAACGACAACAACAACAAGCAGTTAATGGAAAATGTTGATTAACAAGAAAATTGTGTAATTACACTCGTCGGTCACATTCCAAACTAGATGCAGAGAGTGAGATGGAGATAGAACTTAATGTAAATTGTGTGTTACGAGGCTACGAGGCTGGCAAAACATTTCCCTAGTCGCCAGATACATTAGCTGTAATAAAGAGTTTCCCACAATGAGTTTTAGATCGAAAGTATTTGAGATATTTCGATAATTTAAAACAATTCCCCAATTCCCCAGCAGTTGAGTGCAATCTCAGCGTTGTTGCAAAGACCTTCGAATGTTGTTGCAATGTCAAAAACCTTTCGGCAAAACGTTGTCAGACGACAGGCAGGCAGAAAGGCAGCTTGACAAAATGAGAAGAAAAATAAATTGTAGCATACGAGAGTACAAGAGAAAAATGCAGCAAAAATTGCTGTGGCTGTGTTCCGAGATTCGACTCAACTTTCAAAAAGTGCAACAACGCGCCAAAGCCAAAGCCAAAAGCAACAACCATCGAAAAGCGCAGTTCGAGTTAATGGCCCAGCAATAAAACTGCAAAACTGGAGGCAACCACAGGGCACAGCAGCAACATCATCATCATTGTTCGTTCGTCATCATCATCATCATCATCCAGACAGTCCCCAGCAATTGCACACGCACATTTTTTGCAGCTTTTCAGCTTCAGCTTTTGGCTGTCGTCGTCGTCGTCGTCATCGTCTGTGAGGCACATGTGCGACCAGTCGAAATAAAAAAAAAAGGAAAAAAGCGAACCAGAAACATAAGCAAAAGATATGCATTTTATAGATACGCCTCGAGCTGAAGCAGTCGCCACAGCAGCAGCAACAGCAACAGCTGTTGTTGTTGTTGTTGTTGCTGTGGTGGTTGCTGTTGAACTGATAGCAGCAAGCACAAGCAAAATGCATACAACTTTATTTGTACGCTATGCCCCGATAAGAGGAATAAAATATATATACACAGATACTGCACACGCACACACACACACACACACACTCCACACACTATCGCAGCCACTCGCCTTACACCTTTATCAAACGAAAACCAAAAAAAAAAAGAGGCAAGAAAAAAAGTATTAACTATGTATATTTTCGCTTTATCGCATGAGGCAATGAGCAAGGAAAAGGAAAAGGGAATGCGACAGCAACAACATCAACAACAACAGCAACAACAACAACAACAACAACAACGACAGCAGCAACAGCGAATGGCAATTGCAATTGCAATTGGTTTCCTTGTGACTCTGAAAATGTTGCCGCTTGCAATTTTCGCAGCCTCGTCAGCAACTGCAACAGCAACAACAATAACAACAACAACAACGACAACAACAGCGACAAAACTGAGCAAAAATAATAACAATTTCTGTTGGTTTCTTTTCGTTTTTCGTATTTATTTTTATTTCGAATGCTGTCAGTGGGAAACTGGACAACGACAACCAACTTGGACTTGGGGCATTGCATTTTGTTGTCCATTTCAACGCTTTAAATTCTTGCGGTTGTCGTTGCTGGGCTGTTGCTGTTGCTGCTGGAGTTGTTGTTGTTGCTGCAGCAGTTAATTTAATTTCAGCTCATAAATCAAAACTGTGCCGCGCAAAATGTTTGCTTTTGACGCGGCGTTTTTGTCGCCAGCCTCAACCAGAGACAGAGAGAGAGGCAATTTTTCGGTCACATATTTTTATACCCGCTACCCTTAGGGTAGAAGGGTATTATAACTTTGTGCCGGCAGGAAATGTATGTAACAGGTAGAAGAAGGCATCTCCGCGCCTTTAAAGTATATATATTCTTGATCAGCGTCAACAGCCGAGACGATCTAGACATGTCCGTCCGTCTGTCTGTCCGTCCGTCCGTATGAACACCTAGATCTCAGAGACTATTAGAGATAGAGCTATAATTTTTTTTCGACAGCATTTGTTATGTTTATATATACCATTTGGTATATATTTTTAGTATTTTTGCAGTATATTTTGAGAATAATATATTGATTTTATTCAAAATAGATAGCGGGTATCTCACAGTCGAGTACTAGCTTTCTTACTTGTCTTTATACAAGAGTAGGGTGGAGAGGGGAGAGGGGGAGAAGGGGGAAAGGATGGAGAGGCAGCCGGAACTGTTGCTGAACTTCGACTGGGGGCTGGAGCTGTTAAGTTAGTCAACTTTACAGCCGCTTGACGTTTGACAAACAATGCCAACAACAACCACAACAACAACAAACTGTCTTAACTTGGTCAACAGGGAAAGACACACACACACACACAAACAAATTGCAGGCAGCTGCTTTTTGGCCACAAACTGTGGATACAAAAGAGACCGAAATTAAGCTGTTCGCCAAAAGTTTTGACCGAAAAAACGAAAGTCTCTAACAGTTTAATGGAATAACTAAGAGCAACAGACTATCAATAATTATTTCGTTAAAATGGAAAAGTTTTGTTCAAATTAATTAACAAACTTTGTTCAACAGGCGGACAACAATAAAATGTAAATAATTTGTTGAGTCTATTTTTAAATAAAACAATTAGAATTATCAACGTAAATAATAACTAAATAAGCATTTAAATTATTTAGTCATGTGAACAATTATATTAAATTGCCTAGAGTCAGTAGAATATTCATTAAATATATTAGCTATTAACAAGCAGTACGTTAATAAATAACTACACAACAGCAAAAAATATAATTTGAAATATTATTAAGCAATTTCATAAATACCACAATTAAATTATAATATTTCTATCAGAGTTTTATTAACAAAATGAAATGAAAATGAATATAATTAAATTGTAAATGAAAAAAAAATTTTAAAAAAATATACAAAATAACAAATTATTTTAATATAACATTTAATTTATTTTCAACATTTGATTTTAATTTGTATATTTCAAAAACACTAAATAACGTTTTTACTATCAAATTTAAGATGAAACCAAACATTTATCACATTAAGAAAATGGACAAGAAAAAAGAAAATTATTAAAATTAAATTCAATTTTTATATTTCCTTATTAGAACACTGCGCAATCTATCAAATTTAACAGCAAGCAAGCATTTATAATATCATATAAATAGCTAAACATATTAAATTCTTTTAGTATAAAATAAATACCATATTTATATTTAAGAAACACTGAAACAAATTACATTTTTACTGTCAAATTTATGATCAATCCAAACATTCAACACATTAAGTAAATGGACAAGTTTATTATATAAAAAGAAGATTATGAAACAAATATATTTTATTATAAATACAAAATTTCATTTTGAAAAACACACTACAAAATACATTTTAACTATCAAATTGAACAGCAAGCAAACATTTATCATATTGTGTTTATTAAAAGCAAAGAAAATTAAAATAATATAAATACCATTCTTTTATTTTAGTATTTTACTGTCAACAAAAATATATATATTTTAGTAGAACGAGAAACATTAATCAAATCGAGCAAATGGACTAGTTCATTATGTAGAAAATAAAATTAAATGAATAAATAAACCTTTTGTGATAAATACGAACATTTGAAACAGAAAATATACATACTATATATTATATATTTGTGGTCAAAGCTAATATAATTTAAATGCTTACAAAACATTTATCAAGCTGTGTTTATTAATAGAAAAATCTGTATAAACGAATAAATGAACGAAAATGTGTATTTATTGCGATAAATCCAAAGTTTGCACACTTAATATATTATACAAATTTGATGAGCAGCGAGTGCCAAAAGGGAATTCAAATGATTTTGGCTGAAATGCGAGTTTGGAGCAATTACTTTTCCAGCATTGAAATGAATAGAAGAGGCGACTGACTTTGCTTTCCTCTCTCTCTCTCTGTCTATTACTCTCTCTCTCTCTATGTGTGTTTCATATAACTAATTGCATAGTAACAGCAACAGAGCAATTGATCTGAGTCCCTGGCCCAGCCCAGCCCAGTCCACATCGACATCGACATCCACATCCACATGTTGGCCCAGCCCAGCCCAGCTATTTATGCCCATCGACATCGACGTCGACATCGTCAGCTTGAAGCGCACTTGAGAGCGTGACAGTAAATAGTAAACTAAATGACAACTACTGGATAGATAGCTGGTACTAACACACACACACACACACACATTCATATATTTGCTGGGTGTGTTCTGATGCCAAAATGTTAACCCTACAATGTCCAATGGGGCGCTGGCAGTCACATTTGAGGAATGAGCAACGAACAACGAGCAATGGAAATGGATATGGAAAATGGGAATGCGAATGCGAATGTGAATGAGAATGGGAACTTAAACTCAAACTTAAACAAAAGTTAAGCTAAAACTCGTAGCTTGCAAAGTCGTTAAATGTTAATCGTTGACACGACCAAAATGCTGACTAAGTCCACTTCCACTTCCACTTCTCGTAAGTGGACAGCGACAGCGACAGTGACAGTGGATGACGATGCCCATGTTGATGTCGATGTCGTAGTCGATGTCGATGGAGATGGAGATGGAGGCGATGGCCGTCGGCAAAACTTCTATAAAGCAAACAAACCTAAGGCAAATAAGTAGACGTACTTATAACTCAGTTTGTAGACGCAACTTGCTGACAGGCGGCAATTCCAAATACCCTGTAAATGTTGTTTAAAACAAGCAAGGGGTGGGATAAACTAAAATGCAAAATTCCATTAATGAATATTCTTTTAACTTACATTCAAATTATTTCGAAATATAAGCATGCAAAATTCTACACCTTAAAAAAAAGCTGTATAAAACACCTTCATTAGGTCTATGTATGGATGTTCTTTAAATTAAACTAAAGTGCATGATAAAATAAAATGCAAAATTCCATTAATGGATATTCTTTTAAATTACATTTAAATTATTCAGAAATATAAGCATGCAAAATTCTACACCTTTAAAAAATGCTTTATAAAACACCTTCATTATGTCTATGTATGGTTGTTCTTTAAATTAAACTGAAGAGCGTGATAAAATAAAATGCAAAATTCCATAATTAAATGTACTTTTAACTTACATTTAAGTTATTTAGAAATATTATCTTTTAAAATTCTATACCTTCAAATACTGTTTTAAAAAACTACATCATGATAATTGTCTTGCTGCTCTTTAAATTAAACTGAAAAGCATAATAAAATAAAATGCAAAATTCCATAAATGAATTGACTTTTAACTTACATTTAAATTATTTAGAAATATAAGCATGCAAAATTCTACACCTTTATAAAACACCTTCATTATGTCTATGTATGGCTGTTCTTTAAATTAAACTGAAGAGCATGATAAAATAAAATGCAAAATTTTATAAATGAATAATCTTTTGACTTAAATTGTAAAGAAATATAATTTTCTAAAATTCCATACCTATCAATACTATATAAAAACTCTTGCGTGGTTGTTATTTAAATGAATCTTCTCTTTTTCATCTTATGTAAAACATGTTGACTTGTGAAATTTCTTTATATATTATTGTAAAAAAGTTGTCTAGTTTTTTTCAAAATAGTTTACACATGCAACTTGTAAGTTTCCATTTCACTGCCTCCAAAAGTCATTTGTCATGGCCTCAAAAATATAAAGTGTGTAAACACAATCTAATAAAGAGCATCCCACATACCCACATGGCAAGTTTTTCCATTTCATTTGTATAATGTCTGTGGGCCAAGTTTAGTTTGCAGTTGACTTCAATACCCGTTTCCCAGTCTCCTTCCCTAGTTGAGTTGAGTTGAGTTGAGTTCAGTTGAGCCCAGCCCAGTTTTCAGCACAAATGCTGACCCATATCAGCACAAAATATGCTAATTACTGGTACCAATGGGGCTCCAGTTGGGTTAGTTGGGTTAGTTTCGAATCGACTCCAGCGACTGAGAGACAAACAATGTCGACGGTCAAGGCTATTGGGCAAAACAATAATAAAAAAAAGAGCAGACAAGAAAAGGTTTTTACAAAGCCAAAGCCAAAGCCGACAAAAACACAAACACCAAAGAGTTACTCAGATTGAGACTCAGATTTAGACTCGAAACTGAGATTGTGAATATATTTTGTGGAACTACCAAGTATATAAATTAGACTCATAGTTGCGTTATAAATCAGCCACGTGCAATTGAGTGATTCAGTTTTTTGAATTCAAGTTGAAGTCGTGCCATAGCCAGAGATTTGTATTTCGCTATTCGTTTTTCGTTTTTTCGCTGTGATCGTTTTTATGTAATTAACGCTGACGTCAGACACAACGGCAATTATATACTACAAGAATCAATTTTCCATCGATTAAGTTTTTGCCAGGCGCAGTAACAAGTTACTTACGAATACACTCACTTATTAAATGAATACGAAACGAATGAGAATGCGAATGCGAATGCGAACGGAGACCCTGGGGGCCAACTTGCCGGTTGTCACGTCGGAAGTTGAGTCAGCAAAATAAATGGCTAAACAGAACCTCCAACTTCCCTCTCCCTCCCTCCGTTCCCTCTTGCCACCCTCTCGCACAGCGTTTAGATTGTAGCAAATATAATTCGCAACAAAATTGGTAGAATGTATTTCGCCTACGTGTGGACCAAACAAATCATTTAACTCATTTGTAATTCATTAAAATGAATTAATACTGAAAGCTGGCAACATTGTAGCTGGCAACAAGACAGCCAAATAGATACAGATACATTTGTATCTTTTGGGGCTCTCCTCCACATGTGATTGTACAAAAGCATTTCATACTATTTCACTGTCGGATTTTGGGCCAAAAGCTGCGAAAGCCGCGCATTGTTTGTAAGCCGATTTCAAGCTAGATACGAGAACTATATTACAAAGAGTATCTCTGAGGGACTCGAGCTAACGAGTATCTACATACTCGTACATATATGTAGTATACTCGTATGTCTAACGGTCGGCGACATAAGCTTTGATGGATTTTGACATAAATATGAGTTGGAATTCGGTATTCAGTGCCCAGTTTGGCTTTGGCTCTGAGCACAGAGCATAGAGAGCTTATCAGGCCGCGAGTTCCAAATAAGCCATCGACATCGCCTTGCGATCGAACCGACGATCGATCGATCGATCGATTGCCATCGAAAAAGTGACGACCATTTGGCAGGTCAGAAAATAAAACCACAAGCCAAACGCCAAACGCCAAGCTTGGTTTTAGCCTCAGCTTTAGCTTTGGGTCTCTTTGGGTGTCTTGGTGTCTTGGTTTCTTGGTTTCTGGGCATAGGCCCGGCTCACAATTTATGCTAATCCGTGCGCCATAATTTGTTTTGTTGTACTGCGGGCAGGCCGAAGAGATTTTTTCAATGTTGTTGTTGTCGCTAAAGTAAATTTTTTTTCTGGCAGAGCGCGTGTTGCGCATTTCCAAGCAGGCTTCGAATAGTTGTCGGCCCATTTGGGTTAAATGATTAATTTACATAAATATTTTTATGATTTGCCAAGGCGGACAACAACAACAACAACAGCAGCAACACCAACAAACATCGCCATAGCCAGCACGAAAAACTACAGCTAACCTTTTTTCTGTATTTTTGCTAGCTGGCCAGCTGCCAGTCTTATGCAATCAGCTAACGAAAAGTTTGCGCCCCTTTTTGGCCACGTGCCGCTCTGGGCTCTAACATCGAACATCGAACAGCGACTGGCCTTAAAACAAAAGCTACGAAAAATAAAAGGGAACTAGTTCAAGCAACTGTAAAAAGCGTAGAAGCAAAACGCGGCGGCTTTCGGTGTCATCAACCTTTTGGGAGAAGGAATGCAAACGTCCTTTTGTCTGGCAACAGATGACAGCAACATTCACAGGACGTGCAACACATGCAACTGCCACTCGCTATATATGTATATGTATATGTATATGTATATATACTTGTAGTATATATTAACGCTCAATTCATCTGGCAAATGCCAATGAACTTAGCAACCAGGAAGCTTCCTAGCAACAGGTGTCTGTCCTCCTTGCTACCTGTTAGCTGAGTTTTGTATCTGTGTATGTGTGTGTTGTTCTTGCATCGTTTTCTGCGCTTATCAATAGACGCACTTTTGCACTTTACAACTATTTCATTAGCATGACAATTTATGGCCATCTTTCTGTGTGTGTGTGTGTATCTTGTGTGGCGCACTCTCTCTCTCTCTCTCTGTATCTTGTGGATACGCGTGTAATTACACCATAAATATTGAGATTGCCTATCTGCATATTAAAGTAAATATTAAATATTTATGGGCATTACAGAATCATCCCAAGAGACTATCTTTCTTCGCCTTGACGGTAAATCAAACAACAATATTTTTGTTGTTATTAAGCTGCAAATAATGTGAGCAGTTCTTGTCATTGTTGATAAATACACAAACTATAATAAAGAATTATTTATTTATTAGTTGAATTTATGGAATACTTGAGGCGTTATTTGGTGGCCCCACCCGATTGTGGCTGCTTCTCTTTCCGTTTGTTGCTGCCAGTTAATCTTCAGTTACTCAACCCTTTTTATGCAAATGCGTCTTTCAAGCAATTTAGAAAAAATACGAGTGAAAAATATACACAAGAACAGCAACAGCAACAGTAACAGCAACAACACGAAGCTGTATAAATTTATACACACACTCGGAGTATGTGAAGTGTGCACACAGACATGGACATAAGTATATTCATATGTATTTATAAGTTCATATGTGAGAGACTTGTAGATAAATTTGCATATTTCAGTCGTTCATAATCCAACTCTTTCCTTAACTTGAAGTCTCTCTCTCTCTCTCTCTCTCTCGCTCTGTCTCTGTCTCTCTTACTCTCTGCGGGCAACAACAACATTCAGAGGCGTCGAACCATTTGAAATGCCACACCTAACTACAATTTTGTGCTTTTTTTCCTGTATAGTATTTTCATCAAGTTGCTTTTTGCGCCTACTACCAAGTTTGTCGTTTATTTTAATTTTTTATTTTATTTTATATTTATACCCGCTCTCCTTAGAATACAAAGGTATCATAGTTTTGAGCTGCAGAAAATGTATTTTGTATGACAATCTGGTATGTTTTTTACTTTATTCATTAAACAAAATATGATTTTCGGTATATTCTGGTATAATAATTTAGTTTATCTGGTATATTTTGTACTCTATGGAAAATGTAAATGTAATACTATATAGTACTCGATATACCAAATATAGGTATATTTTGTATTATAATTTGGTATATCCAGTATATTTTGTAGTCTATGGACTATTTTATATGTAGTACGACACAGTAATCGAATACCAAATATGGTCTTCGGCATATTTCAGTATTTTTGTTATATTAATTTAGTATATATGGTATTTTTACTCCATGATACATTTTGAATGTAGTACGATATAGCAAGTGATATACCAAATATGGACTTCGGTATATTTTGGTATTATATTTTGGTATATCCAGTATATTTTGCACTATGAAGTATTTTGTATTTGTATTTGTATACAGTAATGAAAGACCAAATATGGTCTTCGGTATATTTCAGTATTTTTGGTATATTAATTTAGTAGATAAGGTATTTTGTCCTCCATGATATATTTTGAATGTAGTACGATATAGCAAGTGATATACCAAATATGGCTCTCGGTATATTTCAGTGTAACCGGTATATTTTGTAGTCTGTGGTATATTTAGAATGAAGTGCTATATAGTGAATGAAGTGCTATACCACATATGACACTTGGTATAGTTTTGTATATTTAGTATATCTGGTATATTTTTAATTATTAATTAATACACAAAATATGGCATTAGGCATATTTCTAAATTTTGTCATCAATTTAATTTGTTATATTTTAAGAATATGATTTTAATGATAATGGGTATCTCAGAGTCGAGCACCCTCGACTGTAGCTTTCTTACTTGTTTTTTCTTTACTTTGCCTTTTTTTACACATATTGCTAGTTAGTTTTTCAAGCTCTTCGACAATTTATGTGGCAGATAGGCGCACGAATGTTGGGGACCGCAATGTAATTAGCATTTTTGTCGCGTATTTAATTTGATTTTATTGAATTTCATATAAAATTGTCAACTTGCTGAACCACTTAGATTTCTCTCCCTCTCTCACTCTCTCTCTCTCTCTCTAGCGAGGTTTGTTTTGTTTAACCAAATCGAATCGTTGGCTTATTCTTTTTGTTGTGTTTATTAAGTGTGTTTCGGTTCTTAATGGTTCCAGTTTTTTCTTCTTTCTGCACGTGTCGTCGATTCGTCGAGGCACTGAGAAACTCAGAGAGTTTTCCAAGTGCTATCCATGGGAATTGATACCCCAATGTTTGATATGATGAAGTGCCGACCGTCCAGCTTCAACGATGTCTGTTAATGTTTAATTAATTTTGATCGCAATCTATGCAGATTTCTTTTGGCCACAATAAAATAAGTAAATATCTTTCTTTTGTTAAATGTTAAATGTTTGAGCTGCAAATGCAAACTGATCAGAGTCATATAAATATATATACACACAAAAGCCATACTAATTAATTGTTCAATCAGATAACATTTTACTATGAAGACATTTAAAAATTGATAGTTAAATAAAATAAATTTAAAACGAAAGAAAAAACTGCAAGCATGATTCGTTGTTTTCTTTTTTGTATTCTTTTTTTTTTTTTGACTGTGTTTGTTAATTAATTTTATTTATGGCTGGCGTTGTGCTAAACAAAATGAGTTGGCTAATTTGGTGATCCGTTTGCTGTTGCCTGGCATGGGAACAACACACCAACAAAAAAAAACACACACACACAGCCCATGGTGGAAGGAAGCTGCTATTGAATCTTGATTTTGAATGTGAAAAGATTTCAGCCATAAATTTCAAGAGATTAAAGATATAGCAGCGAGCGAGATTGAGAATTTTTGAAAAGGTGACTAGTTAAAGCAGCCGATTGAAAACTCGAAAAGGTTATTGTCCAGTTATATATTATCGGTTTAGGTTAGTTTTAGCATTTAAATATTTATTTATTTGAAGACCTTGCTTGAGGGCGTCCCAAGAACACACATCGTACAATCTCAATTAGCAGGTCTTCTTTAGTTGTTTCTTATCTTTTGCTTTTCTTCTTTTCTATTTCTACTTTTTTTTTTGTTACTCATTTTTGTTGGTGTTATAGCAGGCGGAAGATTTGGCATCAGAACGCACTAAATCACCTCAGCACGGCGCATGGAAACAACATGACAACAAAATGAACACTTCAACAAAATTAAGCAAGCAAGAAATAAAGCAAAAATTAAACACAGCAAACCAAAAAATCCAAAAATTTATATTATAAAAAACGACAGCGAAACAAACGAAAACATTATTCATTTAAACGTCTATAAAAACTGCGGAAAAAATATGTTAGAATTATATAAAATAAAATAAAGAACAAGAAATTTGAAAAAAATGAAATAAAAGAATTATTCACACACATATGTGTATGCAACGGACAAGCTGACAAGCTGAATTGTTATTGTTGTTTTGTAAAAAAAGAGAATCAGCTTGAAAAGCAAACTGATTATAAATTATGACGCTGCCAGCTGACTGACAAGTGTTTAAGATTCATTCGTTCATGATTTATGGAAGTGTGTGAGAGAGAGTCATGTCAGTCAGAGTATAGGACTCTATATAGCCTCTATAAGTTTGCCTTAATTCGCTTTCTTTAAACTGACCAACTCACAAATTAATATTCGCTTGTATTTGTGTGTGTTTGCTGATTGTGGACTAACCACACTTAATCAACACACAACTAAGCAAGCAGCAGAAAGGCGAAAAAATGTAGACATCAATCATAAAAAAATTAGTCATTTTGCCAGAGTCTTTTTTTATACCCGTTACCCATATGGTAGGAGGGTATTTTAACTTTGTTTATTCATTTTACGAGAGAACATGTAACTTTTGCAGGCCCCCTAAAATGAAAACATCGAATAGTAAGAATTATTTTAATCGGGTCTTGACAATCTGGCATACTTGATTCCCTATTGTCCACAAAATAACCAAATCATTATACTGAAAAATACCTAATATTCAATAAATAGATATACTATTACATTACAAAATATACTTTAGTATACCAAATATGGGTTTCGTCATGTTTTTTCAGTTATGTTTTTTCAGTTTTTTAGTATTCGGTATTTTTTCAGTACATAAATTCGGTATATTTTAGGGATAGTATACTTTATTTCCCCTAGTATATTTTGAATTTAATATTATATCTATATACCAAACATAGTATTCGGTATTTAACTTTTCTGTATAAAAATTTAGTATATTTCGGAAATAATACCGCATTGTGGCTTTTATTTAAAATGGGTAGCGGGTATCTCACAGTCAAGCACACTCGTCTCATGCTTTCTTCATTATTTTTATTATTTTTTTGGTGGCGTGTTCAAGGCATTCGCCTTGGCTTCTCTAGCAAGTTTGGCAAACTCTTGTCGCGAACCTCGCAGCACAATGAGTACACAGCGTCTATAGCTTTATAATGTATATTTAATAGACCATTTTTACAAACTGGCGACAAATGAGATGCTGAAATGATGAAGGTCAAGTTCATATATTCAAATTCAAAAACATGCAAAAATGATTAATACAAATAAAAAAAAAAAAGTAACTATTGATGTGAGTCTTTTTGCTTTGCTGTTTCGTCTTAACAACAGAAATCTCATAACTCATCTACAACATGCGGAAATAGACGCAAGATTCCAATTCCAATTCCGACATTGTTTTTCTCGGAAACTTGTGTCGGCAATATCTTTCCGGAAAATTGTTTTCCCCATGCGCGCCGTCATTGGGGCATTGGCCATGGCATCTCTCTAGTGTCTAATAACTCTTGGAAATCGCCGCATTTTAATAAGCTCGAGTAATTTTTTATGATGCTCTTTATTGAACATGTCGTGTGGTCAAAAGCTCGTGATAATTTCTCATACAGAAGAATGTGTTTTCCACTTCAGCTGCAGCTGTTTGGTATCTGTTCACATGTATTTATGATATTTATAATATTGTATTTTGCCAAATGGAATTCATAAAGAAATTAAAAAGCTTCTACAGCTGCCGCTGCCGCTAGCTGATAAGCACAGCCAAAAAGAAAGAAAGAGAAAGAGAGAGAGTGCGAGAGAGGGGGGAGGACAAGATGGAGTCAAAGCGTAACTAAATTTTTCATTTTATTTGGCTTTACTTAAATAATAATCAATTTGATTTATGAGACTCGGGTCATTGCTGTGGCGTTCATAAATGTTTCGAAATTCTCTTTTGCCGTATTTTATTTAGCGAATTTGCATGACAAAAAGTTGATTTATACGAGACGACGACGACTCTGGTTGGCACAACTCGGAATGCAAAAGCAAACAGAAAAACCTATTCGTGAAATCCGTTAAAAGTTGTTGCCAAAAATTGCAAAACGCTGTCAACGTAGCTGCTGCAATATCGATGGTGTCTCTATAGTCTCTATTATTATTGGTAGCTGTTAACGCTGTCGAGGCAATTGCCTTTAGGGCAGAGTCAGAGTCAGAGATGACAGTGTGGGGACATGAGTTTGCATTTGCCGCATTTTCTTGCTAATTAAAATGGCCAAATCCATTTAGCAGCCGGCTGAGAGAGCACACACACTTGGAGAAGGCCCTAAGCTGATTAGCGGGAACAAGCGCGAATCGAATACGGAACACAGAACACAGAATCGAATACTCGATATAGAATGCAAATAGCCCTTGCCAAGTGTGTGTGGTTCAATGACAGCGACTCAACCACTTTTCATGACAATGTTATCAAATATCAATAAACTGAGCACAGAGAGACAGAGCTGTAAATAAAACTCGAACTCAACAATGTGTGAGGTAAGGGGAAGGGACAGAGGAGGGGGGTTCACTCTGGAAATAGAACTGCAACATTGTTGCAAATAGCATTTAATTGCGGTCAGGCGAGGCAGATTAATGAACCATTCGAAGCCTACGGCAGATGCCGATAGCCAAGAGTCAAGGGACAGAGTGTAAGTGTGTGTGTGTAGGCCAACAAGTGGTAAGAGCTCGCTTATCAATGGAGAAGTTTCCTTCTTTCCGATTGTATAATACTTTTCGCGGCTATAAAAGTCAACGACATTGAGGCAAAGGAACAGCTGGGGAAATGTTATTGATAGAATCATAAATTCATATCGGCTACGTGTAGTATCATAAATTTATAGCAGCGAAAGAGTTGGAGATTTAATTGTAGTCAATATGTTTCCTAATTGTAAAAGAATGTTTGTATTAAAGCTGTTCAATAGCCATTTGATTTATAGACTCTACTTCCAGGAATACCATATGAGTTGTTATCTTAATCATTGTTGTAATACTTCAATTTTTCTGGGAATGAATTTGCAGTTATCTTCACTCATTTGCTGCAAAATTAACTTGGCTATTATTTTATGTACACATTGTTCAAATAATTTACATTTCTAGGAAAACATTTATAGATAACTGCAACTAGATTAAACAAATTGTATTGTGACATTATTTACACAAACTTTACAATGAGTAACCATTCTATGAGCCGCGATAAATAACTAGAATGACACTGAACACTGAATTATTTCGAATTATCTATTTAGAATTATTTAAATGCAAAACATTTTAGCCTGTTTTATTATTAGATATTTTATAAATATTATTATGAATTTAGCAATAACTAATTTTACTTAAATAGGCGATCAAGTTCTGTTTACTTTTAAATCTGTTTTTAAGCTAGCAGTTAAGTTTTCTTTGCCTTATTTATATATTAAATGTATTATATACTAAACTAAATAAAATTAATTATTAAAAAGAATTATATATTTGTTGTTAATGTTCTTATAAAATATTTAATGATAATTTAGTAGAAATAATATAAACTATTTAATGATAGTTTAACACACAGAAAGAAAAAACGTTCAAATCAATAATTAAATCTTAAATCAAGATTGTTTGTGTGTCAAAATTGAGCCAAGAAGGTTTATTCTTAAATCAAGATCGAATACAACGACGAATCTAGATTAGGTTCCAATAATAAGAGTGCTCAGTTTCCAATCGGATTTCCTTGAACTTGTTGTCGATATGTCTGGCTGCAATTGGCGGCATTAGCAAGTGCATATTACCAGCAACTAGTCTGGTTGTTGTTGGACAAAAAGAACTACGGCTGCGTGGAGTTGAAGCCCGCTTATTAACACTTGATAGATTGCTGTGCTGAGGGCACGAACATGGACACGGACATGGATATGGAAGAGGGGAAGGGAGAAGGGTCATGGAAGAATGCTATTTGCACATTACTTTTCCGTTTTTAACAACACCCAAAACATTTAAGCCAAAATAAACATGTTGAGCGTCATAAAAAGCAAACGACACGGATACAGAAATGGGTGGAATTGGAATAGAAACTAAAGAAAGAGACGGCAGATGGTAATGGTAATAGAAAGAGAGAGAGAGTGAGAGGTGAAGTGAAGAAATTTGCCAAACAAAGTCATATTTTCGCGCATGTTTCATATTTTTAGTGCTTGTATTTTAATGTTTGTATTTGTATTTTTGTGTTTGCAGAGTTGTTGTTGTGTTTTCTGTGTTGTGTGTTGTGTGTTGTGTAGTGTTGCATGGTGTAGTGCAGTGTTTGCTGCTGTTGTTTCCTCTGCTGCTGCTGCTGCTGTCGTCATCATAATGTGTGCATTGTTCGCTCTTGCGGTTTAAGTTCACTGTTCGCGCAATTTTCAAATCAATTTTGTTTACTTTTTATGCACACAACGCACAGCCACTTTGCGTGTGTATTAGTGTGTGTAAATGTATGTGTGTGCCTGCCTTGTGTTTAACAACATTTTTATGGTTTGGCACACACCCTAAGCTGCAAGTCGTCAATATTTGAAAAGTGCATAGGCAGGCGACTGCAACACTGACAAACTGACAAACTGACGGACAGACATGCAAAAAGAGAGGACAACAGACAGACAGAGAGAAAGAGAGAGGTCTTTGTAACTGTAAATTATACATTTCATAATTTTCGCTACATATTTCGTGATAATCGCATGTAATTGCGTTTTATCTGCACCTTTCATCCGGACATGTGAGCAAACAAACGCGCTTAGCGCCCTTAGCCCTTCGCTCTTAGCCCTTAGTCAACCGTTGGGCCAACCCCTTGGCAGCAGTGACCACAGTACAGGCAGCACTCTGAACACACACACACTTTACATTCTACCCAAAAGTGAGTTGCATTGAAGTTTGTCTTTTACTTTATTTTTTTTTGTACTCAACTCGCGCTTCAATGGGCTTTTGGCCATGTCCAGTGCGATTTACGGGCAGCGATAGCAAATTATGCGAACAAACGGTACATTTTCTTTACTATACATACGTATGCATATGTATATATTTTACAATAATGCAATATTTGGGTTACAACAAAAGCCAACGAACGAGGAACGAGTTACTAACCCCTTCGACTTGTAAATTGCATTAAAATGTGGCGACGGCCAAGCTAATGCATTTTATACAACATGCACAACACCTGATTGTCTCTGTGTGTGCCTCAGTCTGTATGTGTGTGTGGACGTTGTTGTGATAACAACTCACGCGATTATCAATTTGACACCCAAACATTGTGTCGCTCGTACCGTTGCTCGACTGAGTGAATGACTATGAGTACACTCATGGCTCGTAAATGACTCGCTCGCTGGCTGTTTGATCACGACATCGGGCCAACAACAAAGCTGTCGGCCTATAGAACAACAGAAAGGCAACAATAACAATGCCAATTTGTAGAGTGGGGACAAAAGAGGGGATTAGGCAAATGTTGCAAAGTAGTCAAAGAGGGGAGAAGTTGCAGCAGAGGAAGTCGCAAAGGGGAGCAGCGCATTAATGGTCACTGATAATTTAGCTATTATTCACAGAATTTCACGAAGAGACAGTTTCGTGTTAACAAAGACTTATGATTCAATTTAAAATTAATAATGAGACTCGTTCTTTTTTTTATAAAATTTCATTTATAACAAACAGTACATCTTCATGATAAGCAATGCTAATTGAGCTCATAATATGCAAGTAATTTAATGACAAAATTTGTTAATGAAAAAATGAATGTTACTAAAGATTTTTAGGAATTTTATACTCGCTGACAATCTGGTATCTTTTGTACTCTATGTTATACTTTGATTGTAGTACTATATCAATATACCAAATATACTATATCAACACTCCAACTATTTAGTATTTTTGCGGTATATTAATATAGTATATTATATAGTATATTTTAGGTTGCTGGTATTTGACAGTCAAGCACACGACTGGAGCTTTCCTACTTGTTATAAATAAGCAGCGAAGCTTCGGTAGTAAATACTTAAGAATTTCATTATTTTTATTATATATTTTTAATTAATTTTTTGTTAATAAGTTGAAAAAATAATATCCAATATAACTTACTTGCATATGTATATTAATATAATATTAATATATAAAATATGCTAGTAATTAAAATGGTTTGATTTTCATTTACTAAAAGAAGCATAAATATATTTTTTTATATTCCTATTATAAAATTTAGTACACAAAAAATCGAATTTTTATCACTCACAATCTCTAAAGCACTTGCAAATTTATTAAAAATAAACCATTAGTATATTTTTATTGACTACTTATTATTTGAAATTCATAAATGAAAGTATCATGGACTTTATGTTATTAATTAAAAGCGTCCACCCAATTTATCTTTAATTCCCAGAGACACCTCAATGGCAATGACTCAGAAAAGTTCAATATTCGATGACTCTTGCATTGCATTTATGGCTTTGATACTTAAATTAAATGTGCCATTGGCATTTCACCGAAATATATTTTAGTTTTAATGGTCAGCTATTCGTTTTTATATTCACACGTTTTCCGTCATTTCAATTTGTATCTATGTATATAATTTTTATGGGCGTTCATTTTGTCAATTTGCGCTCAAAATTTATTTGAATTTCTTCAGATTCTGAGACCTTGAATATATATTATATGCATAACTATTTGGCTTATCAAATAAATATATGTACATATGGTATATACTCGTAACCTACTTTTGCGGATGCTGCGGATATACTTTTATATAATATATTTCTGTTATACTGAGTTGAGTACTGTGAGTGTGAGTGCGAGTGTAATAAATTAAACGCACTGAAAGGCGTCGCTTATCACATTCAATGCGGAGAGAAAGAGAGAGGGGAACAAAAGCAACTAATTAGAATGATGGATCATGTACATTTCAGATCTCACCTCGAGAGTAGGAAAGAGTTGCTTTCGGAAGATGCATCTGTTTAGTTTCGGTTTTGGTTTCGGTTTCGGTTTCGTTTTCGGTTGCGACCAATCGACAACTTTTACTCATCTGCATAATTTGGTGAAGAAATTTGTTAAAAGCATTTTCATCGCTTTAAATAGAAAATGTAGCAGGCGACAGCAACATCGGGCTTAATTATGCTGTCACTGGGGCCTTAAAAAGACTTTCATCTTTCACTCTGGACAACAGCGGACAGTTGAACAATGTTTTTGGAAAAACGAAGAAATAAATTCGAATATACTTTTAATCGCTTAATTACATGCAACATGACAGGTTGACTGAGTGGCGAGCTGGCAACTGAAAATTATGTGGCAATGTTTTCAAGTGGCATTCGAATGCATTGCTCAAAAGAAAAGCGAAAACTCTGAATTATTGCGGAACAATCAATCTTTGGCTCTTCCTCCCTAGCAATGCTGAATTATGGACTCGATGTTGAATGATTTGAAGGCGTTGCCCCATTTGCCCAGCTGCGGCCCTTGGGCGATGAATGTCAATGTGAATTAAATTCATTCAATTTGAATTGTACTCGTATGCTAAAGTGCGCTCGCTTTCCGCTCTCCGCTCTCCACTCTCTGGCAATTCGTTTGAAATAATTGAATTCAAGAGGATGCCCGATGCCCATAAAGGATTAAGTCTGGCCAAGCAATTTGCGCAGGCGCTTACAGCTGATGACATTTATTGTACAAAAAAAAAAACGAAATATATAAAATGGAAAAAAGTGCATAAAAGGCAGAAAAAACAAAAGGCGGCCATGCTGCGGCCAACCGCAGAGTTATTATTTAAATGTGCATTACACACACACACACATATAGAAATTAACACACAGATGCCTCTCGGTTTGAAAAAATCGACAGTTGGCAGCTCGTATTCCCAGTCGCAGTCGCTGACGTTGTCGTTGTCGTTGTCCTGGTCCCTCATACGACATGTTGTCATCGTCATCAACCCTTTTTTTTATTGTATATATATTCCTGGTGTCCTCGCTGCGGCGGCGTCATAATTAATAAGAGAAATCCCTTTTCAATTTGACGGAGTGCATTTGTCATTGCATTTAATTTTCAGAGTACGCCAAACACACTAAAGACATGCGGAGAGGAAGTCCGGAAGTTGCCGTTGTCCTCGTCCTCATTGCTCGTTGCCATTGCTGCTGTCGAGTGCGGTCCGCGTCTGCATCCACGTCTGCGTCCGCGTCCGCGTCTGGTGTCAAGTAGGGGCTGTCCTGTAACCGTTTTGCTGTTCACACGAACCATATTTAAATGCATAGCGCTTGAGTAGGCAGCAACTCAGCGTTGGCATCGGGAGACATAAGGAGAGGGGCAACGAGTTAAGGTATCGGAATTGAAATGCGTTAATTGATTTTTATGTTTTCTGTTTTTTTTTTTTGGTTGTTGTATTTTTTTTGGGAATGAGGAATGTGCATTCGGGACAAATGTTCAAACAGTTGGCTAATAGCGTTGAAACCTGGCCCAGGGCTGTTGTCATTTGGCTTAATGTAATTGGCTTTCAACGGTGGATAAAAAAAAGGCTACTCAAAATGTCAGTTGCATAAAAGCCATAATAACAAGATCTTATTGCTCGACTTGCAATCGAATGAAAGTTTTCTTTTCATTGAGTTTTTATTTCCCCAAATTATGCAAATAACAATTCAATGAACTGTGCTGAAAGCAGCAATTATAAATTAACAAAGTTGATGAGTTATTCAAATGAAGGAGACATGGTAGTTTATTTAACTTTTTATTGGAGCAATTTCAGAGTCTTCAAAGGATGAAGAACATATATTATACGTTTTGTTTCTATTTAAGTATTTGCCTTAAAATATGCCTTGATTTGGGATGGAATGAAAGTTTTTTTTCTGTACTGAAATGCTGAATGCGGTATTTATAAATTAACAAATTGGATGAATTATACAAAAGAAGGAGACTTTTCCTTTTTCGAAAATGAATAAAAGCTCTTTGAAAAATTTATTATTGGAACAATTGCAAATTGCTTTTAAAAGATGAATAACATTTGTTATATGTTTTATATCTATTTAAGTATTTAGATCTTATTGCTTGACATGGAATGGATGGGGACTTTTCTTTTCATAAAGTGTTTAGTAGGCACTATTGAAAGTGGTAATTGAAAATAACAAATTTTAAGAGGTACTCTTAAAGCTGAATTTGTCCTCTTCGAAATTGAATTAAAGTTCATTAAATTTGTCCTGTAGCAGTTAATAGATAAAAAGCGAGTGTTATATATATATTGAAATTTTAAGATTTCTCTTTGACTTGGGTTGGAATGAAAGTTTTCTTTTCTGTGCTGAAATGCTGAAAGTATAAATTGTTAATTAACAAATTTGATGTGTTCATCTAGACGATAATTTTTCCTTCATCAAAAATTGATTAAAACTCAGTAGATTATTATATAACTTTTGCAGTATTACTGAATCAATTGCAATGTATATAAAATGTTGTATATCTTTCAATTTATGAAGATATTATAATTTTCTTTAAGTTTTTAGAGTGTGTCAATAATGCAAATAAAAAATTAATAAGCTGTGCTTAAAGTCGTAAAAGTATAAATTAAAAAAATTAACAAGAAGATAGTTGGATTGCTCTTAATATTTTATTAAATAGCTTAAGGCTGAATCGTTTTATAACTAGAGCAATTACGAAACTTATTCAAGAAATGAAGATAAAATGTTATATTTCAATTGCAATTTGTTTTTGTTTGGCCATTTCCTGATTAATCTCCTGCAGTAATTGCAAATTACAGCCACTGTCATTTGCTTGGCATTCAATTGCTAAGTAAAACTAATATTATTTCAATCTGTTTGCATGGCAAAAGCCATTTGTTTATCATGGACTCCCATTTGTCTGGCAATTACGAGCTCATTTCAGTTGCTGTTTCAACAGCTCTGTTAAGAGTGCTTTCCCTTCCCCCCCACTCCCTCTTCTGGGTACCCCTCTAACCCCTCGGTAAATTTGCAATAAGCAGCGAATGGGTTGCCTTAGGCCTTGGATTTGTTTAATGTTACATTAGCCCAAGGGCAATGCCAATCACTTGGCTTGCCCCTTGCTGCCACCGTGTCGAGAGTTGAGCTGCCGCCCACAATCGATATAAGGAGACACAAAAGCGAGTGGGAGAGAGGGAGAGTCTTTGGCGGAAACGGATGCAGTCAGTCGAGAAGTTGACGCGTCTCTCTCTGGTCCATGTTGTTTGTATTTTAAATTGGCAGCGCGCGCTTAGCACATCCGCCACTGAGATGCACATGCGGATATCGTTGCTCGAATCGAATGTGTCGAGCTGAGCGTGCAGTGGAGTTGAGTTGAGTTGAGGTGGAGTGTGAGAGGTCCACGAATCGCGCTCACGGGCCAATAATTGATTGCCTTAACCGTTAGCCAGCTGCTCAAAATGCGCAAGCCGCCAGCAGGTGACTCTCTCTCACTCTCTCTCTCACTCTTTGCTCTCTCTCTTTCTATCTATCGCTGACATCGGCCACTTTGCACAGATGAGATTTTCAATTTGGCTAGGGCCGCTCCGAATGTTTGCGTATTAAATTTGCATGGAAATCTGTCTATATTGACCGAGAATGGCCAATGCAAATGTTTGCCGGGCCAAATGAATGGCCGAGAACGAAGAGGCAACGACTATTGCCACAGTCAATGCTGTTGCTGCTGCTGTTGTCGTTGCTGTTGCTGTTGCTGCTTCAGCTGCTGGTCAGTCAACGGCCGAGGGGCATTGCACCCGGCCATCGACATCGACATCCACATCGACATCGCCATTCGATGATGTCTCTTTGGGCATTTTTAATACGCGTTTGCATTTGCGTTTGCCAAATGTTATCAGTGGAGCGACAACGGCTTGTGCCACAGCCCATGCCCCACTCTCCACTCCACTCCCTCTCCCCTGCTCTTCCCTCTCCTCTTCTCTCTCTTGCAGTTACTGTCGCAGTCCAATGGCCCCCAATGGTCCAATGGGCGATTGCTGTTATCGATGAGCCTACGCTATCAGTTGGGTACAGTTGCCCATGACTGTGAGTATACTCGCACTCACACTCACACTTGCACACTCACACACTCACTCTGGTAATTGTGACTGTTGCTCTGCACTTAGAATGAATGCAAAAGCAAACATTTTACTTGAGTAACATTTGTTCAGTAATTTCTTTTTTTTCTCCACTGACTGTTTTATTTTCCTGGACACATCTGCCAGGCAGGCACTGTCATCATCATCATCAGCATTGGGGACAGTGGACATCAACGTGTCATCAAGCGTCAGACTTTGCACAAACAAAGTTTGCAAATTGATTATTTGATTAAAATTAAGTCATTTAGTTTGCTTCAATCTAACTTTATGCCTGACTGAGCTGGCTTAGCATTGAATTTCGTTAAATTATTTTGAATTTAGAACACATTCTTTATTCAGTATTATATTCCAGTTCTGGTCTTACACTTTTTTTCAAATATTAAACATATTTGTAAAATTAATACTCTTCGTTTTTCATACAAAACAATATATAAACGACCAACAAAAAAAACATAAATACATCTAGTAGATATAATTTCTACAGTATTATTATCGATAAATTGAAAAATGTGGATATTTCGCGTACGTTACGAAATGATGACCAACTATTGTTCGACCGAACTGAGAAGCTGGACGAGGGAGCCAAAACGTTGGGAGAATTTGGGAAAGGGTATGATTGGAGTGCTGGCAAAGCTGCCAATGCGTAATGTATATAAAGAATATAATAAAGATATTAATATAATATTAATGTATACTTTATCTTCTTACTATTTATGCACTTTCATAGAACTGTCAGCCGGAATTTGTGCGTCTTTACGCTAGTGCACCAAGTGATCTATGACAAGAAAGGAATGAACATTTCAAAATAAAGTTAATAGTTTATGTACCTGAAATGAGGGATGTAAGAAGTGTTTATGGAAGTGTAAATATATATATGTTTTATCATAGATATGTAAATTTTTAGAAGCATTATTATTCTATATTGTATAAACTGTGATTTACCCGCTACCCATTTTAAATAATAGAAATAATAATATACCTCAAAATACAAAAATATACCGAGGGATGCATTCGGTATATTCAAAATATACCAAAATAGTATACAGGAAAATACTCAGAATATACCAATGGATCTATTTGGTATATTGACATACTACACATTCAAAATATACCATACAATGCACAATATACCAGATTCTCAGATACTAAGACTCGTTTGCAGTAGAAGTAATTTGACACAAATAAGTATTTCTAAAATAACTCGCAAAATACTAAAATATACCAATGGATGCATTCGGTATATTGAAAATATACCAAATGAATATGTCGAAAAATACTCAAAATATACCAAGGGATGTACATATTTGGTATATTGACATACTACACATTCAAAATATACCATACAATGCACAATATACCACATTCTCAGATACTAAGACTCGTTTGCAGTAGAAGTAATTTGCCATAAATAAGTATTTCTGAAAAACCTTTCACAATATCCGATTGCAATCAAATTCTCAAGAAGCATAGCGTTAACATAGATTAGTATTTCTTCTTTTAGACATTTTGTAATTAGTGGGGCTTTATAACAATTGAGATTTCTGCTTATAAGGATTGACTTTAATGACAATGGGCATTAATATTACGTATTAGTTACAACTCTTATCTGTGCAATCATTTGCAATGATCTCTGTCGACTTGCAGCTGTCATTTTAAACAATAGAACTGTGTTGATTTGGGGTGTGGTCGATTGGTTGGTTTGTGAGCTGTCATTCGCTTCCTCGTTGACCCGAGAATTTGAACTCGCAACACGTGCTTATCAATAGCAAGTGTGTTGCGGTTCGCATTGTTCGTGACACATTTGTGAATTGTCCACAGAGCGAGAGAGCGACAGAAAGAGGACATAATATACAATATTTATTCGTTTTAATTTCTATTTATTTAAATTGATGACTTAATGGCGAAACTGAAATGATTTCATTGTTGTCACAATTCCAATCATTAAGCACAACTAACAATGAGGAATTATAGCAATAACAAGCAGAATATAGCAAAACGACAGCAGGGAGTCGCCTGCTTCGTTCCATAGTCTCACACTCTCTGATAAGCGCATTTTGTAATTGAGGCAACAACAACAACAACACAACAACAACCACAATGACAATGAGTACAGCAACAACAATGGCAATGGCAATAATTGAATAGCGCAAACATTTTCATTGGCTAAAATGGAAAGCACATGGTAAGCAGCTCCCACTTAGGGGCCATAAAACCAAACACACAAAAAGCCAAACACACAAACTCAACGCAATGCAACAACAACAACAACAACAACAAAACCAAACGAAATGAAACGAAACAAAACATAACCAAATAAACAAACAAGTCAACAATAAATCAACAATGAAATTTGTTTTCGGTAAATGCATCAAATGCAATTGGCTTAATTTTGCGTCATATGCGATATGATATTTTGTGGCAGCAACAGAGTACTCACACACACACACACACACACACTCAGAGTGGTGCACTCGTGAATAGAATATTTATGGCCGAAAGCATACACAGTGCTGCAAAAGACAGTTTTCGAACCAGTTCACAAAACTCGTAAATTTCATTTAATATAGTTGGATAAACAAATGTTATTAATTGAAATAGTTTAACTGACTATTTTAAATATCACTGGCATTAATCAATTTTTTTTTTTCTAATTTCAAAAAGATGAATAAACATTCTACATTTCTGATATTCTATAATTTCTGACTAATTATTGATAATAATTTTTAATTAAAAGAAGGAAAATATTGGAGTTTTTATAAAAAAAAAATTACCCAATGATTTTATAATTAAATTTAAAGATAATTTTAATACAAATTCTTATCAGATCATTCTTAACAATAGGATAATTGAAAATTCAATTTATTTTAATTGTCATAGCAATATTAGAATCTTTATTAGCTCATTTGTAACAAATGATTTCAATATTGAATTTAGAGATAACTTTAATTAAAACTTTAAACAGAATATTTTGCTATACTTTTTAAAGAGTTTTTAATGGAATTTATTCTTATTGAATTTATTTTTTCATACAGTTCTGATTGTAGATATTTATTTTAATATTTTTCAATGCTATTTATTTATTAAAAAAAAATAGATTTAGTTAAAATTAACACTAAATTATAAAAAAAGACTTGGCTGCAAAGTCCTCCTGCTTATTTTTCAATGTTAAACTATAATTAGAAGCAAAATAATATTCAATTTCATTGTAACAATTGCAAACTTATAAAGATATCTCTATTATATTATTTCAGGTTCATTAAATGGCTCCCTGAGAGTTTTCTCTGACCATGTTGGGAAAACTGATTACACTTTAGGTTGGTCAACCGCAATTCGCACGTCAAAATATGAACCTCAAATTTGTGCTGACTTGTGCAGTTTCCACAAAAATAATTCTAAATTTAGCGTTATAACCGCACAATTTTGAGATGAGCAATTAAATTTTGCGTTGCCGCTGCCACCGCGTGGATTGATGAGAGAGAGAGAGAGAGAGAGAGAGTGAGAGGAAAGCAGTCGAAAAACGCAACAGCAACAGCAGAAATCAAGCAGGCAGCCACAGCAACTCAGCCTCTCTCCAAGGGTTAACCCCAAATGGCAACAACAACAATGTGGATAACAGAGGCGATGACTGACTAACGGACAATTGGACACGAGGCGAGAGCGGTGCGGTGCGAAGGGGTAAAAACAGAGAACGGAAGGGTGCAATTCAATTACATGTTTGTGGCAGGCCGCAATGCTCAATAATGCAGTTAATATTGACGTCAGATCGCAGAGCAGAGCAGGTGGACAGTGGGCGGACTTGGGTTTATTTGTGTGTGGGAGCAACTTTGACAAGGTTGATGAAATGCCTGAATGCCTGAATGGCATCTCCTCGTCTGTCTGTCGGTCTGTTTGTCTGTCTGCCACACGGTCTGCTGCATCTAATTCAATTTTCAAAACCCAAAATTCTGTTGACCGAACTGCGTTGATGCTGCTGCTGCTGATGTTGCTGTTGTTGGCCTGAAGGGGTTGCTGGCGGTTGCTGCTTTAGACCAAAGTGTTTATAAGTTTTTAGCCAATGTTGTTATTGCTGCTGCTGCTGCTACTGCTTCTGTTGCTGTTGCTGCTGTTGTGGCTGCTGCGGCTGTGTCCATGTTGCGGTCCGAAATGGAATTTTGTTAGCTAATTGAATTTCAGTTGCAACTCATTTGCCATGCACAGCTCGACGTTGACTTCGACGTCGAACGTCGACGTCGTCGTCGAGGTTGCTGCTGCTGCTGCTGCTGCCGCTGGGGTTGAGGTTGGAGGCGTTGACTGGGTTTGGCTTTTGGCCATTTAATTGCTGTTTTAATTTTGCCAGCAATAACAACAACAACAGCAAACACTTTCGAACAAAAAGCCCAACACCGTTGTTGCTGTTGCTGTTGCTTTTGGCTGCTGGCTGTTCCTTTCGCTGTTGATATCGATGAAAAAGCAGCAAACATTTAAAATCGCATAAAGTTGATTAATGCAAGAAAAACACCCACGGGGCAAGCGTAAAAAAAAAAATAAAAATCAAAGGTACAACGAAATTAAGACTCTCGGATAGCCACAATAAATACAACAACCACAACAACAACAATAACATCAGCAATATATTCATTTTGCAACTTTGTTGCTTTTTCCTCACAAATTGACAAGCACCTACACACTTGAATTCCTACAAATATGGCATGGAGGCAGAAGTTGATGTATAATATTTATTATACAAGTACATTTATTTCCTATAGACTGCATAAATAATTTTAAGATATTTTTGACAGGCTGCAAAATGCTTGCACTGGTCTATACCTCAAAATATATTTGATATTTTATTATTGTATTTTCATTTATTTGGATTTAAGTTAACAAAATATTACTCTAACAGAAGAGACCCTTCAACTTCAAGTAATAAGAGAGCTTTTATATAATATACATATATCTATCCACAATCTGTACAAATTAACGTATTTTATTTAAGTGGTTGAGTGTTTGTCAGAAAATATTATTATGTATGTATATTTTATTATTAGATTAATTCACATTAATTCTTACCCATCCGCTTTAAAATTAAACATCTCTTTTGTTTACAAAATAAATTCAAATTTGTTTTGAGAGTGTTTTGTTTTAATAAAATTCATACTTCCATTCATATTCCATTCTAGTTAAAAAGCGCTCACATTATTGAATATTTATGATTGAATATCCATTCTTAATAAAAATGTATTTTTCCATTCTAATCTTATGCCGTAACTTGTACGTATGTGTGTGTGTGTGTGTGAACATACTCCTACAATTTTAACATGTTCTTGGCGTAGCTTTGACATTGCAAGCGGGGTTCGAGAGAGGGGAAAAGAAGGAACCAAGAATTGATTTAAATACGCGTGACATGCGCCTGACTTTTGCACTCGGCGCGCGCCAAAAAAAAAAAATAAAAATAAATTAAAAAAAGAATCGAAAGCAAAAACCGCGCAAAACCAAAAGTCGACTGCAGCCGCCCCCCGCCGCAAGTTGCCGCCCCTCAACATTGAGAGTCCGCCAGTCAGTCAGTCATCAAAGCTTGGTTCGCCCTCTTTTGGGTTGTTGTTGTTGTTGTTGATGTTGATGTTGTTGTTGTTTTGTTGTGCACACTCCCGTACGCGAGTATCGTGTGATTATTTTGGTTTTATATTTATTTTATTTTATTTTTTCCCTCGCTTTTTTTTCTTTTCTGTTGTGTGTGATTTTGTTTTTGGGCTCGCGCTGTGCGAGTGATTCATGCACAGCCTCAAAATGCGGCCTCAGCTTTTGGATTTTGATTTTGGCTTTGGCCAGGCAACAACAACGCAGTTGACGTGACTATGACATGACGCGACTTTGTTGTTGCTGTTTCTGTTGTTGTTGTTGTTGCTCGCTTGGGCATTATTATGTGCAATTGCCCCGTTTGCTGTGGCTGTTGCTGTTGCTGTTGTTGCTGGCCGTTCTAGTTGCTATTGCTGATTGCCATTGTCTGCCGAAAAAAGCAGCAGAAAAATAAATGTATAAAAAAACGGCACAGCTTCGTCCGCTTTCAGCAGCAGCAGCAGCGCCAAAGCAATAGCACCAGCAAAGCAGCAACACCAACAACAACAGCAATATCAGAGACAGCAGCAACAGCAACGGCAACAGCAATCGCTCCGTCTACGTCTCTGTCTCTGTTTCTGATTGTGTTGGTCGCTTTGATTGAAGCCTTTCACTCCATGCAAGGCAATTGTCGTTGCTGTGCTCTGTGTGTTGCAGTTGTGATTGTTGTTGGTTGTCTGCTTTTCGTTTTGTAGTTTTATTATTGAAATTACCCGCAGCAGCCATAGCAGCCGAAGCAGCAGCAGCAGCAGTTGCAGTTAGAGTAACAGCGTCAGTTCTTTAGCTACTAAACATAACTTAACGTCTATGAAACAATTAACGAAATGCACTAGCTGCAACAGCAATAGCAAGAGCAACAGCAGCAACAGCAGCAGCAGCAACAGAAATTGATGTCAATATAATGGCAAAATAATGGCATAGCTTCTCTGTCTGTGAGTTTTCAGATCTCTTAAAGCTATTGATGACGCTGATTGCAGACTGGCAGCAACACGTTTGCAGCTTTGACGTTTCAAAATGATTGCAACGAATTACACACAACAACAGCCACAACTAAAGCTAGAGCTAGTTGCAGTTGCAGTTGCAGTTGGGGCAAATGCAACCTTTCATAAAAAAAAGAAGAAATACGAAAAAACAATGCAATGCTGACAACGAATCAATGTAACTACCACGCTGTGTGGAGAATCGAGCAAAAACAAAATATAGTCGGCGCATTAAACATGCATCCTGTCTGTGCCAAGGTTGCTGCCGGCTGCGACTACGAATCTGCCTCCGACTGTGGCAGTTGCAGTTGCATTTGCAGCTTCAGCCTCAGCCTCAGCCTAGCCACCAACGCCGACGCGAAGAAGCAGGTGTTACCAACAATTACTTTGCACACGGCTGGCTGGCTTGGCTGCCTCGCTGCCTGGTTGTTGCCTTCTTTGCTGCTCTGCTCCCTCACAGATGAAGACAACAGTAACACAACAACACAAAAAAAAGCATGTTGCTGCCGCTGTTTACAACTAGACGACGACTTCCATAGGTAGACGCCGTCTATATCTCGAGCTCCCTCTCTCAGTCTCCTTCTCTGTTGCCGTTGCCGTTGCTGGTTGCTGGCGGATGCTGGCGCATATTAAGCGCAAACTATTAAAAATAAATCATGACACAGTATCAAGATCAACAACGAAGCAGCAAAAGCAAGCTCTAGACTCGGATGTGCATGTTGCTCGTTGCACGCTGCACGCTGTTGTTGTTGTTGATGCTGCGTTGTTGTTGTTGCCTGTTGTTTGCTGGAGTGGCAGCCGTGGCATGAAAAACAAGCGCCGTGTGGCGCTTTGCATGTAGCATACTGACCAGCCGAACATTCGAAGTCCAAGACCAAGTTGAAGTCGTTGCTGTAGGAGTTGCCAATAATGTCATTGTGTTGCAATTGCAACTGCCATGCAGCAGCGACAGCAGCAGCAACGGCGGCAACTATGTGGAGCAGTTGTTAAGGACAAACAAAGGGACAAATGATTGCTGCTTACGGGCAACATGTGGCATGTCCGTGTAGATAACTGACCAGATATTGTTGCAGCAACAGCAACCACACAGCAGCAGCAGCAGCAGTGGCAGCTGAGCTTAAGGCTATCTAAAGTCTTAGTCGTAGTATGCCACATGTTGCACTAGCTTACGCAGTGCGGCAACAACAGATTTTTCTATAGATTTTAATTATCCGGTCACAGCAGCCAAGTAGACAAGCTTTCATGTTGCTGCTGTTGTTAGCAGCTGTTGTTGCACCCGCAGCAACAGTTGCTCATTATGAGTGGCCTCTTTGCAGTTAGCTGTTTCTAATGGCTGACCCAGCCGGATATTAGTGTCACATTTAACAGTTTTGGCTGCCAGCAACATGTTGCCGTTGCATATCCGGCTGCCCACAACGACAGCAGCAGCAGCAACAGCAACAGCAGAAACAACGGCGGCATTTAACTGCCAAATCAGCGTTACTTATTGCCAATACGTAGCATGTTGCCAGCAACAACAATTGTTAATAGTTTCAGTCGAGCAGCGGCAACAGCAACACAAGCAACACAAGCAACAACAACAACAACATGCAACAGGCAGCAGCTACCGTCGTGCCTTGGACATTTTTAGCTGGACACAACAAAGAATTTATGGTTTCCCTATTACGGCTTTGACATGTATTGGTAGAATTATTTTTAGATTTATTGATTACGCGCGCTCGTCGCGTTCCAGGCATAGGCAAAAGGCAATTGTTGCTGCTGTTGCTGTTGCTGCTGCTGCTGCCTGTAATCGCTTGGCTCTATTAAAAACAACAAAACGTTTATGCCTTGTGGCGCTCTCTTGGACGGATGTGTGGGCCGAGGCAACTGCTGGAACAGTGAACAGTGAACACTGAACACCACATCAACATCAGCAACATTAACAGATTGCTGCTGTCGTTTCTTTCTGCTGCTGCTGTTGTTGTCGTGCATGTCCACGCAGATGCGTGGTTGCTACTGTGAGCCACTTACAGTCAGTCTTTTCAATATGGCCAACTGATGAACAAGGGCGTCCCTCAGCTAGGGGCTGAAAGACCGGTCTCGACAACGAGGCAAACAAATTTGTTATAGTTGCTGTTGCTGTTGCCATTGCCGTGGCTGTTGTCGTTGTCGCCGTCGAGTGCATTGATAAGGAGCAAAATATCTTACATTAGGCCATGGGACAGTTAATGTCCAACAAAGAGCTTTACAAAGTTTTACGATCTCAATTAAATGTCAAATGAAATGCCAGAAAATTGCTATTTATGCGACAGCCAGCAACAGCGACCAAAGAGAGACTGAAGGACAGACTGACAGACGAGAGAGAGAGAGAGACAATTCCCCAAAGCAAACCGACCGACAGTCAACGATAACTTCTAGGCAAATAAAATCAAATACACAAATACAAATGCGGTGTGGCACGGAGCAGGGGCGGGGCGGGGGGGCAACAACGGGTTCCCCTACTTTGGATCGCCACGTTTAATATCACATTTTGATCATGACAATTTCTTTGCCATGTTTATGCAACTGGTTGCGTTCAATTGACAATCGTCGACGACATTGCGACGGCTCTGAAATTCGATATTTATGCAGCAGGTTTTGCATTTTATGCTTATCAAAATTGCTGAGGCCATATTAAGTTACAGGCAGGTTGCATGCGGGCAACAACAAAATACTATATTCACTCGTATGCACCAAATGCATGACAATTAAACGATTTTGGAAAGAGGGAGAGGGAACTGGAGAGGGTGAGGGATGCAGTTGGCGAGGGTAAGAAACTACTACAAAGTTGGGTCAATCCTTAAGTTGCTTGCAACAGCACGATGCCACAGCAGCCTCCCACAACACAGCTCTCTCTCTCTCTCTTTCTGCTGCTGCTCTTCTTGCTGGAATTGTTGGCTAAACAAAAGGCAGCCCTGTTGCTGGTTGCTGTTGCTGTTGCTGGGGTGTGTCCAAGGCACACAATGTTTACTTTACAATTCAATTGAAAGTTATTCAACTCACGAACTACTTAAGATCCTCGCGTTGGAAAAAGAAGCGACGCGACTCTGGGAAAAGCGAATGCAACAACAACTGCAAAGGCAATAGCAACCAGCAACCGCTGCAACTGCAACTGCAACTGGAACCACAACAACAGCAGGCATATTGCACACGTACAACCATCGTGTTGTTGTTGCTGCTGTTTTGGCTGCAGTTATAGCCTAAGGCAACAGCAACTGCAACAGATGCCATTGCTATTGCAGTAGCTGCCGTCCAGTCAGCTAGTATCTGTGTTGATCATTTGTAAAGCTCTATACGACAGATATGTCGTTGCAACGACAACAGCAACAAAAACCTATATTTGGTAAGTCGAATCTCTTATTCGCTTCGCTAAGGTTGTTAACTGTTTGTGCTCTATTACCAAGAAATGACTATCCATTAAAGCAAAACCGAATCGGCTTTAACAGCACATCAAGTGCATTGCTTTATGAGGAATTTAAACACTCGATTGTTCATAAAGATGTCGCTTCATGGACACACAATGATATTATCTAGAATAAAGAATTCTTCAGGGTTTCTCCATGTATGTTTTAACATAATTTATGTGATTTATGTATTAAGACAAGTTCCGAAATTTTATGATGTATGAACAACAAGTTAATAAAATATTTATTCAATGAATAAAATCTCCAAATCTGTATAATTTATTTGAACTCTAAACTAACTAAAGAAATAATGTTAATAACATACATAAATGTTAAATCTATAATCATTTTCTAAGATTTCCAGTATTGCGACTTTATGTCTTCATAGTTTTAATTGAAACCTAATTTTATAAATTGATTTAAAATTGAAGTATTAATTAAAGATTGATATTTTGTTTATATTTAGTATTTGTTACAGAAGTATTTTATTATTTTCTTCAAGAGTTTAAAATTTGAGTATATTTTTAGTGCTGCTTGCAGCTTGTCAGCTTTATGAAGGAAGCATACCCATTAACAATAGGGTATATTAATGCAGGCAACGATGGCGACGACGACGCCAGCAACATGACAATCGATTTGTGCTGCTCTGTATGCGATTGTTGCGGCTACTTACGTGCCAATGCGAAGGTTCAAAAGGGCTTCAAATGCTTGTCCAACTACACACTGAAAAGCATGCGATCCATAGTGAAACTGAAAAACTGGCAACTAGTAACACACACAAAAAAAAAAATAGAGAAAATATAGAGAAACAGCTCTGATCTTTTGGCGGGCCCCGTTTGCTCTGCTGTTGTTGCACTTTGGCAGCTTTGCAGTTGCAGTTGCAGTTTGCAGTTGCTGTCCATCAGATGCATACGAAATTTTTGCAGATACTTAAAAACAGTCAAAACAGAAACCTAACTAGGAAATGGCAGCAGCAGCAGTTGCAGCAGCTAGCCAGGAATTCACTTTGTGGCAACAGGCAACAAAAAACAAAACAACAAATACAAATACAAATGGTTAGCTGAGCTGTGGCAAGTCTGCAGTTAATTCGGGTTCGGATTCGGTTCAGTTTGTTGTTGCTGATGTAGTAGCTTGTTGTTGTTGTTGTTGTTGATATTGCTGTTGGATGTTTTGTTTTTACAGTTGCCACAGCGAAATGTCATTGTATGATAATGAGCAGCTCGACCAAGACCAAGTCCAAGCCAGATGCAGCTGAATGAATGATAAAATATGCTTTAAATGGTCGTTTCGACTGTTGTCTGTCTCAGCTAGCGGTTTCTCAGCCAGATAGCGAAGCAACCACTTTAACTGGTTCACATCATTTTACAAAGTAGCTCACACAGACTCTGACTCCTAGTCCGACTAGCAGCATTCCTCCTCCCTCTTCCCTCTCCCCTCTCTCTCTGAAGCCAGACTCAATGTCTTTTGGCTTATAGATTGTCAGCTTTAGATGCAACAGATCTCTGTTTGTTTGTCAAACGTTTTGGGGTTAACGCAAAGTTCATTTGGGTCGATGTTGCAGCCACTGACGTTTACCCCCCCCCCTCTTCAGGCTGTTTACGGCGCGTGTTGTGGTTGCAACTGCAACTGCAACTGCAACTGCAACTGCGGGAGTTGAACTGTGGCCTGAGCTATCTCTACTTGTGTTTTCCTTTTGTTAAGTAGCTCTCCGTCTCGCTGGTACTACATAATTTGGCAGCAGGCAGCAGTCAAGCAAAGTGAGTGATTGGCAATGCCAACTTAACGAGATAGCGAGTTGCCTTTGTCTCTGATGATCTTCTCTGGCCGAGTTGAACTGATGTTTGCGACTAGATTGAGTTGCTTACCTCATGCTTTTCTCTACAGATTAAACTGCGCGATTTACGATCGAAATTTATTTAATAGCAATTAGACAAACAGCTGCCCAGTGTTTCCTCTTGGACTTTCCTTGGTCAACTTGGTCTAACGGCTTGACAGATCAAAAGCCAACACCGCCAAGCAGCACCGACCGGCAACTCCCTGTTGCAGTTGCTCTTCAGTTAATGAAAAACACTTGCGTACATAAATTAAACGCCCCACCAAATACCGCCCAGAAAAAAGATATTCTAATTTGTAGTCGACCAACCGCCGCGCACTGGGAACAAATACGTTTAATTTGCATACTCTACACAGCTGGAGTGTATTAGTTTTAATGGGTAATAAGTACACAGAGAGAAAACAATCTAGATCGAAAAGTAGATTGCAAATCTTGATTTAAGATATTTTCGATAAACATAAGATGTTTATGTTGAAACAATCTTAACTTAATATTTTTATGCTAAATTTGTATTTTAAGATTATATATGTATATATATATAACAGACTTTAGTATACTGGAGTATCTTTGGATTACGAAAAGTTTTATAAGATAGTTGCTGCAAAATGGAAAGAGAGATATTACAAAGCAGTGTGACGATGTTAATGTATATTTTTGTTAGTAGTTGTCTGCCAATTATTTGCAACTCATAAACTCAAAGTTACTTTATATTTCGTTGTCCACAGCCGTATAACATAAATTACAGAACTATATTACCAAATAATATTTAAAATTATAAATTTGTTGAGATGTATCATCTTTTGTAGTTATTATTTTTATTTCGAAATATTTCAGTTTATAATTTATTAAAGATTTTACAGGCATTCTAAATTTTATGTTTAACATAACATAATAAAGAGTATGCCAAATTCATGATTAAGTGCTTGTAGTTTTCGCTCTTTCTATCTTGTTCTCTGTACATCGACTTTGTGGCCTTTTGTGTTACTAACTCAAAGCGTGCTTATGTCCGAGGCCAAAGTACTCAGAATATAGTCGGATCGACTGGGACAAGGAAGGGGCATGACTAGAGTGGGGAGTAGTATGGGATTGGGAATGGATTGTGTGGTAGAGAGTGGAGAGTGGATAGGCAGGGTGACGTGTAACGGGGCCGTGGCTGGTGGCTGGTTAGTTTGTGTATGAAAATTGAATTCTAAACAGGTCTCGCCCGCCAACGCCTCGTCGGCCCCGCTCCCTTCAGTCTTTGTGTCTTGCGCTTGCCTCCGCCTCTGCTTCGGCCTGCTGCAACATCGCTCATTGTGCGCTGAAGCACGCACAGCAACAACAACCAGCAATAGCAACAGCAACAGCAATAGCAACAGCAACAACACTGACATACAATCGCACATTTGGCGTTATAAAGTAGCAGCGTGACCAAATCAGATAAGAAAGTTGACACATTTTCACCATATATTTTGACATTTGACATTCCGCATTAGACGCGGGCCGCTGGTCAGCAGCAACTCGCCCCCTCCATCCCCCTCTATACTGCTTTGTAATACACGGCAATGGGCATGACATGAACGAACGCTTGCGTTTGGGCCCCGGTTGGGATTTCGCATGTTGCAAGACATGATGAGGGTTGACCGAACGACCCTAGACTCTGTTCCTCTGTTCCTGCCTCTCACTCACATCGACATCAACATCGACATCGACTGCGACTGCGACTGCGACTCTGCAACTGGAAGTGGAACTGGGCCTAAAACAAGCAAACTCTGAGAGTCGCCCCGCTGTGACTGGGTAAAAGGTTACTGAACCTGCAATTTAAAGCGACAAACGCCTACAACAAGAAGCCAAGCCAAGTGGCAGCTATGTAGAAGAAAGTTCAGATGCGGGCAGCAAGCAGCACTTCACACAACTATCTGCGACTCCATCTACAATCCAACATTGACAATCCCAGCGGTCTAATGAATACTACAAATTACATTATTTCATTTGTTGATTTTGCGCCTAATTGCTGACAAATGTTGCAGCCTCTTGACAACGTTGTTGTTGTTGTTGCTCTTACTGTTGCTGTTGTTGCTGCTGCTCTTGTCAATTTTAAACAATGACATTTTATGGCCTATTAAAAATTATTGTAATGCACATCGTTTCGAGCCAATGTCAATGACATGTGTAAATTTACTTTATACTATATACACTTCCCATAAGTTTACGTCTCTCTGTTGTCTGTTTTTATGAAAGTGTCGAAAGCCTTTACAGTCAACTTACAATCCCATACAAAGACGACAGACAGTCTTTATGTTATCAGCTTCAGTTGGCAATTTAAATTTTGATTGGTGTGTCATCGTTAAAATGGTAAATTCAGTTTTACGACTCAAGCAGACACACACTCACAAAATACTATATAAACGACAATAAAAATCGAGAGTCGACGCTAAAATACACTGCAAAGTGATCTTCGAAATTAAATGATCACGGATGTTGTAAAGGTGTAAAAGTTTGAACAATTATATATCACTCTTTTGTAAATAAGTCAAATATACTATAATAAACTACTTTCAATCAAACCTAGCCTGAAAATACTTGTATGTAGACATTTAATTTTCATGCTTGGTTTGATTGAAAATAGTTTATTGTGGCTTAATGATCGAAAGATTTTGTTGATTTACGAAGATAAAACTGAAAATAAATTTGAAATTTATAATAGGAATATGTAATGAAATTCACTAAAGAGTTTATCGAAAGAATATTACTGCTAATGGAAATTTATGACTGTACCAAATTTGAAGTAGTTTTCATAATTAGCAAGATCTATGTTTAATCTTTAACCTTTTAATAAAATAACTAATTACATAAGTAGTGGAAAAGTAGCTAAAGCAAGTAAGTAAAATTAGTATTAAGGAATAAAATTGGAAGTATGTTGCTGTTAATGACAATTTATTAATGTTTAATCTTTAATATTTCAATAAAAGAATTAATTACATAAATAGTGGAAAAGTAGTTTAAACGACTCTTATTATTTAATACTAAAATTAGTGTTGATGACTACTACATTTATTTTTAAAGTTTTAATAGAAAAATATGTCATGGTTGGGTTGACAGCCAAGAGAGCCGTTTGCTCTGTCAGTGTAGAGCATTTAAAGGGGTCAGCTAAGCGTCGCTGTCGGCGCTAATGCTGACGCCTTATTTATGCGGACTGTCGACTGTTTGGGGGGTCAGCGAGTAGCTCGAGTTGGGTTGAGGAGTGTCGATTAGAATACCAAGAGGGAGGCAAACGATGAAGAGGAGACAGCGGAGGGAACACATTGATAGAGAGCAATGCGACAGCAGCAAACAGAAACAGAAACTGGCGCCTAATTGCTGGGTCGTGTACTGTGTTGTTGTTGCTGCTGCTGAGTTGTTGTCTGTGCCTCATGTGGCACTAATTTGTAAATTGTTGCCGTAATCGCAATATGCTTTGCTGCTTATTAATTTGTTGAGGGTGGCAACCAAACACGCGCTCTCAAGTAGCCGAAGAAGGAGAAGACGTCGCGACTTCTGTGTCTTTAATTATGCTGATAATTGATTACGGCCAAACTGAAACTGCGAGTCGGGAGTCTGAGGCAATTTTGGGCAATTAGATTGAAAGATTTATCTATGTTGTACAAAGAGTTCTTTGCGTCCAACTGGCCGCCCTCACTCGGCTCGAGTAAAAGTTACAGCTGCAGCCACGCATAACCAAGCGGAGGCTCTAAAAATTATGGCAATTGCAAAATATGACACACAAAGGCGAGCCAAACCCTGGGCTCGGAACTGGGACTTAGGGCTGGGCTTGTGACTGCAAATATATACATGAGAATGGGAATGGGAATGGGAATAGGAATGGGACTTTCTGACTGCCATCATTCATGGCTGGCAGGGCTGGCAAGCGGAAGTGCGTAGCATGTTCATTAGAAATGCAAACGCACCTTTTTATGTTGTTGTCGATGTTGTTGTTGTCGATGTTGCTGTTGCCATTGTTGTTGTCAGTTTCATTCGAGTAGATTACATAGCAATTGTCAGAGAGAAGGAGAAGCAGGAGGATGAGGAGGAGGAGGATTGCAGGTAAGCGTAACCGTAACCGTTCGTACAATGACTTCATGCAGTTTGGCAACGCCCACAAATTATATGTCTAAATATTTGCCCGGCACTTTTGGGCAGCAGCAATCGCAGTCGCAGTCGCCGTCGCAGTTGCAATCGCAATCAAGCTGGCCAAGTGGCAGATTGTTGGTCTATCTATTTTTCATGATTGCCAGATTGGCTACCACTCTTCGCGCATTGTTGTTGCTGGATTTCAATCCTCGATTTCCTCAATACAAATGGTGCAAAAAAACAAAAGCAGCAGCTACTGTTAATTGCATATTTGTCTAGGGTCCCCGGGAGCTGTGCGCAACTGGGCGAGCGTGCAACTGTTGCTACTGACGCTAAGTAGCAACAGCCTGGCCCAAGTTTTCGACTGGGGTCGCCTCTCTCTCCTTCTCTCTCTCTCTCTCTCTCTCTCTTTCTCTCTCTTATTCACTCTCGGCAATTGCAGCGAACGCGTGGAAATTGCAAAACTAATTAGAGCCTTGGCCCGCTGTTGTTGTTGTTGCTGTTGCCGCTGACGCTAGAAATTGCTGGTTTTATACGCAGTTGCAACGGCAACGGCAACAGCGACGACTTGCCCAGTTTGCCGCAAAATGTTGCACGTTGAATAATTGCACTTCCGCTTGATAATGCATTGTTGGATTTTATAAATATTTTCCATGCTGCCATGCCACATTTGCTGCTGCTGTTGCTGCTGCTGCCGCCGTGGCTGTTGCTGTTGCTGTTGCTGCTGTTGATTGCCGGGCTGAGAGAGGTCACTCTGTTGCTGGTTGAACGCAAAGAAAAGAGCCAACAGACTTTGCACTTGACAGGTGAAAATGTTGCCCACCTGCAGTTGTTGCTTGCAACTTGTATTTATGTTGCTGAGAGATGCTTTTATTTAGCTTTTGTGCTCAAGTGTTGTTAGAATGAAACTACATTTATCTACGAATTGCAGTGTCATCGACAACCTCCATCAGCAATAGGTTCAAGTTCGACCTCACACCCAACTGCAGTTGGCCATAATTATGGCTTATGGTTTTTGGCCAAAGTTGAGCCATAATTATAATGCCATTTGCATGCGATTGCGATTGCGACTGAGACTGAGAGTGCGAATATGAATAGTCTCACTTGGACATCATTCTGCCACGCCCCCCAAGGAAAAAAAACACGCATCTAATTATGCATAACGGATTCGCAGTTGAAGTTAAAGTCTCTGTCTTGATGCATGCAAAATATCGCACAATGTTGCGACCCCCAAATGCCATTTACTACTGCGCCTCTTCGTCGTGGTTTCATGTAATTCGTGGGCGTAACACAGCGGACACGCCCACTCCACAGTCGACTGTTTGTTTAGCCGCCAGCTGATGAAATACTGCTGCTCCTCACAGCAACTGCAGCAACTCTTCTTCCTCTGGCCAAGTGTTGCACATAACAGACGCACTGGCTAATGGCAAGCGACACGTACGTGCCAATAGCCATTTGTATCTATTTGTCATGCCTACTCCTCCTTCCCTTTTGCGCTAACTACCCCTTCCTCTAGATGGTGCTAGCCAGGCTTCACTTTGATTTAATTAACGTTACATTGACCAATTTTGGGCGCAAGCCGCAAATACAAAAACGGTCAAAGAAAGAGACAGGCGCTGACAGACGTGAAAGAGAGAAAGAGGAAAGTTTGATGGTTGGGGGTTGGTGGAGGGAAGGTGCCACCAATGCAGTCATTACCATCATTAAGGCAATATCATTTTCAGGCCTCTCCGGTCTCTCTAGATATACTTATACATTCGCTCTTTCTCTCGGTATGGCTGCAGCGTCTGCATTTCCCAGAAACGCATTAGCCCCGCTCCAATATGGTCTAATAATTCATGCCACATAATATAATTATGGTCCGGTGCGCGCAGCTCGATGGCAGACGGTATGGCACGGCCATGGCCATGGCCACAACTGGTCCACAGTCTGGCCAACGATGCAGAGCTACTGTATCTCAAATATGATTGATATCTGTGCGCTGCAGGCAACGCGCATTCATCTTCACTTAGTTATGTCAGTCAGTTAAGGCAGCCAGTTGGAGGCTGCAACAACGAACAACGAGCAACGAGCAACGAACAACGACAGCGAAACAGCGCAACATAAAATGGAGCACATGTCTCAAAATGATGATGAAATGTGCACATTTTCTAGGAATTTCATCAGCTCCAGTCGCCGTCGCCGTTGCCGTTGCAAACGATCGAATGCCAATGGACCAATGCACCACTGACCAGGCTGCAACATCAACAATACTCTGTAGTCTCTCAGTCGAAGTTGCAGTTGTAGTTGGAGTCTTGAGACCATCCTGCCTGCATTGACTATGCAGCTCATTCCGTTTGCCCAACTTGGTCATCGTCAACAGGCCATAATGAGTCGCCATTGGAGGCCATCCAGCCATCCAGCTATCCAGGCATCCTCTGGAGCTCTGCTGCTCTGCTCTGCTCTAGAGCTGTTGCCTGCTGGATTGTTGGCTGTCAGCTGTTGACAGCCGTGGCATGTCAACATGCTAAAATGTGAAACATTCAGCGAGCCATTGATTAAAATTGTTTTGCTCTTTCGCAAAATCACACATAAACGATCCCCCAACGATCGATCCACTTCAATTGGTGTCAAATTGCCCAGCAATACCCAGAACTCCAACTGATTTCACACCTGACATATCTCTGGCAAATTAGACTCTCAAGGATGAAGTTAACGGAGATGCTTCATTCTTGCTAGAAAGATAATCTTTTAGTTGAGTACTTGAGTCATATTGAGTTCACTTGAATGCCAAAGAATTCTATGTGAATTATCATATTATATATTACATTAATTAATTCCTAAATATTTTATACCATATTTTCCTAATTAATGTTTATTGGCTTTAGAATTCTTTCAGCCTCATTCTTCATCAAAAAATATGATTTTTTGTTTTAGAAAAGTTATGGAATTATTTATCCTCTTCTTACATACATAAATCATTTATTTCGTTTATTCACTTGTTCATTGAAGTATGTATTTATTAAAATGCAAAACATCTCAATTCCCTCTTTAATAATACATTCGACTTCTAATCGAAATTGCAGTATCAATTTAAAATCAATTGATTGCTCTCATTTCTCCAACTATGCAAATCTCTTTATACTACTTTAAGCAAAGTTAGCTTCATTATTTCGTAGTTGCATATCGTGAACTTCACGTGGGCATCGTTCTGTGTGCTACAGAACAGAACAGAACTTAAAGTCGATTGAATTAGGCCGCAGGGCGCAAAAGGTCTGGTCTAGTAGCAGCATGTGTAATATGCAAAAAAAAGATTAAAAAAGAAAACAGAAAAAAAAAAGAAAATGTGGCCAGCAGCAACGCGTTGCACGTTGCAAGCTGCACGTTGCAGTTGCAGTACAATGGTCCATACAACATGCAGCAGACGGCATTCGATGGCCATTCGATGGCCATTAATATGCGCTCTAAGTGATGTGAATTACAGTAATTTTTGCCAGCCAGCGCTTTGATGGCCATTCGGGCCGACTGCCGTAACGGCTTTGGCTTTTGCTTTTGCTTTGGCTATAGCTTTAGCTTTGGGCCTTTAGGCAGGCGGTAGTCGGTAGCCGATAGCCGTTTGCTGGCCGTAATTGAAACCTCTTTAGTGTGGCTAAATGCCGTGGAGCAGATGGAGTTGGAGATGGAGATGGAGGAAGGGGCAACCATCAGCATCAACAGCAGCATCAACATCCTACCTCATTCTACTACTTTGCGTTTCAAGTGGCTCATAATTTTTGCATAGTTCTTGGCACGTTTTTGTTTTCAGTTTGCAGTTGGCAGTTGGCAGTCGAGTGATCTTGCCACAGACTCTGCGGTGTCTCAGCCTCCTCCTGCCAAACTTGGTAGCCAGTTGGTACGATTTTGGCCGCCAGCCTTGAACATATTTGCCAAGCATTTTGTGTGGCGCAGGCGGCGCATTGATCTGCAATGAATTATGCATGCCAAGATTGCAATAGTCGGATAGACATCGGATGTTGGATGTTGGATGTTGGATATTGGCTATTGGCTGTTGGTGGGGGAGTTCGATGGTGCGATTTATGGCGCGGCAGATCGCATGCAATGCATATATAATCATGATTATAATTTATTATAAAGTAAATGTGTATATTACACGGCGCTTGGGCAAATTGTGCAGCTCTCAAGAGGAGGAGAAGGAGGAGTAGCTGAGGAGGAGGAAAAGGAGGAGGAAACCGAAACAGGACCAAGCAAATAGAGCTGGAGTATTGAATTGTTTGTTTGAGTCGCAGTTCCGTTATTTCGCAATTACAATGCAATTACATTGGAAAAAGGAAGTGAAGTGCATTTAAGCGTGAGAGCGAGAGAGATAGGAGAGAGAGAGAGAGACTGCCACCCGCCACATGCTGCATGCCACACCACCACCACCCAATTGCACATCCGGTTGCTGGTTGAATTAACTTTGTGAAACTTGGTCAATAAGCAGCAGCGGCGGCTGTTGTTGTTAACGCTTTTTGTGCCTGATGCGTTAATACGTTAATAAAGTGTGTAAATTGCGGCTTGTGCTTGTGCTTATCGCCTCTGCCTCTGTCTCTGCTTCTGCTTCTGCTTCTGCCACTGCCACTGCCACGAGGACGCAACAACGCTTGCTTGCGCTCGCCCCAAGGCCCAAAAGCACAACCAACAACAGCAAACCGACAACCATCGACAACCGACAACCGACAACCGACAGCCGACATGCGGAATTAATAGAGCGTGTTAACCGTTGTGCAAATTATAAACATAATTAATATGATGGCCCATCCATACAATACATGTTTGTAGGCCTCGCTGCACAGTCCAAGAGCAAGTCAAAGTCGTAGTCCGACTCCGACTCCGACTCGGACTCCGAGTCCGAGTTGAAGTCTCACTTCGAGATTCATTTTTGCGATAATGTTTACTTTTGGCTTCAGGTTGCTGTTGTTTGTTTGTTGTTACGTTGACTACTTTGGCTTGCCTTAGCTTGGCTTGGCTTGGCTTGTTAGCTGATTGATTTGCGCTTTGTTTGCCGTTTGGACATGACCAGAACGGGACATCAATTAGTAATGCCTGGCAGACACAATTATGCATATTGAGTCTGAGTTTGAAACTGAGCTGAGCTCAGTTCAGTCTTCTATGTCTATGTTTGTGTTATGAGCTGGTGTCTGTACTTAGCTCTGTTTTGGTATGCGGCCTAAACCAAAGTGTAAGTTGGCTTTTATGGCGAACATATCACATCATTAATTGTCAGCTCCAGCAATGGCAAACAGTTGCTTTATAAGCGTGAAATTCGATATGCCTTCAGAATAAGTAATCGAATATGCTTATACGCTTAGAGACTCGTATCTAATTATCGCTAGATGCATTTACTGATTAAAATAATAAGTGATTACTACCATAAACTGAGGCACGGCAACACTGGCATGCTAAGCGGAAAATGTTCATAAATTTATCGACTGCAGATAGCATTCTATCGATGTATCCATCAATCAATCTTATCGGAGATGTTTGCATCCTGAAATATGCGATAATTTATTGTCGCTTCTACGTTTTTTTTTAAGCATTACTCCATTCAATACTTCTATTTATTTTTTATGTTTAAATTAGCAAGGCTTTCTTATGACTCTTGAATTGGTTATAAAATGAACAATATTTTTATACCCGCTAGCTATAGACGAGAAAAGTATTATAACTTTGTGCCTCTAGGAAATGCAGAAGGAGATATCTCCGATCCTAAAAGTATTCATATTCTGCGTCAGCGTCAACAACCGAGACTATATAGTCATGTCCGTGTTTCCGCCTGTCTGTCCGTTTGTCTGTCCGTTTATCCGTATAAACATATCTATCTCAGAGACTGTGAGAGATAGAGATCTATTTTTTTTCTACACAACTTGTAATGTTTGGAAGTGATTTAGAATATAGATAGAATATATATTTCAGTACTCTATGGTATATTTTGAATGTAGTACAATATAAATATTCCAATTATAGCATTTAATATATTTATGCGTTTTTGTGGTATATTAATTTAGTATATTTTAAAAATAATGCCGCACTGTTTCGCTTATTATCAAAATGGGTAGCAAGTATCTCTCCATTTTTCTTACTTCATTACATTTATTTTACTTCTTAAAACATATATTTTAAAATTTAAATTTTCTTCATCAAATTGAAGGTTTCTAGACTATTGAAGATTATAAATCATTTTATTTAACTTTCGCAATTAAAGTTTTTCTTTGTAGTTCTTATTTAACAATAATTATTCGTTGTAATTAAACAAATGAATTCAAACTTCAATGCTTCAACCAGGATCTATGTATATGAAATGATGTATTCATCAATTTTTAGCTAGCAACTAATTGAAATAACTGCATTAAGCTTTGATTAAGCCAACTAGAGCGCTGCTGTTAATAAAGTTTTAATTGCAACACATGTCACTCTGTGAGTCAGTTAGTTAGCCAGTCTGAGTCGGAGTCGGAGTCTGTTAGCCATGGCTTCATCTGCCACAATAACTCATGCCAATCTATCGCTTGGAAAAGTTTCCCACAGTCATCACATTCAACCAATGCAACAGCCATCAACGCCAACATATTGGCATTTGTCCATTTCAAAAGCATCACAAAAACGAAGGAAAAAGAAAGACACATAAAGAGGAAGCGAGAGGACAAAACAAAAAAAAAAACCTTTACAAATGAATGTACAGAGAGATACAAAGAGCGAGATGGAAAGGGAGAGAGAAGTGTGGGATCGACACGTCCAGAAAATTATATTTACACCACTTACATATAAAATTAGTTTGTACAACTGCAACAGCAGCAGCAGCAGCAGCTGGACACTAGACAGTTGGACAAGTGAATGCTGAATGCCACATGCAGCACGCAGCATCGGCATCGGCATCAGCAATTGGCAATTGGCAATTGGCAACGCAACCCCACAAAGTTGCACTGTGTCCGCTGCCACGTTGACTTATATAAATACATTAAGTCACAAATCACAATTTTCCGACGCTTGAAATGAGCAAACGGAAGGCATACATTTTAAATGTGCTGCGCACGGAAGGCTAAAACAGGACAGCAGACTGCAAAGACTGGGCTAGCAAATAGCCCGCGGGTAGCCTGGCTGACCAGCTATCGAAGCAATGCCAATCAATGCGAAGCTGCCTCTGTCTGTTGTCTGCCTGCTTGCCTGCCTCCTGCCTGTTTCGCTTTTGGGCCTCTGTTGTCGCATGTTTGTTGTCGCCAAGTGACTGTGGCACTCTCTGTCTGGGTCTCTGCCTGGGCGCGCCTCCCTGAGACGCCCACCTGCCACAGCAGCAGCAGCAGCAGCAACAACAGACTGGCCACTGGAATAGCAACCTGTCTGTGGCAAGCCAGGTCCGTTGGTCGACTGGCTGGCTGGTTGGCTGGTTTACCGCCGCCTTGCGTGAGATTGGATATCAATCTTTTTGCAATTTGGTATGCAATTTAAAATTCATGAAACACATTCCTTTGACTCAAAAGATGCAGGCAAATGTGTGAGCAGCACTCACCTCTTCCCCTCCTCCTCGGACACCTCTCTGTCGTCGTCTGCCACGCCTTTAGACCCACACAATGCCTACCTCGTGCTGTCCTGTCCTCTGCTCTGTGCTCTGTGCTGTGCCTCAAATTGCCGTTTGCATTATTTATTTGCTTCCATTGATGAGCCTGCTCCGCATGCTGAGGCTGCCTGTCGATGGCGATGGCGATGCGATGACGATGCCTGTTGACGGGGCAACAGAATATTCACTGTCCAGTCGTCGTCTCTCTCTCTCTCTATGTGCTGTGTGTGTGGTTGTCGCTAACCGTTACTTGTTTAAAATATTACAAAAAATACAGCAAATAGAAAAAAAAGAACTTGGCAAGTGGGTACGAGACTATTCAAAATGAATTCCAGTGTCGCGCAGTGTCCCCAGCAGCAGCAAACCACAGTGGAGAAGGGAGAGTAGGGAGAGGGAAGAGGACACCCTTCTCGTGCCAATCTTCCGCTATTAGTTTAATGTTTTGTTTATTGTTAGTCATGACCACCGCTGCGCCAGTCCCTCCTCAGTTGAGCTGTGCCTCATGTTTGGTGCGTCTGAATGGCACTCCATGGCCATTATGTTGAGTAGTTTCACAAATATGTATGCCCAAGCCAGACCACGAGACCAGCAACCAGCAACCAGCAGACCACCAGACTACGGAACGAGACTAAGAGACGGACAACGAGTCGATGTGTGCGCTCGATTAGTTAGAGTTGGAGTTGGAGTTGGCCCAAAACTGGACGTGAGCATGGACACGGGACTATGGTAACAATTGAATAGCCCTGACAGTCGTTCCCTGTTCCCTGTTCCCTTCCTCTCCTTCCCCTTCATACTTAGTCCAACAAACAAGCCAACACGCTCTTATTTCGTTCAATTGCGTTTGTCAAACCCAAATGCATTTTAATGCCACTGACAGAGGCAGGACAACAGAGCAGACAACAGGACAGCAGGAACAATACGCAGGCTTTCATTTCATTTCATTTTTCTCTGCTGTTTTGCTAAAATGTTCATATGAAAATTGATTTGAACAAAGCTTTACAAATGGCACAACACAACCCACAAAAAAAAGCGTAGCAAAACATGAATATTTAAAAAGGATATTAAATAACTGATATTCTAGAGCTGCTAATATTTTGAATATTTCAAAATTCATTTGTTTAAGGGCATATGCAGTGGTTGTCACTGAAAGTTTATTTAAACGTGGAGCAATTTATAAATTAAAGTTCAATTTGTTATGTTGAAGATAGAAAATAAGTTTATAATAAAATAAATACTCAATAGGAAATATAGAATAATTGTATCAGATATCATATTGTTGAATTTTTTTTATTTTAGCTGGCACTTTGATAAGTTTTGAATTTCGCATTTAATAATATTTATTCTTATTTATTCTCTTATGTATATTTATTATTTATTTTTAAACAATTTTGTGTAACCAATAGCTTAATAACTTCCACACCTTTTTAAATAAATTGGTCTATGCTTAGTCTGTTGTTATTTGTTTCATTATCTGGAAAAGATCTGTTGTTTGTTTTGAAGCGATTCAATAAGGACACTCATCCCCATGGCATTTGTGCTGGTTACTCGTTTGTATTTGCCTTGTTATTTATGCAGTCTTCTAATGCAATTTTAAACTTTACCCATTACAGAGATCCCCAAGCAAATCCATGAGGTCCTTTAACAATTTCACCAGCTTATTAGATTATACTTTGGCATTATACACCCTCAAGCAGTGCGCATTAATCCGTCGGAACACGCCAACCGTTTTTTGTGGCAAACGGGGGAAGAGGAGAAGTTCGTTATTACCTGGGCGCCTAACATGTGAACGTTGCATGTTGCACACAGAACACAGAACGGAGAACGGAGAACAGAGAACAGCAGCAACAACAATGCCAACAATAGGAACTGTTCCAGCAACAATAACTTGCAAACATTTCGCTTATCTTTGAAGGCAGTCAACTTGACTGTCGAAAGAGAGAGAGAGAAGGGAGGAACTTGTCGAAGGGGAAAGGTGGAAAGGATGAGGTTGCACTCCATCCACTCCATGCAAAACTTGCCAAGTTTTCGACGGATTAAGCTGATTAATTTGTCGTGATAAGAATGCGGCGCCTACACAGTTCCCGTCTCAGGAGGTCTCGGGGGGTCTTTGGGGCTAATCCATGCGGTTCGAAGGGTAAACACAAAAATATGTTATGCCGTTAGTTGGGCCGTTTAGTTTTGGCCATATCACCACACACACACACACACACATGCAGTCGGTGTAGGTAACAAAAAACTTAAGTTTCCTGTCTACCAACATTTTTTTTCCTCTCATTTTTAACGGCACGACTTCTCTACGCTTCTCTCTGTTTCAGTCTCGCTCTATCTCTATGTCTATCTCACTCTATTGGTGGCAAGTCGAGAAATTTACTGCTTCTTATGGCGCATATTTTTGTATAAAATTTCAAATTCGCTTAGCATCAAATTACGTGCATGTTAAACAATTCTGCAGAAAAACAGAGAGCAAGCGGGACAGGTAGAGTGTAGACAGAGAAAGAAAGAGAGAGAGAGAGTGAGTGAGTGAGAGAGTAAAGTGGGCGGCATAGGCGCCAATTAAAAGCGTTTCAAATTACGCAGAAAATATCATAATTCCATGGAACTAACGTACACACAATGTTGCAAGTCCCTCGATTGAAATGCGATACTTTTTGTTTTTGGCAACTGACCACAACAAACAAACGAACGATGGAAAAAAAAACATCTTTTTGGGGCGAAACTCAGTCGAGTGCATGCGCTTTGTATATAAACAAATAATTAATAAGCCGCCAGTCTGGAGACAACACTCCGTTCGATGCTTGCTTGCTCTGACTCTGACTCTGGCAAATTGTTAAACGATTGCATTCAATGGAAATTGGAATCTCAATCTGAATTTGGATCAGGCTTTGGTCTAGGCCAAAGTCGAGTTAAAGCTGCTGCAAGCCAAGTCACTTTACATGCAGTCAACATGTTTTGGGGCTGGTGCCGGGCGTCATTTACATGTCCAAGTCGCCTTCCTCGTTGTCCGCATTCAACACACATACTAACACACACATACTAGACTTGTGTATATTCATGCTACATGCAGCATACAACATGTTTACATTTTTGCACTAATTTAATTTTTTCTGCCAATACCTCGTCGCCGTCATAGCGCTTACATAGTTGCTGTGGCTATGGCTGTGGCTGTGGCTGCTGCTGCTGATGTTGGCTTAAATTGCTGTTGAGTTAATTTAAATTGGTATTTGATTATATTTGGCTCTCTCGGTGAACGTGGCGCGTTCCGCCTGCCCGTTTATGGCCAACTCAATTAAGTGCAATCAACGGATTAGTGAGATTTTTGCATTGCCATTCAATTGCATTATGTGGCTAACCAAATATTTTCTCATTTTTTTTGTATTTTTCATTTAACTTGCCCAAGACGGAGGGGAGGCGACTCCTACCCCCTCCCTCCAGCAATCTCTGTTGTTAAAGGGAGGAGGCTAGACATTGTCTGGCAACATGTTTTTGGCCCTGGCCCATTGCATGTCAAATGCAAATTAATTTTGGCACTTAAACAAAAGGATTTGACTTTTAATCCCTGGCTATAAATGGCATGTGTGCACATACCTACCACATAAATACAAAGCATCGTTGAATGTGTGTAAGTGTGTGTGTGGCTTAAGCTAAAATAATGAAATTTTCTAACAAAGCAACACCTTTCGCCTTGCTTTGCTTTGCCTTGGCTTCACAGCTCTCATTGCAGCTCTGGCTAAGGCGGCAATTTGTGCAGACTTTTGGCAACTCAAAGGGAAAGGAGGAGGACTGCCCCACAACAGGTAAAAAGGGGGTGTGAATTATTGCCACAGATGCATGGCTGAACAACATGGACTCGAGATATGCTCTGCGGCTGTGAATTGAATTTTATGTTTATGCTCTGCCCCATAAACTTGCCAAAAAATCTATCAGCAAAGAGCCCAATAAAAGTGTCCATAGAGTAATTAATGTTAAAACACTAGCCAGATTGTGCATATTGATTGGATGATGTTCTAGCTGATGTGCATAGAGATTGTCTAGAGGGCGAAATTTAATTTGTTAGTGCAAAAAAAAGGGAACAATTCTAAAGGTTAGTTACCAAAAGGAAATAACAACACTACAAGTCAATTAAAGCAAGAACCAAAGAAGTATTTTAAGAAAGATTGAAGGTGAATTTAATTGAGTTCATAGATTAAAAGTTTAAGGAAAAATAAGAAAGTTTAGCTTCCATTTGAATTCGAAATAGCAACACAACAAGTCAAATGAAGAAAGAACCAAAAAAGTAATTTAAGAGAGATTTGCGCTAAATTCAATTCAGCTCATTGGAAAATAGTTTACCTCAATTATGAACTATAAATAACAATACTCAAAGTCAATTAAAGAAAAAACATAATTAAAACGAGCTTGAAAGATTGTGATTGATGTACTTGATAGTATCGAAAAATTCGAGTAAAATTGAGCAATTTTGTAAGTATAAAAAGGGTATATTTAAAAGTAAACTTTGGGCTTAAAAAACTAATACTAATCAGTAAAGAAAAATGCAAAAAAGTTTAAGTCTATGATGAAAAAATGTTAGACACAATTTACAACTTTGAGAAATAACCATAAATACATCCAAATTCTTCGAGATCCAATCAGAGCTGAAATATTTAAATTTTCTTACAATCCAACTGGCAAAGAAACCATTAAAATCGAAATGCTGTTCTGCGTTGTAGCGCAACCATAAACTGTTTGCCATATTTTTAAAGGCGTTCACACAGTTTTGTGAACTAACTGCCAAAATGCCAACGAAAAGCCGCCAAATGCCAAAACAGAAAATGTCCCGCTGAGACGACTCCGCTCTCCCCCCGCCCCGGTTTTTATGGAGGAGAGGAGTCAACTGCAATTAGTGAAATTATTTGAGTGGGCGCGACGGACTAAAGACGCAGCAGTCAAAGCTGCAGCAACTGGGAAAGCCAAAGCCAAAGCCAAAGTCAAAAGGAAAATGCATATGAGTTCATAGTTTTCATATTTGCCAGCGATAAATACCAAAGTCGTGTAAATGATGGAAAATGCAGCATGGCGAGGCGATATTAATGCGGTCTTTGGGGAGGCCATTGAGTGAGCGAAATGAAAAGTGTCATAACAATCACAGCTGGCTGAAGCTGAGACTGAGTCGGAGTCGGAGCTGAGACTGCGACAGAGACTGAGGACTGAAGACTGGAGGATGCCTCGCTCGTTTTTAATGACTCACTAAATTATTCATACGCCGTGGATGCCAAGGCAAGAAGTCGAGGCAAAGCGTTTTGTTTTGAGCATGCCAAGCGCTAAAAGTAAACAAGGCGCAATGAATTTTCCAGCCAGCCAAACAAAATGAAAAGTCAACAAACTTGGCGAGCAAGGAAGGGTTTTTGGGCGTCTGATCTGGGGGGTTGGCCTAGCTGTCATATGAATATGCAATGAATACTCCTATGAATGCAGTGCCAAGATGTTTAGTCACATGTGTGTGTGTGTGTGTGTGTGTGTGTTTGTGACTGAATGCGGCGGGGAGTGTGAGTGTTTGTTATTTCGGGATAGCGCTAAAGTCACTTTCTACCCTCGCTCTCTATCTCGCTTAAATAGAGGGATCACATGACTTGATTGCTTGCCACACATAGAACAGAGGCACATGCATTGGCAGGAGCAGACGTGTGGATGTGGAGAATATGGAACATGCCATCAACAATCGCTGTCTGACGTATTAATATGAAACGCTTTTGAGCACGTAGCAACACTTATGGCCAGGGCATTACATGCTGCAAGTGCCCCAGCAGCAGCGGCAGCAGAAGCAGAACTCTGCCACTGCCACTGCCTGTGATATCACGACACTCATGATGACAATGGAGCGGGGCCAGCACGAGTAGATAAGCAGCAGAGGGAGAGCGGGACAGCCAAAGAGTGAGAGCAAGAGCGAGATATGAGCTGGCGTCATGCGTGCTTTGCTGGCAGCCATTCAAGCAGCCCGGTTTGAATACAATTCCATTACCCAAAATGTGGTGTGGTAGCTGCCGCTGCTGCTGCTGCTGATGATGATTGTGATTGCGACGATGATGATGATGATGTATCATGCATGAAGCATAAATTCATTTTCAAGTGCTGCCTCTTGTACTTGTGCCTCAGTCAGGCAGAAGCTGCGACTCAACAGCAGGACGCATGAGGTTGCTGCTGCTGTGGCTGTGGCTGCAATTCCAAACTGCCGCCCGGTTATCCTTTTTGTGCTTGAGTGTATGCACATTTTTGCACTTTGGTTTGGGTTAAAAATGTGCAATTTTTTTTTCCATTTTCCTTCTTTTTTTTGCCCGTTTTTTTTGTATTTTACTTGAGCCTACACTTCATTTAGCTTGCAGCGCGCAGCGTTGCATTTATTGGTTGAAGTGTTTTTCTTTCGCCCTTCTCTTTTCGCTTCCATCACTTTTTTCCCTGCATCTTTTTTTTTGCTTTTTGCTTTTTGCACATGGCATCACACACACTCTCTGCCTGTGTCTCTCGTCTTCATGCTCATTATCAAGTAGCGTGCAGTTTCTTGACTGATTGCAATGATGCAGCATTGCAGCATTGAAGCGACTGCTTTTGTGGGCTGGGCTTGGCTTGCTAATTAGCAAAAAAAAAAACCAAAAGAAAAGGGAAAAAAAATTGAGTGGAGATTGCGGAAAAACACAGAGCACAGGGTTGGTTTTGGTATGCCATGAAATATTAAAGTCAACTGAGGTGGACAACTTTAACAGAGTAAATAAAGCTAAAAACAATTCGATATTCATATACTAAGGTTCGATCTCTATTGATGTTTAAAAGCTTTTTATTATCTGCTATTATTAAAGCTCAATGGGAAATGTATAAAACTAATCACATTTTATTCTTCGTTGTAAATCTAATCTTCGCAATTTATTATTATGGAAATAATTGCATAAATGATCTTGATAACTGGCGTGCATAAAATTCTAATGAGTTTCCTTCATAAATATGCCAGTTAAAAACTGGCCAGGCCATTCTATAATCTTTGGGTAATAAAATATGAAATCTATAAATAAATGTCAATGCAGAATTGAGTCATTTGACTCTTATGAGTTTTATTTTGTATTTAAACGTTGCAATTATAAAATCTCTGCAATGACACAGTTATCTCTGCATCAGTGTGCATATAAAGTTATAAACAGAAGAGTTACATAGAGAGAGGGAGAGCGGGGGGATGGAAAAAAAACTAAACATGACTAACAAAATATGGTAATAAATGCCATGGCATTTAAAATGTTATTAAAAAAGTCAAGCCGTGCACATAAATTGCCTTTGCAAAAAATAGCAATCAATAAATAAATAAATATATATGTATATACAGAGATATAGCTTTATATTCATGGCATATATATGTATATATTTAATAAAGTTAGTTTTGCAGAGTTCTCCTACAGCAAATGACGTCAATGAAACAGCTGCCAAAATAACTCAAGACCAAGTTTTTTGCGTTACAACAAAAATCACAGCACTTGCAGTTCGATTGTTGTTGTAAGAATTATAAGCAAGCAAACAACTTCTAAAAACAACTTTCATTTCGTACTTGTCTCGCATTGGTTTGTCTATCGATGCCGATACCTCTATAGAGAGATAGATTGAAACCCAAGAGAGGGCTCAACAAAAATGAGAATGAGAATGAAATTCGTTTCGAAGGAAGTGAAATTGAGCAATGATTGCACGAGTAATTAAGCTGAAGTCGCATAATTAAATTAACTTCTTATTGACTTGGACATGCAGTGGGGGAAGAACTCTCTTCCCCCCTTTTTCCTTCTCGCTCTTTCCCCTCTTGATGTGGCCATTCTCATTCCCTTGCCGTTGGCATTGTACTTACTAAGTGGAACTGGTCACTGATCTGGATTAGCAACAACGACAACGACAACGACAGCGACAGCTAGAGTAACAACAACAAGCTGTTGCCGTCAACACAATCACCACACACAGAGAGCAGACCCCACCGCCCCGCACCGCACTGAACCACAGCAGAGCAGAGTCAAAGTCGTTGCGGGGTCTATAGGAAATGTTGTGGGGACACCGCTGTACCAAAGCGTGACAGGCATGAATTAACAATTTGAATTAATGTCAGTTACTCATGGCATAGCTGCTGCTGCCGCTCTGAGAAGAAGTTGGAGATGAGGAGGAGATAAGTGGGAGGGGAGGAGGTGGAGGGGGAGGTGAGGGAGCAATACCAGGTGAGTGGCTTGCGAGTGGGCGCCCTGGTTGCTTAGTTGCACTTACTAATTTCTGACTCTCTGGCCAACTGCGACTGCGACTTCAACAGCGAAGTCGACTGGCATTGATCTTTGCGTCTGCTGTTCGCCTTCGCTTGTGGGCACAAAATGAAAGGAAAAGTAAGTTACGACTTTGTCAAGTAACGAGTACTTTACGGGTAACCAGAGGGAAAGGTAATTGCATTTATGTATGTATGTAACAGCTACAAGCAAAAGGGAAAGGGAAAGGTTGCTGGCTTGTGTTTTTTTACTCTTTTCGTTATTATCGCTGCTTCTTCGTCTCGTGATTTGCTTGGCCAAGTGTCAAAAAATGTGTGTGGCAGCCACATCAGGCAACTGAGGTAGCCTGAGAGTCATTGTAACAGTCACCGCAGCCCCAACTCCAACTTCAACTTCAACTCCAAGTCCATCGCCATCTACATCTACATTCCCGACTGCAATCCCAATCCCAAAGTCTCCCTCTGGCTGAGCTGGCGCCAAATTAACCGGAAATGTCACAATGGGCGACGTGCGGCCCGCTGCCCGTTTGGAAATTATACAATTTTGTCACGTGACATGCATTAGAAACACACACACAACACAGCACAGCACGGCACAGTGGAAGAGGCAGCTGAGACGTGCCGCAGTCCAAACAAAATAAAAGAAAAGAAAATAGAATGAGAAAGAGAAAAAAGCCAAATGAAACGACAACACAAAACGACAAACAATTAAAGACCGTCAAGAAGGAATTAACAAAATAAGCTGAGAATAAACGACAAATAAATTCCCTATAATCAGTGGCGTATTGTTCAACTCAAGAGCTGCCACATGCCACAGCCACATCATGCAGTCAATATGGGATCTGAGAGAGATCTACTTAATAATACCCTATCTTAGTTCAGCTGGACAGTTAATGAACTCGACTGACGCACCTTTCGAGTGAATTAGCCAAAACAAGAGAGAAACGCAAAACTGAACGGGAGAGAGAAGAAAGAAAACAATAATAAAAATAATACCCTCTTTAATAAGGTATTTTCCATAATTATAGGGCACATAAAAAGGTAGCCGCCCTTCGCTGCGAGTGTGAACATGTCAAGCCGACTAAATGTCAACTAAGCACGCGAAATACTACGACGAAAAAAATTCCACTGCCCAAAGAACTTTCACTGCTTGCGAAGTAGCAACTGAAATACATCATGTAATTCCATGTGGCATGTGGCAAGCGGCGAGCGGCAAGCGGCAAGTAGTAAGTGGTTAGTGGCAAGTGGAGAGCGTCCAACTGACGCCCAAGTCAATGTCCCGGTGAAGCCGCAAAAGCGCGAGAATATTGACGAAATGCAAAACCCGCCGTCGCCGCCTTTGAAGTCTCTTGGCCAAAACTAACTGAGCCGGGCCAAAACCGATTTGCCATTTCGTATGAAAAACTGTGTGTGTTTTCCTTTTGAAGTGGCGTAGTTTTCGCCTCTTAACGCACTTTCCTAATCACCACAACACAACCCTTGCACCCACCCTCCATCCATTCCATCTTCAAGATGGCGGAAATGCTTAAATATCAAAGGCAAAAAGCCGCGCTGACAACACATATGATAAGCGCATGTTTAGCGCTGAGAGTGAGGGAGATAGACGACATACACTTGCATGTGTGTGTGTGTGTGTAGGGGGGATGTGTGTATCACTTTTTTTCTCCCTGCTTTGGGGGTTGCTTTCTCTCATATGTGTGTAAGGGGCACTTTCACTTTTCTTCACACCAAAAAGTTTTTGTATGTTTGTCGCATTGATTTTTCCTCCTCATTTTCTTTTTCTCCGTTTTTTTTTCGGCAGCATTTTATTTGCGCTGTTGTTGTTGGCATTTGATTGGAAGTCCTGCGGTGGTGCGGGGGTGGAGATTGAGCCTTCTCTGTCTCATTGCCTTAGGGGTAGCACCAGCAATGGCAATGGCAATGGCAATGCACGAGTATCAAAGCAAATTTGACAAAGGTTTGACTTCGACTTCAAAAAGCAGCCAAATAAAGTCACAAATGGGATGACAATCGAAAATGCTCAAAAGAATTTGAAAGGGATACGCCAGGAATAAGTGAATTCATGACATATCTGCATCTATGGATAATAATGAAAAATGCCTGCTTCTTAAAAAGAATGTGGAAATGTGCTGTTTCTTTTCATAAGTCTATGCAAAATTATCTCTTTACGTATATTTAAAAAAGAGCTTTAATAAAAATTGATTGCTTTCAAACTTTGTAGATATCTCGAGAGATAACAACTAAATTATTCACATTAATTAATTAAATTAATAGTATGCTTCTTCTCCAATTAGATGATCTTTCTAATCTGCAAAGTCATTAGCGTATCTTCCATCTGTCACAATCTTTAGCAAGAAATCTACTCCGATGCGACAATCTTAATTATCTAAAGATATATCTAATATATGAATCTGCCATCTAACCCAAAATTCGCCACCACTTTCTTGATCAAATCTTCAAGTCCAGATTGAATAATATTTCAACAACAAGTTCCACCCATTTCTCGGACGCTTGATAAATGATCACATCACATTTAATTGCAATTTAAGTCTAGACTAAAAAACTTAACACACACCAAAAAAAAAGGGGAAAAAATGAACCGAAAAGAGACGTAATAAATCTCTGACACAATGCTAAAATCTAAAATTAATTTTTTAATTATATGAAGCGGCGCCTAAGCCAAAAGCTACTGCTACTGCTCCACAGTGGAACCTGAAAACCGCTAAAACCGTAACTCAAGGTCGACAACGGGATGGAACGGAGTGGAATGAAAGAGGAAGCACATACACATAAATTTCGTTGTCTATAGGAACCGTTAATGTAATCACTCAACTCGCTGCCTCAAAAACTAAGTCATACTTATTTCTATATCATTTTTAAGCGTCGCATCAAAATCAAATTAGTTCCAAGCGTTGATTTTCTTACAGTTGTGTTATGGTGAGTTGTCTGTTGTTGTGTGTTGTGTGTGGCGCTTCATGCTCGATGATTTCTAGCTAATTTTTGTATAGCATTTTGAAAAACAGACTACACACACAATGGACAGTAATTATAATACGATGCGGCACATTTATCGCCACGATCAGCACACATCCGTTCAGTTCTCTGCTGAGTATTGTGTGGAAGGTCTTGCAATTAGCTAGCTAATTTACATGATGTATTCAAAGCGAACATCCTTCCAAATGAATGTGTGACTCACTTGCTGTCTGAGTGAGTGTGCTTAAACTATTGGCCTCTGCTGTAGACTCAGCAAGAGAAACACAACTCAACCCAAACCAGCAGCAGCAGCAGCAGAAAAATAAAATAAAAATTTCTCAAGAAAATTTACCGCAAATAGTTGTGTGCCAAAGTAGGCGCAGAAAAATGCGACGACGTTCGTTGAGTTGGCCTATCAGCTAAGTGGCATCATCATCATCATCATCATGATCATCATTATGGAGGCAGCATTGCAGGCTTGGCATCGCATGGCTTGGCTCAGGCTTTAGCTTTGGCGTGGTCACGTCAGGGCCATGAACTTGGCCATCGTTGCTGACCATCAGCAAATGCCGGACGTGGCCAAAGTCTCTCTTTCTCTCTCCCTCTCCCTCTCGCTCCGCACTGTCTCCTGTCTCTCCCTCTCCCTCTCTGAACCAGATTGTCAATGATAAAAAGTCGTGGCCAACAAGTGGCGCGTCCTCATTTGCATCGGCAGCGTAGAAATTCTTGTAATGCTCAAGCGACCCAAAAACCGCCCACACATGACATGACACGTTCTCCTCCTCCCGCCCTCTGTCTTCCTACTTGCTGCCCCTTGGTTGGGTATCCCCTTAATGTCCCTGTGGCAATGTGGCTGACTGGCTTTTGTTGTCATTTGCCGGCTGTTTTTGTGCATTTGCTGCAAATGGTCAAATTATTTCCTTTTCCGTATTTCTTTGCCCGGCTTTTGGCTTGCTTTTCGTTTCATTTTTTTGCCTCGTTTTTTCCTTCACATTTTACTTTTTTTTTGTATTTTTAGCAAAGCATTCACGCGCACGAAAGGATTTCTTGTAATTTGGCTGAGACTCGAAGAGCAGCTGGAAAGGGTTCTCAGCCTGCGTTTCAGTCTCAGTCTCAGATGCTGTGCTGATGAAAGGGATTTGTGGCTGCCACCGCTGCTGCTGTTGCTGCCTCGGTTGCTGCTGCTGCTTTTTGGCGACTTTGCATTTTTTTTTTTATATTTGTAATGCTTTTTGCTGCTGCTATTGCTGCTGGTTTTGGCGGGTTAGCTGCCAGCTTTTGTTTTAAAAGGCAGCGCAATACGAGTGCACATAAATACATATGTATTTGTATGTACTTCCACTCGTATTTGTATTTGTATTTGTATTTGTATTTGTATTTCTATATGCATATGCAGCACACGGCAGATTGAATCCACGTTCAATGGGAAAGGCTGCTGCTGCTGCTTCTTCTTCAACTGCTGCATATGCATTATGCACACTCATTACCCACACCACCATTCGCCATTATCCTTGTGCGCTCGTTCACTTTCATTTCGCATACTCATTCGCCTCGTTGTGCAGCATTTGTTGTGTGTAAATGTGTGTGTGTGTGTGTGTGTGTGTGTGTTGGTTGGTGTACTGTACTTTTATATCGCAATTCTACTGTGGTTGTTGTTATCGCAATTTTTGTGCCTTACCCTTGCCACTTGAGACATTGCTTTGTTCTGTTCCCCTCTCCTCTCCACCGCTCTGCTCCCATCTCTGGCTCTGCTCTAAAAATGAAGGGGTTATGTGGCTATGAAACACACCAAAAGCTTTTAGGCGCTGTATTTCGTTTCGTTCTTTTTTTCCGCATTTTTCATCTTTTTTTTTTTTGGTGTCCTGAGAGCGGAGTGAAAGACCAAATCCAATGCATTTTGATGTGCGGAAAGTGTGGAAAAAGAATACCGAACTTCAAATGCAAAAAACTCCATGAATATTGCAATTCATTTCAACTGCGGTTGCAAAGCTGAAGCACAAGCTTCTATGAATTCCAGAACACCTGCAAAAACAATAAACTTTGTTAATAATCAGCAATAATCTAATAATATATACTTTCCAAATAAATTGATTACAAATTCTAAATATGTTTCCGTAAAAAGTAATTGAACATTAAAATATTAAATTTTATGCTCCAATACTAATAAAAAACTAGTAAGAAAGTTACAGTCGAGTGTGCTCGACTGTGAGATACCTGCTACCCATTTTTAATAAAGGCAAAATATTGCGGTATCATTTTCAAAATATATACCGAAAATACTAAAAATATACCAAATGGTATGTTTGGTATATCGATATAGTACACCATTCAATTTTTATCTGATCGCAACCAAATTTTCAGGAATCATAACTACTACAGTAACTATTGTATATACCAAAATTCGCAACTCTAGCTTTAAATTTAGGCTTGTTATTCGATTTTTTTTATTTGCGGGGCGGAAGTGGGCGTGTAAAAATTTGAAACAAACTTGATCTGCGTGCAAACATAACAAATGCTGTCGAAAAAAATTATAGCTCTATCTCTTATAGTCTCTGAGATCCAGTGTTTCATACGGACGGACGGACAGACGGACATGGCTATATCGTCTCGGCTGTTGACGCTGATCAAGAATTTATATACTTTATAGGGTCGGAGATGCCTCCTTCTACCTGTTACATACATTTCTCGCCGGCACAAAGTTATAATACCCTATGGGTAGCGGGTATAAAAAGCAAAAAAATTACCTGCCCCGGGTGAGGCTCGAACTCACGACCTTAAGATTATGAGACTTACGCGCTGCCTACTGCGCCACCGAGGCCTTGTGTCGATGGGCAACAAAATAATCAATCAATCAATCATAGTTCGATTCTTAGATGAAATCCAAGTCGATTACCAGTTGCATTATCTGTCAATGTTTTCATTAATAGATTCATTCTTCTTCTAGCGAATACTTTCTTAATCGATAGTTGTGTCTACAGCGATATTTTCATTATCATTATGCATTTATTATATATGACTATAAAATTATCAGTCACTCATATACACATATTTTTGACAGTTCAAATCGATTACCAGCTGCATACTCTGACATTCTTTTCATTTTAGTTAATCGATAGTTGTGTCTACAGCGATATTTTTTGACACAAACGCTTGACATTTGCTGACATCTCTTTAACCAGGTTCCACTTGTCAAATATTTAATAAGCCGCTAGTCATTGCTAGCATTGTCGTCGAGTGTGAAGCAGCTTTTTAAGTGCGCATGTTTTTTCATTTTTAATTCTGCAAAAATGCCTAAAGAATCTCCCCCGGTAAGTTAATGAACTTTTATGGTGACTGTGAATTAAATGTGTGTTCAAATCCGTTCATATTATTCTCGAATAGAAGCCGAAAACCTTATTTATCGAAAGGTGTATAAAGGGCCAACCATATGTCTCCCGCTATGGCCAAGAAGTTGAGGCTAGACTCCTGGTAACGTACAAGAAGGGACATGCCGTTGACACTCCTGAAGAAAACTTTGAGTCGGAGATTCCTTCGGGAAGCAATCGTTGCAGCAAGTGCCTTCTACCCACATATATGTGCTGTAACTTTGCGAAGAAAGTCAAGAAGGAAAGGTTTGAGGCCGCCAATCCGAAGCCGAAGGATGTGAATGCTCAGACAGATGTGGACAAGAAAGAAGGAGAGCTTCAGGAAGAGAAAAATCTTAAGGGGGGAGAAGCAGAGCTAGAAGGAAAAGGAGTAGAAGCAAGGAAAGAAGCAAAGGAGGAGGCAACGAAGGAAGCAAGGGAGGAGCCAAAAAATAAAGCAAAGGAGAAGGCAAGGAAGGAAGCAATGGAAAAGGCAAAAAAGAATACACCGAAGGAAACAAAGAAGGCAAAGAAGAATGCAATGAAGGTGTTTCATACTGACAGACGGACAGGGCTAGATCGTCTCGGCTGATCAAGAATATATATACTTTATATATTTCCTGCCGGCACAAAGTTATAATACCCTTCTACCCTATGGGTAACGGGTATAAATATTGCAATATGATTTGAATACTAATTTTAAAAAGATAGCTACTCTAATAAGAATATGTGCTAGAATTTCTAAATATTATAATTTTTATTCAACTTCTTTCTCTTAATAAAAAGTGTTGTTGCTCGTGTTCTTATCAGAATTGTAATTCTCCGTCTGTTCAGCGAAGTTATTCACGTCGATGATCATCTAGGGATCATCGTTGATAATCATAATATCGATAACATTGATCGTATCGAAATAACTTCCAAATTCAATTTTATGCTCCAATAATAATAAAAAAAAGTGGAATATGAATTGAATACTAATTTAAAAAGATAGCTACTTTAATACAAATATGTGCTAGAATTTCTAAATAATATTATAATTTTTATTAAACTTCTTTGTCTTAATAAAAAGTGTTATTTCTTGTGTTTTTATCAGAATTGCCATTCTCAGTGTGATCAGCGAAGTCTTTCACGTCGATGATCATCTTGGGATCAACGTTGATATAATAGAATATCGTAATCGGTATCATATTATCGAAATGACATCCAAGAAGTTGTTTAGCACATCATTATTATTACAATAAGCTTTGTCACGCTCAGATTTTAGAAGAAAGATTTTATTTGATACTTTAATATTCTACGAAGTTCTTAATGTTTGTTTTTAAAAGCGAACCCCACATCAAAGTAGTCTGAGAAATTGCCTTATGAGGTTTTCTCATAATTTCGTTCGTTTAATTCGAATATGAACTCTGACGACAAATACTCGGATGAAGATCACGGCGATTCGCAGCGTTCAGTAAACAGTCCATCCCATTTGATGACGTGCGTGGAGAGCGATGAGGACACATGCACCGAAATCGATTCGCCCGAGCGTCCCAGGCGCAACGCTGAGATCGACGAGTTCGTTTACACGGTGCTAACATCCGATGAGATTGAGCAACTTCAGCGCAACATTATCGACGAGGTCAACAGCGTGCTGCAGATATCACCGCAAGTCACACGCATCATACTCAATCACTACCGCTGGGACAAGGAGACGCTCTTCGAGAAGTATTTCGAGATCAGTCCCCAGGAGTTCTTTCGTCGCGCCCATGTCGTGAATCCCTTTGCCACGCCCTCAACCCTTAGCCTCAAGGCTGCGCCCAGTCCGAGTGGCGCCCACGAACAGGTCTGCGGCATCTGCTACTGCAACTGCGATGAGCTCAAGGGGCTGCCCTGTGGACACACCTTCTGCGGCGCCTGCTGGAAACAGTATTTGGCCAACAAGACGGTAAGCGAGGGATTGGGCCACAGCATCAGTTGCCCGGCCGTCGAGTGTGACATTCTCGTCGACGAGGTGTCGTTCGTTAAGCTCGCCGATGATCCAGAGGTTGTGGCACGCTATCAGCAGCTGCTCACCAACACTTTCGTTGAATGCAACTCACTGATGCGCTGGTGTCCGGCGCCAAGTTGCACGTACGCCATCAAGGCCGTCTACTGTGAGCCGCGAGCTGTGCGCTGTAGATGTGGCCACGAGTTCTGCTTTGGCTGTGGCGAGAATTGGCACGAACCTGTCAGCTGCACCTGGCTGAAGCAATGGCTGAAGATGAACGACGAGGACTCGGAGACATCCAATTGGGATTGCCCATCATACCAAGGAGTGCCCCAAGTGCAATGTGACCATCGAGAAGGACGGCGGCTGCAATCACATGGTCTGCAAGAATCCCTCGTGTCGCTACGACTTCTGCTGGGGTGTGTCTCGGCTCCTGGGAGCCACATGGCTCCTCCTGGTACAGCTGCAATCGCTTCGAGGAGGAGGAGGGCAAACAGGCGCGACAGGCTCAGGATCTGTATCGGTCCTCGATGGCCCGCTATCTGCACTATTACAATCGGTACACGAACCACATGCTGAGCATGGGCATGGAGAAGGATCTGTACTCCATGGTGGAGGCCAAGATGGCTGAGATGCAGGAGAACATGAACTGGATTGAGGTGCAATTCCTCAAGGAGGCGGTCGATGTGCTCTGCGAATGCCGTGCCACGCTCATGTACAGCTATGTGTTTGCATTCTATCTGCACAAGAACAATCAGAAGATCATCTTCGAGGACAATCAGCGGGACATGGAGGTGGCCACCGAGAAGATCTCCGAGTTCCTGGAGCGCGAGATAACCGTGCACAATCTGTACGAGGTAAAGCAAAAGGTTCTCGATCTGTCGCATTATTGCCGCAAGCGTCGCATGGTTTTGCTCGTTCATGTGCGCGAAGGTTACGAGAAGGATTGGTGGGAATTTATTGAATAATACTTAACACAGCTCTTATCTCGATTTAATCGATACCAACGACACCTCAAAGCCACATCGTAATTTATCAGAAGACTTTATATTTCTATTGCAGTTCGGTTAAAGTTATTAAAAAACGCACAAGCTTTTCGACTTTGGCTTCTTGGGCTAATTGGCCAAGAGACATCTAAATTCTACAGTTATACGATGTGTTTTATTTTCGCAATTATCAAGGTTCAATTATGCATTTAATGACTCATCTCCAATCAAAGTGATTTATTTGCAAGCTGTCTCAGTCTTTCAGCCTTTCGCTTCTTGGCTATCTTAATGACTTTTGGCCAACACTTTAGAGAGGGACAGCAAGAGACGGGCTATCAACTAGCCATCATTATTTGTATACATTGTGTGGCTGTGGCTGTTGCTGTGTTGCTTTTGTAATTATAACATATATCAATCCAATTTCATGTTATACTTTTTGGCGCAACAAAGCGATTAATGTCGACAATGCCACAAGATATGGCATGGCTAAAGGAAAAGCATAAATAAGCCATAGAGCCATGGCCAATAACGGAACCAAACGGAACATTCAGCGGCGACTGCGCAGCGTTTTCATATGAAAAATATTTCCTTATCGCGATGCGCTGCGCTGCGCTGCACTGAGTCGAAAGCTCGACTCGAAGTCCGACTTCGAGTTGCCAGTTGGCAGTTGAAGTTGAAGTTGCCAGTCGCCGCCAGGTGCACGAGATTTACGGCAAACGGCAGCCAAGTCGTGCCCGTGACTGCTCCCTGCTCCAGCCTAGCTTGGCTTGGCTTGGCTTCGCTTCACCTGGCCAGATCTCACACCATGGCTTGGCCTGGCCTGGCCAAGTGTGAATTTTCGCACCCGTGATGAAGTTTCCAATTAAATTTTATTGGATTTCAAATTGAGGCTGCCAGGCAGATAGACAGAGAGACAGTCGCTCATTGATCTCCTGCCATGTCTGGTTATTGGCTTTTCGATTTTTGCTTTTGGGTCGCGCAAATATTTGCGCGGCATTGTTGTGGCAAGTGTTGAAAGTGGGCGTTGCACCTCATCCTTTCCTTCTTCCCCCTCCCAGCACAGTGCAACTAGCGAATTGTTGGCCATTTGCGGCACTTGCAGAGTGATTTCTTATGGCAGTTCAATGCGAGGTCAGCAACGTGGCAGATGCAACTGAAACTGCAGCCAGCTATTGCCCCAACCCATGTAGTTGTCGACTGTGGGAACGCCCCAGCAAGGAGCTCAGCGGAGAATGTCTAATTGATATCAAATTTTGAGTATTACAGCAATGAAATGCATCGGAATTTAAGAAATTTGCAAATCATTAAAATATGCAAGAAAAGTACTGATTGCAGGAATGGGGTTATGAAAATGATAATAAAAATTTAAAATTTAAATTGCCAATTCGAGAAAAGCGCTAAGACATTAATAAATAAATGATGTACATTTACAAATGGGAATGACAATAAAATTATACAAATCTTAACTGTAAGCCAAAAATCGCTTTAAGAGAGAAGTGAATGATGCAATGAAACTACAGATTAAATTCTGAAATGAGGAATATGAAATGTGAACTTGCAATTGCCAATGCAAATTATTAAGAAAGGAAGGGAAAACTTGATTAATTGCAACATGTGATAATAAAAGAATACATTACTTATTGAAATGTACAGAAAAGACATAAATTTTAATGACAACAATTACAGTCTTAAAATACAAATGCAATTTACTGAAATTAAGTCAAAGATAACTACAATTAAAACTGACGAAATTGTTGGCAACATTTTAATATTTCAATTAGTAAATTCCACTTTAAAATTTACAATAAATTACATATTAAATATAGAAAAGATACTAAATTTTAATGAAAACAATTAAAGTCCCAAAATACAATTGCAATTTACTGATAAAGACGTAAATTAAGAAAAAGATAACTGCAATTAAAACTGACAAAATTAATGGTTACATTTTAATATTTAAATTATTAAATCTACCTCTTTAAAATGTAAGCTCTGTCTTAGTCTCTTGTGTCACACTTGAACTCAGCTTTAAGTAACTTTAGTCTCGACTGTGTTCAAGTGCTGCTCAACAGTTTGCCAGCTTGGTCGCTGGTGGCTGATTCAACAAGTCAACAAAATAATAAAAAAGAAATCCTGGCCAAAGCCCTCTTCCTGCCTGGTCTTCCTTGCTTTCCTGATTCAATGCTTCAGGTCCCTGTAGATGAGGCTGGTCAAGCTGTTCGACTGAGTTCCTATTAATTTTATTTATTGGCCTCACTCTTAACCACAGTTTGCTGCTCCTGTTTTTTTTCTCTTGGCAGCTTAGCGGTCACAGTTCGTGTCCTGCCTGTCCTGTCCCCCACTCCCACTCTCACTCGCATTCGATTCGTGGATGGCGCACTTGGGGCAGCTTATTGAAATTTTTATCTACAGTTTGTTTTTGTGCTTACCAGCCAACAGCGTCTTGTCTTCTCTTGGGCGGATTTTCTTGGCCTGGCTTTAGCTATTTTTATGATGGCATATTTTTACCAGCTACTTCTTGTTCTCTGCACTTTATCGCTGTCGTTGTCAGACACTTGATGTTGTTAAATTTGCTTTATGATTCCGACTCGTGCGCTTTCAATTACATGGCATTGTCCTTGAATTTGTTCACGCAAGAAGGCGAAGGCGAAGGTCAGTTGGGAAGACAGCGTAAGTGATTTAAGCCAAAAACTGTGTCACACTCTTTGCCAAGGCAGCGGGAATTTAATAATTAATATTGCCGATAAATTCGCAGCGCACTAATTTGCGGTTATCGTTGGGCTTGTCAATTTGTAGGTACTTTCTAATTGCCAGAGCACTCAGCGTATCTTTGGCACATTAGTTGAGCCATTGAGCAAATTTCGCCGCTGCCATAAACAATCTGCAGACACGAGCTGAGGCTGCCACTGCCACTGGAAAAGAAGCTGGATGTGGATGTGGATGTGGATGCGGATCGAGTGCAGGTCCAACTCGGAGCTTGTGGATGCGGCTCACTATCACTTCATCAGCGACGTGAATTTATGAGGCACTTTGCGCAGTCGCCGAGCATCGCTGGCCATAATTTGCCGCCGTCTATTGGCGAGTGCACAAATTGCGTTGATACGCTGACAGGCGGCGCACAGCGGTGTTCTTCCCTCCCTGCCCCTGCCCCTGCCCCTTCCCTTGCCCCTGTCTTATGCCCCATCGTGCTTCTTCTAATGCGCAAACTCATTTGCCTATCGCTCGCCAACAACAGCAGCCACAGCAGCTGCAAAGTGCATTTTGTTAGCTGACTTTTGAGATGGCTGCTGATCTTATGCTGCTTCTACTTTGCTGTGCCTCTTTCCCCTTCTATTCTCCTCTCCTTTTGCTTCTCCCTCAAAACTCTAACTAAATTGAAGCACGCGCGCAGGCGTTTTAAGCGGCACAAAACCCAATTGAATTTAATTGAAGGCAAGGCAGCTCTCTGAGTGAGGAAAGAGGTTGGTATGCTATGCGGGGTCGAGATGAAGGGGCACATTAACTAGCTGTCACATTTTTGTGATGTGCGCGCAAAGAAACTCAATTTGGAAACAAACAAAAACATGAAGAGATCAACTGATGACGAAATAGAATCAGAAATACTCTAACTTAATAGCAACCCAATGACATCACAAAATACATATGTGACGAGCAGAAATTAAACATGACAGTTGATCATTGTACGCTTGCATAAATAAATTAAAGACTTGTTAGGCATCATGTAATTAATTGCCTTAAATAAATAACCTTTTTTTTTTGGATTAGTGCAACACGTTGTCAAAGTTTTAATATTATTCATATGCAGCAAATAACTAAATATATATTTCTAGTTTTTAATTACGCCAACAATAAATAATAATTGACTGAAGGTAACTGATTAATTTAAATATATTTATTATTGTATGCTTTTTATTACTCATTATTTGAATGCTTATTTTTAATCTTTTATTTATTTATTAAATTTCTGAAGAATTTAATAAATGATGATTTTATGGACACTTTTGTTGAAAACTTTTTTTATATTAATTTGCAGCAAATAAGTAAATGTGTATTTATACTTATTTGTTTCGATTATAATACTAATCATATTAATCATTTGCTACTAGCTCAGCGTATGAAATATCAAGTATTTACAATAAATATATTTGTTAAGCAAGTAAGAGTGTGCTCGAATGTTAGATACCTGTTACTTATTTTGAATAAACGCAAAACGGTGCAGAATTACTTTTAAAATATACTACATTAAATGTCAATCAAAAATACTAAAAATAGAACGATTGGTATATTTTTGGTATGTTCATACAGTTCATTCAAAATATACTATAGAGTGAAAAATATACCAGATAGTTAAAAATAAAACTGTATATCTCTATCCGCTATAGTCTCTGAGATCTAGGTGTTCATACGGACATGGCTTTATCGTCTCAGCTGATTAGGAATATATATACTATATAAAGTTGCCTCCCATTGAAGATGCCTCCTTCTGCCTGTTACATACATACATACCCTTATACAGAAAGTTATAATACCCTTCTACGCTATGGGTAGCGGGTATATAAATTAGTTTCAAGCCTTTCAAAGTGCCTGCCATAAGCATAATGCCCATTGCTGTGTGAGTAACAACTTTATTCGCAATGCGAGCTCATCGCACAAATTAAGAGCATTCCTCAGTTCCTCGTATTGTTAGAGTCTCTATCTCGCTCTCTGGCACTTTCCTGTCTCTTTTCCACACTATTGCCAGCTTATCATTTGCATCATCAGCACGGCGACAATTTTTCGTCGTATTTTGTATCTGCATCTGTATCTGTATCTGTGTAGTGTGTGCGTTTTTGTTTTTGTGCAAAAGGTCGTGACAATTTAATTAAGCATCATTTTATTTAATTATTTCATATATTGATTGCAAAGTGTAAAGCTTTTAATTGCAAAATGGCGCAGACCCAATTCATTCACCCCTTTTTATATACATACATACATATTTATATGAAAAATAAGTATGTTATGAAATGAGATGAAATATCGGGATTTGGTTTCAATGTTTGAATGGCAAACGCAATGCGAACTGTTTGCCCGGCATTTAATGTATTTATATTGTATTTCATTATGCTTATTTCATTGTAATGATTGAATCGTGAATGCCAATCATGATGAGCGCTGTCCACAACTCGAACTCTTTCCTCTCTCCTTCTCCTCCCGTGCTGCGTGATTGCTGGGCAACAAATCAATTATGCGGCATATTCTTGCTGCTATAAATATTTACGTTGAAATTAATTATTTTATATTAAAATGACCGCAATACATTTTATGGCCGAGTGACGCCCAGCCAGAAAGCAGTAGGATATCAAGGATGCTGCACACACACACAGGATATTGCGAAGCGCAGTTCAACGCTGTTTGAAGTGTTCGTTGTTGCTGTTGCTGTTGATTTTTGTGGCCAACTGACTGCGGTCCTGCTCCTGATTGACACCGTAAATGATATGCGCATTATTTGCAGGATATGCAGTTGTCAATGTGTGTGCGAGTGTGTGTGTGTGTGCAAACAGGAAGCGGAAATGGCAAGCATTCGCTCGTTCTGTGTCATATTGATTGTGCAGTTGTTGCTGCATGTTTAATGACCAATCTAATGTATTTTACTTGTTTAAATGTTTTGCTTTCAGCTGAGTTGCAAACAGAGCAGAACAGCAGCAGTAACAACAATTTTGTTGTGTGCAGCAAGTGTAAGGCAAAACTGATTTCCAAGCATTGATTGATTTCTCTCTTTTACCTTGCCACATTTGCTGAAGCAGCAGCCATCATCAGATATGCATACGAATGTGTGTGTGTGTGTGTGTATATGTTGCCAGCACATTATATAACACAATCATGCATACAGCCAGCCTCATCATCATCTTCTCAGCCTCATCACCATCGTCATCGTCACAGCTTCTTCTCATCTCCCTCCGCAGAGATATACTGGGTCTGTGCCCATTCAAAATGTAGCTACACTCAAGCCCTTGGCCAGAAGCAGCAGCAGCAGAAGAAATGCTCTTTAAGGATCCACTTGTGTGCCTGGGCTCTCAAGTGTCCTTTGCATGTTAGCGAAACCACTCGAAAATATGACGCGTTTGCTGAAGTATGCAAAAATTGCACATGGAACATGGAACATGGAAAATATGGGGACGAACAATGCGACAAGCGACAAGCGACAAACACACACAATGTGCTTTAAGCGGAGGGCGAACGAACAAAACACAATTCGTCAACAATTTGGAAATGCACATTAAACAATACAGAAACGGCAACTTCTTGGTCATAAATCGTATCGATATCTACGATGGCGGCATATCAAATGATCATTTATAATGGGAGAAAACGGTGGCACCTTTGAACCGCAGCGTCTTGCCTCATGTGTGGGAGACACAGCGAGATGGAGGAGGAGGAGGGGCTGGGTGTACGTGCCGTCCAAGGGGTCGCTGCAGGCGCCGCCATCGTCGCCGTCGCCGTCGCCGTCGACGCCGACGCCGACGCTCAATCAATCAGGGACAGCAGCAGCAGCAACAGCGACGGCAGCGATATTGTCGATGTCGATGGCGTTGGCGGCGGCAAACATGAAATATCACACAGCCAAACCCTTTTGCATGAGCATAAAGTTTAGGCTAACGATTTCGATTTCCTGCACAAACGTGAGCGTAACCAAATTTTGCTCTAGGGCTTGGCCAGAGAGAGAGAGAGAGAGAGACAGTTAGACAGCCAGCCAAGTTAGACAGCTGAAATGAGAAAAAAATGTACACAGAAATCAATTCAATTGCCAAATTATGGCAAATGCAAAAGGCATGGCCAATATTTTGGCTGTCCCAATATTTGTGGCCGCAATTGTTTTGCATGACTCGCTGCTCATGGCTCGGACTGCATTTGGATTGCTAATCGATCATCTCGAGCATGTTTTGGGTTGCATTTGTTACCAGTTTGCTAGTTTGCCAGCTTGCCAGCTTGCTAGCTAGCTTTGTCATTTCATTTTAGTTTTGGGGCTTTGTTAGTCGTCATTTTTTAACTGTCTTGTGGCACTCGAAGGCGGCCTCAACTGCTGCCTGAAAATGCATTTGCCGTAATTATGCCCGAAAAAGTAACACGAGGCAAGCAAAATGCGACGCGATGATTAATTGTCGAATCGTGCACTCCGTCGGGGCTATTTGTTATCTCAAGGCGTTGAAATTATAAATTGTTTTGACTGCAACCCCAAAAACCTAAACTAAAAAAAAAACATAAGACAAAGACAACACACTTGCAGAGACAAGAGCAGGACTGTCGACTGTACACAAAACTGTCGATCGACTTTTATTTCTCTGGGCTTTTTCGTTCAGGTGTGAAAGGGTTCACGCAAGGGTTCAAGCACGAATATCGCTTAAGAGTTGCCACAACTCAGGCGATATGGCCTAAGCTCTCAACTCAGCTCAGCTCAGCTCAACTCAGTTCACACTGCGGGCGTTGAGCTAGTGACAGTCAATTAAGATTGAATAAATAATAAATTGACGCGGCTTTTCAGCATTTGCCAAGGAGATACAACAGCGTTTGACCCGCGGTGTTAAAAGTTTCCACAATAGATTACAAAAGTTGTTGTACTTTAACAATGCTCAAATATTGTAGTAAGAATGTCCTTATATTTTACTTAATGCGTTAAACAACAATGCTTATTTCAGCGGACTTTAGTATATAAAATTAATATTCTGCTCATTACTTTTAAGAACTGATTTTTTATCTACGGAATACAGTGCAATCAAAATACTTATTACTACCGAATTTCGATAACTATTTTTAGATGACAGTATTAACAAAATAATTTATGTTAAAAGTAGTTAAGCTTCATAATTGTTTTGACTTCAGCTGGCTACGATCAGATAAAAATTGTACAAGTTAAGTTTTCCACATTGTGGTATATTTTGAATGCAGTACTGCAGTACAACATACCTAACAGAGCGTTTGGTATATTTTTAGTATTTATGCCGTATATTAATATAGTATATTTCAAAATTAATACCACACTTTTAATTTTATTCAAAATGAATTACTTTTTATAACTGATTTTTATCTATTGAATTCAGTTCATAATCAAAATACTATTACGATGTTTCGATTACTATTTTCTTATGACAATATTACCAAAATATATATAATTTAAAAGACAGATGAGCTTCACATTTGTTTTGGCTTCAGTTTCTTGCTCTATTTTATTCACTTTTAATACATTTATTCACTTGTAATACATTTTAAGACACTTCAATCAAAGCACTCTTTGTGTGATATTTTCCATTTCTGTCAGAACATTTATAATTCAGCCTTCAGGCATAATAAAAGTTTTTGAAAACATGAAGCCTTGAGCATTAAGACGATTCACCTTTTGCGATCATCTAAAACAGTTTCATATGTAATTTTGAGCTTATTCTATTATTCATAATTCACATATCACGAATTAAGCATCGTGCATTCGTGTCTCGCATAATAAACTCTAGAATTTTGATAAATACATATTGGAGAAGTTTAAAGCTGTGTCAGTCTCTGTTGACATTTCAAGATGCCCCTTCTCGCTGCCCCCTTCTCAGTCCTCTAACTACATTTCATTCTGTGGGCTTTGTGCACGAAACGCGCTGAAGTGCGTAAATGTTGAGTACACAGGACGACGCAGTGCTGGCTTTGCCTCCTGCTCCTGCTCCTGTACTTTGGTGAGGTTGCCTGCTGAAGCAGCTGTCAAATCAGCACGTGACATTGTGTGACATCATTGAGCTGGAAGATGACGCGCCAAAGCGCCAAAAACCCGCGACGACTTTCGCTTTATGCAAAAGACAAAGGCAAAACGCCTCCAGCTTCCTCTGGCTTTCAATTCTACGCGCTAGCAGCTGGCAAAAATCCCCAATCCAGTTGCGGTAGATTCAGGTGGGATTTTGGTGGGATGCGATGTGAGGCGAGGCTGTTGCAAGTGCACACTTGAGACATGGAGACGACTCCATGCGAGGCAGGTAACTAAACCCAAGCCTTACCTTGCGTTGCGTTGCCACGTGGAGAATGTCGAGAGATGCATTCAGCACGTAATGCATAGATCAACATTCAACACTTTGAGTGTCTCTCTGTGAGTGTATGTGTGTGTGAGTGTGAGTGCCGCTGCAATCACGTTAATTAAAAAGGTGCAAATTGTAAAACGCGCGTCGGGAATGCCACGAACCACGAGCGAGTGAGAGAAAGAGAAAGAGAGAGTGAGGCAAGTGCTGCCAAAAGCTGACAGCTGTTAATGAACGAGCTGAAATGCAGCATGGCCAACAGAGGAGGGGGAGGAGAGCTGGGATTTACTTGCTGCCTGCAAGTCACGTGCTGCACGTCAGTCGCCTGCTTGGTAATTAAACGTATCATAATTTCTTATAGCGAACATCGCGAGCAAACCAACCAAGCAAGCTCCCATATGCAACTACTTTGACTCCTTCTCCAACCGCACTCCTCCTTCACATTCACATTCTCATTCCCATTCCCATTCCTGTTCTCGTTCTCGTTCTCTAGCTGCGCCTCTTTCCCTGAAGCACTTGCAACTCCCACTTGCCACGTTTGCATTTTTACATGCATTTTAATATTAACGCCCAAAACGAGAAGCGACGCGCCGCAGACACAAAAAGGATTTTTATGCAGACCAAAAGGATGCGACGACGTTGCTTTTAGCCATGGTCTGCAATTGCGACTGTCCCACTGTAATCTCCCCCTACTCCTTCACTTTCCTCTCCCGCCCTCAGGGGGGCGTAGTATATTAAATGAAGTCTCCGTCTCGCAGCCTGGCGGCATTACAACATCTTTTTTTGCAATAAGAAAATATGAAAATTCATTTTGTCTGTCGCTGCAACAATGGCGTCAAAGCAGTGCGACATAGCAACAACAACAATAACAACAACTAGAAAAACGACAACAACATGTGGAGAAACATGCAACAATTCAAAGTGCAGCATGTGGCACAGCTGTTTCGCAGAAGGCGGCACATTAATAAAATAGAATGGAACAAAAAAAAACACAGAAACTATACAAAAATATAACCATAAAATGTTCTCATTTGAGGCAAGTGCATTAAAATGTTGTAAAATGAAATTATGATATTTAATTTAGTCAAGTGGAGTAGTTTTTTCAGAATAGCAGATGGCATTTATACGAGCAATAGAATTAAGTTTATAGCGATCGTGCTGATGGAAATTTTCCTCGATTGTGTCATAAAAATTGTTGCATTTAATGGAGCACAAGTTGAAAGCGTTTCAATTTAAAATAAATATCGTAAATTTGGAAATGCATTAGGAAATCAGTTTATTCTAGTAACTTTTGTATTTTCCTCTTTGTTTAACATGTAAACTGCACTTAGTTTGTGTCAATCTCAGCCGATTATATTAAGCCTTATCTAAGTGGCCAATCCATAGGCTTGACACGAATCTTTGAGTACAGCTTTATTTGCGATATAACTCACAAGCTAAGCAGCAATATCTGAGCTGTGATCGTAATTGCAATCAACATTTCAGCCAAGTAATGCCTGGCAGTCAAGTGCGAGCACCTGCCAGTTGAATAGATCGAATATCCCCATAAACGAAACTGTTCAATTAGTGCACAATATCGGCTGGCAATAACTCAAAAAGTTTGACAACTTTCAAAAAAATATGAGAAACAGAAAAACAACTCAAATTACCGAGCTGCACTTGCACAAATCTAAATAATGTGATTTGTAATTAACATTTCATAAATTCGCAAATCGTGATAAGAAAAGTATTCCATTAAGTTTCAATTAAAATGCAAAAATCTATCAAAGAGCGCAGCTTTTATTGTTGCCGTGGCATTTGCGGTGGCAGTTGCAGTTTTTGTAGCCGAGATGAAGTTATCGCGATTGAACCACTTTTCACACACAAGATAAAGATAAAGTCTAAAGTGTGGCAATAAAAGAAAAATGCATTTTTATTGAAATAACATAATTTACATGAAAACGCCAATAAATTGTCAGCAGATTATATGCTGGCCGAAGCCGGCCCATGTGGCGTATACGAAACTTTGCTGCTCCATTAACCGCAAAACTACAAATAATTATTGAGAGAACAAAATGAAAATAAAAATGAAAAAAATTGTAATAATATATGTAAATATATGTATGTGCAATATAAATATAGATGTGGTGCGATTTAATCGCTTGCTGTGCGCTGTTAATGAATTGAATTGAATTTTTGCGCTATCGCCAGACAAACAGAGACCCAGAGACAGACTCACAGTCACAGCCAGCCCCCAGACAGTACCAGTATTACAAGTACTCGTTGTCGTACTTAGTGCCAGTTCCAGTTTCAGTTTCAGTTCCCCAACTGGGCAGCCAGTGGGTAGCCGCTGTTGCTCCGTAGGCTTTGCGCTTTTTGATCTCCTCAAGATTGTCACATTTGGCGTGGTCGGTCTGTCTCTCTGTTTGTCTGTCTGTCTGTCCGTCTGTTTGTCTGTCTGCCACAGTTGGTTGCTGGACCAAGCGCCACATAAATAAACTACAACAACTACAGAAAAATATTTAATAAAAATTATGCACTTGCCGGCACAAGAGAACTCGAGCTGGGCAGCAGTAGAAAAAATTTGCATAGACCTACGACTCTATTTTCGCTCTGTGTGTGTGTGTGTGTGTGTGTTTTTGTAATTGTTTAATCGCACTTTGGTCATCTATGTGGGTTAGATATATGCCTAGCGACCCACTATGCGGCGATCAAGCGTGCGGCATAGAATTCGTAATTGAAAATTGACATTTATAGTTTTAGTTTTGAATTTGCGCGGCACAGTTTGTGGCGCCATCTGGCGCTTCAGAGCTGCATCTTGCATAAGCAAGGATAAGGGGTTGTTGTCTTGCCTAAAAGCCAGGACATGGATAAAGTCGATTTCTGTGCTAATGTATAACAGACGGGGGAAATTCCCCTAGAGCAATAAATTAAGCAACTTAATTAAATGTAGAAATACTCTTCAGTTTTTTAATTGGAATCCATTAATTATTTGATATAACGAAACCTTTGAGTTTTATTTGTAGCTTGTTAGCAATGCCAACTATTCGATTAAGTGAAATTCCATTTGATTTATTAGCGGCTGCTATTTGGACTTAGTAAAAGCATCAGAAATGTTAATGTAATATCTTTAAAAATATGTAGGCAAATCCCTCTCTAAACATCTTTCATAGGCCACATGCTGGTTACGGTACCGTCTGCCTCTAATGCATTTCCAGCTTCTCTCCTAAAAAGAAAAACGAAAAGATACAAAAACAACAACATGATGAAGTGAGCAACGCCCGCATTCCAATGAAAGCGCCAGCAGCTGCACGATGAGCAGCAGCAGCCGCAACATGAGGCAAAATGAGGAGGGGGAGAGGCGAGTGGCATGCAAGCATACACAAGTCAAAGAAATTTGCTGTTAATTCACGTATTAACCTCTTGACATTTGGCAACAGCGTCGCCAAACTAAAAGAAAAACAAGTCGACAAAATTCCAACGTGGTGGCAATAACAAGAGAGGCGGAGCGGGGCATGAGGCATGGGCCATGGGACATGGGACATGGGGCGTTGCTGTGCGGGGTTGTCAGGGCAGCAGGAGGGAATGAGGCACATCTGCCGCTGCATAGAAACTGTGTCAATGTGCCAACAGCAACAACAATAACAAACACAACATCAACACCAACAACAACAACAACAACAACTGTTGGGGCGTTGTGTTTGCTGCGATGATGTTGGTGGCATGTGGGAGGGCAACGATTGGCGTTGGAGTTGCAGTTGAAGCGTCGCCTTTGGAGTTTGGAGCCACGCCAAATGGGAAAAATGCGCATGTGTCTATGAGACTTTGAGACTTATGTATATTCGTATAGCGTCTTTGGGCCGCTCGATCTATGTGCGGTACGTGCGGCTCAATGACTTTCAATTAAATCAATATTCATCGTTTTGGCTGCCTCGGGGTCTAAATGGCAGCGGGCGGCCCCGGCACGGCCTGGCCAGGCTAACACACACTGCCAGCGGACAGACAGCAGAGGATGGAGGCCGAAAAACTATGGCTGTGGTTGTTGCTGTGGCTGTTGCTGAGGCTGTTGCTGTGGCAGAGGCAGCTGCAGCCAACGACTCCGCTCCTTGATTAGACGCGACGCCGTAACGACAACAGCAATAGCAACAACAACTGCAACAGCCGACTGCAACGACAACGGCAGCATGGGAAAATGTGCAATTTTGGCCAAAAAATAAATAGTCAAAAGGCTCGAAGAGAGACGAGAGTTGAGCTTGAGTTTGAGTTGCGCTCGAGCCTGACCGAGCCTGGGCACATTCATTGCGCAAATTTTGTGGTCTATCTGTGCAGCCAGTCTGCAATCAAAGATACACCAAAAAATAAACATTTGAACTACTTGCCCGAGCCTTTCACAAAAACAACAATAACAACAGCAACAACAACAGCATTTGAGTGTGCCACAGTGGAAAACAGCGCGCGAGCAAATAATTAATGTTTGCCAATAATGGAAGACACCTTCAGACGCTTGGCAATTTGGCAATAGGCAATAGGCAATAGGCAATTGCCAGTTGGCAGTTGGCTGATCGCCAGCCTTCTACCTCTCTCCCTCTCTCTCGTTCACTCTGAGCCAAGACGACAAGTGCGCCCGGCGGCCATGCAAATGAGGCATTTGCAATTGTTGGCCGCAGTTTCGCTAGGCCAAATTCCAGATTAAGAGGGCAATGGGAGGACTACGAATGAGCTTGGATTTAATTGCAAATACCAAAGTAGCAAACCTGTTGCATTGATTAATTTCGTTTTGCAAACACAAGGTTTTCAATAATAAAAAAAATAAATAATGTAATAAATGAATTAAAATAAAGAATTAAAGCATATTGCATCAATATCAAATTCTCCCTCTCTTCTCTAATCTCTTTTCTTATCACGCAGCAGCCAGCAAGTAATAGTATTTCATATCGTTAGAGTTCCCCTACTTTTTTTCTAGGACAGGCTCAGGAGGCCGCAACCATAGCGTCGCTTTTCATAGAAATTGAAGATTTTGACTGAGCCCGCAAAAAAGGGCTGATTATAGCGGATCTGCGTTAGATTTTTGAGCATAGGACTACACAGCAACTTTATTAGTACGCAGAGTTAATGCTGTCCTTGATACCATTTTGAAGAATTGTAATATTGAGAGCAAATTAATGTATAGAAAAAAATTTAGATTAAAAAAATCTTGATTTAAAATTTTGCCTTCTTGGTTAAATTTTAAGATTTTTTCTATTCTACAAACTCAAGATTATAATCTTGAATTTAAAGATTGGGCAATCCAGATTTGTTGTAGATTTTCAATCTTCATTTAAGAATAAACCATCTTGGTTTAATTTTGACATAAAAAGAATCTTGATTCTAAATTGTATTCGTGATTTAAGCACGTTTTTTTCTTTCTGTGCATATATCAAACAGCTGTTTGGGAATAAGCACAAGACACGTTTCCATCGTGGCTGCAAGTTGATGCACAAGATGTGAGATCAGCGCAATCTCAGCTTGTGGTCTGTCAATTATGCTCTCCGAGTCTTCAAAGGTGTTAAGCAGTTTGTTATAAACAGCATCTGTCAAATTGCTTGAGAAGTGCATCTCATATATATTCGTAAACATAATGGATGGACTTTAGCAGACAACGCGCCGTGGGTGGCGCCAACGAAGGAGGCACTTAAACGGAGTCTATCATGTGAAAGCAGAAACGAGCCGATGCTGCGCCAAACAACTGTTCCAACTGCAATTCTTTACCACATGACAGGCCACCATTATGAAGTATTGCGTCAAACTATCATAAGCCAAGCTATTGGCATATTGAAAATAGAGTTTGAGTACCAATATGTAGAAAGCAAAGCTAAATTTGAGAGCCAGTTAAGGACGTCACATATTTATTTGAATATTTGATTTATTTTCAATATATTTATTATAGACATTATTAGGCCATGCGCCACCTGAGCAACTCCAGCAAGAAACTCAATCCAGCGCATGTTAATCCAATGCCCCACAACACAATGGGAAAAAAATAGAAATTCAAATCATATGATATCAATCCGTCATCCTCATTTCTCATCAGTTTGTATAAACCACTATCAATTGCACTCATATAGGCATCATTCTTCATTTTATGGAATATACCATACTCAAAGATGCGACTCAAATAGATATTCAACATGTTGAGATAGGGCAAAGATGAAGCCACTGGAATCGACATTAGTCCGTCCATAATACTCTCTGGCATTCTCTTGAAGCGAGGTGCTTTCAACAAGTGTTGCTGATACAAAAGTCCATCCATGCGGTCTTCATAAACAATGTACATGAAACTTGTGTTCAGATTAGCACGATTGAAGTCGAGCTCATCAGTGGGAACCACAAAGGCGTTGTCTATAACCTCATCAGGCACTGAAGTTGCGTTCTTGAAATATACAGCATAGTATTTATCCGTAATCAAGCGATATGGAGCATGTATTAAGTCTTCCAGAGTGTTGGCTTGAGGTTCGAATAGTCCCGATGTAAGCATACTTTTCAACACCGATATATACATGTTTGTTAGCACGAATCCACCCAGAATCAGAATGAAATGTATTACAGACTGTTGCCAATTAATGATAAAAACTCGTGGTTGAGGAAGGAATAACAGGTGACACCAACTGCTTAGCAGGTGAACTCCAAATTCCGATCTCTCAAATCCTGAGCTGACGTAGAACATTATTATTCCATAAGCCACAATAGCGATTACAGCCAGCCACGTTTTTCTGGTGAATGGCTGGGCAAAGTACCAATAGCTGGCAATGGGTTGAGCATGAGGCACTAGAATGTAGTCCTTAAGGATATAGAGTGGAACAGTGCCCGAAATATTCCACTTGGGCTCCTTTGGATGACAAATGAAGTCAATTTTCTTGGTTGCAAGCATCTCCTCAGCAATGTGCCCAATACTCAAATGGTCTTTAAATCTCAAGATGTTCAATGTGCCATTGTAACGTTTGATGAACTCCAACATAACGGCATGCATATAGCCAGCATGCATGTGTTGTCCTTTCCGATTGGTATAGTAGAGCATACGTGGTTCAACTCTAAGGGATACTGTTCGTATTTGGAAATGATGAAAATTTCGGAGTAGTTGCTGCCGGTTAACGAACTCTTCGATGTGAGATACTTTCAGCTCTTGAATTTCCGGATATGGATTGTAGCTATGAAGAGTTGTAGTTCCATTCTGATTATAAATAATTAAGGCGTTGACAAAGCCTTCTTCAAAGCAGTAAATGAAGAGCCCTCTCTGCCAGGTGGAGGGATCAAGTTCCGTTATGAAAACTATGTGAAGTTCATTTAAATCTTTTAAAAGACGAGGTAAAAAATGAGATACTCCAGCATCGAGTGGTGGGTCCTTTATATTCACAATAATCACAGTGTTCCGAGTCAAGTTCCCGATTATACGAAAATTGTTAAACGACTTCATTGAAAGCTCAAGTTGAATTGATGAAGTTTTAAGTAGTTTAAAATCCAATTTTTCATTCACCACATCCTTGAAGTTAAGAAAAATGTTAAGACTTGTGTTTAATGCTGTGTTAAGTTGAATCAATGATTGTGTTACTCCAGACATCGGCTTTGAATAGCCTGTGCATAGACTACTCAACAGGAAAAGTATTAGCACCTCAAGCAACGACTTCATGGCAAAGACTGAGAACCATGAAACTCTAATTTGAGTGCCACCCTGAAACTAAATAGTATATTAACATTTAATTACAAGTGACTTGTGGTTTCTCTTTTCAATTAAATCGCATGAAATCAAGGAAATGCTGTTTAAAAATAAAAGGCATTGACTTCATTCAAAGAAGTAAATTGTAACCGACAACTTGGATTTACAGCAACTACACGGACTGGAAAAATTTTGTGGAAAAACAATTTACAGAATAAATTTACTAAAAAAACTTCTTCATTCCATTTCCATAACTTTTGGTTATAATATTTTTATTTACTAGCACGAAAATGACATAAATGTTGTTTGTTGAATAATACATAAAAATATAACCGTTGTTCATTGTGTGTTTAACTTAGATTTTTGTTATTAGCAATTCTAGCAGAAAACACAAACTCGCCAAAGTCAAGCCAATAACCCAGAGTGCAAAAGCCAATAAAAAGAATTGCAAATCATAAGGTTGATACTCCATGCTTTCATTTCTCAGCAATTGGCATATGCCACTTTCTATTGAATCCATCCATGAATTGCTCAGCATCTTATGATAAATTCCACACTCAAAGGTGCGTTGTAAGTAGGCATTCAACATATGTAAATATGGCAAAGATGGAGCCACTGGAAAAGACATTAATCCATCCATTATGCTCTCTCTGATAACATTTAATCGAGGCACCTTCAGCAAGTGCTGTTGGTATAAAAGACAATCCATGCGGTCTTGATAAGCAATGTACATGAAACTTGTATTCAACTTGATCCGATGTGCATTCAATTCTTTGGAAGAAGTAATATAAACTTTTTCATTCAATGCATCTGGAATCAGGTTGAGATCTTTATAAAAATTAGCATAGTATTGGGTTGTCATTAGCTGATATGAAGAATGTTGCAAATCGTCCAGAGAATTGAATTGAGGTTCAAATAATCCCGATGTGAGCATGCTCTTTAAAACTGATGCATACAAATTTGTCAGTATAAATCCACTGAGAATCATTATAAAATGGATAACAGACTGTTGCCAATTTTGCACTGGGATTCGTGGCTGAGGCAAATACAATAAATTACACCAGCTGCTGAGCAAGTGAACTCCAAATTCCGATCTATGAGTTCCATAGAGCATTACCATACCGTATATTACAGTGACTATGAAAGCCAGCCAAGTTGTCCTGGTGAATGGTTCAGCTATGTATAAATATCTGGCAATGGGTTGAGCATAGGGAACTGCAATCTTACTCTTCAAAATATAGAGTGCTACTGTGCTTGGAACTTTCCAATTGGGCTCCTTGGGATAGCAGGCGAAGTCAATTTCCTTGCTTGGTAACATCACCTCACCGATATGGGGAATTCCAATGTGGAATTTCTTCGTCAATATCTTCAATGTACCATTATGTCGTCTAATAAATTCCAGCATTAGGTTATACATATATCCAGCGTGAACGTGTTCTCCCTTACGATTTGTGTAGTGAATCATACGTGGTTCAATTATAAAAGATGTTGTTCGAATCTCGAAGTGTTGAAAATTTTCTAGTAATCGCCATCTGTTAATAAACTCGTTGATATGTCGTAATTTGTACTCTCGAACTGTTGGATAAGGATAGTAACTATAAAGTGACGAGTTTCCATTGCTACGATGGATGAGTAAGGTGTTGACAAAACCTTCTTCAAAGCAGTAAATAAATAATTCCTTTTGCCATACGATGGGATTCTTTTGAGTTATAAAAACAATCTTTAGTTCATGTAATTCCTTTAAAAGATGAGGCAAGAAATGAGATACTCTTGGATCTATTGGCGTCTCTTTTATATTCACAACAATTAAAGTCTCCCGAGTGAAGATTCCGAGTACTTGAAAATAGCTAAAAGACTTCAATGATAGCTCTAGTTGAATCGATGGTGTTTCTATTAGAGGTAAATCCAACTGGTCCTTCGAAGCATCGTTGAAGTTAATAAAAATGTTCAGCTTTGTGTTGAATGCTACATTAAGTTGCTGCACTATTTGTGTTACACCAAAAATCGAAGTAGTAGAAAAACTACTCAACAGAAGAACTATTAGCCAAGACTGCATGGTAATGACTGAGATTACTTGAATATGAATTTAAAGCTCATACTAAAAATAAGAACTAATTGACAGTTCAAAATTTAATCATTTATCTAAAAGACCTAAAAAAAGTTTCACAAATGACTTGTCATTTGTCAAGCAATTTAAACACATGAGTTGAAGAAAATAAAAGCGAACAGATTTATTTGACCTTACAGGTTTTTAAAAAAAATTTAAATGCTGTCAATGAAAATTTAATCGTTTATTAACTGAACTCAAAGTCATGGTGATAAACATTACATCAATTAACATTTTAGATGTTTATATAAAAGTAATTCTTAATCCGTGGCCAGCTGCAGGATTCTATCATAAAACATAGACTTGCCAATGCCAAGCCAAAAGCCCAGAGTGCAAAAACAAAAATATAAAATTGCAAATCGAATGGTTTATGTTGAACTCCATCATCTCTAAATAACTTGTGTATTCCACTATCAATTGTATCTCTCGAGGAATCACGCATCATCTTCATAAATATTCCACTGTCATAGATGCGTTGCAAATAGGTATTCAACATGTTTAGATATGGCAAAGATGAGGCAAGTGGAAATGAAAAAAATGCGTCCGATCCCAATGATAGTTTCTTAAATCGAGGTGTTTTCAACAAGAGTTGTTGATACAAAAGACAATCCATGCGGTCCCCATACGCAATGTACAGGAAGCTAGTATTCAGCCCAGCTCGAACTCTGTCAATCTCTTCTGCAGAAGCAATATAAGCATTGTCTACTAGTTTCTCTGGAACCGAAGATGCGTTTTTAAAGTATTGTACATAGTAGGCGGATGCTATCAAGCGATAAGGAGTATGCAGCACCTCATGCAAAGTATTAACCTGAGGCTCAAATAATCCAGATGTTAGAATGCTCGACAACATCGTCAGATACGTGTTGGTTAATATAAATCCACTGAGAATCAGAATGAAATGTATAACACGCTGCTGCCAATTTCTGATCGTACTTCGTGGATGAGGTAGATACAATAGATGACACCAACTGCTGAGGAAGTGAACTCCAAATTCCGATCTGTGCGATCCGAAGAGCATTAACATGCCGTATATAACCGAGGCTATCACAGCCAGCCAAGTTGTCCAGGTAAAGGGCTGAGCAAAGTACCAATAGCTGGCAATGGGTTGAGCATGTGGCACTGCAATATAGTCTTTCAGAAGAAACAACGGCGCCGTGCCCGACAAATTCCACTTAGGCTCCTTGGGATAGCAGGCGAAATCAATTTGCTTTGCTGCAATCATGACCTCAGCGACGTGAACAATACCCAATTTATCTGTATGAGTCAAGATTTTCAGTGTGCCATTGTGACGTTTTATGAACTCCAACATAACGGCATACATGTAACCAGCATGAACGTGTTCTCCTTTCCGGTTGACATAGTTCATCATTCGAGGGGGAACCATTAGGAAAACTGTTCGAATTTGAAAATGTTGAAAATTTTGAAGTAATGTCCATCGATTTAAATACTCTTCTATCTGCGATATGTTCTGCTCTCGAATTACTGGATATGGTCTGTAGCTATGAAGAGATATAGTTCCATTTTGATTATAAATGAGAAGGGCGTTGACAAATCCTTCTCCAAAGCAGTAAATAAAAAGATCTCGCTGCCAAGTGGTAGGATCCTGTTCCGTAATAAAAAGTATGTGCAGTTCATGTAGTTCCTTTAAAAGATGAGGTAAGAAGTGTAATAGTTCCGAGTCAAGTTTTGGTTCCTTTATAGACACAATGACTTGCGTTTTTCGAGTGTAACATCCAAGTACCCGAAAATATTGAAAAGAATTTAACGACATCTCTGTTTGTATCGAGGGTGTTTCTAGTGATGCTAAGTCAAAGACATCTTCCCTAGTTTCCTTAACGTTAATAAATATATTGAGATTTGTGTTAAGAGCTGCGTTAAGTTGCAGCAGTATTTGTGTTACACCAGATATCGGAATTGTCCGCACGGTGAAAATAGTCAAGAGACTACTCAACAGAAGAAGAGTTAAGCACGGCCTCATGATAATAACTGAGGTTCACCCTCATTCTAGCTAAATAGTAACTATGAACATTACTTTCCGCAGACAACTTAATTTATCAGTGCAATTAAATCACATGAGAAGTAAGAATTGCTTCCAAAGGTCGAAGTGCAGTAGTTAAGTGATGTATTTCTCAAGTTTAGTCGGACTTCAGCGCTACAAGAATTAATTACGAAAAATTAATTTTTAAGAACTACATGACAAAGTTAAAACCATTCGTAGTTGCGTAATAAACAATTAATTTAGTTTAGGCAACAATTATAAACATTTATTAAAATTGATCTCTCTTTTAAATGTTTTTTTGCAAGTATTGTATACTTATAAAATAGTGTCACAGTTTTATAGGTGAAGCTTAAAAAAGGCATAGTTATGATGTTTATTATAAAACATTAATATATATTATAAAATATGCATATATTTATGTGGAAAAGAGAACAGCATTGATGTGCCATCTTAACAACTCCATAAGAAAACAAAGTCCAGCCAAAGTCAAACCTACAGCCCAGAGCACAAAGACAAAGAAATAGAAATCCAAATCGTATGGTTTCCGTTCCGTTCCCTCGTTTCTCATCAACCTGAAGATTCCACTATCGATTGCATCCATCCAGGCATCACTCTTCATCTTGTTTAAAACTCCGCACTCAAATATTCGCCTTAAGAATGCATTAAGAAGGCTCAGATATGGCAAAGATGGGGCTGTTGGAAGTGCCATGAGTCCATCCATAAAGCTTTCTGGTATGACTTTAAATCGAGGCACTTTCAATAGGTGTTGCTGATATAGAATTGCCTCCAATCGATCCTCATAGCTAAAGTACATATAACTAGTATTCAAACCAGTACGCGCGATGAATAAGTTTTCCTTGGTTTCGATGAGCATCTGATCTTTGACTTCTGCTGGCAGAGAAACAGCATGTTTTAGATAGTCTATATAATAGTCATCTACCATCAATGGATATGGAGAATATTTCAGATCTTGAAGAGTATTAAATTGTGGCTCAAATAAACCCAAAGTTAGCATGCTTGACAACATCGCCAGATACAAGTTAGTCAGTATAAATCCACTGAGAATCATGATAAAGTGTATTGCAAACTGTTGCCAATGGCTGATAATCTGTTGTGGTTGTGAAATAAATAAAATGTGACACAAGCTGCTCAATAAGTGAAGTCCGAATTCCGATCTGGCAGACCCACAACTTGCATAAAGCATAATCATAACATAAACCACTGTGGCAACCACGGCGAGCCACAAATTCCAGGTGAAAGGTCGTCCAAAGTACAAATAACTGGCAATGGGTCGCGAATGTGGCACGGCAATGTAGCTGCGAAGCAGATAGAGAGGAGCTGTGCTGGGCAGTTGCCACGGTATCTCGGTAATATAACAAACTATGTCCACTTGTTTGTGTTGTATCATTGCAAATGCCTTTTGAATTGCTTTATCCTCTGGCAGTTTGGGTAAAAATTGCAATGTTGCATTATAACGTCTTACGAACTCTTTGAGAGCATTCAGAAGATATCCGGCGTAAACCATTTGACCCTTACGATTCACATATTGTAATAAGCGAGGTTCCACAATATCCTGTAGAGTCCGTATTGTAAAATTATGAAAGTTTTGTATGTGTTGTCATCTATTGAAATAGTCTTCTAGTTGAGGTAGTTCAATGGTTTTAATTTGTGGATACGGATGGTAGCTGTAAAGTAGTTGAGTTTGATTAACTTTATGAATCAAGAGAGTATTGATGAAGCCTTCTTGAAAACAAAATCTATAAAGATCCTCCTGCCAGACGGTGGGATCCTCCTCCGTAATGAATAATATATTAAGTTCATGTAGTTCCTTAAGAAGATATGGTAAATGAAAAGCCACCGCTGGATCAAGTGGTGGAATTCTTATGACAATAATTATCAAAGCGTTATGGGAAAAGTTTCCGAATAAACGAAATTTGCGAAAATTCTTAATTGTCATCTGAAGTTGAATTGCTGGAGTCTCTAGTAGTTGGTAATCCAAATTAAAATCCTCAGAGTTAATGAACACATTAAGATTTGTTTTATATTCAGCGTTAAGTTGCAGCAATGTTTTCGATATTCCAGATATCTGCTCTGAACTTATTGTACACCATCCACATAATAAAAGTAGATTTATTATCTGAATTTTTAACCGCATACTGAGGAGTGAATAATAAGTTAACGAATCCGAAACAGGGAAAGTCAACTATCCACGAAGCAAGCTCAAAGAACACTATTTCTCCCATAGCTCAAGCGATTGAGTTTTGTTCTAGACTTTTGTATCTTATCAGATCCAAGAGTAATTACGCATGATTATATACATCACAGTACATAGATTAAGGTAGTCGAATTATCTTTCTAAATGACCCCTTAAACACTACAACTATGATAATAGGCACTTAGGTAAGAAAATATTATGTTTCAGTCTGCTCCTTGCAAATTATATTTACTGCAACCATAATTTAATTCTATGTTAATAAGCGAAGAGGAGAGACGTTATAATTTTATTTAATCGTAACTAAATATTTTAACAATAATTATTGAAAAAAAGACAAGTAACACGCAGTTTGAAGTAATACATAAATTAAGTACATTTTCTTTAACTCATTTTATGAACATTTCAAAAATAAATGCGAGTCCAGCTAATGTTAAGCCAATAGCCCAAAGAGCGAATGCATAGTAAAAGAATTCCAAATCGTAAGGTTTTTGTTCAACTCCTTCGCTTCTCATTAGCTTGTATATTCCGCTTTCGATCGTATCCATCCAGGAATCACTCATCATCTTTGCGAAAATGCCACACTCAAAGATACGTCTCATATAGACATTCAACATGCTGAGGTAAGGTAAGGATGGTGCCACTGGAAATGCCATAAGTCCGGTCATAAGACTCTCTGGTATTTTCTTAAAACGAGGCACTTTCAGTAAGTGTTGTTGGTACAAAATTCCTTCCATTCGATCTTCATAGGCAGTATACATAAAGCTAGCATTCAAGCCAATGCGAGCTTTATTAAGGCCAACTTGTGTGTCGACGCACATTCGATTTTTTACTTCTTCTGGCAGGGACACAGCTTCTTTTAGATAATCTATATAGTAATCATCTACGAGCAAAGGGTAAGGAGATTGGTTTAAGTCTTCCAATGTATTTAGTTGTGGCTCAAATAATCCAGATGCTAGAATGCTCGATAACATCGCCAGATACGAATTAGTTAATATAAATCCACCAAGAATCATTATGAAATGAATCGTCATCTGTTGCCAATTGAAGACAGTGATTCGCGATTGTGAAATGAATAAAACATGACACAAGCTATTTAGCAAGAATATACCCATCTCTGACTTTGCAGATCCGCAGCTGGCATAGAACATTACCATACCATAAACCACTGTAGCAACCACGGCTAACCACACAGTCCAGGCGAAAGGCTTTCTGAAGTACAAATAGCTGGCAATGGGACGGGAATGAGGTAGAATAATGTAATCTTTTAGCAAATAAAGCGGAGATGTACTTGTTAAGTTCCATGTAAGTTCTATAGGGTAGCAAACAAAATCAAATTCCTTATTGTTTAACATTGCCATTGCCCTAGGAATCGCACCATCCGTTTCTATTTCCGGCAAAATCTTGAGAGTTGCGTTGTGGCGCCTGGTAAATTCCAAAAATATATTATAAATATATCCAGCATGAACGAGTTGACCTTTACGATTCACATATTGAATCTTGCGTGGCTCATTTGTGTTGGCAATCGTTCGAACAGGATAATGGTGAAAATTGCAATGAAGCTGCCATCTGGTGAAGTATTCTTCTAGCTTGAATAATTTTTGGATATGCATTTCTGGATACGGAATGTAACTATAAAAAGACACATTCCGATTGTTTTGATGGATTAGCAAAGTGTTGATAAAGCCTTCTCGAAAACAATATCTAAAGAGATCCTGCTGCCAGCTTTGAGGATCTTGGTCTGTAATAAATACTATATGAAGTTCATGTAGTTCCCTCAAAAGATATGGCAAATGATAAGCCACTTCTGGATCAAGAGGTGGCACTCTTATATCAATAATAATTAAAGCGTTATGGGAAAAGTTATCATGCAAACGAAATCTTCGAAACTTCTCAGCTGTCATCTGAAGTTGAATTGCAGGAGATATTAGTAATTGGAAATCCATATAAAATTCCTGAAAGTTGATGAATACGTTAAGTTCCGTTGCATATTTTGCATTAAGTTCCATCAATGTTTGTGTTATTTCTGGTGTCATCTTGGAATTTTGAGTACTATGCAATCCATATAAGAAAAGTAACAGAATGTTTAACTGCATACTGTTGAAGACGAAGAAATAATTATTTGCAATAATAAGTAACCGTATCGTCAAAAATCGACTATCCACGAAGCAAACTTAAAGGACACTGTTGGAATTTCATTTATGATAATTTAGTTTTGTGTTTGGCCTTATATTATACATATTTCATGGCTAAGGGAAATTGTTATATAAATACGAGTATTATCTCAGCTAGGCTTTATCTTTCATCTACTGTCATCAGATAATTAAATATTATTTTCCAACCTTAACTGGCAAAGTGTTAAATTACACCTTTAGAAACATAATAATAACATATTACCACAACACAGCCTACTTGCGATTTTTTATCAGATAATTGTATTAACAAAACAGTTATATAAAAAACAAGTATGAAAGTTACCGTCGAGTGAGTTTGACTCTGAGATACCCGCTACCCATTTTGAATAAATGCAAAATATTGCAGTATTTTTGCAAAATATACCAAAAACACTAAAATACTAAAAATATATTAAACGGTATTTTTGTTATATCGATATAGTACCATATTCAAAATATACCATACACGGCATAATATACCAGATTGTCGGCCAAAGCAACTAAGACCCCTAGTAAGTAGGCGCTTTTGCCATGCAAAAGTATTTCTTTAATAACTTCCACAATTTTTCTCTGATCGCGATCAAATTTTCAGGACTCATAAATACTATACTTACTATCATACACACAAAAATTACGCTTGTTATTAGATTTTCAATTTTCGGGGGCGTACGGGGGCGTGTCGAAAATTTGGAACAAACTTGATCTGCGTGCAATCATAACAAATACTGTCGAAAAAAAATTATAGCTCTATCTCTTATAGTCTCTGAGATCTAGGTGTTTATACGGACGGACGGACAGACGGACGGACAGACAGACGGGCATTTCTAGATCGTCTCGGCTGTTGACGCTGATCAAGAATATCTACTTTATAGGGTCGGAGATGCCTCCTTCTACCTGTTACGCACATTTCTTGTCGGCACAAAGTTATAATACCCTTCTACCCTATGGGTAGCGGGTATAAAAAGAAAAACGTTTAAAACGTTTAAGAGCAAGCCAAAAGTAGTTCATTCCAACGCAAAAAAGGGCAACTTTAAAGAATTTTTGGTGTAAACAAAAGTTACTTAATTTATTCGGTTTATGAACATTTCCAAAAGAAAAACGAGTCCAGCCAATGTTAAGCCAATAGCCCAAAGAGCAAATGCATAGTAAAAGAATTCCAAATCGTAAGGTTTTTGTTCAACTCCTTCGCTTCTCATCAGCTTGTATATTCCGCTCTCGATCGTATCCATCCAGGAATCACTCATCATCTTTGCGAAAATGCCACACTCAAAGATACGTCTCATATAGACATTCAACATGCTGAGGTAAGGTAAGGATGGTGCCACTGGAAATGTCATAAGACTTTCTGGTATTTTCTTAAAACGAGGCACTTTCAGTAAGTGTTGTTGGTACAAAATTCCTTCCATTCGATCTTCGTAGGCAACATACATGAAGCTAGAATTCAATCCAATTCGAGCTTTATTAAGGCCATCTACTGTGTCGAGGCACATTCGATTTTTTTACTTCTGCTGGCAGAGACACAGCTTCCTTTAGATAATCTATATAGTAGTCATCTATGAGCAAAGGATAAGGAGAATGTTTCAAGTCTTCCAATGTATTTAGTTGTGGCTCAAATAATCCAGATGTGAGCATGCTCGACAACACCGCCAAATACGTGTTAGTTAATATAAATCCAGCAAGAATCATAATGATGTGAATCGTCATCTGTTGCCAATTCAAGACACAAATTCGCGATTGTGAAATGTATAATACGTGACACAAGCTGTTTAGCAAGTATAAACCAATCTCAGACCTGGCAGATCCACAGCAGGCATAAAGCATAATCATGCCATAAGCCACAGTGGCAACCACGGCCATCCACACAGTCCAGGCAAAAGGCTTTTCAAAGTACAAATAGCTGGCAATGGCACGGGAATGGGGTACAATAATGTAATCTTTTAGCAAATAAAGCGGCGATGTACTTGGTAAGTTCCATGTAAGTTCCGTGGGGTAGCAAACAAAATCAAATTCCTTATTGTTTAGCATTGCCATTGCAATAGGAAAAGCACCATCATTTTCTATTTCGGGCAAAAGCTTTAACGTTGCGTTGTGGCGCCTGGTAAATTCCAGAAATATATTATAAATATACCCAGCATGAACGAGTTGACCTTTACGATTCACATATTGAATCTTGCGTGGCTCATTTGTGTTGGAAATCGTTCGAACAGGATAATGGTGGAAATTGCGAAGAAGCTGCCATCTGGTGAAGTATTCTTCTAGCTTGGATAATTTTTGGATATGCATTTCTGGATACGGAATGTAACTATAAAAAGACACATCCCGATTGTTTTGATGGATTAGCAAAGTGTTGATAAAGCCTTCTCGAAAACAATATCTAAAGAGATCCTGCTGCCAGCTTTGAGGATCTTGGTCTGTAATAAATACTATATGAAGTTCATGTAGTTCCCTCAAAAGATATGGTAAATTATAAGCCACTTCTGGATCAAGAGGTGGCACTCTTATATCAATAATAATTAAAGCGTTATGGGAAAAGTTATCATGCAAACGAAATCTTCGAAACTTCTCAGCTGTCATCTGAAGTTGAATTGCAGGAGATATTAGTAATTGGAAATCCATATAAAATTCCTGAAAGTTGATGAATACGTTAAGTTCCGTTGCATATTTTGCATTAAGTTCCATCAATGTTTGTGTTATTTCTGGTGTCATCTTGGAATTTTGAGTACTATGCAATCCATATAAGAAAAGTAACAGAATGTTTAACTGCATACTGTTGAAGACGAAGAAATAATTATTTGCAATAATAAGTAACCGTATCGTCAAAAATCGACTATCCACGAAGCAAACTTAAAGGACACTGCTGGAATTCCATTTATGATAATTTAGTTTTGTGTTCGGCCTTATATATAATTTCATGGCTTAGGAAAATTGTTATATAAATATTATCTCAGCTAGGCTTAATCATTCATCATCAGATAATCAAATATTGTTTTCCAACCTTAACTGGCAATGTGTTAAATTACACCTTTAGAAACATAATAATAACATATTACCACAACACAGCCTAGAGGCGATTTTTATCAGATAATTGCATTAACGAAACAGTTACATAAAAAAAAAGAATGAACGTTTAAATTTAAAAGCAGTTTAAAACCTAATATTGATGCTTCGACTGTGAGAATTCTGTTATAGATTTTATTAAGAACACAAATTAAGCCAAAACTAGTTCATTGCAACCCAAAAATACTATAGGGCGTCTTTAAAGAATTTATGGTGTAAACAACAGTTACTTAATTTATTCGGTTTATGAACATTTCCAAAACAAAAACGAGTCCAGCCAATGTTAAGCCAATAGCCCAAAGAGCGAATGCATAGTAAAAGAATTCCAAATCGTAAGGTTTTTGTTCAACTCCTTCGCTTCTCATCAGCTTGTATATTCCGCTCTCGATCGTATCCATCCAGGAATCACTCATCATCTTTGCGAAAATGCCACACTCAAAAATACGTCTCATATAGACATTCAACATGTTGAGGTAAGGTAAGGATGGTGCCACTGGAAAAGCCATAAGTCCAGTCATAAAGCTCTCTGGTATTTTCTTAAAACGAGGCACTTTCAGTAAGTGTTGTTGGTACAAAATTCCTTCCATTCGATCTTCGTAAGCAACATACATGAAGCTAGAATTCATTCCAATGCGAGCTGCATTAAGGACCGCAGGTATGTCATAGCGCATTTGATTTTTTACTTCTGCTGGAAGAGCCCCTGAATTCTTAAAAAAGTTTATGTAGTTGTCATCCACGAGCAGTGGATATGGAGAATGTTTCAGATCTTGGAGTGTATTGAGTTGTGGTTCAAATAATCCAGATGTGAGCATGCTCGATAGCATCGCTAGATACAAGTTGGTCAAAATAAATCCTCCAAGAATCATAATGATGTGAATCATCATCTGTTGCCAATTAAATATATTAAGTCGTGGCTGTGATAGGAATAAAATGTAGCACAAGCTACTCAGAAAGTCTACCCCAAGCTCCGATCTTACAGATCCATAGCTGACATAGAGTATTACCGTAACATATCCCATTGTAGCAAGCACTGCCAACCATAAAGTCCAAGTGAAAGGTCGTCCAAAGTACAAATAGCTGGCAATGGGTCGAGCATAAGGTACCATAACATATTTCTTTAGTAGATAAAGCGGAGTTGTACTGGATATTGTCCAAGTTACTTCCTTGGGATAACAAGTGAAATCCATTTCCTTGTTGAGTATCATAGCAAAAGCTTGACGAAATGCACCAACCGAATTCATTGGTGGTAAGAATTCCAAAGTGGCATTGTGACGACGGATAAATTCCAAAAATGCTTTGTAAATATATCCAGAATGAACGAGTTGTCCTCTGCGATTCACATATTGAATCTTGCGTGGCTCCGTCACATCAGACATTGTATGAATCGTATATTGATGGAAGTTTTGTAGGAGATGCCGTCTGTTAAAGTAATCGTCTAGCTTTGACAATTTAAGAGTATTGATTTCTGGATATGGATTGTAGCTATACAGTGAGAGGGTTCGATTCAGTGAATAGACTAGCAACGTATTGATGAAGCCTTGTCGATAACAATATCTGAAGAGATCCTTCTGCCAGCTGTTTGGATGTTGCTCTGTAATAAAAACTATGTGAAGTTCGTGGAGTTCCTTGAGCAGGAAAGGTAAAAATTTCTCGACAGCTTCTACAATTGGTTTTCGTTTTATATGAACAATAACTAAAGCGTTGCGAGGAAAGTTTCCAATTAATCTAAATTTATAAAAACTGGACACTGAAAGATTTAAATGAATTGCAGGCGTTTCGATAAGCTTTAAATCTATTACACTTCGATTTGTATCTTCGAAGTTAATATATATGTTTAGATTCGTATTGTATTGAACGTTAATCTGCTGCAATAATTGTGTTGCTCGGAACGAGGAAGTTTGCTGAGTAAAAATAGTCAGTAGTTGTAATAATAGCAAAAACTTTAACAACATTGTGAAGTCAACAATCCGTTGATAATAAAAATGTTGAGAATGCGAATGATGAGCTAACGAGTCAGACTACCGAACAAGTCTAAAGGACACCATTTGAGGCGGTTTAGTTTTATTGCTCACTGTTGATGCATATCAGATCGAAAGACAATTACAGCTAGGCAATATAATCAATCGTCGTGTCCATATTTACATGCAAGTTCAAGTCGTGTCTGCCTGATTGCTGCACTCCCAGTCTCACTCCCAGTCTCAGACTCAGACTCAGTCTCAGTCACTATTTCTGTTTCTGGGTGTCAGTCAAGTCAACTCAACTGGGCCTTATCGCTCATCTACCAAATGGCCCCTTGACCACGACCGCGTAATTGTTAGCTGCTGGCTCTCAGTCCGATGTTGCTGCTGGCGGTTGGTGAGGTTGAGGTTGCGGTTGGGGTTCGGTACGGTTCGGTTCGGTTTGTTCTAACGTGACCGCCCCGTAGCAAAGTGTCATAGTTATTTCTAATAAAAAATGCATTGCCAAGAGGCAAATATTATTCAATTGAATAAATGGACGCTAAACTCAGCGCTGATGTAAGAAATTATGTCAGCTTGATGGCATGTTCAGATTGTTAACAAGTTATTGCCACTAATATTTAACAACTTAGTACTTAAAATTAGCGAATAAAGTTCGAGTTACATGCATGCAAGGTTTTAAAAATAATATAAAGTTTTTTTTTTTCAAATTTATATTTATCAATTGAAATTCTTAACTAATATTTGGCCTTAACTGATGCTTGTGAGTTATGTAAGGTTAATTTTGGCCAATGCTCGCTGCAGCTCTTGAAACTTGTTAACCCACAGCACAGCACAGCGCAACGACATCAACAGCAACAGCAAAAAACACAACGATTGCAAGCAATTTAAAATTGAAATCGCTCATAAATTCTGTCACTAATTGTAAGGAATGGCAGACCTTGAATTCAAATCAACGGCTCAGTGAGCCAATGGCTACTGCTAAGCAAATGTCTTGCAAAATTATGAAGCTACACAAATCTACAAAAAGCAGCAGCAGCAACAACTATAGAAACAACAACGACGACAACAACAACAACAGCTTGCCATATCCATTGTATTTGAAAATGACGATAAATAAATATAAATTTCAAAGGCAAACATAAAGAGCTATTGACTGTTGACTTTTATGAACAATTAGGCGGCAGCCACTTAAAGAGGCGAATATATTGAGATACAGATACGCAGATCCAGCAACGGCAAGAGCAACAGATACATAGATACAGATAGACAGATATGGATAGTTAGCGAGTGCAATACGTATAAGGCATACAAGTGTATCGCACACATGGTTAATGGGCTTCTCTATGGGTTCTCTATGGGCCTGGCCAACAATAAACTGCAATTGATTAGATCGACAACTGAGCTGCACTGCACGCAATGGCAAACAATCAACGGGTGTGTGGTAAGTGGTGTGTTCAGTGTGTAGTGTTCTGTGTGGTGTGTGGTGTGTGGGGGGAGGCGTGTCGAGGGCGTTGCAAGCTTGTGTGTGCCTTTGGACTTTAATTAATGCATTCAAAGCATTTATGCAAATGGCGGGAAATAATTTATCACCCATTCAAGACGCAACAGCAACAGCAAGCAGCAACTGCGACAGCAACAATTGCAATACACCAACAACTACAACAACAGCAACAGCAATAATCAAACCTTTCATCCATGCATTGCAATATGCAAAAGTTTTGTTCATTAGCGTTACGCCCACGCAGTTAGCATTAGGTGGGCGTGGCCACAATCCGCACACGTTCTCGCTCAAAATATTTCCACACTACACACAGTTTGTTCTTTAGTTGTTTTTCATTTTTTTTTTTTCGAAGGCGGCTTCGTTTGATTTGCTTCGGCTATTGAGCTGTTGAGTTGATTTTATTGTTGTTGCATTTTATATAATTAGTACTTAATTTATAATTTTTTTTTGTTTCGTTTTTTTTTTTTTGTTCTTAATGCACTCAAATGCCTGAGCAATTGTATGGGTTGCTGAAAAATCGGCGCAAGGTTAGAAGATTAGAGATTTGAAGTCGGTTGTGGGCTGTGCTGGGTTGGGTCCAGTTGCATTTTCAGCTCTTGTGTGTGGGCCGAGTTATTTTCGATTTGAGATTGCAAGCCACAAAATTGCTATGAAATGTAAACAGCATTACAGAGAGCTTACTGAAGGAGGCGGAAATGTTTTTTATTTTTATTTTTATTTATATTGCGAGTGTTGTAAAAGTTGCCCTTCGGTATAGAGTTATCGTAATTTATCTGAACCGATGGTGTGCTCCACTTTCGAAAAGCGGTTACGATTTGAAAGGTCATTTCTCTTTCACTCCTTCTTCGTTCTTGTCAATCCGTTAGTAACGCCCACACAATTCGACACCCACTTTTGTGTGCAACGAACCATAAAACCTGGCCATAACATTAAAATAACAATCATCTACCAGTTACTTATCGTCACATCATAGAGACAGACAGACGGACAGACGGACTGGGAGACTGTGAGATAGACCCCCTGGAGTAAGCAACGAATCGCAACCCAACGATCTGTTTAAAGTCTAAGTATGCCCCAGAGCAACACTTGAGTTATTTTGCAGTCAGAGTTGAAACTGTAGCCGTAAAATCAATTTGCCAAAACGTCTACAACTTTATCACACAGTCCTCTTAGTCATACTCGCCGATTGTTAGATGGCCAGTTAGATAGACAACGTCCCTCTCTCTCTCTCTCTCTCTCTCTCTCTCTCTCTCTCTCTCTCTATCTATCCTTTTGAAGTCGCGTCGTCATGCCAAATGCCAAACGATTGGACAGTCGGACAGTTTGGCTGTTGAGGCTGCCATCGGTCAATCAGCAACTTGAGTCTCAGCTGAGCTTGCTTTTGGGCATAGGAAAACACTTAAATTTCTGTTATCGCGCAGGCCATTTCAATTGACTTTTCGGGGCAAACATAAATTATATGCTGCGCGGTGCCAAAGACAATAATTCAGCAATCGATCGATTGAGGGAGACCAGTTGACCATTATAATAATAATTTTCGCATCAGGCCAGTGATTTCGCTAAATGGGTCGAAGCTGCAAAGCCAACATTTGCAATTGCTGAGAGAATTGGGAAAGTTATCGCAAGGGTCACAGTTATTTCTTTCTTTTTGCGTTTTCGCAGTGGTCAGTGATAATGGTTTCATCGAGGCGAGGCGAGGCAACTTAAGTCAAGACAAGGCTGACTAGGCTAGCAAAGCATTCGCTATTGGCCATTGCCAAGTTATTAGCGTGACCGGGGTTAATCAAAAAATTGCTGACCCTTGAGCGACTGGGGAGAGGCGTACTCAAAACTTTAGGCACTCATATCTGTGCGATGTCTGGACATAGACAAGCGTATGCATTAAAATTAATTGGATATCATAAAATAGTTGCTGCCGCTGCCGCTGCTGCTCAATCGAAAATTGTGTAAAAAATTGCTTAATCAGAGAGTAGGCGAATGGGTCTCGAGTGTCTCGTATGCTGCTCAAAGGCGTTGGCTGTTTGGGCTGTTGAACTTTGTCCAAAGCCAAGTTAATGGGCCATAAACATTGCTACGGTAAAAGTCAAGCGATTGTGCGCCTAATTTGTCGCTAGCCAGGCCAATCAGGACGGCCAGCAGCAACATGTTGTCGTCGACATAGCGTAAACAAGTGCAGCAGCAACAGCAACCAAATGTTCCATATGCATATGCGTGTGTGTGTGTGTGTGTGTGTTAGCTGTCAATTGCTGACATTTGCAACGGTCCAATATGTTTGACATTCATTGGCAAGCCACATGTTGCCAAGTGGCTGACATTTTGCCGCTTGCATAACAGGCAGCAACAGCAATCACAACAGCAACTGGCAACATCATCAGCTGCAACAGCGAGAGCAACAGCAAGAGCGAGAGCAAACAATCTGGCAAATCAAATTCAGTACATCAACTGATTGCTCTTGTTGCTATCGATTGGCAGATGCAAATAACGATGGCAACAAGTGCAACATGCCACATGCAACATATCATCGTGTACCTCACTAACTGACTGACAGTTTTTTTTTGGCGTTTTTTCTTTTTACTTTTGACTCTTTGTGTTGTTGTCTTTGACTTTTTGTGCTGCTTGTTCTCTTTGTCATATATTTTTTCTGCGTTTTGTGTTTATGACCAATGCATTTGGCCATAAAAACCAGCTATCTGGAAACGGCGACTTAGCAGCAACAGCAACAACAACAACAATTGTTGTTGATTGATTGCCGACAATTCGCAAACGTTTGGCTTGCAGGTGTTGCCGTCTTTTCAATTTACTTTTATTTAAAATTGTATTTTTATTGTTGAGCTCAGATTTTGACTCGATGACTCTTTTTATTTTTTTACCAGTGACAAAGTCTATTAGTTTTGTATAATAACGACACCAGCTGATTGTGTGTGTGACAATTGCTCATTTTCTGTTAAATGGAACTTAACATGCCCATTAAACTCAATTTACAAGATTTTATTCAAGATAAAAGGCAATTATAATGCTTAAAGTAGAGTTTGCCGAATTAGCTTGCTGTATTAATTTTTATACCAAATTATTATTATTATTTTTCAGTAATTCGGATTTGAATTTCTTTATTATATTTTTTTTAACATTCCTCATTTTTGTGGTCTGTTGTTATGAAGTTAAATTACTGACAAGTCATCTAATATACATAACATATAATATTTTATTTATTTGTATTCTCGATTCTCGGAACATTTTCCGGTGTTTGTAAATGTCGTGCCCCTGAATGCCAGCTTATCTTAAGCGGCTTGTCAATGGACTTTTAGCACATGATTATCGCAAAAGCATTTTGTTAAACTCGCCTACATCAACAGCAGCAAAAACAGCAACATTAGCAACAGCAGCGGAAGCAACAGCAACTGTTGCTGCAGCAGCAGCAACAACAAGAACAGCACCAAATAGCAACTAAAAGCGGCTTGCTAAAGCGGCGTGTTAATAGCCATAAAAAGTCAATGCAACTCTCGCACCAAGACCAAAAAAATACAAAAAAAAAAAAATACGCTGAAAAGCTAAAAATTAAAAACTGAAAACAGAAGAGTGAAGAAAGAAAAAACTCGGCGAGGCACGCAAACTAAACCATAAAAATATATTTAACACACCCTCTGACAAAGCTGTTAACAGCGTTAAATGCGTAGGATAAAGCCATAAAATGTGTGTTGCTTTTGTTGCTGTTGTTTTTGTTGCTTTTGTTGTTATTTGCCATTTGCTACGGCGACAACTGACGACTAGTTGTTGGCAATTTTTCTTTTTAGCGCTGGCGACAAACGACAATTAAAATGCAAACAAATTGAATAGGTGTGTGTGTGCGTGTGTGCAGAAGGTTTGTCGAAGTGTTTTGCCCCATAAAGTCGCGCACTTCATTTGGCCAGTAACAACAGCAGCAGCAGCAGCAGCAGCAACAGCAATCACAACAGCAACACTGGTTACTGGTTGCGGTTGCTGCCGCGCACGCGCGCAACATTTTTGTGTGGCTGGCGAAAGTTGGCGTGCCGTTATTTTAATTGCAACATGTTGCTCGGTAATTTGTCTGGCACTCGTAAATGTTGCGACGCTAATTGCCCAGCAAATGCTTACAACACTCACAACTCACAACTCTGTTGTTTGTGTGCCGTATGGTGTGTGCTGTGTGGGCAGCAGCAATCGTACTTTCTGCGTTCGCGCTAACAATTGATTTGAGTTTGCCTAGTGTTAACGCCCTAAGCCGCAACTTAGTCTAATCACGAAGCCAGCGACACCAGCTGCCACACCATCCACACCATTAACCTGTCAACGTGGCCAAGTTTGCAACACATTTAGCAAAGGCCGCAGGGCCAACAGAAGCAGCAGCAGCAACAGCAGCAGCAGCAGCGAAATCAAAATCAAAATCTAATCTATAAGCAGTAATCAAATTGATGCTTGCAGCTAGCAAACGTCGCCGCAGCGACGTACGCGCCACGGCTGCAGCCGAGGTTGGCTGCCACACAGCCCGTAATTATGCAACACATGTTCAGTGCAACAATTGGCCATAATTTAGTCAAAAGGTAATTGAGTAAGCGCGGCTCGACGCGGCCTAACGCCACAGCTAGCTACTGTAGCCAACCAGCCTATCATTAAGCACCACAATCTCGAGTCCCTCTTGTGTTGCACACACGCGTACGGTAGTTGCAACTGATTGGAGTTGCCCGAGGAGTCGCTGTGTGCATGTCTGTGTGTGTGTGTGTGTGTGTTTGCAACCTTGGCTGTGATGGGCGCCTTGTTTATTTATTTCTAGTTAGACGCACATTACCTAGCCATGCTTACTTAATTGTATGGCATCTTCACCTTCAATTCAAACCGCCTAAACTCTCCTCACTCCGCTCTCTCTGTCTGTCTCAGTCTCTCTCTTTGAGTTGCTGCATTCTGAGCCGCATTCTTTGGGTGTGATATGCACACTGGAAGCTTCGAGAGTATCCTTAAGGTAATTGCTGTGTTTAATGATTGAAAAGTAGTCAACGTGAGCTAAGCACAGAGATATGGCGAATGATTGAGATGGCTCTTTAATTTGCGGAAATTGTGATTGCCACAAGTTGCTGCACCACTTGCATCAGCTCTCTCTAATCCTACACATAGCTGCCTCTGCCACTGCCACTGATGATAGCTCCTGATGAAGCAGCACTTCTTTCGCTGCCGTTTACAGCTAAACACTTGACTTGCCTTTGCATTTTCTGCTGCTGCTGCTGGTGCCTCTTTGAAGTTGCAACAAGGTGCAACTGGCGCTCCCCTGACTCTGGCTAAACACAAACACCAGGCTGCTATCCGATCTATTGGCCATATTTGTTGTACACTTCACTTCATTTGTGCCACTTTATACACCTACAAATGTCACTCAAAGCATAAAAAACATGTTAATTTACGAAACAGACAAAACTTTAAATACTCCCAAAAACACAGCACAGCAGCAGCAGCAACAATGGCCAACAAAGTTGCCCAAAAATGGCTAAAAACCTGCAGCCAAATGGGGAGCAGAAAAACAAAAAAGAAAAAGAATTAAACGAAACCAACAAGCAAACAAAACAAAATCAAACGGCGACGAGATCACAAGTCACGATAATGATAAATCGCAGCTAAACATTTAGCCGGGTTGCGGCTGCCACAAAAGGTCGAGGGTGGATACCGACAACGACAACGACAACAGCAACAGCAACAGTAACAACTACAACAATAACAATAAGTAGCGCAGTAGCAGCAAAAAATTTATTTACTCATTGTACAATAAAGAAATAAATAATAGCAAAAAGAAACAACATCAAATGGAGTAGTAGCAAAAATGAGGGGCATGGAAAAAACAGGCAACGTGTCACAGTTCGTGAAATAACAATAGTTCACAATCGGCCCCAGCGGCTGGAAGATCAAAACGACCAAAGACCTATCCAGAGTGAAAGAGATGGCGTGCCAGGGGTGCGATAGAGAGGGAGCGAGATCAATATCTCAATGAGTTGACGATTGAGTCGAAGCTGCCGAAAACAAACTTTTGAAAACTTAAAACTGGAGGCTATAAGACGGCTTGTCATTCGATTGGCTTCTGTATGAGCTGCCGCATTTTAGGTGCGGGGGGAGTTAAGATTAGACAGGAGGAGGGGTAAATAAATTCAGCACATTTTCTAGTTTATGCTGATTGCTTATGACAACAACAACAAATGCAGTTGCCGCTTGCACTTTTTTCTATCGAAAATATAAAATAAGTATTTATACATATATTTTGTTTTTACGGTTTGCATAAATTATGAATGTTTATGCATTTTACAACATTTGCTATAAAAGGTCAACAGCAGCCGCATTTGACGTTGATTTTTATTCAGATTTTGTAGATTTTTGATTCAGTTTTCCCAAGTTGGTTTTTGTTCGCCTCATTTTTGCTGCTGTTCAGCGTGTTTCGTATTTATTTTTTTCGTCACGATGTTAGCGACCCAAATTGAATTTTACTCACAGTTTTTTGCTTAGTTATGGAAAATGCCTCAACTCTATTTTTTTGTCGTCTGATTTTTTTTGCTTTTGGGCATGCCAAAAGATTAATGAAGATTTGATGCTGCATCGCTTGACATTTCTTTTAAACTTGCAGTTTCAAACTAGGAGTTGAAATTGTCGTAGTTTGAAAACAGAAATAATTAATAGATGCTTAACATGTATATTCGATTAAATATATTCAATTAAAATAAAATGAAACGAGTTTATGATCAACAATAATAGCTAATAGTTTATTGAAAGTAAGTTTGCCTTGTTTGTGAACAAAAGTAATTATATCTTAAGCTTCTTCATATAATGCTCTTATAGACATTAGTGTTATAATTGCTTATTCGACAAAACAAATTCAATTAGGAGATTGTCATAAATTAATTGAAAATTTAATGGCTTGTTGAACTACTTAAAAAGTAATTTTCCAGGCTATTTAAATTTTTAATCTAAGCTGTCAGCAACATGTTTATAGATGGCAATATCCCTGTAGCTCCTCTCTCTCTCTGGTTTTTTGCTGTTTTATATAGCATAATTGACGATAATCTGATATTTAATGCATTGTAATAAACGCTCATGTCTTCGTCGTTGGCATAAATAAACTCGTCGCTAAATGAATGATGTTTATCTGCACAACTCAGCAGTAAAACCTGGCACAGAACTATTTGCTGCTGCCGCTGCTGTGGTTGCTGTTGCTTTTGCTGTTGCCTCGTCGCATAATGTGGCCAATAAGTTAAGGCACGACAAAAGACGCATTTTGCTGCTACTTAAGGCCAATAAATCTAAGCAGCTGCACTTTTCAACTCATCGGCGCGCGGGCAGATCCAAAAGGCCTCCAAAGAGTGAGGTCCCCCGATGTCTATGCGATTGTCATCAGCAACGGCTTTATCATTGTTGTTGTTGCTGTTGTTGTTGCTGCTCGTCTTGGCCAGGCTTGGCTGTAACTTGCATAGGTTGGTCGTCTTGACATGTAATCAGTTTCAAGATGATGCTGCAATTACTGCACAGAAACCAACAACAGCAACTTTGCGCAGCTATCACATTGATAAAATAGCCTTGAGTGCTGCTGCAGTTGTTGTTGTTGTTGTTGTTGTTGTTGTTGTTGCTGCTGCCGTCGAGAGCTGTCGAGCTGCGTGTGGGGCAACTCATTAGTGGCATTTGACCTGCCATGCTCTTTCGCATGATTGAATTGGCAACACACAACATGGAACAGGTAACAATCCGCACACCAACAACAACAACAACAACGACAACGACACAAATTTCAGCTTGTCAAAAATCTTTTCAACACTTCTTTTTTCCAGCCACAAAGTTGCCAAGCAACGGCGTCAAATGTTGCCAGCGGCTGGTAAAATGCAAAAATGTTGCAAGTACCACATGAGAGCTGTGCCAAGGAGAAAGGGGGCGTATCGTTTGGCATTTTTGTAATCAACGCTATGCAAATGTCGCTGCATAAATTAACCAAACAGAATGTTGCTGTTGTTGATGTGGCGTTGATGCTGCAGCTGTATCGATGGCAATGTTGCTGCACAGTTTGACAAGCATCGCAACTTGCGCTGATTTGACACCTTCTCGCTTAGCTGCTCAGCTTCTTCTCTCCTCCTGCTCCTTCACCCCCATGTCCAACGTTCAACGTGTGAATTTGTTTCGTTTATCTGTCGCATTTGATCGCTTTGCGAATTGCACATTTTTTCGCACCACATTTTGTGATTAGCGTTAACTGATTTTTCCTGGCAAATGTTTGCAACGGCTATTTTGTTGTCGATTTGTTGATTTTTGCAACAGAATGCCAACTCCGATTTGAGCATTTGTGTATTTGTCGCTGATAAATTGCAGCGATAAATGGATCGCAAATCGAGCGTGATTCGACGGCAAAACTGATATTAATTCCAAGTGGAATGGCTTAAGGATGCAAACGAATGTTATTTCGCTTAAATCGTTCATTTAGCGGAACTACAAATTACCCAAAACAAATAAAAATGTCAATTAATAGTTAAGTGAACTGTGTAAATAAATTGAAATTAAAAGAAATTCAGCAGCCTGTCACATTCTTTAGTTGTTGCAACTAAATTGCATCTACAACATTCACCTGACACTCTGCATTCCAATACAAGTTGGAGAGAAAAAAAAAACAATTTCCATCTGTGCAGCAATAACTCAGCTCATTGTCAGTGTCGACCCACACACTGACCTCGACTCTGACTCCGACTCCGACTCCGACCCCGAGATGGGATGTGTGTTGTCTTCCCCCATACACAGCAGAGATTTAGTCGCGGTTGTTGGTCAGGCGTCGTCAGGGTCAGCTTAGAGCACTCAGAGGCCATTGCGGCGGTTGCAGCAATTTGTCAATTTCATAATTTCAGCGGCATGCGGCAAGAATTCCCCCAAAACTACACGAGTCCAACTTCATCTCTAACTCTCTAACTCTCCAACTCTAGGTGGCCCCACACGAGAGTGGCCATAAAAAAGAAGTAAGAAATGTATAGTTGAGTATACTCAACTCTGAGTTACCCCTTAATCATCTATGAAGAATGCACAAACCTATACAAACCTATTCAAAAAGTGTCAGTTTTACACATAATATTTCATAGTATAACAGCAATGATTTTTTGGCAAATAAGCTTTATTTCTGCAATGCAACAGCACATAGATAAATGCTCAATTAAATTCGCATGATATCGTAATTAAATTTGTTGATATTTTTGATCAGTTAGTTTGATAAGTTCAAATCAACCAACATAAGCCAATATTAAGCGCAACCTCTAAATATGTGATCATAAAATTTGATAAATCTATCATGTGTATAAAATCCTCATCTATGGCGTATTCCCTGTTGCAGGTATTAATAAGTAAGAAAGCTACAGTAGAGTGTTGTCAACAACAACAAAATATATATACCACAAAAATACTACAAATATACCAATGACTGTATATATAAATATATGCTATATATATACTACATAGAGTACAAAATATACCAGATTATCAGACAAAGCAACTAACACCCGTATTCAGTAGGTAATTTTGCACTTACAGAGGTATTTCTTAAATAACTTCAACAAATCTGTATCTACCATATCTCCTATAGTCAATGAAATCTAGAGACGCACAGAAGAAGATGACTATATCTTGACTATATACTTTATAGGGTCGGAGATGCCTCCTTCTGCCTATAACATTCATTTATGGACGCACAAAGTTATAATACCCTTCTACTCCATGGGTAGTGGGTATAAAAAGTAGCGAAGCATGCTTAGAAAGAGTGATGCTGCTGCAATGGAGGCCAAGTCGAAGGCCAGCTAACAGGCAAACCGAGTCACATGTGAAAGTCAAAAGCCTCTAGTCTCTAGACTGCACCTCCGCCTCCTTTCAGTTGCTGCTGCTTCAGTTTGCTGTTGCAGTTGCTGTGGCTGCTGTTCCATTATGGATGCGGGTCACTTTTATTGGAGTTGCTGCAACAGTTTGCCATGGCACTTGCAGTCATCGTCGCTGTCGTTGTCGTCGTCGTCGTCTTCGTTGTCGTTGTCGTTGTCGCTGTTGTTGCGATACGTTGCATTAGAATAGGGCAACAAATCATCTCCATTAACCTAAACAAAACTGCGCAGACAATCGCGGAACGTGCATCTGCAGCACGCCAATGAATAAACCTTCAGAGTAAGTGAGTGAGAGAGAGACTCTGCCCTGCCTGGTGGTCCAAACAAAATAAAAAAACAAAATAAAAAGTTAACATTCTGCAGCAAGAGGCAGCTGAAGTTGCCAGCCCAAAACAGCATAAAACACATAGCAAAGGTGGTAAAATTGGTGTCACTTGTCACGTAGAACGTTAATTGTGAAACGGAAATGCTGCTACGTGCAACGTGTTGCTCGGCACGCCTTGGCAACATGTTGCAACTGGCAACTGGCAGCTTGCAACGTTAGCTTTGGCTGCATAATTTGTCTGCTCCTCTTTTTTGTACTCTCTGCACTCTACTCGAATACTCGAATATTTGGTGGAAATTGAAAAATGAAATCAAGATACCACGAAATATGTCACGAGTGCAATTCTGAAATCACCTCTTCAATACCATTCCCAAAGATTTGGTTGCTTAAACACTTTAAAGCCCGCATTGTTGGCATTTGCATAGCGTTTTTTTTTTTTTTGTTTTGTTGTTGGTGGATAATTGAATTGTTGCTCAGCAACGAGCGCACAACATTTATGCGGACACTCATGAGACCAACAGTCGCTGCTGTCCAAATGACAATCAGAAAACGTAATAAAAATGCAAGTGTCCCGCGTTCCGCGGCGTATTCGGAATTCGGAGATACGAATACGAGTACTCGAATACTTGAATACTTGAATACTCGAGTACAACAGCAGTTATTCAACCTCAACATCCAACAGTCAGACTGGCTGTCATGTGAGGGCGCCGTAGGCAGCCAGAGCAGCAAAAGACTGAAGCCGAAAACGAAAACGAGAAGTAAAAAAAAAAAACCAATCAGAAACGCAAAAATCTCTGACAACGTAACTGCAGTTGGCGTTGCACAGTTGCGCGATTAGTCGCGTGGGCGCAGGCGCAACATGACGGCCAACAGAGATTCAGTTAACAGACACAGATGGAGTGGGACGAGGGAAGAGGAGAACAGAGGGGAGAGCTCCATTCGATCTCTTAAACGACCGCCGTCCTACGGCTTCCAACTTGGCCAGGCTACGTGCGGGCTTTTGTGATTGGATTTATGTTAATTTCTGACGAGATTTGTGCAACGCTTTTAGCTGCCGTTTGTTGTTGCTGCCGAACAGTTGTTGCCGTTGCTGTTGCTGTTGTTGCTGCTGTTGTTGCTGCTGTTGCTGTCAGCTGACGGCTGCAAGTTGCTTAAACTGTTTTGTGTGCGTAATTAAATGGTGACATTTTTGATTGCAAAGTGCTTTTTTTTTGCTTCTTTCTGTCGCTCTGTTGTGGACTGTGTGGACTGTGTGGAGGCAAAGCAGCGTGCCACTGCCACAGACAACATTTAATTGTGGGCCATCAGGCTGTTATCGAGTTGCAAACTAACTGCACCCAGCACAACTTGTTGTTTGACTTGCGCAGAGTTATTGACTGACTTAAGACGATAAACAGACTGTTTGTTTAACTACTTCAATTTGCCATTAACAAATTTGTACATTTCATTTAAGTTTCTTTTAATGAACACTTAAATATTATCTCAAAAATTTTGCAGTTTCGATAATTAAATATTGTGAATTTTCATTTTAAAATGCCAGCCATGAGTTGGCCATAAAACTTGCAATATAACAGAAAACGATTGCAGAATAAAAATATATTTTATATACATTTTTGTTGTCTTTAAATTTGTGGTTATGATGGCGATTGGAAATTCTTGGTATTTGTTTTTAAGCCGATTTTAACTTTTACATTTTATTTGCAGTTTTTTTCTCAGCTTCTTTTGTTACATTCAGCAGAAAACCACACACATACTCGTAAATCTCATCGCAACTGTGGCATTATTTGTTGCATTTCCCGCATTTTCAGACCGACTGCACTCTGCGACTCTCTGACGCACTGTCTGACACCTGCAACAGCAACAGCAACAACTGCAGCAACATCGGCAATATGCCACACACACACACAGACACACACAGCGACACTTGCAACAAAGCCACAGCCAAACTGTCTCGACTGTTCAAAGCCTGAAGCCGCAACTTCGCATTGTCTGACGCACTGCAACAGTCCCCTTTCCCCTCCTCTCTCTCACTCTCCCTGTACATTGGCATCGCATTACATGGCAACAATTTTGAAAACAATCAACAAATAACTTAAAATAATTTTCTAGCCATTTGTGTGCAAGTTGGAAGTTTTTACGGCAGCGGCGTGTGGCTTGCCTCTTGCCTCTCGCCACCTGCCGCATGCCCCTCGCGACACACCTTGCCCCACAGGGGCAGTTGCAGTCAATGCAGCAATGCATTGGCCGGATCTTTGGAAATGCCTGAGGCGCTCACTGCCTTAAAACCTCGACGGTTTTGTCAGTTCTCTGTTACTCTAATGGGTCTCATAATTTTTGAATTATGCAGTTGAAGTAAGGTTTTTTCTTTTTATTTTTTTCATTTTTTATTTCGGCCTGACAATACATAAATTTGTCTTTGAAGTGGGCCCAAAAGGCCGACGACAAACTTGGCGAGAAAATCGTCGTCGTCGTCGACGTCGTTGATGTTGCATTTGCCAAGTGCCGATTGTTGTTGCAGCTTTTGATGTCTTGTGTCATTGCTTGATTAGTTTTTAATTGTATGATTTATGGGCACTGAATGCGTTTTTTCTGCTTTTTTATTTCACATTGCACAAAGCGTTTGCCTATGTTAACTAATGCTAATGCCGCGCAACTTAATTGAGAAATTAGCATTATACATTTCTGTCTTTAATCCCCCCTTCTTCTTCTTCCATCGTTCTTCCCAATCAAGTCGCCAATAGCTGCCCCCATCGGCTAAGTAGTTAAAGCTTTGGCTTTGGCGACGTTAAGACTCATCAATCTTTGGGCATTTATAATTTGCTGATTTATTAGCCAAGTTGGCACGAAGCGACATTTTGCTTTTAACAAATATTAGCATAAGATATTTGCGCTGCTCTCTGCTAGCTGTTTGCTGTTTGTGTTTTTCCCCCTGAGGCTGCTGCTGTGGCTGTGGCTGTGGTTGCAGTTGCAGTTGCAGCTGCTGCCCACACGTTACTACGTGGATCCGTGGCATTTTCTTGCCAAGCGCGAGATTTTCTCACAACGCCCACCGAAAATGGCAACAGCAACCACAAGAGCAACAGCAATGCCCAACCACGGGCTTAAACTCATTTCCAAGTGCTACATAAAGGCTAACAAAACTGCAACCAAAAATGCTCAGCCGGCCTCTGACTTTCGGTAATTTGAAAATTAATAAAGTCGTTTGTTATGCAAAGTGGCAGCGGGAGGCAAAGCAGCAACAACTGCTGCCACAACGGCTGCTGCTGCGACTGCTGCTGCTGCTGTTGTTGTTGTACATGTGGGCACTTTGGGTGTGTGGGGGGAGGCTAGCTGTGGGAGGTGCTGGCAAGCCTTGGCAGCTGTACGACTGATCTGCAACGTGTCGTGGCAAACCATGGCAACTTTGTTACACACAAAAGAAATAAATTTGGATTATAAACAAATGTTTGCGAAGACGGCTGAACCAAAGTCGCAGCCGAAGCTAAAAGCCAAATGCAAAAGCAGCTGAATCATTCAATGATTTTTATGGTATCGGATTAATCTGTTATTTTCTAACACGATTACTTGACCTGTTCAGTGCACTCTAAACGGAAGTGTGAACTAGGTCACAGTCTTCAATGTGATTTCAAAAATTTAACTGATTATTATTGATCACACTTGAGTGCGACTATTAAGATAACAATGACATTAAAGCTATGAGAAACATTTCGAATATTTATTTGAAATAGCTTTGCAATTTTAGTGAATTAATCTAACGAATGAGCTTTAGTAAATACATATCAGATATGATACAATACTTTACAAATTGCATTGTATATATTAACTATTATAAGAGGAATGGTCACTTACATTACGTATACGATAATTCCTTCCATCGATAACATTATTGAATCTCTTTTGCAATTGATATATTTTTATTTCTGTTAGTAGATTTATATGAATAACATACATATATGACACCAAATGATTTAATTTTATATTGTGTAGTACAAATTGACCTTAACTTTTAACATACTCTTAAATGCAGATTTGCAAGAAAATAATTTATCTTTATTCAGTTGATTGGCTTAAAAAATTGAATGACTTGTAATGCAGAAAAATACAATAATCTGCAGTTAATTGAATATAAATAATAAATTCAAATTATTTATTTATTATTATAAGTAATTTCGAATTAAGACTTTAAGTAAATAAGCTCAATCTTTCAGACAGTTTGTACTTAATGTAATTTATAATATTTAGTTATATAATATTATAAGATCGATATAGTATTTTATGACTTAACTTCTATGAGAATTTAATTCACTTGGAATTAAATTAAAATTAAGTCAATTCAAATTATTTATCTATTAATTTAAATAATTTAATTATTGTTAAAACAGCTCAATCCTTCAGACTCTTTCTATTTTATCTAATATGTAATATTTAATTGTTTCGTGTTATAAGTTTGATGAAGTTTTCAATAAGTTAACTTCTGTAAAAAAGTTAATTCCTTTGCAATTATTGAAGATGACATCTATCAAAACTCATTATTATTATCAGTAACTTACAAATACTATTTATATAGCAACTCAGTCCTTCAGACTGTTTATATTTAATTTAATTTCTGATATTGTGTCATATCATGAAAATAAAAATAAAAAAAAAAATAAAATAAAAATTGATGAAATACTTCATGAGTTAATATCTGTTAAAAGTTGAAAAAGGGAGAATCAATTTATACAATTGTCAATAAATTAAAGATGTTATACCTTTCTTGACCAACCAAAATACTATCCATGCAAACTTTTTTTCCATTCAATAATATTTCTAATGTTTGCTAGCATTTTCAAGTCAAGTTTTCCTTCTTTCTTCGGGTGACCTGCTCATCATACTTAATAGTTACTGTGAAACGTGGGCATTTGAATACTATTGCCTAATGGCAGTTGGCTTTGACTGGCTCTCAAATGTCATTCAGGGATTGCCTGGCAACTGCCAAATAAATTGCCAGAGACAGCTGCTTTTTTTGGTATTTTTGGTAGACCAATGAAAACAAGTGGGCCAAAGCCAATTAACCCAAAATTGTTGGGCCCATTACAAAACCCAGCCGAGCCAATGCATCCCATTCGGCCATTAGGCAGCCCTGTCGCTATTGCTCTTGCTGTGGCTGTTGCTGTTGCTCACCTGGCAGCTGTAGCTGGAGTCTCGACTACCTGTAGCTGCGATTGTGTTGTGTTGGACCCACACCAGGTTGCAGAAATCTCAGGCAGCAGCCACTGTTGGGTTGACAACCAAGTGCAGGCAAATGTATCATAAATTTTCATATAATTTTTAAGTCTTGTTTGCGGGAAAAAAGAAGAAAAAATATATGTGCAGCATGCAGCACACAAGTGCCAGACACTTGCAGCTGTTGCAGAGACAAAGCTGCAACACCAGCCACAACAACAACAGCAACAACAAAGAGCACTTGTAGTTAATTTTTCACAACTGACGGCAACTTTTGTGCAATATGCGACTCGCTTTTTGATATTTTGTTGTTGTTGTCTTTGTATTCCAAAGGGGGGTGACCTGTCGCCAGGTGCAAGACAACAACAACATAAAGCTCTAAAACTCACAGATTTTAAGACTTTTGACTTTTTCCTTTTTTTTTTTTTGTATTTTTTATTTTTGTTGCTGCTTGTTGTCGTATTTTTAGTTTATTTGATTTTTTGTTTGTTGTTGGTCTGTTGTTTGGGCTTTCGACAGCCACTTAAAAGAGTTGGACGCAGCGCGATAATTAATTCTGACCAACAAAATATGGCGACAAAGCTGCACACACTGAACGACTGCAAAATCCGGTTCAATTATTCCAATCGAAGGAATTTCCTAGGGGGCTACACACAGAGATTTCTTGTAAATTGGAGCAGTTCCATTTCGAATAGTCAGCTGCAGGCGATATCCACCAAACCAAAACGAACTGAACTGAACTCCACTGATCTCGGTTCAGCTGAGACTCAACTCAACTGAATTGAACTGACATAGCAATGCAGTCAGTCCGCAGCAAATTCTCAGGCTTGTTAATTGCCGTTGTCAGTTTCTGGGCTATTTATAAATAAATGTTGCGCTGCATTTTTGCAATGTTTGTTCCAAAAAAACAACTGGCCATGTGTGTGTATGTGTGTGCCATAATAATAACAATAATAATAATTTAGTTGCTGATTTCTTTTTGGTTTCGGAGGGGGAATTTATGCGAGCTCTATCGCAAATTGGAGGCTCGCAGATAAATAACACAGCAGAGCAAGAGTTCTACGGAGAACTCACTTAGCGGCAATTCGATTAAGTATAGTTCTGCGTAATCATAGGAGTCGCATCTCTAATATCACAGCGCACTGATTTCTTACTTTGCGAATTTGCATATTTATGCCATTTTTTTATGCCTCTAAATTAACATTTACAGCTATTTCTTACGCTGTCAGTCAGGACTGTGCTGGGCAGGGCAGGGCACAGGAGAGTGGCTAGTGCATTGACAACTGGCGATTAAGTGTGCCGCAGTTCTCCCAGTTAATAACCAACTCTTTTCAGGGTGTTGAATTCCAAATTACACGAACAAGCTCGCCGAGCTGCCGCCCTGGTCAGTGCTCACAGTGCTCTATAATCTTGTTGCATATATCAAACGGCACGCTAAAACGGTTGTGTCTCTGCTGCTGCTGCTGCTGCTGTTGCCATCGAGTGTTGCTGCTGCCGCCGCCAAGTGTTGCTGCCGCCGTTTATTAAAAACAAATTAAAATGCAAAAGGCCCCCGAGGGCTTACGGCCTCAACGCTGACCACCCATAAACTAAGTAAAGCGACAATAACAACAAAATACTTTAGGCGTTAAATGGAAATCGTGTAAACCCCCTCCGCGCAGCGCCAACACTCTGCCCCCTCCCCCCTCGACACATTAAATACGCATTTGTTATGTGTTGCAAGAAGCCATTTCCCATTTATTGCACTCTTGCAGCAGGCGTGCAGCCTCGTCCATATTTCAATTGAGCAATTTTTCGCTATACTCTGTGCGCATACTGCTGGTGGGCAGTGTGTGTGTACTGCTGCAGTAAAAACTATCGAGATAGCAAAGAAAATCGCTTTAATTAAATATGGTTTAAATAAATTCCAATTGCAAGCATAAATCTTTATCAATCTGTTTACTCTTTGGTAATTATTTACAGGGTATTTAACAATTGAACAGTTTCCTCTTCCACTCGCTATTTTGTTGGCTGTATTTTGGATAATTTAATTCCACCCGCTCTCTACCTCTCTGATAATTTGGCATCAAGAGCCAAGACACCCGAGGCAATTTTTTAACAATCGTAATTGCAATTGTTGCCACAACATCGAAATGTACTTTTAAAAGGCGCCCAGAAAAAACACAAAAAACACAAAAAACGAAAACTGTTTTGGGTTACGACTCTGGGCTACCGTTATGTTCCAATCGGGGCCAAAATGAATGACAATCGTTGTCTCGCCTGATCTCCATCTTGTCTAGAGTGACGCACACGAATTGACCAACTGACTGACTGACTGACTGACTGCCATTCGGTTTTTACTCTTTTACTATGTCTTTTTTTTGGTGTTTGTGGGGGCGCACGTTTAAAAGAGAGTGCCCCCAACCCCCTTCCCCCTGCTATATCGTTCTAGGCAATTTTCATTCTATTTGGCGCACGTGCCACACGAAGCAAATTGATTTTGCCAGTAGGTGGAAAATAAAATTAACTTTGTGGTTTGGATTTGTTGCTCTATTTGTGTGCCACAAAGAGGTGAGGTAGGGGGAGGTAGCACCGTCCGTCTCTGGTCCCGTTGTCCAGTTAAATGAGTTTCGGCTTTGAAATTAGCTAGATTTGAATTTGTATTTGATTTGCTAAAGTTAAAGTTAGCGTGGGTCTCTCTTTCTGTCTGTCTGTCTGTCCGGCTGTCTGTCTCTCCACTCTGTTTGCTGTCTTGGACTGTGTTGGTCAAGATCTTGGCTCGTACGGTTGTCAGTCACAGTCACTGGCAAGTCAGAGCTTGGGTCGGTGACTGGGACTCGCTTACAAGGCGCCTGCGGTCATATTGTGCTGCTTGATTTATGGCAAGAGATTGGCCAAAAAACAAAAAAACCAAAAACTCGCATTCGCAATTGTACAAACATTTTTCAATCCCATTTTGGCTGCAAACTTTGCTGCATAAATATTACTTCTCTTGTTAAATACACGTATATGCCGAGTATAGTTATTATTTTCGACCGTTAAATTAATAAAAAACTACGAAAAACATCGATTTGCATTTATAATGTTCAGCGAAAAACAAAAGACTTAGGCAACGAACTTGTTGTCACCATCTTTCGGTTCACACCATCCGTCTGCGGCTGTAGCTTTAGCGTTAGCTGCGGCTGTGTGGCGTCTGTAATTGGCCATTTGGTTTCGTGTCTCTGCACAATTATCAATTACTCCAATCACTTTTATGTCACATGCAAATGCCACCAAAGCCAAAGCCAATAATAATAATAATAATATAGTTAAAAGTCGCTGTTGCGCCCACATTTTATGTATGTATGTATGTATGTATTGCCTGCTTTGCTTGTCTCAGTTGCCGTCGGCCATTTGGCATTAATTAGCCAGCAATTTTAGCTGGCGGCTTTTAATCTTGTGCTTTTTTTCGTCGTCGTCGTCGTCGTCGTCGTCGTTGTTTTTTTCCGTTTTTGTCTCTTTGCCAAGTTGCCACCCACAGCAGACATTGGGGAGACGTGGTGGAAGGTGTTGTACAAAACAAATAACACGCTAAAGATCAATTAGACATGAGAAACAGACACAGCGTGAAACAACTGGAACTCTTGCGATTGACTGCGAACATGAGGCTTACCCCGCCACTCGCCCCCTTCATACAGTAGCTCTTATAAGATACTACTTGCTACATGCCACACTTCTAAAGTGATATTGCCTCGTAGTACGTTGAGTTGAAAATGAAAATGCCTGAAAAGCCATCATGTTTATCATGTTTGAATGCATTTTTCATGAGCCCGAACTAAATATGCAACACAAGGCAAGGGGCGTGCATAATATAACGTGCAGCGTGCATCGTGCAACGTGCAACTTGCAACTTGCAACGTGCTACAACAAATGCAATTGGACAAGCGGGCGTATCATTCAGTGCAACACTTTGAAAATCCACAAAAACCAAAATAAAACTGTGGACGAGTAAATATGCAATAATTTGGGGCATACATAATATATGTATATATGTGTGTGTGTGTGTACAACATGTGAACAGCTTGCATTATTTGCGATTTACCTTTTTGCACGTTTAAGCAACAGCTAGTGGCGATTTTTGAAGCAACCAACACACACACACATTTGTGGAGATTTCCTGCTGCCAAGTCTTAGGAAATTGCCAAACACGGGAAATGCCCATTAATTGAATTATGCAAGCTGCGCCGGAAATTATAAATGATGTGCCATATTTTATACTTGAACATTTATTAACCTGCTGACTGCTGACTGCCGACTATGTGTGTTGCATGTTGTGTGTGTTGCATGCGGCAAGCAAGCCTCGCTTTGAATATACAGTCATATTCATTAGAAGCACGCGTAGTATTTGCCGCAAGCCTTTCGCAGCGCTGCGCAGCGCCAATCAAAAGCATTTTGCGGCCTGTTCTCAAGGTTGTTGCTGTAACTTTCCAATAAGAACTCGCGTGTGCATAGAACGACATGTGTGTGTGTGTGCCTATGATTGATTTATATTGTCAGTTAGCCTGAGAGCTGGGGAGGCGAAGGCGGAGGCGATGGCGGCCAAGAGGCGTGGCTCAACGCCATGTGAGCATAAATGTGCAATTTGCTAATTGTAACACATAACGGCAACGTCTGTCCGTCCGTCCGTCCGTCCGTCCGTCCGTCTGTCTGATCGCTTAGCTGTCCGTCTGTCTGTCAGTCCCTTTCCCGCCTCTTGTCTGGCCTTTTGATGTGTCTGTTTTGTGCTCGTATCTAAATCTGCCGCTCCACTCGTTAACCGTTTGTCATTGTTGCTGTTGCCATTGCTGTTGCTGTTGCCGTTGCCATCGCTGTTGCTGTTGCTGTTGTGGCCTTCAGCAACATGTTGCCGTTGCTGTAGCGGTTCTTTCGCTTGTTTTTCGCATTGATGTTTCAAGGTTGCCCAATTAAAAGTGACATTTTGCAACATAATGCGCCTGCACTTAACATGTTTTCGCGTTTTCGCCGTCTTGTAATTCGCCTTTTTTTCTATCTAACTATCTATCCACTCGGTCCGCTCGTTGCATGTCTTTACTATATGTAGTTGGTTTTTATTTGTTTTCTTGCTCCGTCTGCCGTCTGCTGCTCCGACTGCTAATTCACGCTTAAATTATATAATTGACGTAGGTTTCGCAAAAATATACATTAAACTCCAATTTACATTTTAAGTATTACAATGCAATTGAATTGCCTTTGGGCTATAATTGGCGCAATGCTGAATCATTAAATCGGTTCGAGATCATTTGCCACTTGGATTTCGAATGCAAGTGGGAGTTGCTAGGAACCAAAACGTGGCTTCCACCTGCGGCTTTAATTAATCCCCCAGATTGCTGTTAATAATAAAGCACCATAACTATTAACGTTGTGACTTGTGGAAATTAATACTTTAGCTTAACTGCCGGCGGAATTATGATGTTAAACACTCTTTTTTGAAATAGTACAGTTTGTCTTATTCAAATACATTCAATAGTGTGTAGGAATGATTATAAAAATGCTGTTAAATCAATGAAAAAAGTTATTTAGTAAAAGTAAGAAAATCAGACGAAGAAAGAATACATATTTCAATACTAATAAGCAAAAAAACAATATAATATAATGTTTTAACACTTTATGAACACATAAAATTATTGGAAATATAAGCAGAAATAATTATATAAATAATAGAAAAATGTTTGCTAAGAAGTTGTTCAAAACACATTACAAAATTAAGTGATACTTTTTGTAAGTAAAGTTAAATTGTTTATCACATATTTGGTATCTAATTTTTATTGTCGGGTAGAAGAGTATTATACCATTGTGCTATCACGAAATGTAACAAAGCGAAGGAGACATCTTGATCAAATTCTTGATCAGATAAAGCCATGTCCGTCTATCTGTCTGTCCGTCTGTCCGTATAAAACACTGGATCTCAAAAACGCCTACTTACTAGGGGTCTTAGTTATTTTGTCTGAGAATCTGGTATATTTTAGTACTCTATAGTATATTTTAAATGTAGTACTATATTAATATATGGAACTTGGAATTTTTCGTATTTTTGCGGTATATTAATTTGTTTCGCACTGTAATGCTTTTATTGAAAACAGTGGATGGCATTCTTACTTGTTTTTGTTAATAAAGTTCAATTGTTTATCACATATTTATTTTCTTATTTAAATTATTTATTCAACGGCAACCTTACTTTTCCTTTCTGTGCCACATTTGCAAATATGTTCCAATGTTTGTCTTACACAAAAATCATCTTTCCTTTCACATACACAGCTGTTTCCTTTCCCACAATCAAACCCAAAAAATACGCACAAGCCGCAAATATTCAGTGTGATTTACAATATGTATTTTAATTATGATTCAAAGTAAGTTTGCGACTGTGTGTGTGTGAGTGTGCGTGAATGACAAGCAGAAGAGAGAGGAGACATCTGGTTGGGTCAGCAGAATCCAGCTGCATGACATTCCCATCTTTGCAGTGGACTCCACAACTAACTGCTGTGAAGTCCACTGAGGTGCTTCGACAACGTCTCTCGGTGGTGGCGAATGTCAGTGCAAAAGTTTTGCTTGTCATAAAAATGCGCAAAATGCAACAATTTAAAAATGCAAAATATGCGCGTATGCTTGGAATGATTATCAACTTAGAAGCAGCAAACAAGGAGGAGTATAAGCAGCGAGAGGGGGGAAGGGGAGATGCTGGAGAAGAGAGGGAGAACGTAACCAACTGGCCAGAGTTGCAACTGACTGTGCGTTGGGTAATTATGCGCGCAACACGTTCAAGGCGGCGGCGGCGGTAGGTTGCCCCATTGCAACATGTTGCCATTGTTGTTGTTGCTGCTGTTGTTGCTGTTGCGTAAGACTTTTAAAAAATTGCATTAGAAAAATCAGTTGGCAGCGGCAGTGGCAACGGCAACAATTAAAGCGACTCGCATGTTTTTCGCTCTAAGTCGCATGGGAACCACAAAAGCCGCACTTGCCACTTGCCACGCTTACCGAGCTCAACATCGACTTCGACTTCGACTGCAAATGCGATTTTGAGTTCGAGTTCGAGCTAAAGCTCGAGTTGTTGAAGCTGCACATTCGCTGGCTTTGACGTTCTAAAAGTCACGCGGCATTTTGATTGCGATTGCACTGAGCGAACTAAGCGAACGAACGAACTGAACGAACCTACACGTCAAACAACAACAAATGCCAAAGGGCAGATGATTTCAATCTAAGGTGTGATCACAGCCATTTGATAGATCTACCTATGTTCAATATAAGCTTCTCTTCATATATGCACTTTTTGTTGTGACTTTATTTATATTTTTTGCAGTGCACTTTTGTATCGAGTTACTCAGCAGTTAAATCCGCTTCTATTTATTTCCATTAAATTTCGCTCTGTGACTTACCATTTCCCCAGTGATTTATTATTTATTTTAGAAAGCAATTCTATTCCCTAATGCTTTAAAAATGTAAACCAACTACTTGGCAATTATCAGATTCTATAACTTTGTGGAATCAATTAGGCAATTTAATTTATGATTAAATTGAATTAAATATGATCACCTATTATTCTTATCTCTCCAGTAATTGAATTATCTGTTTAATGTTTAAATCTTGTTTTTGACTTTCATTCAGTATGTTTTTCGATTACCTCTATCGACTTTCTGTATATATTTCGTAGAGTGTAATTAATTACGCATCTAACCAGCAACCATAGCTTTAAAACTCTGCTCTCTCAACTCGTTTCCTCACAACCTTATCTTGGCTGCTCTTTCACCCACCTTTCTCTGGCTCTTTTGCCTTGCCCTATACTCGTAATGTGTACAATGTATTAGCATTACAAATCTGTGGTACGATGTTAATCGCATGCAAGTCGCTAGCTGCTTTTATTGTTTGCCGTTTGCTGTTGTTGTTGTTGTTTGCGCCATTCATGTTGCAGATGCGTCTCACTGTTGCAGCCAGTTATACATGGTCAGAGCGTGGCTACTTGCAATACCCTTTGGGGCACGCAGCCGACTTCGAAGACGGTGCAAAAATCAGCGTAGACAATTTCAGCTATTTTTCACCAATTAAAAACGGATTCTCCTTGCAATTCTTCATGGCATTGCCATGGCGACCTGGACGCTCCCAGCTGTATGCATAAAAGCAGTTGTTGCTGTTGCTGCTGTTGTTGACGATGCTGTTGTTGCTGTTGCTGCTGTTGCTGTTAAGTGAAAAATGCAATTTGCTTTGTTGCATGCTGCATGCTGCATGAGGCAACAGATTTGCGTAGGCAACAATTTATGTTGCCTGTAATGGTTGTTTCTTTAAGTATTTTTCATAAATTGCATAAAAATGCGCAGTGTGAAATACGAATTCGAATACGAAATACGAATTGTAGTTGTTGGCCCAAAAGGCATGTTTATTTATCATATTTAAAATGCAATAAAATGCGTTTCATGTCAGCAGCGAGAGCATAAATTAAGTTTATGCATTTTTAGTTGTGCATTGCAAGCCCTAAGTGTCAAAATAATTCATTATAATTGCCCACAGATCATTTTTGTCAACGCTTTTTTATGCTTTTTTGGTTGTATTGTGTTTTTTGCTTTTTACACTGCGCGTTTTTTGTCGTCGCGTGCGTTTTGCTGGCGTTTTTCTCCTTCGCATTCGCATTCGCAAGCACATTCGTTTTCATTTTCAACACTCTCGCGATTCGCGACTCGAGTTGACTCGGCGAATGAGTGAATAATTGCAGGCATGCATGTTGTTTATACTAAATTTAATTAATGATGACTTTTATTTATGTATGCATGCCCAGGCGTCACCCAGTTGGCCACATAAATATGGGCTGGCCACGCCCCAAAGGCGAAGGCGTTCTACAACATCCACGCGTGTGTTTCTCGCTGTGTGCGCTGATAAAGCTCATTAAAGTCATGTATTCCATCCGATAGATGGGCCACGTCATGTGCTCCCATTTATGTTTGTTGCTTCCACTGATCTTCGTTATCAGATTGCTATTCATCAGCAGATTTGAGATCTATTTTCCCATAAAGAGAATTCTTTGATAACGAATTTAACACAAAAACTGCATTGCATAATTGAAGCTAGAAAAAAACTATTTATCATTATTATGCAATCTTGCTCTCGATAAGATGAAATCTTAATAAATTAATTAAGGGTTTAACAAGTTTACATAATGATTAAGTGTTTTCCAACATGGCTCTTAATACGGTTTAAGTTTACGATCAAATCCTTTCTCTATAGTTGAAGGCTTGTAATTAGAACCGCATAGCTTTGTTCCCATGCTCAACCGTAAAAAATAACATTTATATTTATTTAATTTTAAAGTTATTCGCTCATAATTATTAACAACTCCCAGCGATTTTAATTAGCTTTACAAATAAGACTATTTTCCTAGGCACCGTCACCGACACCGGCACCGACAACGTCTTCGACCCCGACCCCGGCCCCGTTTTACGGGCCCCGTCGAACCCACTTATGAACGTTAAATCGCTTGGCCCCATATATGGTCAGATGCTAACCGCAAAAAAATGATTGCGCTGAACAAATTTTGTAGTTTATTTTGTTGTGGGCCATAAAAATGTTAACATCATTATAAAGCTTAACACCTGCAACCGAATAGTCAAGCGAGTCGGCCAGCTGACCAAAGCAAAGCAACAACAACAAATACCTACACACAGCGCATATTTTCGCATCTTGGGTTTATCGCTAATCGAACTGAGTTTGGTCAGGGCAGCAACAGCCACAGCAACAGCAACAGCGGCAGCAACGTGAACAGCAACAACATATGAAACTAGCATCTATAAAATTTTGTCGTTGCTTCCAGCTCACTTTGCATTCATGCCGGCAGTTTCTCACGCTCCTTATTGGATTTGGAACGCAAGTGCACGCGAGCATCGAGAATCGAGCAGTGAGTGGAGATCGAACGTCGCGTCGCGTCGTTTCGGCTTTGCCATCGAAATCAGCATCAGCTTCAACGTCGGCATCGGCATCGCGATGGCGCTTTGCGTGCACAATAACCGGAGGGCGAATGTTTTTACTTTGCCACCGACGCAACCGCCTTGGCATGTGGCCAACCCGTCGACTGCCCCATGCCTCAGTCCCATCCCCTTTTAAGAGTTGTCTTGTTGCCTGCAAAAGTAAGCGGACCATCGACAACAATGTTGCCGCTGATGCGACTACATATGATTTATGTTGTCCAATTGCACTGGCGCCATAATTTGTTTGTTTCTGACTACTCCTTCTCCTCGTAAACTAGCACATCGCATAGATAAATCAAATGGTAAAAGCAGCTGCAGCAGGAGCTGGCGGCATATTAGCAACACTGTTGTTGCCAATCCTTAGATCTTTCCATTACAAAGTCAAGAAATTAGTACATTCGAGTTGAACTTATTTCTCATTAAAAAAGTTTAAATAGTACTTTCATTTTCAATTTATTTTAATTTCGAGTTTAACAATAGAAAAATTCTTATGAAGAATAAATTTTATATGATATCAAAAGGGCAAACAAATTAGGATTTAAGTTTAGTAATAGTTTCAACTTGTTGAAATAACCGCTTGCATTTCATTGATGCGTTAAATGTGCTGAGAATATGTTTTCTTCTGTTTTGTACATGTCATTTCATATTGTATATGAATAAAATATTTTTAAATATCTACGTATGTTGTAACAGCTGATACAGCTTTTTGGGAACTTATTTCATTTCGTTTCAAAAAAGAAATTATAATGCCTGAGTTTCTAGCGTCAGTCAGACTTTTAAGACTAGGAATTGCGCTTCCATAGCGCTTTAATTATGTAATATAAAAGAAGTATGTATGATTATAGTTATTGATTCGAGTAAGTTTCCATGTAATTATGCACATAATTGGAAATAAATTGATACTGCATTTCAAATAAAGCCTTCCAGCGTTCCTGATCCGTGGCTACTTCATTTTCAAGTTCGGGATCTGTTTCATCTTTATCAGTGCTAGTAGATTCCTCAGCGCTATCTTCAATCTCACTATCATCTTCATCATCATCAGATTCGCCTTCCTCTTCCTCATCATCTTCGTCTTCGCCTTCTTCATCATCTTCGTCTTCATTCTCCTCATCATCGTAGTCATATTCATTGTCACTGTCATCTTCTTCCTCGTCCTCAGAATTCATTTCTGTAGACGAATCACTGCCATAAACTGAGGTATCAATTCCAGATGATGCGCTCTCGGTAGACTCAACAAAACCACTAGAATACGGCTCCACATTATCATCACTTTCAGTTTCTACTTCTGAATCGGATATATCCGACTCCATCTCTTCGACGTTCTCAAGATCAGGTGCTACAACCACAGGCAGTATATTAATCTGATGATTAACATGCACAGACAGTCGATCAAGCAGCTGTAATTTGTCATCAACTCTTGACTCCATACGAGGCATAGGATCTGATCTTGGATTGACCCTTGAGTGACTATTGAGACCACTTAGTACGGGTAAAATGGATTTATACGATAATTTTGGCTTGGTATGATCCACATAATATATGTGCTTCATTGCGTTGTACAGCTCTTCCATGCACTTGTCTGACTTGCGCAGATTGTAATCAGTTCCTTCAAAAAGTGAACTTAAACGTTGTCGCGACCAATTATCAAACTTGCTCAACAGACGCGCACAATGGAATCTATTGACTATCTGACGACAATTCTAAAATAAAAAATAAATTTAAAATACAATAAATTTGGAGTGCGTTCTTGTGATTAACTTACATTGACATTAACCTCGAACCCTTTTTCCGCGAACTTTACATTCGGTTGCTTGTTCTGATTTTCCTAAATAAAAAAAATTGTATTAGTCTTTACACTATATTAGTTATTTATATCAACTTACTGTCAAAGTGGACACATCGTCATCCTCCTCTTCTTGTTTACTGTTTATTTTCGACTGCTCCCATTTATTTTGCTTCTTTGATTTTTGCTTGCGTTGCCAATTAGTGTAGCGCGATGATCGCTTTATCTTTCTGAAGCGTTTTTGAAACTTTCGTTGCCAGATCATTCGACGCCAGATGATGCGAGCATCGCTCATTGAATAGGTGCTGATATACGAAGCATCGCTATCGTAATCATTCTCCATGCTATCCGAAATAATGCTACTTGCATCATCCACTGTATTCGATATGCCCAATGGAATTAATGTTGTTGAGCTACGTTCATCAGGCATCAACAGGTAAGTTTTAGTGTTTATCGAATTCGGCGCTGCTGCAGGAAAATCAACAGAAAGTGTCGATTCTACAGAAGATTTATGTTGCTTTTCAGCACTTTCGATTGTAATCAAATTTTTTGAGTCTTCATTGGGTATTTGCTGCTCATGCCTTTCCGGTTTATTCTCGACAAGTGCAGCTGCTTGTGATTCAACTATTTTCACATCTTCAGTTGGTGATATTTGCTCATTCTTTTCCGGCATATTCTCAACACATTTTATGGTATCAATATGCACTGCAGTTTGTGGTTTCTTTACAATTTGATCACCTTTAATTGGGGATATCTCATCATTCTCTTTCTGTTTGATCTCAACTGCTGTCTGTGATTCCTCAACACTTGTAATATCTTTAGGAGGTGATAGTCCCTCATTCTCGTACGCTTTATTCTTTCCATATATTATGCCATCTAAAGCCGAGGTTATTTTCTCAATTTCCTCAAAAAAAATAATAGCTTCTGTTGGTGATAATATCTGATTATTTTCCATTTTCTTCTCATTAGTAGGTTGCATATTTTGATCATATGTTGAGGCATCCATTGCCGCTGTTGTTTTCTGTGGTTCCTCAATTATAACTTTAGTTAAGGATATTTCATTATTTTTTTGTCCTTCGTTCTCGACAGCCTCTGCTCCTTGTGATTCATTAACAACATTAATAGCTTTGGGTTCTGAGTGCTTCTCATTCGTTTGCACTATATTCTGGATAGTCTTTTGCAAATAACGAATATCCACAACAGATTTGAGGACCGAATCTTTTTTAACCTGCAAATCAGCTTCCGGATCGCTTTGGACCGGCGAAGTCTTCCAGCGCTGCTTAATGCGCTTTAACTCATCCTCGGCTTGTTCATGGGCCTCTAATTTTTGGAAATATGGAAAATCATACGAATCGAAATCCCAGAAATTGAAGTCAGCACGCTGTTCTGTGGGAAACTGGAGTACTGACATCCCAGTGCCTGCTTCTGCGACAATTCGCTTGAAATGTTGGCACTGTTGCGGCGATGATATAAAAGTAATTGCAATGCCTTTTGATCCAAAACGACCAGCGCGTCCGATGCGATGCAAATAGGTGACCAAGTCTTTTGGCGGATCCAAGTTAATAACCAAATTGGCATGTGAAGAGTCCACGCCTCGTGCCATCAAATCTGTGGCAACCATGGTACGCGTTTTGAAATTGCGATAGGCCTGCAGTAAGAGAAGTCAACAATAAGTATGAAAAATTGGATATTCTAAAACAGAAATTGCAAGTATCTTATATTTAAGATATAGTTTTACATGAAAACTAGTTGAATGCGTAAAAATACTTATTTGTTATTTGAAGAATCATTTTTGAAAGGGATAATATATAATTACAATTCTCTAAAATCCGAATCAGAATATAAGACTTTGAAGTAAAGTTAAGCTAGTTCAAAAATGCAATTTATTTATTTCAAAACACATCGCTTTGAGCAATAATAAATCGAATGGAAGTCTCCTACATTTTTTATAAAATAAACAAAAAACTTTCGTTATAATTTTTGAGTATTTAAAAAAAATTGCGATATAACTGATATTAAACATTTAATACACATAACAGCTTGATACATAAGTTCAATTCTTTTACTTACCTGAAATGTCTCGAGGCGTTTGCTCTGCTGCATGGCGCCCGACATTAGGTCGCATGCCACACCGTTGCGTTGCAGATAGTTGCGATATGAGTCAGCGCGACTCTGAGAGCTGGCAAACAGAATGCCCTGCTCGTAGGGCAATTGATCAAAGATCTGGCGCAATACCCCAAGCTTAGCCATCATCTCCTGCAGGCTGTTGAGCTGTTCGGGCAGTTCGTAGACAAACTGTCGTATGCCTAGCAGAACTGTGGCACGCTCACTGTTCGAGATCAGTATCGGGTTGTGCATCACCTTGGACAGACGCTCGTCCAGCTGATTGGGGTACGTTGCGCTGCAGGCAATAAGCTGGCAAAACTTGGGCATCGCCTCCAAAACTGCCTGAACATCTTTTTGCAGTGTTTCAGTGGCATACAGTTGATCTGCCTCGTCCAAGACAATCAGCTTAATGGATGAGGTATTGAACACATTGTTGTGCAGCAGATGTAGCAGTCGGCCAGGTGTTCCAACCACAATGCGCGCCTTGGACATACGCATGCGATCCTTCTTAACATCTGTGCCTCCTATGTAGCTGACTGCGGCATATGATGCATTGGAGCGCATGTGGCAGGACAGTCCGTTGGATGTGTCCTCCACCTGAATAGCTAGTTCACGAGTTGGCACTATGATTAATACTTGCGGCTTGGCCAGCGACTTGTTCAGCGTTTGCAGCGCGGCCAACAAATAGATTAGAGTTTTACCCGTGCCGCTTTTCGACTGCACGAGCAGATCTATAAAAAGTTAATCAATATAAATAGAAGCCCATCTGGAATTATTCACATTCATACCCATGCCCGCAAGCGCCATTGGAATAGCGGCAGCTTGAATTTTGGTTGGCGTCAGAAACTTGTGTTCCCTTAATACCTTCAAAATGCTTGGGTTGAGCTGGAGTTGCTCGAAGGTCGTAGAGCCGGTGGCCACATCGCTGGTCCGTTGCTCTCCCTTTGCTAAAACATGAGCGATTGTCTGCTCCATGTTCATGCACTTTTCGTGCTCTATCTACTTTTTAAACTAGAACGCAATTTAATTGCGAAATTGAAATTCACGTTGTCAAAAAGCCGCGAAGCGTTTCTGTCTAGCAAACAAACATATGATAGTTATCGACACACCACCACACTTTACGGTTCTTTTCGATAAGCATTATTGTTGTGTGTGTTGTAAAGTGCCGCCAGTGTTTAATTTGCGTTGCGCAGCGCAACTTGCGCTGCCTTGAATATATCGATAGAATATCGATAGAGATAGCCGAAGATCAAATACACTCGCACAATTCGTTCGTATAAGCAATCATCCATCAGAAAGGTAAACATAACACAATCAGAAAATTAAATAATTATTTTAAAATATTTTCAATCGTTAAATTAAAGGTAGACATTGTAACAAATGCTTCAACATAGTTTAACAACATATTCAATTTTTTAAAACGTTTTTTTTTATTTCTAGCGATACCAGAACATAAATAATCTACAAAACATGGAAAAACACAAATTAACGGTCTTTTTGATTACTGGGCAACCAGGTAAGGCCAAATGTACAGTGTCGGTAAATTGCTCAATTAAACTTAATTTGTTCGTTCAAACAGGTATCGGGAAGACGACATTAGTTGGCAAAATAGCCGCTAAGATGCGCAACCAGTGCACGTTGCAAGGCTTTTTCACCGACGAAGTGCGGGAAAACAATCAACGCATTGGCTTTGATGTGGTTACCATGTCTGGGAAGCGTGAAATATTAGCACGCGAAAAAGTCCGTGGAAACCTTCCAAAGGTCGGCAAATATTCGGTGTATGTTGAGAACTTCGAGAAACTTGCGTTGCCATTGCTAACTATATCATCTCGGCCAACACAGTTGATGATTATCGATGAGGTTGGCAAGATGGAATTGCTGAGCAAACGTTTTGAGGAAGCTGTTCGCATGCTGGTTCTGTATGAACAAATAGCATTAATTACCATTCCATTGCACACCAACAAGCGCATTGGGCTAGTAGAATTTCTTAAATCGTATCCACAGTCTAGGATCTATACGGTCAATCACACGAATCGTGATAGTTTGGTGCGGACAATCTCAGAAGACATTATCAAATCAATACCAAAAATCTGAGAGTTTCTCTTGAATGTTTTGGAAAGGCAACTCAGCTTTTGTCGAAAATGACAATCAAAAGACTGTATTAAATTATTCATATTTCGTACTAGTAGAGAAATTATATACTTATCAAAAAATGTTACCAAAATTCTTGTATGTTGTTCTGGTCCTGCTATTGACCATCTTGCATATTTGCAGCCACTTGAATCCCATCATCAAGGCCAATGCCATCATTAAAACCATCAATTTCGATTACACTCGTGAGCTGAAACTGCATGTCGGCTATAGATACCATAGTGGATTCCTTTGGCAGGCTCTAGTCAATTCCCTGATCGTCATTTATGGTCTGTGGCGTTGTCAGCGAGCTGTTGACCAGCAGAAGCAGCGTCAACTTGACGCATTGAATCCACCTGTGAATCAGAATCGGAATCTGAATCAGACAAATGGTCCTCTCACTGGCAATCCTTACATCTCGCCAGCGACGGAGGTGAAATTGAATTGGTTGCGTAGCCGAAGCAAGATTCCTTCCAGTTGGCAACTGTTTCCGCTGCGTGTCTTTGCCTTGTACTCGATGCCCTGGCTGCTCACATTTCTGCTGAATGGATTCTTCGGATATACCGCAGTTAATCTGGTCATGCGAAACTTTTGCACCTCCCAACCGGAGGTTTTAAAGCTCTGCTTCCGTATCCAGCGCCTCTATCTACAAAACTGGCTGCCTCATGGCATTAGCCATTATGTGGCGAAATTTCATGGCGCATTCGAGTTTCTGTTTGCGACACACACAAATTTCATAGCCTATCCGACCGATGTGCTGCTGGAAGGCGATTGAATTGGGCATAAATTAGATAGTCAACGTTGGATCAGTAACTGTTTTGGAATCGGCTTTTTGGATACTTTTTTGTTTTCTATTTTCTGTATTTGGCAACAAAAGAATAAAACTGCATTTTTTACAAATTTGCGCAATAACAACTCCATCCATTTATTTAACTTCATTTCCACAAGGCCAGTTGATGTTGAAGTTTACCCGCGGGAAATATTCATTTTTTTGCGCGACCACATTGCAAAAACTTTTGCCACAACCTCGTGGCAGTTATTTTCGCCCACTAAATCAAATGGCGCAATTTGTGGTGTGTGAAAGTATTTCATATTTTGTATGGCCCAAAATGATTTAACCATCTTTAAAAAATATATTTTACTAACACAGCAATCTAAAATCTTAAAGTCAACTCAATGTCAACTCATTGCTAACATCAAAATATTCAATCCATTTCCCCACAAACAAATTTAACATTACCCCAAACAATATATTGCTGTGGATTTTTACAGTGGTTGCTCAAGACTGAAGAATCCAAGGATTAACAATTCTACACAAATAGTGCAGTTCAGATAGAGTTATATTTACCGTTTCAAGTTTAAGGTAAGTTTTAATATTTTAAAACTGACTGTGCTAGAACTACATACAAAGACTAGGGCCACTACAGATTGATTCAAGAGTTCACTTAAGTTATTTGAAGACAAGGGCATAACCCCAAAAAGTATGCAACAGTTTTGCAATTTTAAATAATGATCAACTGAATGGTTATTAAAAAGGTCTTAAGCTCACTTTGATTGTGGAAAACCAATTCCGAAATTATTTGCAGTAAATGTTTATACTTTACATGTTATTAGGGAACTAATTATTTATTTTAATCAATTCCATCAATGAATAAAGTGGCTTAAATATATCAGAAATTTGTTAGGAGATTTAATTTAATTTAAAAGTTACATACATACAGTCGGTGGATATAGTAAACTAGTTATAGGATGTTATGTAAACAGTATTTACATTTTATTGGTAAACAAATTAAGAGGAATCGGCCAACTAATGTTTGTTTCTTGCTGAATTGTGAATTGTTTTTGCATTTTTAAGAGTAAAAATTTGAGATTTTCATAAGTTGTGCATCATATTCAAACATGACTACATATCAACATTTTAATGTAAAAAATACCAAATATCAGGGTAAACATGAAATAATATTGTACCTTAAAAAAGTATGGAAAACTTCATATATTTCGATCTATGTAGATGCAGCCTACATCATAGCTCTTAGCCGCATCAATCTATGTCGTACTTCTAATCTACGATAATATACATTCTATGAATGTTGATAATAGTACCCTATGTATGAATCCAACGAATTCCAGGGTATAAAAATGACAACAGTGCAGAATTTTTAGTTGCAGTAGGCTCTGACTACGCACAGCAATGATTTCAACAGATCCGTTTTTCATTCGATTTTCAGTTCTCGGCAAAGATTATACTTTTAGTTATTTCTATTTTTTCTGACACTCGTACGATAGTTTTATTTTGTCTTTATACATTACTTACACATTTTACATCACATTTGGAGTTTTTCAGTTTGCAAAATTAAATTGATTGCAAATCCAAGTCGATAAATTTTCTAAGCTCATTTGTGCTTCAATCAACAGCAAACCAAACACCATGTATATGCGTAGTCAGATTCGTTTCTTAAGTCGGCAATCCATTTCGAGGCTTCTCAAACTGAATGATCGTATCAATCCCACGCGGATTGCATTGAGATATGCATCATGCGAAACCAGCGGCAAGCAAGGCGGTGGTAAAGGCATCGTCCTTGGACTGTATGAAAAGGAGAGTGGCAAGGGACCAAGACTGACGCCGGCGGGCGAAAAGTTTGACGATCGAGTGCAGGGAAAGTTGTCTGAACTGATCTGTGAAACGAAGATCAGTGGACGCTTGGGACGCGGCAAGATATTCAACAATGTGGACAGCGAGTATCGCTCGATCTGCGTGGTTGGCGCCGGACTCGAGGGCATCGCCTTCAATGAGCTGGAGATGCTGGACGAGGGGATGGAGAATATACGTGTTGCCGCGGGTATTGGAGCACGTTCGCTGCAGTCACTCAAGTGCACCGAGGTCCATGTGGATCACATGGACTATCCGGAGCAAGCAGCCGAAGGTGCTGCTCTCTCTGTGTGGCGCTACGAGGACAATTTGAATAAGAAATATCGCACTGTGGTGCCCAAGCTGGAGCTGCATGCCTCGCCCGACATGGATTCGTGGACGCGTGGCCTGTTCAAAGCGGAGGCGCAGAACCTGGCCAGACGATTGTCGGATGCCCCAGCTAACTGCATGACGCCCACCAACTTTGCCCAGGCTGCTGTGGATGCGCTGTGTCCCTGTGGCATCACTGTGGAGGTGCGCACCATGGAATGGATCGAGCAGCAGCGTCTCAACTCTTTCCTCATGATAGCCAAGGGTTCGTGTGAGCCTCCCGTGCTGCTAGAGATTGCTTACTGCGGCACTGCACCCGAGGATAAGCCCATACTGCTTGTTGGCCAAGGCATCACCTTCAATTCCGGCGGCCTTAATCTGCGCCCCTGCAACGGCATGGATGAGTTCCGTGGTGATCTCAGCGGCGCAGCCGTCATTCTGGCAGCGATGCGAGCTGCAGCCGCACTCTCGTTGCCCATCAACATCACGGCCATACTGCCGCTGTGCGAGAATCTGCCGTCGGGCATGTCCTGCAAGCCTGGCGATGTGGTGACGCTGCTCAATGCCAAGACGATGGCAGTGCGCAACGTGAGTCGAACCGGAGTCGTTGTCATTGCCGATCCCATGCTCTATGGCCAGCTGACCTACAAGCCTCGACTCGTCGTCGACGTGGGCTCCATGTGCATTGGCATCCGGAAGGCCGTTGGCGGCGGGGCCACCGGCATCTGGTCCAATTCGCACTACATCTGGAAGCAGTTCCAGCGCGCTGGTTCCCTCACTGGCGATCGCTTGTGGCGCTTCCCTCTGTGGCGCTTCTACAAGGATCGCGTCGCCGAGAATCACAGTTTTGATCTGGCCAACGATGGCGATGGTCATGCCTCGTCGTGTCTGGCAGCAGCTGTCCTCCACGAGCTGATACCCTGCAGTGATTGGGCGCATCTGGACACCTGTGGCACCGGGTTGCTCACCAGATTCGGTATTATTCCGTATTTGGCAGGTGGCAGAATGACTGGACGACCCACCCGAACTTTGGTACAATTCCTTTACCAAATGGCGTGTCCTGATGCCAAGTAGGAAATTTTGTTATTTACCTATTTACGTTCTCTGGAGATTTTACTTTGGACTTTATCAAATTTGTCAAGCAATAAGCTGGAAAGCTTTTAACAACTAACAGAAGTAGGAACAGAACAGAACCGAACAAAGAAGTTGACCAACCCTAGTTTTACCATTGATAACAGATATTATGAGACTTCTGGTTAGTAGGATATGATTATTTCGGACAATTGTGTTGGCCAAATTTAGTTGGTAGTACCAGAACATTTTTAATTCTAGATGTAATGGTTTCAGTCAAATTAAAAATATAAATAAATAAGTATTCAGTTATATTATAAATCGTGTTCCCTTAATATAGTAATATATTATATATTGTTATATTACTTACAGCAAGTCATTAAATTAAAAAGGGCGACTGATAATCATATTGATAGTAACATAAGTGAATCAAGTGTGTGTGTGTGTGTCTTTATCTGTAAAAGGCGGATCAGCTAAGTAGACGTGGTGAAGCAGAAGAGAAAATTGCTATGCTTACCGCTGTGTGTTTTTGCTCAACTGTTATTCAACAGTTATTATCAGAGCAAGGTGTTGATCACAAAATTGTCAAAAACTGATTACCAACAATTTTTACGTATGTATCTTATTTGGTGGGTCTGACTAGGCGGCGGACCAAGATAATATTACAGATGGATCTGCTAAATGGGCGTGGTCAGGCAGGGGAGCTTCTCAACGATTGCACAACTTGCTTCGTCGCTATTTTGTTCAACTGTTATTTAACAGTTATCCAAAATTGCTAAAAGTTAGCAGACGAAGCTGCTGGAAATCACATGTAAAAATGAGGTTGCCAAAAATTTGCCTTTATATGTAAAATTGCCATGTGCATATGTTTGACTAGGCGGCGGAGCGAGATATTAGTGAAAGCCGATCTACTAAGTGGGCGTGGTTAAACGGAAGAGCTTCATAAACGTTTCTTAGTTTGCCTAGGGTGTTTTTGGTCAACTTCTGAACTGGAACATATTGGAACATATTGATTACTTAAAAAGTGTGAAAAAGTAATTGCCAAAAATTTGAAGGTATGTGTGTCACATTATGTAAGTGTGCTTGACTAGGCGGTGGACCAAGATAATAGTGAGGGCGGATCTTCTAATTAGGCGTGATCAGGCAGGCAAGCCTTTCAAAAGATTGCAGCATTACCTACATTTTTCATCTACTGTTACTCAACAGTTGTGCAAAACTTCTAGAAATTAGCAGAACAAACTGCTGGTAATCAATCCGATTAGAAGTGCGAAAAAGTGATGCCAAAAATTGCCTGATGGTACGAAATTTATATGTATATGCGTTTGACTAGGCGGGGGACCAAGATAATAGCGCAGGGGGATCAGCTAAGTGGGTATGATCAGGCAGTCGAGCTTCATGAAGATTTCTTAGCTTACTTTGGTGCGCTTTCGCTCAACTGTTCCTCAACTCAATCATTCAATCATGGTGGACCTAGATATTAGTGAAAGTGGATCTGCTCAGTGGGCGTGGTTAAGCAAATGAGTTTCATGAAGATGTCCAAGCTTGCCTATGGTGTTGTTTGTCAACTGTAGGTAAACAGTTGTGCAGAACTGTAACATGTTGGCAAAGTAAGCTAGTAATTATTCCTTGAAAAGTCTAAAAAAGTGATTGCCAAAAATTTGTAGGTATGTGTGTCACATTGTGCGTGTGGGTTTGACTAGGCGGCGGACTAAGATAATAGTGGAGATGGATCTGCTAAGTGGACGTGCTCAGACAGAGGAGCTTCTCAAAGACTTCACAGCTTGTTTAGAAATTATTTTTCTCAACTGTTACTAACAGTTGTGCAAAACTTCTAGAAATTAGCAGAGCAAGCTGCTGGTAATCATTTAGTTTAAAAGTGTAAAAATGAGATTGCCAAAAATTTGTCCTAATCTGTAAAATTTGCATGTGCATGTGCTTGACTAGGCGGCGGACCGAGATATTAGTGAAAGCAGATCTACTAAGTGGGCGTGGTTAAACGGAAGAGTTTCATGAACGTTTCTTAGTTTGCCTAGGGTGTTTTTGGTCAACTGTTACTAAACTGTTGTGCTGAACGGGAACATATTGGTAGAGTAATTGATAAATTGATAAAATAAATTAATTAAGTTGTTTTGTCAACTGCAGCTAGACAAATTCTTACCACAAGCATTACCAAAAATATTAGTACGTTCATTTTGAACATATATTTTCTTTTTATATAGTTATTTTATTTCACTTTCTTTTACAGTTATTTTATATACTTGACTATTCTATACCATGCTATTGACACTATGGATTTCTCGCCTCAATCGATAGTTTGCTCATTTAAGTACATGGCTATTGTCACGTGTGTAAGCGGAACTAACAGCTTCTCTGTTTCGGCCTCTGACTACACAAACAAATGTCAGACAAAGCTTAGGCCCAGCCTCCCTCTGACCAGCAGCCATACTCGTAGATAAGATTGGTGGGCCTGAAACTGACGATTGAAGAGGAGGACGATAACGGATGGCTAATAAACCGCAGGCGTTCGAAGTGCATTGACAATGTCGATTGCTTGCAGTGAATGGCGACCATAAAGCACCTGCCACGCCCCCGCATTATAAATGCCACATGCTGCATGCCACATGCCACATGCTATATGCTACATGCTACATACTATATGCTGCCGCATTCCACATAGCGACAGTGTAAAGTTCAAAACTGGTTTGATGCTGCTGTTCCACAATTTTGGCATATCAATGAAGCATAAGCATCGAGCCATTGGCCAAGTTTTCAACACGTTTGTTAAGTTGTTGCACGAAAATCCTGTCACGTAACAGGCTGAAGTTGACAGCCAGCCAGCTGAAAATTGAAACATTATGTAGATTATTTTTGGAAAATTCAATGAGCTATGTGCGAGCATCGTACATCGAGTCAAGGCAGCTGTCAATAGTTAACTGATTTATTTTAATCGCTGTGTTAATTTATCATAACATTTTCTCTTCACAGCTACAGGAAGTCAAGTCGCCCAAGTCCCACTCCAGGCTGTGTGCCACAATTTGCTGCAAATGACGTTGATCATTTATCATTATAACAGCTTCGATTTATATACATTATTTTGCACTCTGCAGAAATCATTTGTAATTAAGCAAATGGCAAAGTTTTTGGGGGCGAAAGTTTAAAGCGCCCAACGTTGACACTTCATAAATTTGCAGTAAACTTAATTGAATTTGTTGTGGCTGTGTGTGTGTGTGTATGCTTATGTGTGTGTGCAATCATTTCCCATTTTCATTCGAATTGATTTTCATATTTGCTTCATGTATTACATGAAATTGCTTGGCACGTTCTGGCGACTTTGTAAATTGAATTAATATAAGCACAGTCTGTGTTTGGCCACGCCCACACACCCACACACTCAAACGCCCACGCAACATAATGTTGCACAATGTTTGGTGTACAACCTCGACCTAGCCTACATCTTGGTTGTCCTTGTGGCAACTGCTGCTGAAGGCAAAACTTATTTCGTTGGCTGTCAACATTTTACACTTTTATTTTTTTAATGATAAAGTGTTGCGTTTTAATCCCGCATACCTTGGCACTTGGGCAAAACTGCTGACAGCAAAGGTGTGAACTTTGTTTGCCATAAAGTTGCATGGCTCAATTGCTGGCAATGCTTTTTAGTTGGCTGCCACCGCCGCTGACAGTTGCCGCACACTTTTGGGCTTAAAACTATGAAATATGCGTGGCAAAGTGTTTCGAGATTATTTTATAATGGCCTCCCACTCAGTCCCTCAAAAAGTTTGGCGCGTGCCACAGCCAGCAAAAGCAAAGGTCGCAACTCGAGTTGTATGCATTATACATCGCGGCATATATTGAGTTACAACTGCGCTCCTTTGCCCACCGATGATATGATCATGGCGACTCACAAAGCTGCCGTCAGTTGCCATTGTTATTTATGACGGCCATCGGCAGGAAATGGATGTGTGTGCGTGATGTGACTGAGTCTGTCTCTGTGTCTGTGTGTCTGTGTCCGTGTCTGTGACGTGACGTGACATTCGCATGTCATGACGAGCCAGTTTGACCTCCTGCTCCATGGACCGTTGTGGGCACAAACAGTTGGCTGCAGTTCACGTGATGTTCGGCCACGTTTAGGACAGGAAAAGGCCAATGCCTGCAACTTGGACAGCACTGACAAATCGTTTTGACTCTGAACTCCCCATGGTTTAACCGCTCTCTCACTCACTCGCACTCCGTAAACAGTTATTGCACAGGGCTGCAGCTGTAAACTTTGCTGATACTCGTATGTGAGGATGCCAGCGGGCAACGCGTGGCAACGGGCTGCTCTGTGGGAATCAAGCAATAAAGTGGGCAAATTGCATTGTGGTTGATGGGAATGTTACATACGAAATGAGAATGCAGCAGCGGCCAGCCAAAGAGCAAAAGGTATAAACGAGCAAGTAATATTGAATAATGAGAGCATTCAGCCGCACTGAAATGCCAATGTCAGCAGCTATTTCAAACGTCAAGTTTAATTGAAAAACACACGCAACGTTTAAAGCATACTTTTCGGCGCTGCGCATTAACTGCGCATCGCATTGAATTCTAAGCAGCGCGCGAAAGTATGCAACAATTTTTTTGCATTGGTTGTCTCATACATTATTCAACAATTAGATAATATCAATTAAATGCTTTAAGCTGCATAAACAAATTTATGCAGCGTCCATTACACGAATGGATTAGCGACGTGTGTGTTTACGCTTAAATGAAGACACAAATGGAATCACAGATTGCAGCTCAATTTGCAGTAGAACATAATTTAAAGCGCATATTACGCGCACTTGTTTCCCGCTGTAGCTGTAGCATTGTTGTTGCTGCCTCATGTGTAAGTCCCATAAATGTTCTGGTTAGTCCCAAATACACAACCAGCCAAGCACCCACACACACACACTTACACACACATGTGATGGGATGCCAAACTCTACCCACTAAACACGACCACAAAATGGTCAAGCGGCTGAGTCGCTTTTAATTAATGCCTCGGCATATTCATGGTGCATAAATTTGAGCTCCGAATTTCATGCAGCCTACTACTAGACTCACCCTCACCCTCACCTCCACACACACACGCACACTCTCAACTACTATTATCGCTTTGGACTGAGTGAAAATTATGTGGAAAAAAGGCGGTAAATTTGTAAAGAAATGAAAGCAAATGCTTGTTTTGGACGTTGCCCAGGAAATAAATGAAAAGCGTTTGCAAAAACTAAGGGACTTTGAATTATGGTGACCAGCAATTTATTGGCAGCTGCAGTTTTTCAACAGAATCCCAGAAATATGCGAAACCCCAAAAGGGTCGCCCATCTCCATTTGCTTTTTTTTTTTTTGCTCCAGTTTGGATGATTTTTTTCTGTTTCGCTTCGTTTGACAGTGACAGACGCAGGTGAAGTTCAGAGAACCTCATTTGTTAGACTCTGTGCGTTGTGGTTTTCTTTATTTAGCAAATTCCATTCACTTAACCTTTGACGAGCGCTTTACGCACACACACAAAGCGAGCGAATGGTGATCCAGCCAACAATTTAATTAAAATTAAAAGCAGAGCGAGACAAAGAGAGAACGAGTTGAGTGGAAAGTAATACACATCATGGTGATGATAGATACAAAATACATGAAAAACACATGTCATGCTTGTTTTGGCGGCTGCCAGTGTTGTTTTTATTGTTGCCGTCCATATGCGGCTTTGTTTGACAAGCTTGTAGAGCAACCGGCCAAAAATGCGTTGACTGCTCGCTAGAGATTGCCATGAAGTAAAGTTTTGATGGACATGCAGATATGCTGTTAATAAAATAATGTGAAATAAAAGCATGGTTGGAAATTTAAATTGGCAAGGTGATTCATTAATTTATTATGTATTTACCTCTAAGAAAGAAAGCACTTTTATTTTACATTTGTTGAAAGTTTGGTCTACAAGTGTATTTAATTTTTGAATAAAATAAAATTTCGATCAGTAAATTCGATAATCTTTGCTTTCAATACCACTTTTACTGGCACTTTTCCTCCCCTTTAAATGAATTAAGTTGATAATTATTCTTATTATCGCTTGGTTACATTTTAATATATAGTATTAAGGGGATTTATTTCATGAATTAGCATTCCAGTGCATAATCTAAATATATATGAATTAAAATAATATTTATCTCTGAAATTTACGAATCTGTGTAATTACCCAATTTCATAGTTAAATATTGTTTTAATTAATAGTTGGACTCAATAGTATATTTGTATTCTTCGAAAAGTGTTAAACATATTCATATATGACTGTCATAAAGAACATCAAAGCTTTGCTTGAATACAATAAATTCCGTTTGCTTTTATCATACCCCATATCGACACCTGTCCGCAGGATGCCGCTTCATGCATAGCCATCCATATTCGAATTCATAGCATACTTTGGGGCGTCGGTGGCAAGAATCTGACACATAGTTGTCACAGCAAATCCACTTAAAATGGTAGCCAACCGTGTGTCGCACTGCCACACCTGTTGCAAAAGGTGTACAGAGTGCGGTGTCAACTTCTGTGTGTGTGGATGTGTGTGTGGTGACGTCTGAGATGATCCTTGACACAGAAAATACTGAATGACAATTTCAGAGAATAGCATCAAAATAGCTGCGCGAGTTGTAGCATTTTTTTGTTGACGCTGCCACTTTTTTCTCCCTCCGTCTCTATCTCTCTCTCTCCCTCTATCTCACTATGTCGCGCACAATTGAGAATTTATAAAAAGCGGAAGCTGCGTTTTCCGCCGGAAAAAACTTGGCTGTTGGCAGCTGTATGAGCAGAATATACAGCGAAAGGAAAAGAGAGCAACAACAACAAAAAAAAGAACAGAACAGAAAACAAGGAAGAAGAGAGCGCGAACGCCGGAAACGCGGCAACTTGATTCAATTCGAAGACGTAAATGGAAAACAGAAATGCGGCGGCCAAAATGCCAAGGCAACAATTCCGGCAGCAACAATGCGCCAGCAACAACAGCAACACTGAGAATGTAATCAAAGTACAATGCAAAGCTTGTTAAATGCACCAAGGCTGGAGGGCGGACAGAGAGTGGGGGCGGGAGTGGGAGGCGTGGCAGCTGCGGGGCGAACGCAATGCCAAAAAGTCGCCAAGGCAACAATAAAATATTTCCATGCAGCAAATTGAAGCTTAAAGCGAACTGATGTGGCAGTTCAGCTAACAGCTTACAGCGAGCACAACAAAGCACACACCCACACGCACACACAACCATACACACACACACATACACGTTTACGTTACAACACACTCTGCTACTCCGGTAATTTAGCTGCGAGTCACTTCCCTTGTGTGTTTTGTTGTGCGTATAGAAATTGGAATTAGACGTGATTTTTCATGCACACACGTGCAAGCTCAACACACACACACTCACGTACAAGCACACACACACATAGGAAACTTCACACACACACGCACAAGAGCAAGCACAACACACATTCGACGCCATTTTTCTGTTATTTTATTTGCTATATTACGCATACGCCGCATGCTTCAAACTCCACTGGCCCTTTTTTTCTTTTTCCCATTTGCGGCAATTAAATTTGCAATTATGTGTCACGGATTATATAATACTCGTGTTGCATGCCACATTCTCATTTAATTGAACATTTCGCGGCATTTTATTTAGTGCGATTTGTGCGCGACACAAAACAAATGAAAATACTCCATGTTCTTTTCAATTGCTGCTATTTGTGCTTTGCAATATTTTTAATTACAAATGCGGAGCGATAATGTCATCTAGCTGTGACATTTTGTAAAACTGTTTGTCCATTTCCATATGCAAATTGATATTTTCGTACAAAACATCGAAATTATGGCTTACAAACTGCGATTACAGAGCGTGTAATTGAATTTGGTTCGAGTTTATTGATTGGATACGTTACAATTTCGGCCACAAAACTGACAAGGATTTCTCATTAGGCTGACCTCCCTCGAAATGAGCTAATAAAATGGCATATATTTCATTTTGCGCCATTTACATGCCATATTAATGGTCTCTTATAAGTATGATAAACGCCTTACGTTCCAAATTTATAACATACACTTAAAGTAGGCAAAGTTTCATTGTTGCAACATTGAATTTATTATTCTTTCGAATAAACGTCAGACTGCTTACTCGAACAGACATAATCTAGGTTAAGCTTAGAGCATTTAATATTCGTTTTACTGCTTTTAGCTGTCAACTCTTGTTAAATTTGATAACAGAACCCTGGACCCAGCTCAAATTCAAAGGGGCAAAACAATGACAAGTTGAGCCAAAACAACTCAATAAGCAGCAAACCATAAAGAAAAATGCCCGAAATAAAGCCGTCCCGTCTCCTTCTGATTTTCCTCGCAGCTGGAGAACAAATGGCCAGCTCATAGCGTACACTTTGAGTTGCAAAACTCTTTGGCAATCCAATCGAATTATGTTGCCAGCACTGTGAGCCCAAGGCTGTCAGCAAACTGAGCCAGGTGAGCAAACACGCAAGACCATTTCACCCCCCCGAGCCCCAATGGAAATCTGACACCTTGCCGGACACAGAAAGGAGAACACACATAGAAGGAGAACACAAACTCGAGGCTGTGTCGTTTTTAAATCGCCTAGAAATATATATATATATATACCATCAATTCAATGAAGCTATAAACTTTATCAATAAATCAGACTAATTAGTGCGCTCAGCTCATGTTTAATTAATTTACGTGTCGAATGACTGGCATTGGATATTTATTTAAGGATTTCGCAACCATTTGGTTTCATTTTCATTTCGCACATTTACCCGGAGCGATAAGAGAATAAGAGAACGAAACTGTTATACGTCTGATACGAGTTTGTATATCTATGTGTGTGTGTGTTTGCTAGGCTTACTGCCCACTTTTTGGCATCACTTGTGTATAATTTTATTACTTCAATGGCTTTGACGGCGGCAGAGCATCGTCTGCTAAAGTGCCTGGCCAAACATTTTTGACGCCAAAGTTTCTTCCTCCATTTTTTTTTTTGCTTGCGCCGCATGCACAAGAAATTAAAATTGATTTTATTTGCCGAATGCCAAAGTGTAGTCAGCCCTTAGACACAGCATATGTGAATGTCTGTGTGTGTGTATATACAGTCAATGTATGTGTGTGTAGGTGTGCGCCTTTGCTATGCCTGGTTGCTGTGTGCAATGAACCAAAAACCGTTCCAAAACGAAAACAGAGAGAAAATGCCGATAACATTTAACTTGAATGCTTCAACTTTTGGCAGTTGGACAAAAATATGCGCATAAAATTATTTCAAATTATAGATTAATGGCAGGAATATGGAACGAGCTCTCTCCAAAGTCATTACATGAGACTGTTTCTGAAATAAAAGGCAGAAAATTAAGTTCAATTCGAAATGCTTTTTATTTATCAAAACTTAATTTGAGTCGTGTATTATGTATTTAATCAATTAGCTTTTATTAACGTAATAATATTTAAAGTATATTCTTTAATATACGGACTTACAAAAAAAAATATATATTTTATTTATGCTAATACTCATTTACTTTATATTTGGGTGAATTAAGCTTTACTAAAAATCATATTTGGTTACAAGTTAAGCTAAAGAAGTTATAAGTTAATCTAAAGATGAGTTAATCTAAAAATGAATGTACATAAGTGATCAAAAATTTTAAATTAATTTGCTATTATTTAAGTTAAATCAGTTGCTATTTGTCGCTAATACACATGAAGACTCAAATGTTGAATTCTAAAGTTTCTGCTTTATTTCAAAATAAAAGGCATTTCATACTAACTTTAATTTTAAGATTCTTAGTTATTACAGTACATACAAATAATAATATTAAAATATCAAAAATTAATAGCTGGAAATATTTGAAATAATGAATATAAAATTAAATATACAAAAATAAAATTGGGATAATGTTAGTTTGCATAATGCCAGATGCATTCATTTACTGCGTTCACAGAGTTCACATATGCATATTTTCTGGCCTACAAAAATGCCTAAGTCTGCAGCTGAAACTATTGCTTAACGTTGCTTCTTTTGAGCAATGTCTTCATATAAATATTTGCAAACACAAGTTCGTGCTATTTTCGTACAAACTGTAGAGTTTTTGTTATGCTGCTAGAGGCGGAGGTCCCATAAGATAAGCAAAAGTCTGCAGTGCACACATTTGCCAAAAAGGCAAGCATAAAAAAAGTAAAAAGACAAAAAAAGAAAACAAAAGTATAAAGGAAAATAAGAGAGACAAGAAAGTCGACCAGTTGTACAGCTTCCACGGCAGAACTTGTATAGTTTCGACAGTTTGCTGCGCGATGCAGAGACAAGTCATAGAGCGAAATTTTCTATTTAATAACGGCAAGAGAAATTACACTGCAGCATTTCTGTCTGCGTATGCATGTCCCTATTTCTGTATCTGTATTTGTATCTGTAACTGCGTCTATGTCTATATATATGTGTGTGTGTGCGTATTGTATTTCCAGTGCATTAATTTATGTATGAAACTCTATGCCACGTACTCGTACGTCTGTTGAGGGCTGAGGCTCTGAGTATCTCTGTCTGTGCGACCAAAAGTCAGACAGGCATAAAGAGGATGCAAAGCCAATGGCAGGCAGGCAGGAAGCAAGTGCAGCGGCAACTGCGGCTGCTGCAACTGTGGCGTGGCGAAGGCCAGTGGCAGGGCCATTACCAGGAAGTCGTTGGCAGTGGCTCATTATGGAGCTCAGCTTGTCAGGCATGCTATCTACTGTCGCCGTCTTTTTGTCCCATTGCTTGCCAAAAAATTCATGACTGCCACCGTTGCACGTGCCGCTTTAAACTTTAAAAGAAAAGACTCCCCTTGAATTACGCCCAGTCCTTGAGATGCTCTTTTTCCTATTTCGGTGTCCCGTCCGTATCCTAAACAAACATCAACATAAACCTAAACCTAAACTAAGAGTCTTTCGGCCATTTCCTTTTATTTCCTCAACTGCGTACATCAAAATGCAAATGAAATGATGGGCGCGTCGTAGCGTTTGCTCCTTGAGCACCCATACACATAAAACTAATAGGACAACACGTTTGTTTATCCCTTTTTTTTTATTAATTTTATAGAGCAATAGTTTGGGGATAGCAAACTAATAGTCAACTGCTTGTTGAATGCTTTAAGTGACAGAACGAACAACAACGTTGTCGAGAAACCAGTTAATTATTAAGCAACAAGGGGTACATAAATCTAGTTCTCTCTCTCCCTTTCTCTGGTTGTGAGAATTGCAGAGAATTTTGCATGAGACTGCGCCTGACATTTCTGTTTGTTAGCCTGGCATTGTGTGCGTTGCGTTGAATTTGCATCTGAATGGACTGAGACTTACCTCGACACAAATTATGCAACTCAATTTGTATGTGTAAGCAAGGCCTTGACTGAGTCGCAGTCGCAGTCGTGGTCGTAGTTGCTGTTTCTGTTGCTGTTGCAAGCCAAGTTATGAAATGCACTGACGCCCAGGCTTATGCTAATTGAAAAATAAAAAGCGAGTGCTTCACTTATCACCGGAAAAGCTATTCAAATAAAAAACATAATTTAAATGAAGAGCTTATGCAAAATGCGAAGCGCAACAAATTGCTAATTCTAAAGTGGATAATTAGCAAAAATATAATAGAAAACTCTTGCTCAGAATTCCAACTAATGACATATTAAATTTAAAATTATAACCATACAATAAACCACTTTTAGCTTGGTTAAATATTCACAAGATTATACTTCTCTTTTTATAATTAAGTTATTTCATAAAGCTGAAATTGCTAAATCAAATAACAAACAAATCGATTAGTATCCATTTCGCTTTTGGTAATGAAACTAATTAAGCTTTGGCAGTCTCCTCATGCTAATTCTAATGAAATTAAAATGAAATCAGTGGCAAATAAATACGCAAATAAAGAATGTTAAGCGACGAAACGTGCAACTACTGAATGTAGAGCACAACGCTCAAGGTTCGGGATGTTGAGTGGAGGAAACTGCTCAGTTATTCAGGGCATGCACCGGCTGACTCACTGACTAACTACTACATGTAAAAGGTGCTGACTGTTGACTACTGGTTGACTGACTGACTGCCACTGCCACACTGATGCACGAGTGCTTAAGTGACTGCCCCCGACAGAAGAAGAAGAAGAAGCTGAAGCAGAAGCAGAAGCAGAATCAGAAGAAGAGCAGGCAGACAAAACGCTTAGTCTGCTTTTGGGCGCACGTTTGTTGTTTGCATTCGGTTGACGTGTGTGAAGGTCGTGGGCGTGGATGAGAATGTGAATGTAAGCGTGGGAGTGGGCGTGGCTCGTGGTTCACGTCGTCGTCATCGCAAAAATATTACCAACAAAGTGTTGAGCATAACAATAAGGCACAGACACAAAGACAGAGTTAGATTGTGCCCCAAATGCGTGTGCTTGATTCGTTGTCTTCCGGCTTCCCGACGACTGTTTTTCCGTCTTTTACTTTTACTTTTTCTCCTATAACCATTTCCATTCGCATTCGCATTCTTATTTGCATTTTTGTATTGTAGTTGTTGACGCCACTTTAAATAAATTATGCTTGGCTCATTTCTCTCTAACTAAATGATATTCATCTTACATTCTGTTAAATAGCTATTTTCCCCTCTCTCTTTCTCTCTCTGTGTTTTGTTATTTGTTTTGTGCTACCTCGACACACTTTTGCGTTGCTTACTTTTCAACATTTTCCACTTAACAACAAAACTGCAATTTAAATGGAAATACCAAATAGCAAACGGCAAAAAGGCAACTGACAACTGGCAAAAGGCAAAAGGCGACTGGCAAATGGCAAAAAGCAGGTGGGAAATGGCGACGATTCCCATTTTGAATTCCCCCTAGCAATTAGTCTGTCTCTTACGTTCAATTGGTTAAATTATTTTGAGTGCTTGAATTTTGCTGAACTAACCGTAAATTCTATTCACTTAGAGTGCAAAGTATGAGTGCATTTTGTCTCCGCCAAGAGCAACAATTATATGAAAGTCACTGTCGAATAAATTTGCATAAATGTAAATAGAATCTGAGATAGCGGAAAGTTCTTTACAAAACTTTTCTTTTGTACGTTTAAAATGGGAGTGATAATTTCGGAAAAAGCATTTTGTGGTGTCTGAATGAAAGTTGAAGCTAATATCGCAACAAAGAACTTTTGTTATTTAAAGCAGTTCCTCTATCGGATTGTTTTAAGAACTGTGCAACGGAATTATATTAAAGCTAACAGCGAACGTATAAATTCCGATAATAATCATTTGTGATGCGACATTTTGACACATTGCTCTACTAAAAGTCACCGCGACTTGAGCAAAAGTATTGACATAAATAAAGCAATAAAGCGTTGCTTACTGATTAGTTAATTAGGTGCATAAATAAATCGGCAATTGGGAAACTCGAAATTGTTGTCGACATATTGGTTACAATATATTTTTTTTGTGCGCTCATTCGTCTGTAATATGAAAACTCGACCATTATTTCAGATTTAAGCTAATTCCAGGCAATAATCGTAGCAATTAAGTTTATGACCTGGCTGCCTGACTAGTGACTGCGAACAGAAAGTCTTGAATCTGCTTCACGGCGTTTTACGAGCACTTAAAGATGCCATAAAAATGAGGCGTGGCATATTCCATAACCATAAATCAACGAATAAGAAACCCAGCGAAAAACTCAAACTACAAGCGTCGCGTCGATTGTGCCGCATAACTGCCATTAAAATGATGCGAGCAAGATCCGAAAATAAACAAACGAAAATAAGGGAAAGCAACATATTACGCATACGGCATGTTAACACTTTATAAACGCATTAGTGTCCGTTCCTTTAGAGGCGGGGAGCGCCCGTTTCTGTTTCTGTTTCTGCCTGGCACCCACATCAAAATACAATTTGCAAGTTCAACGACAACGACAACGACAAAAATTGAAACGCAAAGCTGGAAAAATGAAAAACACAACGAAGAGGGGAGAAAATATGGATATTTATGAATGTTAAAGAAGATTTTGTTATGAGCATAGTGGGTCATAAATCAAATGACTATTGGCCGCAAACACGTGCCCAGATAAATAAATAAAATGCCAAATTGCAAACTGCGAATGTGAAAGTAGGCTAAAGCCACGCCTCCATTCCAGAAGAATACCCCAAATGGGGCCAATAAGAACCAGATGGCAGCACATTAAACTCAATGAGTTGAAATTATTTGCAGCTGAAGGTCAGCAACTAAAATTCCAGCTAATGGGGAAGGTGGTGCAGTGGTGTTTGTGCTGTTTGGTGGTGTTGGTGGTATTGGTGGTGCTCAGTTCGGTTTTGCGGCAGCTGGGTGGTGCCATTAAAGACAACTTCCGCAAACAATAAATTTAGCGCGCCAAACGAGAAGAAATTGGTCCCCGGGCTACTCGTCGTGGCCAGCCGAGTTGAACGCGTTGTTATGCGAGGGGTTGCAAGGAGGGCAGAGGTCACCCCATATACATATATATATACTTACAAATATATATGCATGTATAAGCGGCACATTTTTTATATGTATTTTTATACATTTTGTTTTTTGTAGAGCCGCCAGCGTTTGGGGTCCAAGCTTCATAGTGGGTGTGCTGATTAAACTGTTATACACTCGATGGGGCAAGCGTGTGAGGGTGTGCGGGTGTGTGGGTGTGTTGTGTGTGAGTTGGTGTGCGTGAGTGCCACTTGCCATTTTAAGCTTAACGTATGCCACGCTATCGTCTACTGGACTGCCTTAATTTGTGAGGCTTATTTATGGAAACTGTGTCTCTCTCTGTCTCTCTCTCTCTTCCCGAATGGTAGATGAGCCGCAAGATTTAAGAGGACAACCAGGGAAGCCACAGCAATCTGCTTGTGGTGCCTCCGCGCACAGCTAAGCGGCAAGTTTGTACAGGCGCAACTTTAAAAGCCAGCCGAACTGAAAGGTTTTCCCAAAACAAAAACTTTGACTGAGCAGCTAAGCCCGTTGTAATTGAGTAGGTAAAATGCACTGCTATCTATAGACAAAGCATTAGTCTGTTATGCAGACAAACAAAACTGAGAAAAGTCCTTCTGTTGGGTCAATTTCAAATTAAGCCTTGTTTCAACAGATGAAAACGATAAGTATGCTGGCGAGAAATGTTTACAATCCCCACTTGTTTATCTTCCAAATAGTTAACAAATTCTGTGTAGCACCTAAAAGTATGCAATGCTTTTTGTTGAATTCTTTTGAGTGGCTGCTAACACTAAAAAACTGTTTGAAATTGTATAACAATGAATGTATAAATAAATGGTCAATATTGATTAATATGATAACAGCTATATAGTTTTTTCGATGTTACCGAATTTATTATAAATTATTGCAAACAATTGTGCTCACAGCTGACAAATGGATACAAATTGCAATACTGGCGAAATTCAAATTGGTGCTTATAAAAAATTAAGTTATTGTTGTATTAAAAAATACTGACATTAATAGCAAATTAATTTTAAATAATAAATGTTCCAGTTTTCATTTTGTGGGGCTTAAAATGTGCATTTAAAAATATGTTATTTTTTGTATTGTTGTTGTTTATATTTTTTACATATTTAGTATCACTAAAAAAATTAAATGAATATATTCATTTAACTTAAACAATTTGAGTGAAATTGTATACATAAGAATACAAAACACACTTTATTAAATTAATATAAAACGTATGCATTATACACCTAGTATATTGCGTATGCTTAATGTGCAAAATATACCACCTATACTTAATGTACCTAATTTAATACGTATGCTTGATAAGCTTAATACATACTGTGCTTAATATGCTTAAAACTAGTAATATACTAAATAAACTACGTATACTTAATACATCCAATATAATAACATAACTTATATATTCCGTATATGTAGTTAATGCACTTCATATATAACGTATACTTCTCAAACCAAATATACTAAATATACTCATATAGTAAATTAAATACTTCATATATTTCGTAGACTCCATATACTTTATATTTTCAAAACAATTCGGTGTGATTGTTATAAAAAACTAGTTTTTATTATACAAGTACATTTTACTGAAATATAATTGGCCAGATCAAATGTAAAGAAACAGAAAAAGTGGCGAAACACTTTGTAATTATACAGTAGAATCCGGTTATAGCGACTTTCAAGGGACCGTCGTTATATCCGGAACACCTACAAGCCAAAAGTTGAAAAATAAAATTTTGTTAATTTTACGGTTGCTATTGGTTTTTAAAATGCAACTAATTAATGTTTTAATCAATTTAATTTGTATGGGGACCCACCAAGTCATCGAATTTTCGTCTCAAAAACCGGACGGACGCTATAAGCGGCGTGGTTATAACCGGATTCTACTGTATTTCGCCACACTTAAAATAATGTTACATATTTTTGTTTCGTTTAATGCACTTCTCGCAGACTTACGCTACACGTAATGAAGAAATTCCAATTCATTAATGTCTTTGCTGATCAAACGTCTGCACCTAATAGACCAGCGATGCTGTTGCCAGTGTTTGTGCTACGTCTGCTGGCAGCTATTGGTGATGTAGAAGCGCAGTTGGCACGCAATCGAAACGCATTGACCAAGACCCAGAGTATAGAGGAGTGCATCAATGGGATGCACGTGCAGAATGCCAATCTAAGGAAGATTGTCGAATGCCTGGCACGCTCAACAAACGCCTTTCTAGAGGATACACAGTGGAAACTGGATTTGTTAGAGCATCGTTTGGATAGACTGAAAACAATGCAATCACCTGGCGTCTATGTGCCTTCACCATATGTGCATATCGATGATGTGCTCCAAATCGAAGGCAGTGTGGCCGGCTATAGCTGTGTGGCCAAGTTGCAAGTGCTGCAGGCCATACGACGAAAGCTGGAGCACTCGCATCTGATGAATGGCAGGCCAAGCACACTATTTGCCTGGCCTTTGTCACGGGCACCGACATCAAATATGGCGCAGTCAACGGGCAGCAAAATTGATGGGCATTCGATTAACGAGGCCAACGCATCGTCACACGAAGTTCAAGAGCTGAGCTGCCTCCTCGGTCGGGCCATAAAGAAGTACGCGAAACGCAATCTTGGCTAATGAAATGCGGCGCCCTTAAATCATTTAAGCCGCGAAAGCCTTTGTTTGGCCCCATCGAGGCAGAAGGTGAAACTGCATTTAAATTGTAAATAAATATGTGAGCACAGTTGCTTCTGGTGCTGCTGTTGCTGGAAAAACAACTGACAGAGTCATCCAATCAACGCACTGAAGTGCAGCGTGAAGCCAGCACGGCAGTCACACGCGGCGTATGAGTGTTGTGCCTGCTGTAGATTTATGTCGAGTCCCAACGGAGGCCACAGACAACACACACAACACAGCTGGCACAGTTTTTAAAGCCCAATTGTTGCAGCACAATGTTGGACATTTTGAAGTCGAGTTGCATGCAAATGTGGCAAGTGGCAAGAGGCAGAAGGCAGGAGGCAGAGAATTAGTGATGTGCTTTAAGTAATTGCTTAGAAGTCGCGCAACATGCGGCACAGTAATAACAATAATAACACTACGATAATAACGCGCAATGAGGCACGCAGCCAGTAGCTGTTCCTGTTGTTGTTACTGTTGCTGTTGCACTTGCCACGGAGATTCTGCCGCCATTTCATGTGGCCTACTGAGGGGCTCGACTTGGCAACGGCTGCGTTGCATTTCCCCATTCCCACTCTTCTTCTTGTTTTTTATGCATCTACGTAGTTTATTTTTACGTGCCATATAAAATAATTTAATGGCCAGCGCATGCAACAAGCGGGTAAAGATAAAGTGAGCACAGCAGCAGCAACGGCAAGCGGGGAATTCATTTTATAATTAGCAAAACGATGGCACCAGTAAAGCGTGCAACAGTAAATGATAATTGTGGCACATTGTGCCGCACAGCAATAACTGACCAGAGGGCCCATCAATTAGAGTCGGACCATTAAAAAAAACTGCTATAAACGTTGCCAACGGGGAATACTTACGCTCTGATAGTCGAAGAAATGTTGATATGAGCAAGTAGTTGAAGTTGTTTGGCGAGAATCAAGTTTAATTCAAGCCAAGTATGCCAACAATTTACATTTGCTTTTACATATAATTCAAAATAATTGTTCACGTTGTTGGCATAGTTTGCACAATATTAGCTGATACAAATACCTTAAATTGTCTTTTCATTTCGAATGCATTCGACATCAGATATTAATTTAAGTTTGGAAGAATTTAATATATAAATAAATTGATGTCGATTGATGGCTGTTTGTAGCCATTAATAACTTAAATAACTTTGTGTTGTCCTGGCAATAATGCAAATAAATGGACAAGTTAATGCTGATTGTGTTGTCATGATTTTCTACCATCTCCTTATCCAAAAACTGTCATTCTGATTACCTCACAATTTACATAACCCCGGCCAATGTTTTGCTGTCATTTTTGCTCCCATTTTGTGTAACGACCTGGCCATAATGCCATTTGAGCTGCTTCCTTCAATATTTCTTAGAATATAAATTAATTTCAAGTATTTCCATTTACCCATTTCCACCTCACCTAACCTTACTTCACCTCACCAGCTGTCTCTTCTCTGTCTTGGCTCATTTTACTGTGTTTTATTTTTTGCTGGCTGCTTGCTGTGTCCTCCGATCTGATGCTGTCGGCCACTTGGAGTAAATCGGGAAAATAGTTGGTGGCCTTTAGCTACAACTCAGGGCAATGTCTCTCAGCTGCAATGTCAATAAAAATTCAATTACGTTTCGGTACGAAGCGAAGCTTGCGTCTCTGGCAAGGCATGCCTTGCCTTTTCTTATGGCCATTTCAAATTGACTATCGGCTCTGCAGACGCACAAAGATTTCAGGCATCAACTTTGTTGTCTACTTTCCGATATCGTCTGCCGGCTAGAGAGAAGGAGAAACGAGAGCGGAGAGCGGAGAGGTCTGAGTGGCATTTCGAAATTTGTTTGACATTTGAATAGCTGCTTCAATTGAATTCGGCAAACACAGAAAAAAAAGAAGAAAATAAATAAATAAGTAAAATAAAGGGGACGCCTCAAATTGCGTGTGCCAAAATCTCAGAGCTTGAGTTCTCTCTGCACAGATGTGAAATCCAAGACGAGGCACTTAAATTTAATGGCATGTTTATGTAACCAAACGCCCACACAGTACACTAAATAATCATAATCATAATTTGTGTACACACTTTGAGCTTCACTTTGAGTTAGCCAACTAACTCAATTGGCTAACAAGCTCACATAGCACACACACGCACACATAAGAGGTCTCGTAAAGTACGAAGCAGATTCAAGATTTTGCTTTTTTTGGGGTTTCGAATAAAAACAAATTGTGCGCACATTTTGCTAATTTGCTGGAAGTTATTTTGGTCGTGGTCGCTTGGCCACATATGCTAAAAGTGTTAAATAGTTGTTGCTTACGATTGTAGTTGTTGTTGTTGATGTGAAGGTCGTTGTGCGTGTTATGGTCAAATGGTAATTTCCTCTTTTATTTCAAGCAGGTGTTATCGAAGAGCCACCCTCTCAATGCCTTTGGCTTCAGCTTCCGAAGAACATACGTTCTCTCAGACGTTCGCTCTCTCTCTCTCTGTCAACTGTTATACTGTTATACAGAAGTAGTCGTCGAGAGGCGTTAGCTGCTGCTGCATACTTTTGGGCGTCAGTCTCCCTTTGCCAGCGCTCTCGTAAAGACCGACAGCTTTTATTGCCTCGCCGCTGCCAGCCGTGTTGAATGCCACAACAGAAGCGCGTAAAGTGTTTTCCACAGAAAAAGTAACCGCAGTCATTCACATTAATCAGGCAACGAAATATTTAGTAAAGGCCTCTGCCAGCCTTCTGTCTAAACAAGTTTTTGTTGGGCTTCATTAGCAGCATCTTTTGTCTCTCTATCGCCATCGCTATCGCTATTCAGTTCTCTCTATCTCGCTGTGCGTTCTGTGTTCTGTGAGCGTGTGTTTGTCGGTGTGTGCGTGTGTGTGTGCGTGTATTTGTGCGCTTGTGCGTGTATAAGATTAATGAGCCAAAAGTGTTTTATCGTGTTGTGTGATAAATATTTAATACAATATCAAATAAATGTTGCATAAGCTGCCAACTCTGTCGACGCATCATCACAACAAGAGAAACAACAACAACAGCAGCAACATCAACGAGAGCAGCTCATATTCTCTGTGACACAAGTCAATTGACAAGCGATAAGTTCGAGCTGAAACCTTTTTCCTTGGAACAATTACTAAGTACGCATTCTAAGCACGAGTAAGTAGCGTTCAAATATTGATATTCTATATGAGCACACAATCAAATGGCAGGCAAACAAACGCTGATGAAATTATTAAAGTAAACCGCTTACACACACAATCATAAGCGGATTGTGTATCTCATCAAATTACAAACATTTCCATTTTTATTGCCTACCTTTTATTTTGAAGGAGGGAGAAGGAACACAATTAAAGATTCCTTTTGCATTTAATGTGAATAAAAGTATCTCTTGGTTCGCTTTTTGGCAGTGCGATAAGAAAATTTAATGCACATTTTTGAATTTTATTGCGCTGTCCCAGTGGGAAAATGGCTTCAAAAACACTCGCATTTTAATGTGTTTTAAATGCTCTGCAAAACACATAAAAATGTTCAAAGAATTTTCTCATTTTGCGCCCTGTCATATTTCGTTTGTTGGTTTCAAATTTAAATGCATATTTATTTTCAAATCATCAAGCAATTTAATCAATGCGCCCACAAAGTGACACCACATTTATACGGGTTGCTTTCAATTCAATTTTAACTACAAAGCACACACACACATGTATACACATACATATATACATACATACACGCACAACAATCATCAAGTGAGTCCCAGTTCCATTTGGCTCTGCACGGACTTTCAAATTAATTGCAGCCCAACGTTTTGCTACTTGCCGCAACTTACTGTAATGCTAGTTCATTTGGCCACGTCGCTCCTTGCCACTCCCCCCTCCCGCCATGAAGCTACTACAGTTGGTGGCACGTAATGCGTAGCAGCATCCCAACTAAGTAAATAATGCGTAAAACAAGTCGAGCGTTTTACGGTTGTCCGCCCTCGCCCTCTGCTTCAGTCTCAGTCTCTCGTTTGTTTGGTGCCACCCTTCGTAGTAGTGAAACAGTCAATTGTAAAATTGTGGCAGCCACAACAAGAAGGCTTTGTTGTTGCGGTGGATGACTGTCGACTGCAGCTTGATGAAGGCAAAAGGATTGCCAGCACGTTGCTTGACGCGCGCGTGTGCCGGTGTAATTCATTATGCTGACTAACTAGATGGAACTGAGGCGGCAGCAGCTGAGACTGAGACTGAGTCTGGAGTCTAGAACCGTTGTCAAAGCCAGCAGCGAGGATGAATGCTGCACATGTGGCAAAGACAACAACGCAAATATAAAGCGAAAAGTAGCTAAAGTTAGAACTGTTTTTGTTGCCTAACGCAAAAATTGTCAGTCACTGTGTGCGACTTCCGCCTTCAGCTCCTCCATTGAAACTCTCTCTCGCTCTCTCTGTCTCTCTGTGTGTGTGTGTTTTATGCTTGTGTGTGCTCTGTGTACATAAAAATTTCTTATATTATTTATGCCGCTTGGCAAGCTATTCAAGTGCCAGTTGAGGGCTTTTAATCAAGCCAACAAGTTGAAGCTACACACGGCAACCAGTTTCGCAACACTTTAAATATTGAATGAATACATCATTTTTTATTTTTTTTTTATTGTTGCTGGAGCACTTATAATTGCATGTCAGAAACTTGCAACTTATTGAAAGTATCAATTAAGCACAAAGAGTGAGTTGAAAAACTTTGTGAAGCGGGCTTATTTATAGGCTTACATTTATTTGCAGCAAATAAAACTGTCAACGATCATAATGAAATTCCATGTTTTAAGTGAGCAAAGCGCACTGAAAACAACAACAAGTCCAACAAAAAAAATCAAAAAAATGCTTTGGATAAAATCGGCTGCAGAGGAGGAAGCAACAATATGAGCTGAGCAAATAAAAGTTTTTGGGTTTTGCGAAGCGCAGAAAAAGTTTTATTTTGACAACGAGCTTTAAAAAGTGTGCGCCATAAATCAGCGGGGCGTATACGTTATTTTACCAGCACACACACACACACATACACACATGGCACACATTTTATAATACATAACTATCACAATATTGTGGCATAAACAGCAATTACTTTAAAGTTTCGAACCTTGAGTTGTTTAGCAAAGCGAAAAGTTTATGGTAAACTATATTTCAGCTGCGCCATTTGCAGTTATTTATGCACCACACCGACAATTTATATTTATGCGTATGTCTGTATGTGTGTGTATGTGTGTGTGGTGTAAAGTTGTTAGCGCAGAGACTTGCAGACAATTTCAAAATGGTTGTCAGCACACAAAAAAAATATTTGCACAGAAGTGCAATAAATATTTTGTATTTGATTCATTGAAAGTGAATTGATTCAAGCTCCATTGAATTTATATCTTTTCATCAGTGGCTGCAACAAATCACAAAGAGAAAATATGCTTTAGCTTTTAATGCACTTTAAGTAAAAGCTAATCCTATTTGCAACTCCATTCAACTTATTGCCTCCATTCACTTAAATCTGGCGGACTTTCTTTTAATAAAACTAATGGCAATTGAAAGCTAGTTTTTGTTGATTTGTGAGGAACATGCAATTTATTCCACATAAAGTTGATTAAATGCTACGCTCCGCACTTTCAGCATTAGCATACAAAGGAAACTGCCCGAGGCAAAAAAATGGAGAAGAAAAAAAAACACGGCGAAGAAGAGAGGAGTGAAGAAAATGTACTTACTTCAACTTCTGCGAAACTTTTCGCTCATCGACCACATGTAAAAACAAACCCAAACCAAAGTGGTTACACAGCCACTCCTGGGGAAATCCTCTTAGCCCAGGACACATGCAAGAACAAGGAAAACGAAATACACTTTGATATATACACACATACATATATATTCCTTCTTTTTTCGAGCACGTACTGTGAGGAAAAACGCCAACAAGACTTTTCCATATATTCATATAGCCGAGCATTATGTATCGAAGCAGAGTTGAGTCGAGTGTGAGTACTCATATGAGTACTCCCTGTGTATGCTATGCATTCGCTGTTGTTTTTCATATTTTTCGCCTTTCATATTTATTGCTGTAGTTGCCGCTGTGACGCTTTGGCGCTGTATCTGCCAGCAGACAACAATTTATCACATTTCAATCACTCGAACCATCAATCATGCCAAACACATACACACACACACAGTGTTTCAGCATGCCAATGAATGCTGCCGCATCGAACGAGATCTATGCAAATGCTTATCATGTAAATGAGAAACTAGCTTAACTAGATTGTAAATACTTCAGTCTATTGAATAAAAGTAAACGTTTTTCTTTTCCAACTGGATACAACAATATTTCACTCAATTTTGACAGCATTTAAAAAGGAAATCTACACCCACATATTCATTAATTTTTTTGGTCACGTAAAACCTCTAAAAATGTATTTTAAGAATACCAAGAAAATGACTACAAAATTGAATTAAAGCCCCACGCGCGGAAGGCAAACGAAAGCGTTTTCCAAAAAAGGATATGCACATCATCTTGATACCGGCACTTAGCTACTCTTTTAATAGCACTTCAAAAATGTATATATGGGTTAACAAACTCATTAAGCATCTGCCGTCGCAGTCATTACGCACACACATCGAGTATACGTCAAGTAGGCCGCTCTTCCGCCTATCAATGGCGTCTGTGATGCGGCAATGTTTTTTGCCCGTTGCCCGTTGCCCGTTTCTCGTCGATGCCATTGTCGATGCTCCATTAGGCAAAAAGCATTTAAGCCCAGCCAAAGCCCAACTCACAGCAGCAGCAGCAGCAGCAGCCACACCACGCCCACCAATACACGCGTACAAAGTGGCGTATACTTCTTTTTTTTGTGTGCTGCTTTCTTTCGTTTCGTTTACTACGTGCTTGATGCTTGTTTGTTGTTGTAAGCAAAAGCCAGGCAACAAAAAAGTGCGCTAATGGTGAAGGTCAGGCCGTTGTTACGTTGTTGGCCTTAAGTGAGGGGCTGTTGCTGTTGCTGTCGCTGCTGCTGCTGCTGTTGTCGTTTTTTGCTCAGATGCTGTGTCCCTGCATCCGACAGTCTGCGCTCTCTCTCTCTCGCTCTCTCACTCTCTCGCTCTTAGTTGTGAGCATGCGCTCTCTTGCGAGTCTCAAGCTGGCCATATAACAGTTTAACAATTGCAGACTTTTTGGCGCTTTTGCCATGAATATTCGGCATTGTTGCTGTGCGTGTTCTTTGTGTAACTTTTGTGGTTACTACAACACAATAAAAATAACTTTTCTTGCACATTTTTTTCTTGTTTTTGTTCTTCTTATGATTTAGTTATTTCGCCAACAGCAAAACTTTATGCGGCTTAGACGAGTATATAAGTTGGTTTTGCCAGAGAATGTTTTGAGATTAAAAATGCGCTTGTGGCACGTTCTCGTTTTAATAAATTTAATTACTTCCATAGGTGTAAAAGCTTGTCAAAGCGCGTATTAAATATTAGCAAGGGCTTTGTTTATCTTCTGTTTTATATAATTTTTATAATTATTATAAATATTTCTCTGGGGCTGCGCTTTGTTACTTTTAGCTGAAAGCATCTCTTTAGGTATTTCGTGACATTCTTTTGCAGCTTTATGCGCCGCTTTCTAAGGCATGGAATGTCTTTGCCTGGCATTAATTTTATGTCTTTTCAGGGCTCAGGGTAATTTCTTAGAGCCAATTAATGTCGTCTCTTTCTTTCATTTTTGTGGAATGCAAAAAAGAGCAGCTGAGATTGTCTTAAAAATTTAAGCAGCGCTTAAAAGTTGTGCCGCCTTTTTTTTTCTATTTTGGTTGCTACGACAATGTAATTATTTTAATTCAATTTCAGAGTACATCTGGTCACTTTCCATTGGCAATTGGCAATTGAAATTTTGCCTAAAGTGTTTGTCGAGTGTCTGTCTGGGAATACTTGAAATGATTGGGACGCTTTAATGGCCATTGGTTCTACTTTAGATTCAAGTAAATCCCGCCTTTGCCCCTGCCACGCTTTACCAGCGAGTGGCATAAACTGCTGGCATAAGCTTTAATAACTGACTGACAGACGCCGTCTTTGTCGTTGTCGTCACTTTAATGTCATTTTCATAATATGCCCCAAGCACCTTAGCATTTTTATTATCTCCTTGGCTGTTTGGCTGCATCAGTAACTGCTCGGGCAAAACTTTTATGGGACGTTAAACGCACAGTTGAGAGCTGAGCTCAACTGAACTGAAGTGAGAGCTCAGTTGACTTGAGTAGAGTTGAGTTGAGCTTAGTCAGAGTGTGCGTGTTGGTGTGTGTGTGTATGTGTGTGTGTGTGTGGGGTTATACGATAAATCTCATTGTAGCGCTTCCAGCTCGTCTCTCCGCTGACTGCTCCGACTGCCTGACTGATGCTGACTGAAACTGACGGCGCAAATGCGTATTTAATTCCGCATTGCCACGCCCCACGCCCACCAAGCAGACGCCCAAGATTGTTGCTGCTGTGGCTGTTATTGCTGTTGATGCGTTGACATTAATAAATGTCACAATTCAACTGCAAGTGACGAACGCAATGCGTGAATAGCATAGAAGTATACTTCAAACATATTGCATACTTTTCAGCCTGACAGCGACAGTCTGGCACAATGACAGAATGACAGAATGACAGACTGACAGTCTTGACAAACTGACAGCATGACAGACTGACAAGCCCCAAAAACGCTGATTGCTCGAGCGCTTTAAATTAATTAGTCGTGTTTTTATCTTCCCTTCTTCTTCACTTGCCTTCTGCTTCTCCTTCACCTTTTACTCCATTCGCCAGTCGCCGGTTTCTGTGATAAGTTGCCGACAAGCAGATTTGCGACATGGACAATTTTTTTCATCAGCAACACCAACAACAACAACAACACGAGAGTGCGTGCCACATCTTGTGTCTCCACTTCCGTCTGCCTCTGTGTCTGTGTCTGCGTCTGCTTCTGTGGCGATAATCGGCTTATGCATAGCTTATGGGCTCCCTGCAAATTGATAAATGTTGCAGACGCGCAAAAGCATTGCCTACTTTTTGGGGCTAACCAAATCGCACACAGCAAGTTTTTCACTGTGTGCGTGTGCGTGTGCATGCGTATCAATTAGCCTAATGATTGTGGCCCAGCTCCGTTACAATAATGTGCAATGCGATTCCAATTGGCAAACGGCAATCGAAGTGTTGGGTTTCGTTTGATGCGCACTTTGTCTTCTTGCATCACATCTGCAACAACTGCTTCACTCTGCTCTAGCTTAGTTTGACTAACACTTACACGCAGTAGCAAAAGCACACACACACACACACACATGTGATGCTTGTGCAAATTTGTTGGAGAGTTTAACTTTTCAATTTGCGCTCGTAGAAGCCAAGGTTGGCAGCAAAACTCAACGAGAACTGCATATTTACCATCAATATCCACACACACACACATCCACTTTCACATGTACCCTGAAGCTGAAGCTGAAGTAGATTGCAGCTGCCAGTTGCCAGCAAATAACAAAATGAAAATAATGAGCTATTTCTCTAGAACAACAACCCAATTATTTATGTAGCACGCGAAGGGCAAATTAAAAAATCCGCTCAAGTTCTCGCTACTTCCCCTTTTCCCTAATCAATTAATTAGACGAGCTTTGCGAGGGTTTAGAACGTAAAGCAAAGCGATCAAAGTGAAAGTGAAAACAAGTAAATGCTTTTAATTATAATACTTGAATTGATTGTCTTTAAATTTGTTGCATTTAAAACCATTTAATTTTAAATACTTTAAAGAACATTTTAAAAGTCAGTTTACAAAAAAAAAAGCAAATTTCTCATGTTATAAATAATGTAAATAAAACGCAAATATCATAAATATTGATGAGTTTTTACAGCGTATGCAATTTGCCGCTTCTGAATTAGTCATAACACTCGTACGTAATCGAATGAATATTAATAAAGTCAACCAAAATGTGCAATGACTTTTCCGACTAAAATATACCATTTAAATTAAATGACAATGTAAATAAAATAATGTAAATGTGTGTACTAGAAGTCAATTAAAATTAAACTCTGAAAATTTTAATGAATGTGGTAATAATCATTTGCACTCTAATCTACTTTACACTCAATGATTTGCTAAATTAATTAAATTAAAGCATTAGTTAAACAATTCAAATGATTATTAGAATATTGATTGGGCAAATAAGAATATTTTATATTCATTAAAATTTTGCAGGCCATTTCACTTGTCATTTCTAATAGATAAACCGCAAAGGTATCACGCTTTTTTTTGTAGCATTTATCAATTATTTTTTTTAATTTAGCACATTACTCGGTCTGCATAAATTTACATATTTCAAATGTCAGTTGAAAATTGCCGAAAATGCGAGAGCAATAAATGAGACTGTCTATTGAATGAGTCTATTTCATTTGGTCCCAAAAGGTCACCGAAAATGTTTAATCAAAATTTATAAATCACTGCAATGCAGAAGGAAAATGCAATGAATAGCTGTGTGCCAAGTTTTCAATAGAATGGAAGTTGTACAGCTGCCAGGACGAAAGCGCGATGTGGAATGCTGTTGGAGTGGTGGTTTTTATTTGCGGTGATAGTGTTGATGTTGCTGTTGGTGTTGCTGTTGTCTCCTGGCAGCGGCGGCTGTTGCCACTTACGCTTCAATGCCTCGGCGAGTCATTGATATGCGAATGCGGCACAAAAAGTTCAAATTAAAAACCCTCGACTGTGTGTTATCCCAGGCACTAGAGAAAGAGATTGCGATAGATTTCTGTATCTAAAAACGAGGCCAGCAAAAAGTTCTTCAAATCGATATTATGCAGAGACAGAGCCAGACCCAGAGCCACAGAGAAATGTAGAGATGGAAAACTCATTCAGTTAAGCAGATAAAGTTGGTCAGGTTTAAGAGCCAAGCCAAGCGATGGCCAATTTCAAACTGCCGGAGGAGCTCTGTGGACTGTGGCAACTTCAACTACAACTGTTGCACGCACTTTAAAATGCCGCTTGACAAATCTGATGTAAAACTTTGTTCGAAAACTGACCAGGCACAGCATACACACAACACAAAAAAAAGGGAAAAGAAGGGCACTTACATGTGCAGGTTCGTTTTGGAAAAGTTTAACAACTTGACGTCCCATTTCACATGGCTAATCGTCAAACATAAGTATGAGCAGAGGCAGACTGAAAGCCTGCCAGGTGTTTGGCATCCAGGGACATGCGATACTCGTACTCTTACTCTTACTCTTAGTCGTACCGATGTCTGCTCTCATTAAAAACTAAAATAAACAAGTAAAAGTTTCGAAATCAAATGCGAATAAAAAGCAGAGGAAACAGCAGCAGCAGAAGCAGCAGCAGCATCAGCAGTCGTGGCAGATACCATGAAGACGCAAATGAAAACGAGCAAAAAAAAAAAATAAAACAGAAAAGGAAGAAAAATAGAAAAGCGAGCGCAAGAGGAAGAACAAAAGGGAAAAAAGCAAATAGAAAAGCGAAAAACCACTTGAGCAAGTAGCAAAAGTTTTCCATTTATAACGAGCTCAGTGCCATGTGCATATACACAGGGGGTTGTTTCGCCAAGCGGGTGTGCGGGTGTGTGTGTATGTGTGTGTGCAGCGGGGGTTGCAACACGAAGTGTGTATCTGAGGAGTGTGTGTGTGTGTCAGTGTTGGTAAAACTTTAAACGCGCGGTAATGAAATTGTTGGCAACAAATGCTGTCAACACTGCGAACCACATACAATCACACTCTCACACACACACACTTTGAAAGACAGAGACACACATGTGGAGAGCCGACACCATTTTATGGCATGGGGGGTTCCGGGGGGTTCCGGCAGCGTGACGGAGCGGAGAATGCAGGCAAAAGGAAGGCATCCTGCTGATTTCGCAGACCCCAGCTAAAGCCAAAAAGTTGTCCGACTCAAGTGTTACGCCCCAACACAGCAGCAACAACAGCAACAACAACTACAACCACAAGAAGAAACTGTGTTAAGTTGCCACAAACTCTTGAGGGCGAAATGCCGAGGGGAATTCGCCACCTCAGACATTAAGAGGCACAGACAACGATACGACGACCTGAGCTACTTGTTTCGCCATAATCATATGAATGGCTAAACATTTGGAGCATAAGAGTGCGGTTGAACGATTGCGATACAAGATATGGCCACATTCATTTCCCCAACAAAACGAATGCCCATTGAATGAAAACTTCTCCACTGCCAATATAGAAATACACAAATATACAATTCGGCAATTCAACAAGCCGTTTGCTGCATAATCCTCAACCCTCAATGGCTCTGCAGTTAAAACTTAGTTTGCTTAAGTTTTATACAATTCGAAGAAAGCATTAAGATTTGCCATCACTGTATATACTATACGTAGTTTTAATTAGAATTAGCATTTCTCTGGGAGAGAGATAAGCAAAAGTTTGCGCACATTTTCAAATGATTTGATTGCAAAATAACACACTGTGTGTAAAGGTTTATTAACACACTTCAATACTCAGCAAATAGAATCATCAGAATGAAAATTGTTGTGCAATTGTGTATTCGAATTTAATTGACTACATTTTTGGCAAACATTTACGCATTTGTAACGATTTGCAATTAATATAATACTTATTTAGTTCTAATATTATACTTGTTACACTTATTCTAATTCTTCATAGAAATCAAAATTAATTCTTCTTACAATTACGGTAAATAAAGGTTTATTCATTTTTATTATTAAACTTTTGCAAAAGTATAAAAAGGGTGAAATGGTTCTTTAATTTTACGAAATTTTCTGAAGGGTTTTCTTTTAGAAAAACAATTCTTTTAACAACTGAGTTTAATTACTATTTAAAAAAGTAAAATGCTAAGCATTAAAATACTTAAATTAAACTAAGTTTTACGATTTTATAAAAATCTAAATAAATTTATTTCTACATCAACTCACTTTTCTCTTCATAATTTCTGTAATTGAAAGTTCATTAATAGTTGTGTCATTTAAATTCTATGGAAATCCATAGTTTGTTTTTGCACCCCATCCACTGATTGCCTTTATCAACTGTCCGATCTAGGAATGCTGTAACCAAAATAGTTGACTTTTATGCGATGTTCACAACAGTAGCTGACAAACCAACAATTCCAATTACAGTTTTATTTCAAAATATGTTTTCAATTGCCAATCCGCCGAGGGCATAACACAAACCCCCCGATACAACTCGTCTAAGCTTTGACAACATTTTGTTTTTAACTAATTAAAAGTCAAAACTGGAAAAGTTTGCCCGCTGTTCATTCGATTCGCCCAGTTTGTTTGCGTTGTTTGTTGGTTTTCGATTAATGCAGTTAAGTTGCCATCTCTGTCGCGTAATTGCGAGAACAGTCGTTGATAATGGCAATCAACTGCAATTTCAATGTGGTTCACTTAATCAGTGTGATAATTATCGAGCCATTTGCGTTAATTAATGCAGCTGAATTAATTTGCATAGCAAGTTTCGAGGCCAGAGCCTTTAGCTTCGATAATTAGCATAGCGATAGCAGTAAAATTATTCACGAAATGCTTTCAAAATAAATAGCATAACTTTTAAAATATTATAATATTCAAAAATTATAAAGACACTTAGTAGACTTTCACATCGTTGTCAGCTAAGCTCTCACTTAGGATTTGCAAACTATATTTGAGTTAGTCGTAAAAATACTGTGCTCGTGTCTTGTAGTCCAAAACTCTAGATTTTTCTGAAAATACTTGTGTCTTTTTTTTTGTCTAAATTTTCGTACGTCGTTTATTGTTTTTTGGTTTTATCTCAAAAATTTCAGTTAAGCGTAAATCTTTTTGAGAAAAAAAAAGAAGAAAAGTACTTTAGGCATTATTGAGATTGAGATTGGTGTAAAACCGTGTTTATTATGCAGAATATTCGTAAGCTCCTGCTGAATGCAAAGCCATTGTCTCTCATTGCGCGAGTGAATCACATACGAAATGTGTGCGCCAACGAAGGCTCCAAGGCGAAAGGACTCGTCATCGGCCTCTACCAGAAGGAGGGCGAAAAGGGTCCCAAGCTGACGTTTGCCGGCGAGAAGCTCAATGATCGATTGGGCGGCAAGTTGTCAGAGTTGATATGCGAAACTAAAATCGACGGTCGATTGGGACGTGGCAAAGTGTTCAACAACGTCGATGAGGAATACAGAAGCATTGCCGTAGTTGGCGTCGGTCTCGAGGGCGTTGGCTTCAACGAGCTGGAAATGCTCGACGAGGGCATGGAGAATGTTCGCATTGCCTCTGGCATTGGGGCGCGATCCTTGCAGCTGATTGGCTGTACTCAAGTGTCCATCGATAGCATGGATTACGCTGAGCAGGCGGCAGAGGGCGCCACCTTGGCCATCTGGCGGCACATGGAAATGCTCAGCAAGGAGTATCGTCGAGTTGTGCCCAAGCTGGAGTTGTATGGCTCATCAGATGTCGAGGGCTGGACACGTGGCGCCTTCAAGGCAGACTCTCAGAATCTGGCACGACGCTTAAGCGATGCTCCAGCGAACTGCATGACGCCCACACTCTTTGCCCAGGCCACCGTGGATGCGTTGTGTCCCTGCGGTATCACCGTCGAGGTGCGCACCATGGACTGGATCGAACAGCAGCGCATGCACTCGTTCCTCACCATTGCCAAGGGTTCCTGTGAGCCGCCCGTGCTCATGGAGATCAGCTACTGCGGAACTGCGCCAGAAGATAAGCCCGTGCTGTTTGTGGGCAAGGGAATCACCTTCAATTCGGGTGGCCTTAACCTGCGCAGCTGCGAAGGCATGGATGAGTACAGGGCGAGCATGTCTGGAGCCGCAGCCTGCGTGGCCATGATGCGCTGTGTGGCAGCTCTCTCGCTGCCCATCAACGTGGTGCTCATCATTCCCCTGTGCGAGAATTTACCTTCCGGAATGGCCGCCAAGCCCGGCGATGTTTGCACATTGCTCAACTCCAAAGCGATGGCGATACGTGATCTGGATAAGGCTGGAGTTGTTGTCATGGCGGATCCTCTGATCTACGGCCAGACAACGTACAAACCGCGACTTGTCGTGGACGTCGCCACCTTGGGTACGGGCGCCAAGAAGGCTTTCGGTGGCGGCGCCTCGGCCATCTTCTCCAATTCCCATTATATTTGGAAGCAATTCCAGCGCGCCGGCTCCTTGACAGGCGATCGCGTGTGGCGTTTGCCCCTGTGGCAATACTACAAGAAGCAGGTCACCGATGAGCTGGGCTACGACATCAGCAACGATGGTCGCGGCTTGGCCAACTCCTGTCTGGCGGCTGCTGTCCTCCACGAACTTGTTCCCTGCGCCGATTGGGCGCATCTCGATACCAGAGGTTCGGGTATGCTTAGTATGTATGGTCTGGTGCCGTATCTGAACTCGTGGCGTATGACTGGACGTCCGACCAGAACCTTAACCCAGTTCCTTTACCAGCTGTCGTGCCCAGAACAGAAGTAATGCGGGGTGTGAGCTGTGAACCAATGTTTAACTTGTCGATTGTTGTTGTTTATATTGCATGTTTTGTGAAGCACAATTTACCAAAGGCTTTTATGAAAACCGATAAAAAATAAAAAAAAAGCCAATTTTTAAAGTGTACAAGCAAAGAGTTACAAATTATATGTAAAATGCAATTCGGCAATTAAAACATTGCTCACTATTGTCGCTAAAAAGTAATACCTCGCGTTATTACCAATTCGGGCTAGTTCTGTTCTGTTAAACTGTTCTTCAGTTGACTGTTAATGACATCTTGACGAAATTTCTATCAATGTAATCAAAAATATATTTTCGCTTGTGTTTATCAAACGACCAAACGATTTTTATAATGTCTGATTTAAATGATCACATAATTGCCATCCAAATGTGTGGAATGAAATTTCGACTGTGGGAACGTGAATAATGTAGCAGAAATCCTTTTTAAAAGTTTTCGCAAAGATTTTTCATTTTACAAAAAAATTCACCTTACTTTTTCCCTATGATTTCCATAATGAGTAGTAGTTGCTGTTAAGTTTATTGCTATACAAATTATAAATCCTATTCATATATATATAGTGTATTTTCCACTACTCTTTTAAATTGTCTTTTCAATTTGCAACTGTTGATGTCACTTTCAGCGGTCAGTTGATTCATCAGCTAAAGAGTTTTCGCAACAATTTCCAAATTTTTCATTCAATTACTGACAATGTACATGTGGAGGAAGTTTATTCGTATTTGAAGAGCAATTGAGTTGAACGTGCAACACAAATGTTGATTGGAGTCGTCGTCAATATCGTTTTCGAAATTGAAAGTACATTATGTTTTACGAGCCAGTTGTCACCGGCAAAAGTGATGTTCATCTAGTACCTGCTGCTGTTGCTGCCGGCTGCCTGCTGTGAATACAACCAATTATACAAACAAATTTGCAATTTTCACACAAGCATTTGCACATTTCACACGTTTAGGCCATTTTCCAGAGCCTCAAGAGCCCCCAGAACACCCCGTGGCGTGTCCTTGATACTGCTGAAAGGATATTTGGTTTAACACAGTCACACAGACACACACACAGAGACATATCGACAAGCTCAGTACTTGGCCTCAGCCTCTTGGCTTTGTTGATGAAATTGCTGCAGGATATTACTTTGAATTATCATAAATAACAGCGCACGGCAACGACAACGACAACAACAATATGTACACTCATGTGTAAACAGCACTGCGTGAGTGTGTGTGTGTGTGTGTGGTGGTAAAAAGGATCAGGTGCACGTCCGCTTGCTGGGCTCAAATTTTGAGGGTTGTCTTTCAACCCAACAAACCCCCCGGAAAACCATGCTCGGTTATGATGCGTATTCGTAATATTACGTATACGTAGCGAATGCATGTGTATGTCTGTGCTGTGTGGGTGGATGGTGTGTGTATTCAATAATGTACATGTAGTGAATTTGTTTATCAGGTAATCGTGTGCTGCTCTTGCCAAAGCGGAAAGCGGATGAAGCAACGGCAATGCCAAAAACTGAGCTCTGAGCTCTGAGCTCGTGCAGCATTCGAGTGCGTCTATACGATTAGTTGAACTTGGTTAAGAGCCACCCATCCGCCAGTTAAGAGCCTTAACCTTGCAGCCTGGCAGAACTTTGCCGAAAAGCTAATGGCACTGACACGAGATTGCCTCGGAACGGTTTAAACAACATTAATTGAAAATGTCCATCAACATTTTCTCGAGCACTTCGTTTTTTTATGGTTTCTGTTTCATTAATCGAATTTAATTGAATTTTTCTGTGACTGCAGTTGCAGCTGGAATTGCGAGTGCATCAACTGCATGCAGTCTGAATTATTTCTGCTCTTTGCACTTACATTTCCTTTCGCGTTATTAACATTCTTTGCCATTATCTGCCGGCAGCTGCCATTTCCTCCACTCTCAGTGGAATTGCTGCCGCTGCCACTTTCGATGAAGCTGCTTAAACACATGTGACGTGACATTCATGGAAAATGCATGCGCTGCCCGCAATTTAATTTTCCATATGCGAAATGCGGACACACGGTGACTTTATGGCCGAACACTGGCTGTAATAACCACTGATAGACTTTTAAAGCAATAAACATAAGTGTATTAAAAGCCATTGATACCTTGTATTTGTAAATAAAAAAAGGATATTTACATTCATAATGAAATGTTTATATCTCAAGTGGCTCTTTATTCAAATATTGATTGCGTAGTCAGTAATAAAGATGCAATTATTATAGAATTTCGCAAACAAAGTGTACTTACTTGGTAAACAATAATTAAGTGCACAACAAATATATAAATTAAATTCAGTTAATAAAATGCATTTTGCATTTAAATAAACAACAAAGTAAACATATTGATTTGATAGTCAATTCTTTAGTCAGCAACATTTGAAGATATATAAATACTTAGTTTTATTTATTTTACAGTAAACTCATTTCTAGGGCATCTGTAAGTCGTTCACTTCAGCAAGTCGTTTTAGCATTTCAAAGTGCTGTGAAACCAAGGAAATTAACGTGATTACTAGGCAAAAAAGGCATAGGCCCAACACATATTGTTCGCTTTCGCTTGTTTTGTCAGCCAACAATAATTTGTTTGTAAACAAAGAAAAATTCAATTACTGTTGCCTTTTCAGGCCTGTCTCTCAAAAGCCAACTGAGCCACAAAAGCCACAAGCAATGTGAGCTTAGAATATACTTATGTATGTATATACATATCATATATGTGTATGTATGTACATTTATGTGTGTATGCGAAGCTCATTGAGCAGAGAGAAAAGGCTTTTGGCCTAGCGATGGAAACAAAGGACATCCCTTGCGCCACAAAGCATCCATTGACTTGGGAATTGCGAAGGGGTTGCTTCGCCCTGCTGCTGCTCTGATTAGGGTGAAGTTTATGTATATCTATATATTCTACAATATAAAGCAAGAATAGATTGGATAAACGACGTTTTTCCTTTTTGTTTTCCTTATTTTGTGAGGGCAGGTGAAAGGCTAAAAAGGCGAGTTGTGAGAGTAATTCAATAAAAGCACAATCTGAAATTGACATTCTCAATTTGCGTCTTCGTACTGTATTTAAACATTTTCCATTGCTTTTACACGCATTACACTTGATTTTAAGATACGAATAACAAATGTAAAAGTAATCAAAAGTAAATTACCCAACGCTTCGCTACCTAAATAAAAACATCGAGCTTAAGATTATTTCGCATTCTATTTCTGATTAAGCACTGCTTACCAAATTAATTATAATGACATCTGTTGAAGCCCGTTATCTGTAGACCATCGTTAAGTATCCTTCTTCTAATGGTATACATCCAAGAGCTGTTTACTTTGTTAGAGAATTTCACATTACTTTGACCTGGCTTTGAATTGCGCACTCGATTCACCGCAATGGGCATCACACAGCCAAATACTCTAATCATTTCCAAATCTATTAAAATTTTCAAAGAATTTATGTTTTCAATATTTCCCTATTTTTATTTGACGAATTTTTATTTATTTTTTTTTGTGTTTTTTTTTACTTTTTTTCAATAGCAAAACTTTTTCAAATTTCGAAATTCTTATTGGGAAGTTAAAACGGAAAATGAACTGAAATTTATAGCAAGTGTGACACATGGGGCAAGGTGATGATGAGTTGTCCATCGGCTGCTGCTTTTCTGTTTCCCTTCCCCCTTCCCCTTTCCCATCCCCACAACTTTCCTCTCGGCAATATGCAAATGAATTTTCCTCTTGGCCCGCCGGCAATGTCCATCAGTCAAGCGCAGAGCTGCTCAACTGAGCCCAACTCAGTTTGCTGCCAATAAATCAAATTCCCAATCACATCAGCTTGAGAGCACTGCACCAAACACCTCTTCTCTCTTTTCCCCGTGTCCTCAGCGTGTCCTTTTGCATTTTGTGCACTTCCACTCTTTTTACACTGTTTTTGATTCCTCCTTTTAGTCATCTATCACAGCAGATTCGCTGGCCAGGCATGCATATGACACTGTTTGCAGCTTTGGGTTAATATTTGACTTAATTAAAGTGCATTTAATTAAGCTCGACGAGTGTCTGGAACTAAATCCGATGCGGAAGCTTCTTACAAAGGCAACTAACTAACCAAAGTCTGTCAATGCACATAGCATGGCATCACACAGAAGCCCTTGACAAGGACGAGAGAACGGCACATTGCCAAAGGCAATAATCGCAATTTAATATTCATGACATTCTCACAGTCAATGTATTTTCAAAGTGTTGCCAGGAGCTGCAACTGAGCTCAGGACTTTGCAAAAGAATCTCTCACTCAGCCTCCTGCGTCCAGGCGACAAGCGAGCTCAAAACATTTTGATTGATGAAGTATTGAAAACGGAAGAAAGAGAAAAAGAGAAAGACAGAGAAAGAGAGAAATGTAAAGGCTAGTGATGAATGAGTCCTTGAGGGAAATAACTTTTAAATACCAAGCGATGGTTGAGGTATTTGGTAAAGCAATCTTTGGTAAAGAATTCTAGATAAATAATTAATAGATTTATATATATATAGCAAAGGCACAGATATTTAAATACCAAACGATAATTGATTAAAATAACGCGTTTTACAATAATTAATTTATGTAATGTATAGAATAAATACTTAAATTCGTTTTGGAGTTAGAATCGAAGATGCTCGACTGTGCGATTACACAGAACGTAAAACAATGCAGTATTCATTTCAAAATATATCAAATTAATATATCGCAAAAGTACTTAAAATACATCAAAGGCTATATTATATTAATATAGTACTACATTCAATTATACAATAGTGCAAAATGATTAAGAATATATACATTTTATATGGGCATACATACATTTCCTGGAGGCACAAAGTAATAATGCCCTTTTACCATATATATCTTAACTCAACTTAAAATAAATGCTTGATTAATATATAGTTTGATAATTCATAAAGAAAATGATAATTCAGATTCTTAATCATTAAATTTATGTTAAAGTCTTTAAGTAAGTGAGCTGCGATTATAATTCATTCCTATTCTAACTTTATGGTAAGATAAAAGATCGCTTAATTTTGACTGCCAAAAACTATTGAACAAACTGATAACAGTTAGTGGGAGAACAAGTTAATTTGCAAGTTTGATTTATGCACTCGGTGCCGACAACTTCGTCGCCTTGCTGCCACATCCTTGGAGTTGTTCTGGCATGTGTTTGTACGCCGTCATACTTTCAATAAGCAACGAACCCAATTCCCCCCTCGGTAGTAACATTGCTGACACTCTTTGCTCATCTGTTATTTATCATATTGTACGCCACCCTTGTTCGAAGGTTTCTTCTACCCTTGCGCCCCCTCACACTCTTTGCTCTGTCATTTCCATGCTCCCCATGCCACTATGTGTTTTTTTGAGTAAAGTTGTTCATGCCTCTTGCTTGCTGTGTGGTGTATGAAAAGTCGCTTAATGTTTTCTTCAGTTTCTTTTTTTTTTTTTGTGCGCTCTCTTGCAACTTCCGCTTTGTGGCATGCTTCCTTATGCTTGCCGGCTACTTGCTGATTCGCTTTTAGCGATAAGCTCAAGCAAACTGTTCTAGTAGTAGTTCTTGTTGTACTCCTAGTTCCACTTTCCCTTCTAGCCCCCCTCTCTCACTCTCGGTTCGATGATGGCCATGGGGCGAATATTTATGAGTGCTTTGGCTGACGTCTGAGAATTAGATTCGCCAATTGCTGTTGTTGTTGATGTTGCTGTTGCTTTTGGTGTTTGTGGCGATATCAAAGCATCAGCTGTTTATGCTGATTGGGGTATTAATAACAGAACCAAACAGAACTGAACTGAACTGAACTGTCTTCTAACTGATTTCCTTGGCATATGACTATGGCTATGCTCAGTGAATTATCAATTGTGCTGCCCTCGCTCAAGCGTAAACGAATCGCCTTTTCATAAGTTTTCTTTGTGCTCCTCGCTCTAGTCCAATCTCTTCTAGCGGCCATTGTTTAGTTTTCATCCATTGTTTGCGGCGCAAGCCTGACTGCACCCGATGCCATAATGTTCTCCATGATGTCCATAACGAGGAGTTGTTGTTATTTTTGTAGTTGTTGTTGTTGTTGCTGGTCCACAGTCACGTCACGAAACATGCAAATGATTAATGATTTCAAATTTTGTAAGTCTCCCTTTTACTAGGGGAGTTGGCCATAAACAATTTGGCTTATTGACATAATTGCGTTTTGGAGTTTTTTCTCCTTTCCTTTTTAATATAAACTAGCCGTAGCTAATCCTTGCCAGCCCTGCCAGCCGCTTTTGATTTATGTACTTTGTAATGGCCAAACATAATTTGGCTGCCTCTTGAGTAAACATTTGCCAAGGCAGAAGCTGAGACCGACTCGGAGTCGGAGAGACTGTCTAAAGAAATTCAAAATTAATGATGCAAATTAAAAGTAAATATGCCACAGTAAAAATACATAAAAGTGCGCTGCGCCTTCATTTCATTAACAGATTTTCCGCTCGACTCTCGACAATCAAAACATTTTCTGCTCAGTCCAGCCAAGCCAAATCTTTTTGCATAATTGAAAAACCGTTGCACGGAAGTCACATTTAAGCGTAGCTGAAGCGTATAGAGAAAAAAAACCGTCGCATTGACATCCGGCTAGCAGGGGAGCTGCTGACCAGTTTCCTAGTTTTCTAGGAAATAATGCAGAGCAGAGTAACCCAAAAGATGACAGCACACAAATTGCAGTTCCAGCTAAACGGCATTAGTCGCATTTTTATGATTCTTGTCGCTCAAAATGGGGGACGACATGCTGGAGTTTCTAAACATCTCAATCTAATTCATTTACAACTTTAATTTTAAATGGGGGCTTTAAAGAGATGTAATGCTCTATTTACTTTTATAAGCGAAGAGCTTTTATTTCGCATATTTAATTTAATTAATTTCACAGCAATTTATAAACTGGGCAGATTTGCTTCTTATCTCAAAGCTCATGTATTTCAGTAACCACTTTAGCTTAATATTTTTATAGCAAGACTAAGTGTTCATGTTCTGTTAAGAGTAGTGAAAGATATTCTAAAAGTGTTAGCAAAATGTTCTTACAGATAGAATCATGAAAAATCAGCCTCAATTCCTATAAAATGTGATACAAATTATTGTGTAGAAATCAACTATCAAAGTGTCATCTGTTCTGATAGTAAATAGATAGATGGATAGATAGATAGATAGATAGATAGATAGATAGATAGATAGATAGATAGATAGATAGATAGATAGATAGATAGATAGATAGATAGATAGATAGATAGATAGATAGATAGATAGATAGATAGATAGATAGATAGATAGATAGATAGATAGATAGATAGATAGATAGATAGATAGATAGATAGATAGATAGATAGATAGATAGATAGATAGATAGATAGATAGATAGATAGATAGATAGATAGATAGATAGATAGATAGATAGATAGATAGATAGATAGATAGATAGATAGATAGATAGATAGATAGATAGATAGATAGATAGATAGATAGATAGATAGATAGATAGATAGATAGATAGATAGATAGATAGATAGATAGATAGATAGATAGATAGATAGATAGATAGATAGATAGATAGATAGATAGATAGATAGATAGATAGATAGATAGATAGATAGATAGATAGATAGATAGATAGATAGATAGATAGATAGATAGATAGATAGATAGATAGATAGATAGATAGATAGATAGATAGATAGATAGATAGATAGATAGATAGATAGATAGATAGATAGATAGATAGATAGATAGATAGATAGATAGATAGATAGATAGATAGATAGATAGATAGATAGATAGATAGATAGATAGATAGATAGATAGATAGATAGATAGATAGATAGATAGATAGATAGATAGATAGATAGATAGATAGATAGATAGATAGATAGATAGATAGATAGATAGATAGATAGATAGATAGATAGATAGATAGATAGATAGATAGATAGATAGATAGATAGATAGATAGATAGATAGATAGATAGATAGATAGATAGATAGATAGATAGATAGATAGATAGATAGATAGATAGATAGATAGATAGATAGATAGATAGATAGATAGATAGATAGATAGATAGATAGATAGATAGATAGATAGATAGATAGATAGATAGATAGATAGATAGATAGATAGATAGATAGATAGATAGATAGATAGATAGATAGATAGATAGATAGATAGATAGATAGATAGATAGATAGATAGATAGATAGATAGATAGATAGATAGATAGATAGATAGATAGATAGATAGATAGATAGATAGATAGATAAATAGATTTTTTTTTTTAATTTACAATATATATAATACAGTAATCGGTTATTACATCAATCAATAAAATCGACGTCAACAAAAATGTTGTAAATTGTCCTTGTTGTATTTAATATTTGGATATCTTACTGTTATATGTTTTCTCTTCACTAACTAACCAGATACTTTATTATTATAGGTTTTTCATTTCATATAAAGTGAACTGAATTTTTTAACTATTCTTTTTTTTGCAAATTTTGCTCAGGGCATTTCAGTAGCTGGCATTATGCTCGGCACAATGTATTTTTCCATTGTCATCTTTTAGGTGTTGGTGACGCACGCAGAAACTTGAACATTTTTGCTCCATTACATTTTCAGCTTGACATTGTTGTTACTGTTGTTGTTGCTGTTGTTGGTATTTGTCATTGTTGTTGTTATGGTGAAAATTAGCCGCACAGTTGTAAATGGAAACGCGCATTGCCTTTGGACATTTGTCGCTGGGATTCTTTGGGGTACTGTTGGCTCTGTTATTTCAGCTCTGTGCCATTTTTGACACTTTAACATTGTTCTTTTGCTGTAGTTGTTGGTGTCATTAGCGAGCACGTGGCTGCTGTGCTGTGCTGTGCCTCATTATGTGGCAAGATAAAAATAAAAGCAAAATGTGTTTGACAACGTCGCCTCAGCGCAGATTATCCAATTATAATTTTCCATTTGCTCTAACAGAATTCTGTTCGCCAACAATTTTTGGATTTAGAATAGATGAATCTACGAATATGCAGCTGTGGTTGTACTTCTTGTTTCTAATGGCATGTCCGTAAAAGGTTCTCGAATGGATGTTGCATAGAATTTTATTTAAGCCGCTGGCGGTTGGACGCTTCAACGAAGTATGCAACAAGGATTTGCAAATTTATGCAACTTGCAACGGCAGCAGCAGTAGAAGCAGAAGTAGAAGCAACAGCAGCCGAAAATTTACGTAAATTTGAAGCAGCTTCGCTTCCGTTGAGCATATTTTCAGGCTAAATGTGCACTCGAAATTTGCATATTTTGAAGCCGCCGCAAGGTACGAGTATGCAATATTTTGCGGCGAAAGCTGCCCAGCAATTTATGCGTCCGTCAGAGCAGTTCATTAATATTATTAATTTATGCCATTGAAAATGTTTAGTCAGCACATTAACCCGAAAGTTCACGAGCATTCGATTAAAATGACGAGCTCTTTAAAGACATTTTTACTGCACACTTTTTGTACTTTCTCCTTCTTTTCCATAGGTCATTAAGCAAAAACTTAAACAAAACGTAGAAGGGAGAAAGAATGCATTGAAATGTTCGTCTCTGACTTTTGTGCGCTGCTCTTCACGTTTTATTTACAAGCAGTATTATCGAGTGCTCAATTAAAACGGCATTTGAAGTGGCTTTAGTTGTAGACGACTGATGCTTAATGACTTGGCTGTGGTCTTGTTTAAGTGTGGCTTTTTGTCCCGTTGATCGATGGCTGCTTTTTGGATGAGGTGCAATTTGCAGTTGACAGTCTCAACAGGGAAACCGAAACAGAAACAGAAACAGAAACGGAAATGCAAATGTAAAATTCAAATGAGCACTGGCCACAGCACAACAAGCGAAGCAACAGCCACACTCGCACACACACACACACTTACACACACTCACATCCATTTGTGTGCTCATGCTGGCAAATTGTCGTCACTTATGTCCTTTTGGCTACTACGTAAATGTATTTGCATATTTTTTGCAGCCCCCACCCAACAGCAGAAGGCAGAAGGAGAGCGACCCGCATATACTATGTTGTCCTTGTTTATGCAAAATAAAATCCTTGAATAGCATCGTCAGCGAGTGTGAGTGTGAGTGTGAGTGTTAGTGCTTTGGAACATAGTCGAGAACGCAGCTTACAGATTTTGCAAGAAAACTTTCTACACAAAAATGTGACATGTGTTTTTGTCGGCTTTTGTTGAGCCAGATCCTTTTGTTGTTGTTTTTTTCTTTTTCTATATTTTCCCCCCACGCCTAGTGTGATATTTTGGCCCAGCCACATGTAATTTTTGGCCAAAAAAGGTTCGCTCGTTGGTTTAGTTAAAAATATTTAAATTATTTGGCTTTGTCAACAGAATGTGCTTATCGACCCTTGTTGATAAGCCAAGAGGTCAATTTGGAATGCGACACAGCAATTTGCATTTAAAATGGTTCATTTCGATCAGACAAAATAGTTGTTCAAGTTTAGTGCTTATGACATGCTTAGGATTACAATTAATTGAAGCAGAAGTGGATTGAGGAGATGACAAAAGTTTGCTTTGATTATTTCCTAACTGAACTTTAAATTAAATAAAAATAATCATTATTTTTGATATGAAATAGAAATTCCCATAAAAGTATGCTACAATTTTTGATTTCATAAAATATATGTAAATACCCATAGAAGTATGCTATATTTTTTGTGCAAAACACGCTTCAAACAAAGTGATGAATGTGATTCATGTTTGACACACAAAAAATTGACAACAAACACACAACTGGAAAACAACAGAGTGCAGAGTGCATAAATCACTGCACAACGCTGTCAATCTGCAAAGCCTCCACACAACAGCTCTCGACACTAATTGAGCACTCCAGCAAACAATAACAATGCGAGGCGAGGCGAGGCGACCGTAGAGAGCGTGAATTGCTTCAATGTCAGCAGACACTGTGCTGTGTTTAATTGAAGGTCAAGCTATTGACATAAAAAACGATTTATGCACCAAATGATAAATCTCGGCCACAAGCAAGAAACAACATGAATTTCATGTTTCAATGCTTCTTGCAATTCTTGTGAATGTAAACAAAGCTGTAAGCAAAGAGAGCGCTGCCCCAAAGAGAGAGAGAGAGAGCGTCGAGTGTATAACAGAATTTGTGAGAAACTGTTATACGCTTGGCTGTTCATACCACGCACATCAACTGGCGCTCAGTACGGCCGCAGACTTCACGGTGTGAGTAAGTGATAGCGGTAAACAAGCGCCAAAGGCACTCCGAGTGTACGTATACGTAATAAAAACAGAGAGAGAGAGATGGAGAGAGACTGTGCTAGAGAAAAAGAGAAGGCATCTTCTAGCAGCGCGTTTTTGGCTTAGCCGTGCGTTTAATTTGATGCGCAAACAAATGTTTAATGACCAAAGTTGATGCAGTTGGCAATTTGTGCTGGCCAAAGTATTTGAGGGCGCCAAATATTTGTGGCCAAATTAGAAAATGCCAAGCCAGGTGCGAAAGGAACTAACAACGAATAACGAACAAGCACTTGCGCTACAAAGTAATTTATCTTCATGCTGATTTATATTTATAAGCGACTGCCAGTGTTTTGCTTTTGCTTTTTCTTTTTTACTTTACTGTTTTTAATGTTCGCTTTCGCGTTGCTTTGTGTGCAGCATTTGTTTTTCCGTTCACAAATGCCGCACACAGCCAATCAGCCAATTCCCTGGCGTCCAACTCCTAATCAAGACAAAACCCAAGGCATAACAATGGACCAAGCGAAGCGAGCAGCCAACCAACGAACAGAGCTAACACAGCAGTTTAAGACGATTCTCTGGGGTTCCTTAAAGTCTACTCAATCAAATTTCGCATGCTGTTTTGCTTTGCACAAAGCTTACTTCCGGCATTGTGTTTGGCATTGTTTATCCAATTGATTAATCGTTGAAAAAAAGGTCCATTTATTTAATAGTTTTTGTTAAACATGAAAACATTTTCATTTCGCCATTCATAGCTTTCCATTTTATTTGTGTTTAATTAAAAATCGATGAGAACTTTTTGGAATTTCAATTTACACAGAAATATGTTAAGCGCTCTCTTTAAGGCAAATTAATTAAAAGTCGAATAACGAGTCTAAAACGCACATTAAAACAATTTTAATGGCACTGCTAACTTTTTGTTTGATTTTTGTTATGAAGAGAAAATATAAATTTTGAAAACATAATGGAGTTAAAAATTAAAACAATATTATACATATTATGATTAATAATAATACAACTTAAAAATTTATAAATTAAAGTACTTGAAGTATAAAACATTTTAATTTGAAATTACTTACAAATTAAAATGCTTTTAAGATGCATTATTCTAAATCAATAAATTTATATATTTTGTAAAATTAAATAATTACAAATTTGGTTGGACATATTTGTTAAAAGTATTAATATAAATATTCAAATATATTTCCCTTAATTTTAACAATATTTATTTATTTATTTGAAGAACTTTTTAGTTGTAAATTTATTATAAAAGATATTATTACATATGTATATTCAAATATATATTTTCGTTCAATTTATCTTTTTTTGTAATTTATATTTATGTATTTTTTGTATATATTTTAAATTTAAAATTGATCTTAAAGTGTATAATAAATCCTACCAAAACATATTTTCCCTTACATTGAGAAGTTTTTGCCGCCTGATTCGCAAGAATTCTTCAGCATCAAAAGTCACAACGATAAACCAAGAAAAGTAACAATAAAAGACATGAGAAGAACAAGAACAAGAGAGTAAGACATGTATATGAATGCAGGTTGGAAAAGTGTAGGAAAATGCTGCCAGGAAATTGCCAGCTGAGCTGAGCTGAGCTCAACGGGTGGCCAAAGGGGAAGGAGGAGGTTGGTTGGATGCTTTTAGTGTTGTTCTTGCCACGGTTAGTTGTCAATTGCACTGCGCACTCACAGTGTGTGTTTGTATATATGTGTGTGTTGTGGGGTGTGCAAACATGAAACTGTATTATGCGTGTGTGTTTAAGCAGCCAAACAAACAAAGCGTGCAACATTTTGCTGCGTGAATTTACGAGCTCTGCAGTTGCCATATTAAAAATCATAAAGCAACACAACAATAATAAAACCAACTGCAGAGAGAAATCAAAGTACACAGCAGTTGGCTGGCTGCCAGCAGATGACAGACTAAGCGCTACCCTCTAAAGTGAAAAGTAAAAAAGTTAAAGTTCAAAATTGGATAATAATATAGAAATATGTTTTACCATATTTTATTAACTTATTTATTCAAATAATCTGCCTGAATTTGTGCTCTTTAAAGTGTGCTAGTCTGGCATACCCTTTTGTCAACCTGTTTACAGGGTATAAAGTGCAAGGAAACCACACCAAAACATGAACTTGTCGCGATTCACTGCACGCTTTTGTGGCCAAAAAGTAAAATGTCATTGTGAGTGTGTTGCTATATATGTATGTGTGTGTGTGTGTGTGTGTTTGTGTGTGTGTGTGAGGCTGCTTAAAGTCACGTTAAATGCAAAAGCATGGGAGAAATTCTTAGAAATATTTTACGCGTGACAGCTCGCAACCTTTTGTTGTTGCATTATTGTTGGCTGCTCTGGATTCTGGATGTTGCTGCATTGTTGTAGTTGTAGTTGTTGCTATTGCTGCTGTTGCTGTTGCTGCTGCTGTTGCTGTTGCCTTGGGCTCTGCTGAAGAGTTTTTAGCAGAACAAACAGCACAAAGCAAAACAAACAAATAAACAAACAAGCACATGAAACTTTTTTTTGCGCAAAATAAACAGACAGACGGCATCAACGTTGACGCCGACTGCGACGTCAACAGCGACTGCGCAGCTGACTTCGGTGTCGACTTCAACGCAACTCAGCCTGCGGCGAAGGCAGCAAAGTTCATAAAATAAAAAAAACTTGCAAATGGGTCGTCCTTCGAAGTTTCAATACCTCTCCGCTCTCCCTTCTCCCCCTCTCCACCGCTCACCCCATCTCTACTACTTTGCATTCGGTTGAATCGGGAAAACAGTGTTGGCAAACGTGCAATGGAAATGCAAATGCAAATGCAATAAACTGCCAAGCAGTGCTGTTAATGGCGGCAATCAAGAAAGAAGCCAGCAAATAAAGTCAGAGCTGAACAACTTTTCAAATGCCATGTGAAATTAATTGGCACCGAGAAACCAGTTGCATTCAGTTGAGTTATTAATGCGCAGATTGAAAGACTTTTTGAGTAATGGAATTGCAATTTGATTAGAAAGTCTGAGAAAGCAAAAACAATGAAATTAAAAGAAACTTTTTATAAAAGAAGAAATTTCGAATTTTATAGAAAACTTTTCTGAACTTATATTTGTATTTTGTTTTGAAATATAAACTTTAATTTATAATTTTTAACCAAATTATATATTAAAGAAAACAATTTTGTCGAAATTAAATTAATATATTGAATGTATTATATTTTATACTTTCAGAACTTTAAAATTGAAAGTGACTTTGTAATGAGGCAAAAATTAAGAATAATGTTGAGTCCACTTTGGTATATTTTGACATCTATGGTATATTTCGAATGTAATACTTCATTGATATACCAAATATGTTATTTTTTGTGGTATTTTATGAATAATACCATTCTGTTTTGCGTTGTTCAAAATGATTAGCACGTATTTCACAGTCGATCACACTCCAAGTGTTGCTTTCTTACTTGTTGGAATTTCCACTTCAATTTCTTAAATATTCTCATACTTTCAGTTTTTAAGTTATTATTTTGTTTTAACCCAATTATATTATATATTCGTGAGAGCAACAACAAACCACTAAAAAATAATAAAACAAATGTTAATTCACCAAAAAAAAAGAGTCTGTAAAACTTGAGAAGCAATAATTACAGTCACTATTTAGCACTCTCTTTATTCTTAGACTCTCTTAAGTACTTCTCGTGCTTTTCATTTGCAATTCACTTCACTCTCTAATTCAATTTAGCTACTTTCTAAGGAAACGCTTAATATGTCTTGACTTTTTGCTATTTTGCTGCCACTGCTGCTGCTGTTACTGCTGCTGAGGCAAACACTCATTTGAATAAATACACAAACATTAAAATGCATTTGCGACGGCAAGCGAAGGGAAAAAAAAGTGGCGCAAAAAAATCATGTCAACTAATTTGTTGAGTTTGGTCGACGAGGACGCGCAAAATGAAGCAATTCACACGACTTTCAGCTGGGATGTTAGCAAAAGTGCTGCTGACACATTTGGCACATTTGCCATATAAGGAACTGGCCTCAAACCAACCGCCAAAGCCTTTTTGCCATGTTGCCCGATGACAAGCTCACGTCCCTCTCTCGCTCTTTCTCTCTCTCTCTCTCTCTCTCTTTCGCTTCCTCTTGCGTCGTTCTCTTTCTTCAGTCATTGCACATTCCCCGTAGCTGCAACTTGCTACATTGCTAATGTGTCCCATTTGCAATGGCAAACCACTGAAGCTTAACACGTTGTCTACGCAGACATCGGCCACAACCCCACACCACACCACGCCACGCCACGCCTCCTCCGCCCCCACTCACACACACACACACACACACCGTTGTGAAAAGAAGGCAGCGCAAAGTTTGCAGTGAAATGTACGCTTTAGTTTTTGCCATTCAATGTTGGCACACATTCATCGTTGGTGTTACATTGTGTTTGTGCTCGTCTCTCTGTCTTCCTCAGTGTGTGTGTGTGTGTGTGTGTGTGTGTGTTGAAGCTTCTCAAAGTTGCATGTTTGGCCAGCAGCAACAGTAGCAACAGCAACGGCAGCATTGGGGACCTGCTGCCTCAGTTGACTCTGACGGCATTCCCAGCGGTAATTGTCTCGTTACTCGCTGCAAGTTGGCAAACATGCCACATTTTTGCAACGCCCTCAAGCAAAGGTTGCACTCTGCTGCGAGGGTTTCGCATCAACTTGCTGATTGCAGTGCTTAATAAATTACACAATACGATTACCACAGCAACTTCAATGAGCGTCTCTTCAGCTGCATTCCTTCAATTAAATTCTTGCTCCCATAAGTATGCAACATATTTTGTTCATCGATTATGCGCTTTATGTTTTGTGATATACTTGGTGAAAGCGGTTTATTGTTGTTTTGGTATTGTTTTATATGGCATATTTTGAATGTAGTATTACAACAATATATCATCTATAGAATTTGTGGTATATTAATTTGGTATATTTTATCAAAATGCAACACTGTTTTGCTTTTATTCAAAATACAATACATACAATATACCATATATAGAATTTTGGATGTTTTAGTATCTTTGTGGTATATTAATTTTGTATATTTTAACAAAATGCAACACTGTTTTGCTTTTTTTCAAAATACCATATACCATATATAGTACAATATACCATATATGGAATTTTGTATGTTTTAGTATCTTTGTGGTTTATTAATTTGGTATATTTTAACAAAATGCAACTTTGTGGTATATTAATTTGGTATATTTTAACAAAATGCAACACTGTTTTGCTTTTATTCAAAATACAATACATACAATATACCATATATAAAATTTGGTATGTTTTAGTATCTTTATGGTATATTAATTTGGTTTATTTTAACAAAATGCAACACTGTTTTGTTTTTATTCAAAATGGGTAGCTTTTATCGCTCGACTGTATTTTTCTAACTCAAAATACTTATCACGAGCTAAGCAGCTAGCATTATTTACCATATGAGTCAGTTCAGTTTTTAATATATTGAATAGTATGAATGATAAGAGAAATATTGGTGTGTCAAAAGCGTTATCAATTTATATTTTCTTATTAATATAGAAACATGATAACATACTCAATAATTAAATAACCCAACTTTCGAATACATTTAGTTTTTGTAGTTATTTTTTATAAAAAAACACAACAAAATCATAAATCATTCACATTACACAGAAAGAAAGAAATGCCAAAAAACAAGAATAAAATCTTGAATCAAAATTGTTGTCAAAATTGAATCAAGATGGTTTATTCTTAAATCAAGATCAAAATTGTACAAAACATCTAGATTGCCCAATCTTGAAATTCAAGAAATCTTGATTTATGGTTTTTTAACCTTATTTCAATATGGCTTTTTAAGACTTAAAAGATCTTATATCAAGATTTATCCAATATAGATTTTTTTCCCTCTGTGTATATTCAGTTTACTTTACATTATTTTGACATCTTTTTTTTATTTTACTTTTCTAACAATATATAAACTGTGAACACAATATACAATAAATATCGAAGGTTCTACCTACTTTTAATTACACTATCAAGATAATTTCATATAGCCAATAAAACTAAAACGTCGAATTAATTCAAAATGTGTGTAAAGCTCAACTAAATTTTAGATTCATATTTTATTTTGTTATATGTTTCATTCGCATTAAACTTTTAAAAGAACCTTATGCTAAGTATTTGGAATTTGTAACTCACTTTGTTTGATGAAACTTATCGATTACTGGAAGCACCGCAATATGCGCAATTTTATGCAGATTAACTGCGGAACAACCCGCGCAGCTGCTGCTTCCGTTGCTTCTGCTTCTGCTGCTGTTGCTGCTACAAAAAGGGGCAAAAAGGGTTAACAGAGGAAGCACACGGCTTGACGCCCCGCTAATAATTTATTTACACTTAACGTTTTATAAGCCCAGAACGCGCCACATGAGCTGACGAGACGAAACAGAACGTGGGGAAGCCAAAGGAATGAACAAGGAAGGGGGGGAAAAGGGAATCAGACTGTTTGATTTTACAAATATTTGCTGGCTGGTTTCCTCGTTTTACCTTTTTGCTGGTGGCCAGCCAACCAACCAACCATTTGCCATTTGCTGTTTCAGCGCTGAAGTTAAGTGAAATATGCACAATTTCCGTTTGGCATTTTGGGAGGAGTTGCACATCTACAGAGTTAGTTGCACATCTAGACATGCATAAATGAATGCACAGATGCGGAGACATTCGCAACACGAAAAGCGAAACTCAGCAAATGTTGCCACCAATGACCATTAAAGCCATTTGTGTGTCTGTGTGTGTCTGTGTCTCATGTGGAAATGCACTACTAATGGCTATTGGCTAAGACAAAGTTATGTTGTGCATTTATTTCATATATTACAACACACACACACAGACAGACATTTCCCCCTTTCAGATGAGGTGGAATCTTCTCTTTACTCATGTGATTTCCTTTCTTCTCCTCACTACAATTGCACTCGAAGTTTGTGTCCATTTGACTTTGAGTATTTGAATTGCCAAGAGATTGCCAATAATGGGGTTTCAGTTTACAAGTGCCATTTGCGATTGCGATTTGCAATTTGCATAGCTTAAGCATTTATTCGCAGTGCAACTTGCGATAAGCTCCCAACATCAATCTGTATAAATCAACTTAACAAGCACTCGAGAAATCATTGAGAGCAGCGATTTTTATAGTTTACAAAAAGTTGATAGTCTATTGAATCTTCAATTAAAGCTAAAAGTATCTCATTCTTGGAATAATTCTCTAAATTTCGCAGCTTTTTCAACACTCTTCAGACTCATTGAATTCTTTTCAAAAATAATCTTAAAGTATTGCAATTTTTGTTGCCTTTAATATCAGACATTTTGTCACATTATTATTTATCTTTAATATAAATTTTGTCAGCAGCGATTTTTATATTTGTGAATCTATAGTTTAAAAAAGGTTCATAGTTTATTGAATCTTCAATTAACGTTAAAAGTATCTCATTCTTGGAATAATTCTCTAAATTTGGCAGCTTTTGCAACACTCTTCAGGCTCATTGAATTCTTTTCAAAAATAATCTCAAAATATTGCAATTTTTGTTGCCTTTAATATCAGATATTTTGTCACATTATTATTTATCTTTAATAGAAATTTTGTCATCTAGAAGCTTCCGTATTTTTGGCAAGCATTTTCAGCATTTACTTGCGCATGATAAATTCAAGAAATTTCCAACAATTTCCGTTAGATGTGAGCTACGGATATTTCACAACTTGGCGCATCAAATTGATTTATCATATAGCGTTGGTTGGCTTTTCATCAATTCACTCACTCGATTGCCAATCTCAATACAATTTCAATATTCGGGCAATCGGAAACTGGTACAATTCCACACACACATACATATATATATATATATTCACACACATACAGGTACAGAATATCTGTAGATAGAAATTGCTGGGCAGGCATTTAACCATTCGCTTGCTTTGCTGCTCTTATTAACTTTTGCTGCTCGATGCTCGAAATACTCGACATGCGACATCACAAACTCAATGGAGGCTGCCGCAACAGCCGCATTTTCCTCACCTGCAACACTCGAAACCAAACACACACACACACACATTCACACACACACACACACACATTAGCATCGGCACACATCGTTAGTGAGGCAAGTTGGCAAAATCGACGCAAAATGCAAGTGAATTTACACTTTTGGAGGAAAAGTATTTACTTTAAAGTTTTATATCTATAGGCATAATATTTCAATTTTATATTTTATGTAATGCCCTTTAACAAAATACTTACTTATATATATTTATTGAACAATTTTTGGTTTGACAGAATATATTTTCAAAAGATCAGCTTTGATTTAAAAAATATAGAAATTTTCTAAATAAATATTATACTAAAATATAGTATTTATATTATTTTTAGATTGAAAACATAATATAAAAATTGACTTGTAAACTAATATACATTTGAATAGTATTTTACCAATGTATAAATATAAATACAAGTCCAATCTGTAAGTTTTCCAATCAAATTTGTTTCAAATTTTTGTCACGCCCACTTCCGGCCCCACAAGTCGATAAAAGTCGAAAAACAAGTGACTAGAAGCTAGAGTTACGATTTTTGGTATATAAATACTATACTTATTAGTCTTTATGATTCCTAGTTATCGAAGTTATTAATGACAGAATTTGTATGAGCTAAAACGCCTAATTTTTAGGGATCTTAGTTGCATTGGTTGACAATCCGGTATATTTTGCAATTTGTGGTATATTTAGCAATTTGTGGTATATTTTTAATATAGTACTATCTGGTATATTTTGCAATTTGTGGTATATTTTTAAGACAGTACTATATCAGTATAAAAAAAGGAAGCCTTTAGTATATTGTAGTATTTTTGTATTTTATTATGGTATATTTTAAGAGTAGTACAATATATCAAATGTATCCTTTGGTATATTTTTTTAGTATTTTTGTAGCCAAATGTAGCATTTAGTATATTGTAGTATTTTTGTATTTTATTATGGTATATTTTAAGAGTACTACAATATACCAAATGTAACCTTTGGTATATTTTTTAGTATTTTGTGGGTATATTAATTTAGTATATTTTGAAACTAATGCTGCACCACTTTTGCTTTTAAATGAGTATCGGGTGTGTCATTGTCGAGCATACTCGACTGTAGCTGTTTAAATTAATTTATAAAATTGATAATTGCATTATTTGATACATTAAATATTAAAAGCAAATTATGTCTGATAACTGATTTAAACCTCATCAAGTGCATTAGCACAGCGAATACAAGAGAACTTTGCTGCTCTTAAATTTTAGTCATAAATCATATATTTAAGTGTTAACTAAAGAAAATAAAAAATTTTCAAATTATAATATGTATTCTGCTATATTCAGAAACACTTTTAAAACATTCTGAAAGCCGTCTAATATTGAAAGTGTCTCATAAACTATTTTTTTTCCTCTACAATTCTCGTATTATCATTTTGACAGCAAAATTATAATATAATTTTCTGTATATTTTCTTCTATTTACAGCCACACAAATGCCAAAGAAGCTACAAAGTCCAGCCACAATCTGTAAATAAGCTAATAAAATCAGAGGTTTATTCAAGCCAAAAATCTACTCGAATCGCCAGAGTCCAGAGATTTTCTGTGAGATATTCGAGGTTCTTGCCCCATTTGGTATTGGTGGCACGTTTGCTTGCAACAAAGGCAACGCACAGTGAGTCAAAACAGCTGCGCAACGAAATCGCAGTGCGAATTCAATTAGGCGAGAAAGTGACGACGAACTCAAGGTTCCTCTTCGCTTCGTATCTTCCGCCCCCTCCGCCCCTCGATCCAAGGATAAAGGCTTCCAAATGTTAAATTTGAAGAGGCGTGTCAGTGTATTAGTGTAAAAGCATTCACTTTTATGTGCGTGTGTGTGTGTGTCTCAGATTGTGCCAAATTACCGTAGAACAATAGGAAAATTGCAACGCTTTTACTTTGCCCAAATATTAACAATAACAATTCAATTCAAATGTCTGCCGTTGAACTAAATGGCAATGTGCCGGCAATGGAATTTCATCAGAGACAGGTGAGTTACCCTTTAACACCCAATATGCAAATAAATTATACGTTATTAGAAGATAAAAATCAATTTTATAATTTATTTTATTTAATATTAATTTATACTATTGATTATAATATAAATTTTCTATATAATAATGGACATTTAAGAATAAAAATGCCGCGAAAGTTTGTCATATATAGTAGACCCAAGGTTTCAGGTCTATGTAATAAACCTTTGATAACTATTTTTTAGTTTTAATACTTTTTGTTAAAAATCTTGATAACGATATTTCGGTTGTCATAATAAAGAGCGATTGAAAATATGGTCGACTTTTTATCCATCTTATAATATTCGACCTAAAAATGATTATTAGTATTTTTTAGTTTTTAACCCTCTCGAATATTTATTATAAAAATATATTATATATTATTAACTGCGCAAGGTCAGTTATGAAAAATAGTTTGAGCTACTATACGTGACGTCATTTGAGTTTGGGTTTATTTTGAATTTTGTTGGCTTCCATTGTTAGCCACCTGTTGCTTCGCTAAAGCTTTTAAGCTGTTACTTTGCTCACAGCTTTTGTCTACTACACTACGTAAGAGGGCGCCACAAAAGGAAACGAAAAGGACCAACTTTTTACCTATGTAAATATCCCAAGCTTTTTTCTCGTAAGCACTACGAACGTTCGCAAGCTTTACACCAGATGGCACTACAAATGCGTGGACATTTTTGATTCAAGGGAAATATTAAAAGGAAATTTCTATTACCATTAGATATAGCCCAAAAGACTTACAAGTAAAATGTATTAAATAGTCATATAAAGAGCAATATGAAGTGTTTGTGGAAATAGAGCGTAAGCGTTAATGACCGCCTGTACTTCGAGCAACAATTTCTCGGTTGTAAAAGAGAGAGCACTACATTGCTTTAAAATGCGATTGCGCGTGTCACTCGCTTGCGCTCTCTCTACTGCGCAGGGCAATCCCACGACTTTGTCTAAGTATGCGTGAGAGCGAGTTTCTTACTCTCTCTTAGCTATCTGTTTGCGTTGCCTTTCAATTGACTTTGCAATTTCCCACTCCCGCTCAGTTGGTTTCGCGACTTTGTCCGGCAAGTTAGTGATTTTTTCTTTAGCGTGGTAATTATTAAAGTGTTAATTCGCGAGTGTGAAATATTTATTGAAATTAGTGTTGTATTGATTTACAAATATAAATTCGATATGAAAGAGGAGCAATGGAATCAACTCCGCAATATTTTGGTTTGTTAATTTAGCTTAATTGTCATATCGTCTTGTCATTAGCATTTTTTTTCACTTTGCAATAGCCGTGCAACATTGTGAAATTACCGTTATGCGCAGGCTACAAGAAAGAGATGCGCAGGGAGCTTGATGAGGAATGGGAGGCAATCATTGAGGACATTTTGGTTTGTTTTGTGTTATTTTTCTTTCCTTAATTCGCTTCACTTATTTGTTTGCTTTGTTTCTTTTACTTTAATTTTTTGCTGTTTGATTTTTAGTCGCAGCGCATCTTTATGCATTTACTGTTGGAGGACGGATGCAAGGGAAAAATGCGCAAGCAGCTAAATGATGAATGGGAAGCACTCGTTGAGGATAAATCGGTTAGTGCTTTCTTTTATTTTCATTTAATTTACTTTATTTTATTTCATTATTTATGCTATTCAGTTTTGTTTAGTGAACAGCCTGTTGCATCTTTAGAGCTTTTAAAGCTCCCGTTCTTTCGGTCAGCTGCAGTTTGCAATAGATGGTACCGCAACTCGCCCAATAGAGGGCGCAATTGCACCATCCTATCAAAAAAAATGATTTGTTGTTGACCAAAATTTTACATAATAATTTAGTATTATCAGGGTACAGCAAAACAAAAAACATGCGATCTTAACTACTCATAACCTTTCACCATAAACGCTGACATACATACACACACACATATGTGAATTAAATCAGTTGCACGTGTGCAGCTTTCAGTTAAGATTGTTCTCTATTTGTATCTATGTTAGTAGTGTGTGTAGAAATAGAGAGAAAAAGGCAACAAGTTAATTTGCGATTGCTCGTCACACTTGCCTGCGCTCTCTTTCTTGCGCAATGAATCGGCGTTTTCTAAGTAATCGTGTGGGACAAAACGAGAGAGAAGTTCGGCTCCACTGCGAGCATTGCTTGCACTCTCTTTTGCTCTCCGACAGCGTTGCGAGCAAGCGTCTTCATTTTCCTGCTCAGTTAACGTCGCGACGTTGCTCGATATTGTTGCATTTTTTTTTGCGTGTGTCAAATAGTGAAGTGCGTCAAAAATTAATTTAAATAAGTGTTGTGATGATTTACGAATATCAATATGATGTGGTGAAGGAGCATTGGGATCAACTCGATGATATTCTGGTTTGTTTGCATTGCTTATTTGATTCCTTTTGTTTTATTTTCTTATTGGTTTTTTATTTTACTTTGCAATAGTCACAACGCGTCTTTTTACATTTACCGTTACATGACGGCTATAAGAAGGAGATGAGCAAGGAGTTAAATGAGGAATGGGAGACAATTGTTGAAGACATTTCGGTTTGTGTTCTGTTTTATTTTACTTTAATTTCTTTACTTTGTATTTCAATTTGTTCATTTCTCAATTTCTGATATTTATTATGTTGTAACGGTAAATTTTTTGCCTCTTGTGATATTGTGAACGGTATATTGCGTCATTAAAGCTTTTGAAGCTTTTGCGCGATTTCGCCGCGCTGTTGCTTGAAATCCTTGCTCCACACATGCGATAGATGGCGCCACAACTTGCTCAATAGAGGGCGCAAGAGCTTTATCCTTGTCACCTATTTTACAAAAGACAGTTTCTGTTTAGTAGGAATTTTTATACGATTGGGACATTTTTATTCGGATATTTTACTGGGTTTAAAATGCATGCCACGTTTAATATAATATTTTGGATTTATTTAAATTATTTTTGGTTTTTGACTGTTTTAAAGTTTTGCTTTGCTTAAACTTCTGTCTTTGTTAACTGTCAACTAAAATTGCTGGCCAAAAGTGATCTGCGTTAATTTGGTTACCGTTGTTGCCACCCCCTGTGGCAACACAAAGAGAGATTGCCGCAGAGGCAAATGTTGCCGTTGCTGTTGCCGTGACTGCAGCCGCTTTGCGGAATAGGCCAACTTTTATTGACTTCCTGTGCAACGCAGAGAAACTCGCAACTCGCAGACGCCGTTGCAATGGCAAAGTGCAAAGTTCTGTTGACGTTGTCGGCGCGTTGAGCGAGCCCACAAAAAGCGACGGCAACGACGAGAGCGGACAGCGGACAGCGCTGCCATTTACGCAATCAAACAACAGAGGGCGCATTCCTGCTTGGCTAGATAAACCACTAGACGAAGGGTAAAGGGAAAGAGAGGAGAGCGCCGTGTTGGCAATAGAGCCACGTCAGCGGCTACACGAAAAACAAACATGCGCCTAGGCAGCAGCATCAAAATCAACAGTGCTTTATCTGCAACTCTCCCCTTTCCTCTCTTCTCTTTTAGTTCGCAGCTCTTTAACCAGACTACAAATACACTCTCCCACATTCATTTTGCACCTAAACTGGATCGTGTGCAAAGTGAATTTGATGTGGGGCCATTAATGTGCAGCTTTTTAAGCTCTACAATTGGATTAGAGCAGCAAAGCAGTCTCAACAAGCATAAACAACAACTAATTTAAATACTTTCCATACCAAATTTGTTGTTATTTTATTCCCTTGCAGTTTGTTGTTGGTTTAATTCGAACGTGTTCGCTCTAGCAGCCTCTCTGTCTGCCTCTCTTCGTTTTAGTTGCATATACAACGCCATTTTTGTTTTAGGCGAAGCTCCGCCTACTTTGAGTCACTGTTAAAAATACTTAATGTGAATTTCATTATCTGTGGCTCTCTGCGCCATTGCAACATATGTGTGAGCGGGACGACTACATGTTCGATCGCCATTCTCAAGTTGAGCGCTTAGATGCAACATGTTTGATTCAATTGATAGTTTGGTCAAACATGCTGCAGCCAACTCAAATGTTTGAAGACGAAACAAACAGAGAAAACACAATATTTTTAGACGGCAGTAGAATGTAACTTATTTATGTTAATTTTATTATTAAATTGTTGTAATTTTAATATTTAAGATTCATTTAATTTAAATTTTATATTCGTTTAAACATTTCAATTTTGCTAGTTTGTTAATTTTTTCTCTCAAACCATTTTCAAAGTGTTTGATCATGCAGGTATGAGGCCCAAAAGAATGTTCGATCTTATGATTATGATTAAATGTTCGTGTTGCGCTCATGTTTGCTATGATGATGGGAAGAAACTTATTGTGTGTCTCTCTCTCTCTCTCGTTGTATTTAAACACCTGTGTTTCTGTCTCTTAACTCTACGCTGAATATGTGTGTATTATATTTTATCTACTCGCCTTTAAATCGTGACCTATCTACTAGTAAGTATCTAGGTTACACTTTAACAATCAGAAGTTTATTTATTTACTGTACAAAAGTGCTGCTCGTAACCGTTGTGAATGAATGTGATTTTACTTTTTACATAACGAGCCAACTGGACTGCAGCTCGATGTCATCTGGCTGAGGCATCTCTCGAGTACTCGGCTTTTGGCCAATGGCCAAAATGCCAATTGCAATTCGAGTTCGCAATTCGCAATTCGCACGCGGCTCACATCACGTTTCGCTTTTGTCTGGATGTTTGAGAATTTTGTTGCTTCTCGACTTGTTTCTGTGTCTGTTTCTTTTTCTGTTGCTGTTGCTGTTTCTGCTGATTTGGGGCTGAATAAAGTCGGCCATCAAATCAAACTGGCGACTGACTGCACTTGTTTTACTATATATATAATACAGCAACTGCGGAAATTATCATAGCAAAAACGAAGGCGAGGAAGAGGGAAGCTCTTATAAATTTCGCTTGTAGCAAAAGGCAATCAAGATCTTCACTCACACACTCACACTCACACACACACACACTCGCGATACACAGCCTCCATTTTGTACAAATAGAAGCAGACATGCATGGCGGCATTTCCGGTTGCTTGGCACCATTAGTGCACTGCTGCCACGCCCACCAACAGCCGCCCTCCGTCGTACATTTTTGGCTTTTTGTCGAGATAAGCAGTTTGGCTTCCCCTCCCCCTCCCCTCTCTCTGTCTTGCTCTCTGCCTTTCTTTGCTGCATTTTCCTCTGCAACTTTTCGCTAGAAGGAAAAACTTGTTTTTAAAAAGCGCATTTGACATGTGTTTGCTGCAGGCTCCCCGCTCGCCCCCCGCTCCCCAACAAGCCTTCAATTGATAGAGGGGAAACCCCAACTCACCTCTCACCTCTCACTTTTCCCCCCGCTTTGGCTCGCTGTGTTTTCTTATGGCCAAAAGTCTGTGGCAAGCAAAAACTTGCCAACTTCTTCGGCGTCCTATTGCTGTGTGTGTGTTTAAGTTATCTATGTGTGTGTGTGTGTGTGTGTGTGTATGACTGTGTGTGTGTGTGCCAAGTATATTCATTATTTTGTTTTCATTTGCCGTGCGGCGAGCAACTCGCAATTGAATTTTATTATATCTCTTTTGGATTTCAGTCAAAATATTACAAGTTTTCCTCCTCCTTTTCTATCTCTCTCTCTATCTTTCTCTCTCTCTCTCTCTCAGACACGTCTTAGATCTCTCGGACACTCCACACAAATATATTTCTTCGCGTATTTTCTCGTTTTCTTTGTTTCGCTTCGCTACTTCTCTTTCTCTTGGGTTTGTCTTGCCAAAAAACATTATCTTTGGGCTTTTAGCGTAAACTTTGCGCAGTATTTTCTTTTATTGACTTTGGCATCGATAATTGGCTGACAGTCGTTCGACGCTTTTCAAGCTGTTAACTGAAGTGTGATACCAATATTGGCATAACGAGCAGACAGTTAACTGACTCTAAGGACATATGATCATCATTGAGACTTCTCGACTGCAAAATACGCGTTGAGCTCTTAATTCACTTGCTTCCACTCAATTAGGTAATAATTTTTGTTCTTTTTAAACAATTTTCATGAAATTTTAAAGTAATTTTAGCTGATTAAATAAAAATTAAATAATATGAGTATACTTAATATTCAAATGCAGTCATCACTTTTCTTAAAATATTTAAAATTCACATTCCAAACTTCTTTAATTATATTGATCAAGCAATTTGTTATATAAATATGTAAGTAAGAATGTTACATTCGAGTGAGCTCAACTGTGAGATATAAATATATCGAAAATATACCACAGAAATACTAAAATATACCGAAGTTTATATTTGGTATATTGATATAGTAATGTATTTAAAATATACCATAGAATGACATACAGAATACACCACAGAAATACAAAAATATACCGAAGATTATCTTTGGTATATTGCTATAGTATTGCATTTAAAATATACCATAGAGTAACATACAAAATATACCAGATTGTCAACCAAAAAGTAACCCCATAGTAAAAAGGTTTTTTCCCCATTTAAAACTATTTCTTAAATAACTAATATATCGAAAATATACCACAGAAATACTAAAATATACCGAAGATTATCTTTGGTCTATTGCTATAGTACTGCATTGAAAATATACATAGAGTAACATATAAAATATACCAGATTGTCAACCAAAAAGTAAGACCCACAGTAAAAAGTGTTTTTTTACAACTAAACTAAAATAACTAAATAACTTCTACAAATTTAATTTGATTGCAATCAAATTTTCAAGAATCTTAAATACTATAGTTTTAAGGGTAATTTCTTCATTGAGAAAACTTTATTCTTTACAATATTATATAGACAATTATGAAATATTTCATATTTTGGACAAAGTTCTTTTAAGCAAAACCATTTTGAAATAAATGTTATAAAGAGTTGACAGTATATTTTTCATTCTAAATAAATCTTATAATTCTTCTATAGCTATATAATATAATTCTATACTATAGTTTTAAAGGTTACTTCTTCATTGATAAAACCTCATTCTTTATAATATTATATAGACAATCATGAAATTTACGTTATTTTCGACAAAGTTCTTTTAATCAAAACCATTTCAAAATAAAATGTTATAAAGAATATTGGCAGTAGAAGGAGTTAAAAGTAATTTCTTCTTTCTAAATAAATCTTATAATTCTTCAAAGAAACATGTTGCTTTTAATTTCGAAATATTCGAGACAAACTCAATGTCGCCACAGTTGTTGACCACAGTTTCTATTTGAGAGCAAGAGTTTTGCGACCCATTGAGACTTGCCTCTCGTTAAATAACAGTTTGTAATCCTCTCTATCAATGCGGCAGCATTGAGGGCAAACCTCTGGAGCTAAATAGAGAGAGTGTGAGAGAGAGATAGAGAGAGGGAGGGAGAGGGACTCATAACCAAATGAAATGAAATCAAATCAAATCAGATGAAAAGAAGTTTTGAGGCTGAAAAGAGTTTTGTGGGCAGGATGTTGCCGACTCTGATAAACCGACAAATGCTTTTAACTTTTGCAAAATGTTGCACACTTTTTGGCGTTCGCCCATTGAAATTCACCCACACACACACACACACAAACACACACACACATAGCCATACATAAACGAGAGGTAGATGAGGCTGTTGCTCTTTGCTAATGGCTTCGACAGAGAACGAGAACGGGAACGAAAACGTGGGTTACATATGCTCATCGGTGGGCAACTCCCTGACAACTCCCTGGAGGCCTCAAAACAGTGTTCCTCCCCCTATCCCTTCCCCCTTTGCCACCCCCCTTCGCGTCAGCGCCATTGACGCGTCGTGTGTTGAGCTTTGGGGCTGTTTGTCTGTCTGAGCAAATTATAATTGAGTGCAGGGCGAGCGCATTGAACTGGCGCGTCCTAAAATCAGCCACGCCTCAAACTCATCTCATACTCAGAAGGCAGTATGCAAAAATGTGCGCTTTTGACATTGGATTAATCTGGCGCTTTTAATGACTTGAAATTAATTCAGACATGCTCCTAAAAAAAGCGTAATTAAATTCGTGTTCTCTTAAAGATTAAATGTGATTTACATTTGGCATAATGTAAAACGAATTTTTGAAATTTATTTTAAGCAATTTCTGACAAAATTAAACGTAGTTTCGTTTTAAAAAATTAACTACTAAATGATATAAGCAAACAGTTTTGTTTAGTTTATATTCTTTAAAGCACATTAATAGTTTTAATTTGCATTCCTGTGGCAAAAGCTTTTACGGAGCTTTAATATACTTTTCAATTGGAGACAAAGCAGCAATTTAGTTGAAGTATTTAGTAGCTTTATAAAAGTTAATGAAGAAAAAATTGAAATACAATTTAATTTTGCTTAAGTTGTCCACATATAAATCATAATTTGCTTTAGTTCAGCTGCTAAGATTCAATGCGCTTTTAAGTTGCTGTTGATTGAATCAATTCTGGCTAAGCCATTTAATAGAAGAGTGCTAATAAGAAACTCTTAAAATTGCTTTGTCAAAAGCTTTCTTAATTAAATTAAATTGTTTTCGCTATTTAAGTCAAGTAAAAATTCAATTAAAATGTTTTCGGCATTTAAATGTTTATCAAGAAAATTATTTTAATTTCTTCAGAGGTTGACATATTAATCACATATTGCTTTAAAGTTGATTAAAGTCATACATTTTCCTTTAATGTGCTTTTAAGTCGCTTTTGACTTTCAACACTATTTGTATGAATTCTGGCTTAGCATTGGAAGAGCATGTTGGAAGAGTGATAATAAGAAGCTTTTAAAAGAGCTTTGTCAAAAGCTTTCATTGAGCTTTAATATACTTGTTCAATTTAGTAGAAATGTTTCGCTTTTTAAAAGATTCTTAAGTAAAAATTAAGAATTGCTTAAAATATAATTTTATTTTCACCACTTAACATACGAGTATGTATCTAATATTTGATAAAAGTTGATTAAGTTTCAATATTGAGCTTTAATTAGCTTTTAAGTTGCTGTTGAATTTTAACACTATTTAAATCAATTCAGTCTAAGAATTCAATCAATTCATCATAATGTTGATGAAAGAGTGATAATAAAGTGCTTTCAGAGCATTCTTACGCACTTAATCACAAGTTGAAGCTTTGCTTTCAGCCAGTCTCATTGTTGCTGCTGAGGCAGCTTCAAACGTGCAACGCTGGCACTTAAAGAAAGTTAAAGACTGTGCGCGAATGCTGGACCCGACGCTTTTACCTGTCAGCTGCCCTAGCTGCTGTGGCAGTTTTGTTGCTGGCAACTGCTCTTTGTGGCAACCTCGAAGCAAATGCGCTGCCACTTGAGACGCCACCGCTTCGACCCCCCTCTTTTCTCTCCTCTCCTCTGCTCTCTCCCCCATCGCAATACTCGAACGCCGGCGTCGACATCGTCTTCGCAGGGCCATAAATTTTGTGCCACGTTTTGCCATTTTAATGAATGGATTTTTTTAATGCAATGTTTTTGGCTCGTTATGTTGGCCAGAGAGAGCAAAAGAGAAAGCCACGAACAGCAGCGAGGATAAGGAGCCAGAGTCCGAGTCAGAGTTGGAGTCAGGAAGTCCTGTTCTTGGTCTTGTTCTGTTCGCATTCAGCGTGCTTTAATTTATTGACTAATTTAGCCATTGCTTGCAAGAAAGAGGCAGCCTAATAGATACTTTTAGGCACTCGTAATGGGGCCCAACTTTTGACTGTGTATAAGTAAGTAGCATCTTTGGCATTTCTGCTGAGCTTTCTTTGAGTTGGTTTTTAATTAGGGGCTTGGCGCCTATCGCCAGCCTATTATGAAATTTAATTAATGTAAATTTTATGGCCAGCGCACGCATCATTAGCCAGGGGAGTAGAAGGGCAATTACACCTGTGTGTGTGAGTGTGTGTGTGTTGCTATTCGTGTCATAAACTTGCGATTAGCCCCTCGCAGGCAACAACAATTTCGCTACAAATGAATGAACACATGTTTGGCATGCGTTTTACGAGCGCCCGCCGAAAAGTATGCAATGATTTTTTTTTTTCGCCCGCCGAAAAGTATGCTACGCTTTTTGTGTGTGCGCAGATTTTATCTGCGTTGCCATCTCCCTTGCACCCACTACGCACACCTTCGCCCATTCCTCTTTCTCTCTCTCGTTCTCTGTTTCTGCTGCTTGCCTTTTGTGCTGTGTTCTGTGTATCCTTTTGGGCTGGCCACCTTTTGTCATCGTTGTCGTTCTGGCTGCGCGATAACAAGCATCATAAATCCTTTTTGCCTCCAAATGGCACCACACCACGCCCACCCAACGCCCTCCTTCCACCCATTTGGTTGTAGGCGTCGTCAGGCAGCAAGAAACATCAGCGTCTGTTTCGCTTTTCTGTTTGTATTTGTGTTGCGCCTTGGCCATCGTTTGTTATTGTTTGCGGTTTGTTAGCCACACTCCCCCTCCCCATAACTCCCGCCCCCCACCTCCTTCTATCACAACTATTTGCCCCACCATATATCAACTTGCTTTTCGCTGCCCCCGAGGCGAAGTTAACGTGGCCCAGTGCTCGGTTTTCTTAGCATTGCGCGGTTCACTGCGTCGTCTTGGCCAAAAGCAGAAGCAGCAGCAGAAGCAGATTGTATTTGGCCCGAATGAAGAATAGTTAAGATTTAGGATACAACATTTGGGTCATCTTACCTTTTGCAATACAGTAGACATTCGCAAATTAAAGTTTGTTTCGTTGTAATGGAATTCTAATAGCAAAAAAGTGTATCTGAGAAAAAAACTTACTTAAAAACAGTACTAAAGATCCTTTTCCTACTTTAAACTAATTCTTATAACAGTAGTATTCCAAATTTTGAGATAATGTTGAAGTAAAAAATCAGGAAATACACTTAAACGAAATAAAACAGAATTATTTTTTAATTTTATTATTACTTATAAATAGTAATTTTTTAACTAGTACCTAAAACTTGATATTCTCATTCCTGAAATATTAGATTTGTAGAAAATTGGAACAAGAATGCCTAGATGAACTAAGTTCAAGCGTATCAAAAGTTATACTTCAATTTCTATATACTTAAAAGCATGAGAAAATAAATATTCTGCTATAAACGTGTCCTTTAAACGAGTTTTCGCTGTAGTTACGAAATTAATATTAAGTTTCTGAATTGTTAAGATTAACAGTCTCATTTAAAAGCAGCTGTTAAGCTTAACAGTGTTAACAGTGCAAAGCCCTGCAAGTTAACAGCACTGCTAATTAATTTGCTGTTAAGCTCATGTTAGCTACATTTGTTAAACATTTTGAACATTTCATGTTATTTATCTACAAAATACATTTATCAATTTGTACTGCTGATTTAACAGAATTGTTAAGATTAACATCCCCATTTGGAAGCTGCTGTTAAGCATAACAGTCAATGCACTTCAACTTAACAGCACTGCTGTTAAACTCATGTTAGCTAGATTTGTTAAACATTCTGTAAGTTTCTTGTTATTTATCAACGTAATTCGCAGTGATATTTGTGATTTGTGCACGCTTATCGGCTGCAGAGGAAGTGAAAGCCGCTTAGCTTAGCTTGCTGCTCAGGAGCTCAGCAGCTGGACGCTGTTAAGGCGACAATTTGCTGGGCAAAAGGGATTAAAAAGTTGCCAGCTCGACGGGATTTTGCATTTATGCAGAGCACCCCAAAACAAGCCATAACGCAAAGGAGAGATGGGATGAGGGGGAGGTAGAGGGAAGGGGAGGAGGATGAATGTTGCCACTTCAACGCATAGTGCAAAAATTGCTGCTTTGGCGCCTGCGGCTTCAGTTGCCACCAACTCAGTTGCATGGTGTCAGCAGCGACTCGTGAGGCTATTTGCATTTCAAATCTCTGTCCCCCTCTCTCTCTTCCACCCCTTCCCTCCACTCTGTGCTGCTGGTGCTTAATAAGCCTCGCACGCTTGCAGCTGTTGTCCTTGTTGGCCTAGTCGAGTTGTCCTGGTTGTCCTGTCGCTGCTTTCTGCTCTGTTTCCTGCCCTTCACATGCGGCTAATGCAATCTTGACAAGCGGCATGAGGCATGTGGCAAGTGAGGCATGGGGCAGCTGAAAATGAGGCATGTCACTTTTGATTTGGTTTTACTGCCTCCGTGTCGCATTTTTGATTTGTCGGCAGACGCAGGAGCAACAGAAACGGGTTGCCTAGCATTTTGGCCACGTTTGTTCAGTCGCCTGACAACATGGCCAGACGCATCTGTGGCATGTTCTGTGGAGGGGCGAGTTCACATTTGGATGACATTAAAAGTGTGTGTGAAATTGGCTGCGTGGAGAGCGTTGTCTGTCTCTGTGTGGCTTGCCACACACTGTTGCACGTTGTTGTACGGCGGCAGGGCAATAAAAGCCAAGAGACTGATAGGTGGCGATGAGAGTTTCATAACATTTTTGTGGCTGCCATTAAATGGCTTTATGTTTTACCAACTTCAAGCTGAACATGTTGTAACATTATTATTCTATTACCATTTTTATGTTTCATATTATTATTGTACATTACAACTCATTTTATTATGCCCTCTTTGTGTACTTTAGTTGCTTCTTTTGTAAATATTTTAATTGCGATATTAAATGTGGCGCGCAACTCGAGTTATCGATAGACAGCAAACGATAACAGTAACGACGCTGTTAAGCCGGCTCTGTTAACGCGAGAGAAATGTTAAACGCGAAACAAAACTACTACAATAAATTGTGAAATTTAAATGAAAACTTGACTTTCACACAAGTTAAGTAATTCAAAATATAATAGTGAAAGAATGATAGCAATATTTATTCAAATACAAGTGCAGTAACTTTAAATTTATTATAAATATGAACAAAATAAGTGTCGCATTAGTGAATTAAAACAAAATATAAATTTAATGCGCCGCAAATAAAATAATAACTAACATTCTGCAAGAGTAATCATAATTTTTACGTTTTCAAACATGAAAATTTAGCGCCAATTACACTCATTGCTTAACAGACCAGTGTTGAAAAACGCTGCAAGTGTTTCTCGTGCGCGCTCTCTTGTGTCGCTCTCTCTCTCGCTTTCGCTCTCACACCCTCAATCGCTCCATTTGCGCAATGCACAACATTCCTCACGTTCGCGGCTCTCTCACCTATGCTGTGTACTGTGCTGTGCTGTGCTGGGGGCATCCTCTGTAGTCTGTAGTCTGTAGTTGCGCTCTTCGTTTTCATCTCTCATTCGCATTTCATTTCTCGTTGCGAGCGGACGTCTTTCGATTGTTGCTGCGGTAATTTTGGAGCTTTGAGCGTTCGTTGCGCGCGTATTTCCCTACCAATTGTACATATATTCTGCTTCTTCTTGTTATTGTTGTATTACTCGCATATTTATTCTCGCTCTTCTCAACAAGTCGTGGGAGTCGCGAAGACGCTGCAATAATACAACAACAAAGTGAAAAAACTAATCGTGAATAGGCAATAACAAATTGAAATTCTAATGAAAATGCCAATCAAGAGAAAAGTCAAGTGATTTCCAACATCGAAAAAAAAATCAAATCCAAATTCAAAGTGCAGTGCAACGTTGAGTTACAAATACTATGTTCACATATACCCATACCGACAAACATATGTACAAATCGGAATCGGCAAACGTACAGATACAAAATGAAATGAAAAGTTAAAAATAAATACAATATATGCCATCTCTCTCAGTCGCAGTCACCACAGCAGCAGTGATGGCAACGGCAACGGCAACAACGACGACGACGACGGCAGCGTCACTAGAAGAGTCAGACAGGCGCGAGGGACGTGATTTCTCTTGTGCCTGTCTGTTCTGCCTGTTCCCCTTCTGCTTCTTCTTCTTCCGCTTGTCCGTTTTGTAGCCAGTCAGCCAGCCAGCCAGCCAGCCAGCATCATCATTGCTCACACAAGAAACAACTACACACTTATCCATATATTTATATATGGATGTGTTTGTGTGTAAATTCATTCAATGCGCCACATGTTTTTGGCCGCCGTCTTTCTCCTTCTACGCCCTTCGCATCGCCAAATTAATATTTTGCGCACATTCTTCTTTGTTGCTGGCTGCCTTTTTGTGCGTTCGCTTCGTTTACATTTCGGCGCAGCGCTGCCTTGTCTCCTTGTTTATCCTGTGATCCTTTTTCGCCTGCCATTCGCCATTCGCATGCCTCTTTTTCTGATTCGATTTTTCCCACATCGCTCTCACAAAGCGGCGGCAGAGCAGCATCCCCACACATACACATGGACACAGAGAGACTCACTCGCTCACTAATACAAAGACGCATAGTGACTACTACAAGTGCACGCTCAGCTGCTTAGTCGTTGTTGCTTTTGCTTTTGCTGTTGCCTTTGCTTTGCCATTCAATCAACGCTAAAATAAAATGTGTGTGCCAGATGATGATATTACTCTTGTTGTTGCCGCTTGTCGCGTAACCAAAAAGTGCAACAACAACGTGCCCCACAAGAATGCAAAATGCTTTTGCGTTTTTCGATTTCAACTGCCACAGACAAAGCGCTGTCTTTGTGCAACGCCGCGGCAAAAATGCAAAAAAATAAATAAAACTGGGAAAAAAAAACGTGAAGAGTTATCGAGCGATAATAATGAAAATAATAATAACAGCAACAACCATGTTCAATGCGACAACAACAAAGACTATAGTTTTTATTGTTTCTTTATAAACACACATCATTTCATTCAACTGGAAACTGCGGCTGCTGCTGCTGCTGCCTCTTCTTGCCCCCTTTTCCCGCAGAAAGCGCGTGGCTGCGTCTCTCATACTTTTTTTTTTTTTGTACTTTTGCTTTTGCTTTGGTCTCTTTTGTCTCGCGTTTGCGCTGTGTTTTCATTCCGTCTTTTTTGCGCATTTTCTGTTTTCGTTTCGTTTCGTTTGCCACACTGCCGCTGTCGACGTCGCTGCCGCCGTCATGCAACATCCTTTTTTGCCACACTAACTTCCAAAGAGAGCGAGAGCAACCCCTAAACAACAATTAGTTTTACAATATTTTTATACGTTTCCAAAAAATTCAAATTCGAAAACTGCGCAAAATATTCGACAGCATTTGAAAATTGTGAAAAATCGTAAAATCGCGTTTATTTTTTTTCGTTGACTAAATATCATGTTTATGAGCAGTGTATAAATAATTTTCAAATTATTTTTATTATGCCGCACACATTGTTGTTGCTTTTTGGTTGGGAAAACGTAAAACGTGAAATATTTTATTTTGTTAAAATTTTACAATCGTTTATTTAGCAAATCGTTAGCTGGAATTCGTTGAAATAAATCAAAAAATAAAGCAAAATCAAATTGTGCCAAAACCTAAAAGAGAGAAGAAAAGAAAAATACTGCAGAAATAAATCTATGAATAAAACACATACAACAAATCAAATGCAACAAATGCGACGTCTTCAAATCGCGTGTTAAACAAAATACAAAAAAAGTGAAACAAGTTGACTACCCCTAATTACATAGAAAAGTGTGTGGACTACCCCTAAACTAGCAAAAAGCAGTTATAAATTTGTCGGGGCAGCAGCTGTGCATATTATTTGCGACGCAACTGTAAACACAAAAAGCCGTCAAACTGTGGGGCCCCGGGGCATATTATCTTCCTCCGCAAGGAATGTATTATCCGGTAAGCAAACAAATCAAAACCCCATCAAACTACATACTACATATATGTATATATATGAGAGAAGTGGAGAGAGATTGCTGAAGATGCAGCAACCACAAATAAATAAACATGCACAGTGCACACTATAAATATTGAGACAAGTTGAGTGGACAACAGCTCAATTCGCCGTGTTTGGCTAAGCTGCCGTTTACAAGTCTCCATCTTCTCCTCCTCTTCTCTGCTTCCTCTTCTCTTTCTTGCGTTTACAAGTTTTTTTTGTTTTCACTCTCAATTAAAAGCGCAGCTCCGAATTCTTTGGCGTCGAGTGTGTTTGCCATTCGCACTCTCTCTTTCTGTCTCACTCTCAGCTGACAGTCTGCTTGTCTGTTTTTGGATTTGTTTATCTATTTGCATAGACAACAACAAACAACGTTAAACGTCGTATTCACACGTGTGCCTACAATTTGCTCGCTTTGCTCCTTTCCCCCTCATCTTTGTTGACTTTGCTGCTTGCTGCTTCTTCTTCTCTTCATTTTTTGACAATGCGCGTAAATTGTTTACATTGTCTTCAGTTTCGAGAGTGTTAAACGTTATTCTCCCCATCTCGCTCTCGCTCTCTCACTCGAGGGGGGTCTGAGTAATTTGATAGCCTCAAATGCGGGTCGACTTGCGGCTTTCAATTTGTTGATACTTTTTATCGAGTCGCCGCTCTTGTGACGTAGTCAAGCCTTAGCTCACTTTGTAATCAATTTACAGTGAAAGCTCGATGCAATGGACAGCTGCCGATAACGCCCAGATTTATTTATTGGTAACAAGTTGGCAGTTTGACAGATTTAAGAGGCGAACTCAACTTCCAATTGCCACACACAATTATATACATTTATTTTACTCTCCATTTAGCCAGCTTTAACTGTAGCATATTGTCGATTCCCTATATCAAATGATACACATTCATGTGTCAACTTTTGACGCCCCGTTGCTCGCTTTTAACATTTTCCCACGTAATTTAAGTACGCAAAAGATTTCGGAATAAAACAAAACACAATTTTGTTGATATTTGCAATTTATGCAAATTTCGTCAACCATAATTTTTCATAATTTGAGTTAAATGTTGGATTTCGCATATTATTTATATTTGAGCAGTTTTTAGCAGGTACGTTTCCCATTCAAATGTAAATCTTTCATGATTGATAAGGAAGTTGACCGTAGCTTAACAAAAAACCAAAAAACCAAAACAAAAACAAAGACAGAATTCGCTTCGATGGTGATAAATGGAACTAAAAGTCAGTGTCTTCTCTTGTGGCAAAAGATAATCATCTAATGTCTAGTTTTGTATGATGTCAGCCATAAAACGATGTTGGCTTTTGATGTATCGCGACATGAACAAGAGCGTGTGTGTTGGCCCAGTTAATCAGATGTTGGCATCTCGAGAATAGTTTTTATTATCCGCCAACTTTATAGAGGGTACACCAGTTTTGCATCATAATAAATAACTTTATTGACATCTTGGGCGGTATAAATTCACTGCAGAAATCGCTGAATGCTAATGGATTCAGATAAAGAGATGTCATTCCTCTGAAATTCGGTCTAACGACCACAGAGATTAATGCAAACTATCATCAAAGAAGTGATGTTCCAAGAAATTCATTGCATGCCATTCGTTCTAGTTTAATCAAAGTCTAGATTTCCAGCACTAAATTAATAGCGTAATTAATAACAGCAAACAGTTTTCAGTCTGTTTAACATTATAAATATTTGGTGTCTTTTAGTAAATCGAACTTTTAAGAGTTTGCTTTAACTTTTGCTATTAATCAAGCCATCTTATGTGGTGCTTAAGAGTTCAGCAGTTGAACTTTGTTAATTAATCAAACAAGTAGCATTTTACAATGTACTTTATATGCCATGATATTGAAAAAGTATCTCAAGGAATATGTCATACTTTAGCTATTAATAAATATTCCAATAACTCAATTATTTTCCTCAACTTTAAACTGCAAACTTGGAGTATAAGTTTAATCAACTGCTAATTGCATTTCATAATTCAACGACAATCAGTTTACTGAAATATGTATTTAATAGCTGAATGTCGTCACTCTTGATGTTTCAGCAGTTTTCCAAATGTCATTCTAATTAATTGCAATTAAAAACTTTAGTCGACTATATTTTGCACATAACATAAACGAGACAGCTCATAAAGTTATGTGACTCTAATTACAACGTTACAATATGCCTATAAAAAAAAAAACAAAGAAAGAAAGAAAATTGTGAAAAACAATAAAAGAGCTGAGCTGAGTTGCATCAAACGAAATCTTCCGGTTTTTCCGTTTGTCGGAGTGGCAATTGAAAAATTGCACATAAATTGCATAAACTGAATCGTAATTGTAAAGCCCCAAGGGGTGGCGTAAAAGGGGAAGGGGAAGGGGAAGCAAGGGTTATATAGATTTACATATCGTATGTATGTATATATATACATACGTATGTATATATCTCTGTGTTTTCCATTGTGCGTGTGCAGTTGAGCGCAAAGTTGGTAAACTTTTTTTTACCCAACAGATCTTGATATTCCTCTAGTTTTATGGCTAACTTTTATGAATTATTTTCTTATTGTTTGAACGCAATCATCGTTGAAGGTTGTCGAAAAAACAAATATTTGAAATCCATTAGATGTTTTTCTCTTCTCTGGCTTTCACTTAAATTTCAGCTGCTACTTTTTGACTTAAACTTTTACTTTTACTTTTACAATTGTCCATCAATTTCATGTCGAGAATTCTTTTCTCACTCTCTTTCGGCTAATACAACAATATTTCAATATTTTCAATTTGTTTGATTGATAGCTCTAATTTAGGGGCACTTTTAAGTAGCACTCGAGCGTAGAAAAACTAGAGAGGGGAGGGAGGATGATGGAGAGGAGGGAGAGACCCGCAGATAAGAGAGATATTCACGTAATGTAGCCCACATATTTTCCTCGTCTTCTTCGCGTTCGCGTTGATGTTGTCCATATTTCCATTTACAGAGCAAATGATATGACAATTTATTTCAATTAAAGTTGATTTAAAATTTTGCTGCCGTTGCCACTCCCCCTCTCTCCCTCGCCTCCCTGCAACGCAAGTTGATTGATGAAAATGGCTGACAAAGCAGAGACGCAATAAATAGCAAACACAGAGCAGAGCCAAAGCAAAGATAGAGATAGTGAGAGAGAGGAAACCTCGTGGCTTATTCAAATTCTGTTCACTCTGTAGTATCGCATCTATAGATCTCTTTATCGAGGGGGGCGGCTTCATGAGTTACCAAAACTGAGCGCACTTATCATAATTGCAGAGCGATTCGCTAATCCAAAAGCTTTCACTCTAAGAGCGGCAATTTCTCTCTAATGTGATCCACTGTAATCACATTAATTAAATAACCAAATAATTGAAATCTTGCTGAGAGCCAAGTTAAAGTTAAACATTAAGTGAGAGTGAATTTTCTATAGGTTAAATTCAGAATCTGAAATCGATTATTTGCAATTGGTTTATCCGAGTAAAAACAGTTTTTATCGATCTAACACAAGATGAAGTTTTTTTGAAAAAGACTTTAGTTCAATTATTTTATATATTATTTGATACGATATTCAGAATATCACACAATCGATTATTTGCAATTGGTTCATCCGAGTAAAATCATATTTTATAGATTTAACTCAAGTTGAAGTTTTTTAAAGAACATCTTATTTTGAAAAAGACTTCAGTTCAATTATATTTAAGCAACACGATATGATACAATATTCCGAATATCACAAAATTTGTATATCCCAGTAAAACCATCTTTTATCGATCTAACACAAGATGAAGTTTTTTAAAGAACATCTGAAAACGAATACAGTCAAAATTGATTTGAGTAACACGAGATGATATGAAATTCAAAATATACAATTTTAATTTGCTCAGCCTTCTGTAAAAAATGTTTGTGTCATCCAATTAGTTTTGCATCATTTTTTGTTTATCTCAAATTCCTAAATTTGGTAAATAAATAAACAAAAATCATTGAACAACAATTTGTTTTCTGCTTCCTCGTCAAATATAAACAAATTCGTCACGTTCTCAAATAAACTGTGACAAATGTCTTCTAATGATATTATGTCATTTTATTTAATGTATTCCGTAACTTTCAAACCACCCTCGCTAAGCTCAGCTAATGTTCGCCTTGTATTTGCCTAAGTATAAGTGTGTGGCGCTATATGTGACTGTGTGTGTGTGTTTGTGTGTGTGTGTGTGTGTGTTTATGTGTGATTGCAGCGCAGCAAATAAAGATTTACTGCTTGATATTGATAAATGGCGCACATTCGAAATTGAAGGCGCGACGCGACACATTTCTAGAGCTGTAGCTGATAAGGAGCACTCGATTTCATTATAATTAGCTCCGATTACTTCTATATGTGTATTTCATGAGCTTTTTAAGCTGCTTTTCTGTGTGCTTGCTACTGGGCAGTAAAGAGCAAAAATAAAATCCAACTTGAAATTAATCGAAACTCCCCAGCAAATTAAATTCACATTAAATGCTGGGCGTGTTTTGTCGAATGCTTGAAACATTTACTTTAAGCTAAAAAAACAGCTAAAACAAATTAAAGATGAAGCGAAGCGATTAAATCGAAGTACACAAATTGCACCACATTCCAAATGTGAAATTAATTTTCGAGTACTCGCTAAATATGTTAGATGCTAATACGAGTATTCCAAAAACAAGTGTATCGAGTTGAGTTCGAGAGTGATCGCAACCTACGGCAATGTGAACGACCCTCCGCAAAGCAGAGTAATAAAAAAAAAACCAAAGTTAAAAAAGTTTCATGCAAATTATTCGGTTCAACTGGCGACGTCAGCGATAACAGCGACGTCGACGTTGACAGCGACAGCGACGCTAATCGCTAGTGTCACTCACACGAGCCGCAATTAGCTGAGCGCCGCACGCCTGCGCAGTGAGTCAGCAGACGCAGTCGCAGTCGCTGTCGCTGTCGGCGTCGCAGTCGCGCAGTAGACGCAACAAAATTGTAACAGGTTTTATGGCTTGCTTTTGTTGTTGCTTTCGTTGACGGCAGCGGCAAACGGCAACGGTAAACGGCAATTGCAGCCGCACTTGTAGTTAGTTCCATTCCATCTCGTCTCTTATGTTTCATAGTTCGTTTCGCTCTCAATTTCACGCCCACGTGTTACGTGCTTCTCTTTCGGCATTCTCACACATTCCGCACTCCCCCTAGCTTCCCCCTTGTCTCCTCCTCTTCCTCCTATGCTGTGTAGAACGTCAACGGTTTTTATAGCCGGCCGTTAGTGTCGCCTCAGTTTGTTATTGTTTTTCTTTTATTTTTTTTTCTTGCCAGCTTGTTTTTTTCGTTTTTTTAATTTATGCGGCCGGCTTATATTTTTTTAGTTTATTTAAATTTCTGTTTAGTGTTGTTGTTGCTGGACCACTAAATTTGCATTTTATTGTCGTTGTCGTATTTTTCATATTTGTTTGCTTTATTTACTCGCCTTTTTTCTGTTGCCACATTTGTTTTTAATTTTTTATTTTTTCCACCTCTGCTTATGAAAATATTTTTGTATTGAGTAACCTGCAATGTTTACAATGCAGGAAATAGCAACAAAAAAAATGTGTAGTTATTCTAACAATTGCATAAAATATCATCAGAGTTGAGAGGCTACTCACCTCTCATCGAGGCTATAAATAGTTAAACATGCAACTTAGTATCGTTTACAGAGATATTTGCCATTGTAATTGGCAAATATTATATGAGAGGCAACTCATGGAGGTTAGTGATGATGAAGTGCATAATAGCTAAAGTATCTGTCAAGAGGTGGCTTAAGTATATGAAATTGTTTATCTGATTGATCGATTGCTTAGCGGCACTTCAATCTTATTGCTTTGACACCTTTAGCTTGCTATAAAATCAATGTGATTTTTCAAGGATTTAGATGCTCAACAATGTATTGACTTTACGTGTTTTCCAACACTGCTTTATCTAAAAGTTCTTAAGTTCTTATTTCTTAAATTCAATTCGATTTGCTCAGGGATTCAGATGCTCAACTTTACGTGTTTTCCAACACTATTTTATATAAAAGTTCTTACATTTTTATTTCTTAAAATCAATTCGGTTTGTTCAAGGATTTAGATGCTCAACTTTACATGTTTTCCAACACTATTTTATCTAAAAGTTCTTAAATTCTTATTTCTTAAAATAAATTCGATTTGTTCAGGGATTCAGATGCTCAACTTTACATGTTTTCCAACACTATTTTATCTAAAAGTTCTTAAGTTCTTCTATCTTAAACTTAATCCAATGTTGAATATCTTAAATTATTATAATTTATCATAACTGAAATGCTTTTTATAAATCACTTTAGAAATTGTTCCATGTTTGTTTAGGGAATTCTGAATTTTCAGAAATATTTAATATACCATATTTACAATCTTTCACTGCATTCCCATCACAATTGCACTGTGGCAAAATAATTTTATTTTCACTTCCCTTTGCTATAAATCTGTCGAAATAATTCATTTGAAAGCCGGAAGTTCGCATTCCTCGGTCTTGTTCAATTCGCCTTATCAATGAGCAATCTAAAATTGATTCATTGATTTAAGCAATTTAGCCGGAGCACGCCACAAAATTCTATTCTAATTGAAATCCATGCGTAATTTATGCAAATTCAATTAAACAACAATTAATTGCGCCACACAGTTCACAGCTGAACAACAGCAACAACAGCAACAACAGCAACAACAGCAACAACAACAACAACAACGTGTATAACAACAATTGAACGCCCTGTGTGCATATTTACACGATTTTTTGCGATAAATTCTGAAATGCGAAACATTTGAAGCGAACAATTGTGAAACGAGCACAAAATATATAATAGTCGCGAGCGTTTTAAAACGCGCGTAAAAATCGCATGCGTCCCAAATCGATGAATTTAATTTATTGGCGATGTGTAAATTTTGTTGCCATTGTTGGCAGCTAAGGAAAATTGTGTTTACTTTGCATTCATTGTATCCAATTAGCATAAAACGCCAGCTCGCGCTTCTCGGCAAGGTGAACGAGGCGAGTTGCAGTCTAAAGATAAATGAAGATGCAACACAGGTCTGGTCAGGCGCCAGTTTCCCCCTTCAGTGCTATTGTTAACTTACAGTGGCCATAAAAAAAAGTGTGACATCATCATCATCATCAACATCATCTGCACCTGACACACTCTGACCTTTACGGCCGCTTGTTGTCGCTGACCTTCGGCTCCCTTTATGGCTGTTTAATTATTGTAAAAAATCAATTTAAATCATACTGCTGCTGCTGCGATTTTTATACATTTAATAAATTGCAGTGTTAACGCATGATATCATGTTGTTGGGTTTAAAAGGTGTTAAACCAGTCAACAAGCCGCTCTCAAATGTGCTAAGTTTATTTATTTAAATGTGACGAATTATCAAACTGATTAATAGATCTCTTAAACATGAGTTTTTTAGTTGTTACATTATAAGTTCACAGCTCTGTTATAGCATATACTTATGTTAATGATTTCCCGCTGTAAATCAATTCTGAAATGTTGTAAAATTGGAAATCAAGTTTACCATCTAACAGATTAATATCCTTAATGCCACTAATATATCTCTCATAAATTCCCGAACGTGCGCTTTCAAATTTTAACATTATATGTTTACAGCTCTTATTTATGTTAATGATTTCCCGCTGTAAAACAATTCAGAAATGTGCTAAAACAATATAATTCAAGTATTTCATCTAACAGATTAATATCTTTAAAGTCAACAAAAGATCTAATAAAGACTGAACATGCGCTTTTAAATTTTAACATTATAAGTTTACAGCTCTGTTATTGGATATAATTATGTTAATGATTGCCCGCTGTAAATCAATTCTAAAACGTTGCAAAAATTTGAATTCAAATATATATCCCATAGTATCGAACAGATTAATATCTTCAATGCCACCAATATCTTTCTTGATTAATCCTGAACATGCGCTTTCAAAATTTAACAAGTTTACAGCTCTGTTATTGCCCATAATTATGTTAATGATTTCCCGCTGTTAAGCAACTCTGAAATCGATTACTTTCTGTTAAGATGTTTTTAAGTTGTTGTCATTGAGCTCTAATCAATTTATTGCTGCTGTTAAAACACTTGTTAGTATTTATTACTTTTTTTAAAGCGTATTTAATGGCTTGTAAAGGGTATGTTTCGATTCGTTCTGGTGGCAAATGCAAAATTGTTGTTTAATTTTAGCGCCATTGCCTTGCCAATAATGTTTAATGTGGATTTTTAATGGCCGCCAGACTTTTGCACATTTATTTATTTAGTTTTACATTGTTATTGTATTTTGTTGTGAGTATTTTTTTTGGTTTTGCTTTTTGATGCAGTCGTATTTGCCATATTTACTTGGACGACCTTCAACTCGGCAGCAGGCAGCACGATTTAGCCATCAATTTTTATAGTATCGTTTCTGCTCATCTCTTTTTCATGCACATATTAAATTGCAATTAATGTACTTATTTGTATGTGTATGTGTGTGTGTGTGTGTAATTCAATTAAAGCCTTAAGCGGGTTTAATGCACTTGAGGACGTTGCAAGGTGTGTTAATTTTGTGTATTTGCAACACATCAGCTCAACTCGATGAAACTCATTTCGAGCATCACTTGAAAAATCTAATGAAAATACCAATCACGAACACACACGAATTGCGTGGGTAGGTGTGAGTGTAAATGTATTTCAATATATGTGTGTGTGTGTGTCTGTTGGCCAACTAATTCCCTTTGATTACGAGCTGGAATCGAGTCGAGTCCTTGCCTCGCATAGACAATTTCCTTTTCGTATTAAATGTTATTTGTATTTCACTCACAGACCGAATGCTGTTTGACTATTTATTTGTTTTTGGCTGCCCTCTGTTGCCTGGGCAGCATCAGCCTCAGCATCATCATCATCCTCATCCAATTACGAGACCGGGTCTGGGAATCGGTCTCAGTTCGGGTCTTTGGTCTCTGGTCGTTTTGTGTGTTTCATTTTAAGCCGCGCCCCGACACGTGGCCAGCATCTGTTACAGTTTTGTGGAATCGACATAGAAATCGAAATCGATTGCGCCGGTGTGAAGTTTGGCAACGTTTAACACACAGTGCCTGCGAAATATTGTTGGTCTCATTTATAGTTTGCTGTTTAAAACAAATCAAATACAGTAGAAAAAACAGATACAACAAAGAACTGCAAAAAAGAAGCATATGCGAGTGATGAAAGGGGCGACAGGAAGACAGATTCGACATCGAAATCGGAATCGCCGGTGTGAAGTTTGGCAACGTTTAACGCACAGTGCCTGCAAAACGTTGTTGGTCTCATTTATAGTTTGCTGCTTAAAACAAATCAAATACAGTAGAGAGAAAACAAAAAACAGATACAACAAAATTACAGAAAAAAAGAAGCATATGCGAGTGATGGACGGGGCGACAGGAAAACATAGGAAATGAACAAGCACAAAGGCGGGGCACAAATGCTTGGGGTCAGGGTCGTTGTGTGTGTGTGTGTTGTGGCAAGTGCAAAATAATGGCACAAACCTCATGCATATTACATATTGTACATGCTACGTACGCACCAAACATGCAAGAGAGAAAGAGCGACCCACTCGACTCTGGTGGGAGAAACCCTTGCAACGAGGGTTGGACCAAGTGCCAACCCCAGAGCATCAGCATTGTGACATTTAAGAGGCTCACGAGAGCAGCATCAGCATCGGGCATCAGCCACCGTGTTGTGGGCCTTGTAAAGTGTTGAGCTAAAAACAAAACACACGCACAGCCTCCTCCCCCACCCCAACCCTACAGCCTCCACGTCCTTACACTCCACATTCACGCCCACAGCTCTCCGCAACTTGCCATTAACACAGCGAGAGCAACCCTCGAGGTGAGCCACCCAAGTGTGAGGTGCGAGTCGCGTTCAAACGTCTCTCAGCACACACACCACTACAAATGTGTGTGTGTGTGTGTGTGTGCGCCCAGTCGAGTGTTGCATACTTTGTGGCGTTGCGCTGGCTGCTTAAAATAATTAAAAATCAATATTTAAACGATGCCTACCACACACTGCTTAAAGCATTAAAAAAAAAACACAACTCCTTTTATATCGGAAAAACACTCACAAAGCACTTAAATATGTTACTTAATTGCTTTAATTTTTATCCAGCATCTTTATAAATGCCTTCGACCATTATTTTCTTGGCTAAAATATGCGCTAGATAAAGGCAACTGTCGCAGAGTTTCTAAGGCCCTCAAAGAAGGCATCAAATATTCTGCATAAATTCTTTTGCCTTTGCTGCCTTCGCTGCTGTCGCCCACATTCAATAAATTTGCATAATATTTTGTTAAAGAATTTAATTATACCTTCGCTCGCATTACATAATTCACAATTTGCATACAATTTCTCTTGAATTTGAAATGAGGTTCTTCTCCTTCCTCCCCCCTACCCCCATTGAAAATGCCTTGGAGCTTGTCGTGCCCGGCCACGCCCACATAATGTCACTTCCGTTTTGGTAGAAAAATTTTTGACTGTTGGTTTGGCAATTTTATTTGTTTTTCATTTTCATTGTGTAAGAAGTTTTGCTTTGCGAGTTTTGTTTAACTTTTCCAGCGATTTTATTGGCAGCTTAAAACACTCAAATTGCCAGCCGAAAATCAAAAAGTTTTTAAATAATTATTAGGAAAATGTTTGCACACCAGCTTAAACTAAGTAAAAAAATGTAAAGCTGACAAGTGAATAAAATTCCCATTAACATTGGAGAAAATACAGTTTTACAGTTTGGAAAATTTGTGTATTAAAATGCCACAAAAATTTCCAATTTCCAATTAAAATGAAAACCGAAACCCGTATTGACAAAAGTACATCGGAATACGGACAAAAACTGCACTGCACAAATTCCCAACCATAAATATGAGAATACTATATAATAAGTGGAGTATATAAATATATATATATATTCGATATATGTGCGAAATAAATCATGCCCAGTCAATGGAAGGTAAACACGCTCGTGGCACAGAAAGCGACGGCGACCTCATAAATATATGGCAAGCTGTGTGTAAATCACATGCGGGAGAAAAACAAAAAATAATTATATAAGGCTTAAATATCAACAAATCAAATTGCGCACAATCCAGTGAAGAGAACCGAACCGAAGAGAAGAACAAAAAATCACTTACGTATTTTATGGCAACTGAATTGATTTATAAGACACACAACTTTTCATATGAATTTTATGCAAATTTTTTTGCTGCTCTCGACCTTTTCTTTTTATCCATATATAAATATAGATATAAATGTGCATGTGTATGTGTTTTTATCAAGTGCAAGATACATTCAAATGAATCAAAGTGCTGAAAGCATTCAAATCACTCGCATCAAATATGAAAAATACATGTGTGGCTTGCATGCAGATGAGAATACAAAGATTTATCTATACAGAATTCGGATTGATTTAAAAGTTATGCAAACTAATAGCTCAGGAAGTATTTATCGAGAGAGTGATAAGCAAATTTTGTGCATGTTTTGTCTAGCATTGTTGTTAGTTGGATAAATGTTCGTGCTCTTTTAAGTGATATTTGAAAACGAGTTGACAATCACGAGACATTTATCAAATGATTTGTATATCGATGGCATAAACTGACTGTCTAAATAATTAAATGAATTCACCTTGTCTTTGGTTTTTCCTTGCCAAAAGTGGATGCTTCTTGGTGTATATATAATTTATTAATATCATACAGCAGCAGGCTGTCAATGCTCCCTTTATCTCCTCCTCTCCCTTTCCCTTTCGTTAAGCTCATCACGTATTAACTGGTGGCTTTTGGGCTAACCGAATGTTAATTAACGCATTGCTTGGCCACAAAAGCAGCCCGCACATGATGCAGAGATGATCAGGTTGACTTTGCCTTTTGCCACATGGATACAGTTCATTAAAAGCTCGTCAAATGTGGCGACACCGAGTTGCACATAGAGAAAAAGTTTTGAGTCAACTCGCAACTCATTAGAGATATATAATATAATATGTTGTGTGTTGCATGAATATGCGGCAAGTTTTGTGATAACTGTCAGTTAGGCAGTTTCTGTTGTTGTTGCAGCTTGTTGGCCACAGCCAATGGCAATTAGGTCTGTGATAAGATAAGCGCCCAAAGCTGCTGCCTAAACCAATTAGAAGTGTGTAGGCTCGAGAGGGGGCGGAGGGAAACCCCTTTTTATCGCGCTGTGGCTGTGGCATATCACAAAATGAAATGGCGGCAGCTGTCACACACACACACACACCCACAATATACAATCACACACACACACGCATCGAAGTTTGACTTGCCATTTGTGAGCTTCAATCAGGAAAAGTTTTTGTTGCTAACTTTGTGTGTTTACATATGTGTGTGCCTAAGTGTGTGTGTGTGTTTCTGTGGCACAACCAAATATTTTGTTGTCTATCTTGATGTATGTTACTGTCACTTGCCTGCCAAACTCGTCTCATTGTGTGCGTACTTCTCTCCCTCTCTTTCTCCCTCATTCTTTCTCTATCTATGAGTTGAGCTTTGTCTGCTTTTAGCCTTTTTATTGGCTGCCAATCAACAAGCAAGCAAATGAGAGGTATGCGAGATGTCGAGGTGCTGCGCCCATTTGCCCATGACACAGCATAAAGTATTTTTAAGATACAAACACAAAAAGCAAACAGCTTTGATTTAGCATCTGCAGTTGCAACTGAGATGAGATAAATTCAGATAAGAGTTGAGTTGAGAACTCTTTCGCACAAGTTTTGCCTTGGCACATAAATTTATATTGTCACCCCAGGCTCAAGTTGCATGCCCCATGTGCGTCATGTGGACAAACATTTTGCTCGCCGCTCCCTTTTGCTGCTCTCGTTTATTTTTTAAATACCCCAAATTGTTGTTAATTATGCGGCAGTTGCTGTCAGTGTGGCCAGAGTTTTGCTTTCTTTCTTTCCACTTGTCCTTGTTTTTTTGTATTTTGGGTTCTCTGTTTTTTATTTTCTGTGGTGCACTGGCATGAATAAAATATTAATTAAAGACTTTGGCGATGAGCTCTCACTCTTCCTTTCTGGTTCTGGTTCTGGGCAGATTTGACAGGCGTGGTTCGTTGCACGCTGGATAAACGCAAAATGCTTTGCATGAAAATTTATTAAATGTCTCGACAGTTTGGGGGAAATTGTGTGCGTGTGTGTATGACACATAACAACACACTTTGGCAAAAAGACCTAAACAAGCTGATAATAAAAGACCGAAAAATGTTATGTGTCAATTTTGGTTGAACATGGCCAACAGAGCATTAATTAATTTTAAACTCGAGTTTTTTGGGAATGTTCCCAGTTTACCATGAGGGAAGAGAGAGCGAAAGAGAGAGAGAGTAAATATGCAATCTTCTTTGGGTGGTAATTGTGTGCGAAAGCTTGTCTCTCTTATAGCTCAACACTAACTATGTTTAATGCCATTCGAGATTACGTTTTATACGCTATACTTCAATGGGAAATTTGAATTATTCATGAGCAACTTTGACAGTTTAAAGTTAAGCTATTGAATTGTATTTTAATGGGCAAACAAAAACAAGGAAATGTTGTATCATTTTTAGTAAAAATTCAGCAGAAAGTTGAAAGCAAATATGTCTGAAATAGATTTGTGAGCTCAGCACTATTCTAAAGCAGATACTTTAATAGAGTCTCAAATTATATGTAGTACATCTATAATCAAATAAATTCATTTAAAAATACATCACCTTTAAAAATACTTTTTTTTTGGCAACAATTTAGATGAGAAGAACTTCTCAAATCGAAATCAAATAGCTCTGCAATTTAAGCACTATTTTAAGCCATATTGAATTGTATTTTAATGGGCAAACAAAATCAAGTAAATGTTGTATCTTTTTTAGTAAAAATTTAGCAAAAAGTTGGAAGCAAATATGTCTGAAATAGATTTGTAAGTTCAGCACTATTCTAAAGCAGATACTTTAATAGAGTCTCAAATTATATGTAGTACATCTATAACAAAATAAATTCATTTAAAAATACATCACCTTTAAAAATACTTTTTTTGGCAACAATTTAGATGAGAAGAGCTTCTCAAATCGAAATCAAATAGCTGTGCAATTTAAGCACTATTTTAAGCCATATCTTTTATCTCAATTGGTAAAGTGGAAAGAAAAGACCTTGCAAATTCGCAAAGCACTTTAGACAGTTAACAGCTAAAGTAAAGGGACTGACATAAAGTGAAACTTTTGTTGCTTTTTAGAACCACAAATTGAGCTCGAATTAAGGCTTGTTACATTTATCTGCAGAGATCCGAAAGTAGGCCACATCTCAGCTCGGTTGAGGCAGCTGAGGCAGCTGTTGCAAGCAGGCAACAGCTAATCTAATCTGCAGCAGCATCTGTGGAAGTGCGAACTGAGAGAAAGATGATTCTTGTTGTTGCTGTTGTTGTTGTTGTGGCTCTTCTGCATCCGCTTGGCATTAGCAGCTGTCCGCAAATGCATAAACATAGCACGGAATTGCACTTGAAATGCAATTCATAGTTACGACAACATCACAGACGTCATTCGCACTTCAAGAAGACAAACCGAGAAGTTTCTGACACAAACACACACACACACACACACTGAGGCATAATTTATATGATGTGCAGAGCACATAACTCTGCAATTTGCCAGTCGTTCATTTGGGAATATCTTCCTCTAACTCCCTCGCTCTCTCGCTCTCAACTCATCGACTTGACTTGATGTGTCATAAGACTTGATGCGCACACAAATATGAAAAACTTAGAGAATGTCTCTCTGTGTGTGTGTGTGTGTGTTTTGCTGTGACTGCAATTGTGTTGGCAACAAATGACGTTGAATACAGTCGAGTGAATAAATTTAATGTTAGTTGATTTTTGGCCCCCGGTGAAGGTGTCAAAAACCAATGCAAATACTTTGAGAGATTGCCAAGAGATGCCATCAGAAATCTCCATCTTGAGGCATAGATTTTCGAAATCTAAGATTCCATTATATTTTCGGCTTAGCTAAGCAAATTGCCAGCACTAATTGTTTGATAAGCGAAAAGGCCGCAAAATTACTTTGGCTTCGCAAACGAAACCCAAAGCTAAATCCAATACCAAAATACACAAATCCAAAGCTGAACTCTGTTCATTAGGTTAATTAAAATAATAACTGTGGGCTTCCTGCTGGGCACCGCATAGACCATTGAGGAAAACCAATGAGAACCCATCATTAAAACGCAGACAAGCCGCAAACAGAAATAGATCGAACAACGAAATCGAAACCCAAAAAACAAAAACCGAATATTGTTGATTCACGGCAACAGAAATGACAGCGACTAATGAGTGCCTACAACGTTTTTAGTTACACTCGCTAAACGCTGTGATTATTAATTATAAATTAATTCTCTTTTCGTGCATATTTCGCTTCCAATTTGTAATAAGTCAATCATCAGAGATTAAATATCAGCAAACAAAACAAAAAAAGAACGAGAATAACACAAAGCGCACACTAAATAATTAATCAAGCAAATCTTGTTGGGTTCAATGTGACTTAGAAGTTGCGCTGTAAAAGTTATAAATGTAAATGTTTTAACTGAACTTGGTATACCCTTTAAATTTACTGTTCTTATAGGGTATGCTTTGATTTTAAAAGGCCTGTCAGAAATCGAAATCAACATCGAAAATCGAAGCTGAAACAATCTACTTAGAATCTACAAACAACGCCAGAACATTTTGCACGCTTCAAGCGATTTGTCCTTGAGTCGAGGCTGACTTTGCTGAAGTCATCGCCATCGCCATCGTCACTCGAGTCATCGTCCAAAAAGCACTTGAGCTCTCAAAGCCAGCGATGTGGCTTACATAAAGACCACGTTGACTTGGCTTCGCTTTGCCTTGCCTTGCTTTGCTTTGCTTGGTTGTTAACCAGTCCCGGGGCGGGGTTTGGGCCGTGTTTGTGTCTGAGTCTGGACTGATTATGACACCGAAGCCACGAGGCAATTGGTAGTCTTAGTTGTTGTTGTTGTTGTTGTTGCTGTGATTGTTGGTTGTAGTAGGCAGTTGGCAATCGGCAGTCGGCAGGCACTTGGCACTCGTCACAGACCGGCGCGTATTTGAAGAACCGGAATAACCAGTGGAAGAAGAAATGCGCTGTGAAAATTGCGAGTGCAATAAACCCGGTCAACGACAGTGAAAGTGGTCGACAGAGAGATAGAGAGACAGTCCAGGATTTGCTTTAGCTTCATCGCTGCTGCTGCTGGGAAAAACGTATGCAAATGTTGTGACACGATCCGATCAGGGCGCATAAATAGCTATTTCCGGTCTGTGTCTGCAGGTGAGCAAAGTATATATGCTTTTCTCTCTCTCTCTGTGTTTATTTGCATATCAAAATGAAGAAAAGTCGCTGCTTGTTTTTTTTTGAATATGCACGCGCGAGTGGCTATAATTTATTCAATCAACAAGAGGCGACACCTAAATTGTCTAATGATGCCGTCATTTGTTGTGCCCAAACGCAGCCGACTCGCAAGAGTCTAATAAAAATTTACGTGCTTGAGCAGGACAGGAAATGGCAACGGCAACGGGATGGACGGACGGAGGCAGGAAGCAACACTTGACAGTTATGAAATGTAGAATTAAATAAAAATGTAGGCAGATGCCTCGTTGCCACTGTTGGTGGGGGTGCTGTGAGTGTGGCAAACAGTGAGGCAACAATAGGCAGCTGCAACATAAAAAAGAAAAACAAATAAAAAAGCTTAAGTGGAGTAAACTCGACTGTGCAATACCCGCTGCTCAATATTAAAGGGACGAAATTTATAAATATAATTTAAAAAACTGTTATTATATTTCACAATACAATTCCTAAAGATAGTAAATTATAATTAATATTTAAAATCCAATATGTTTTACTATATCCAATCTTATTACAATCTTAAAGAAGAGGAGAAAATTATAATCATCATTTAAAAAATTGATATTATGTTTCACAATACAACTATTATAATTATTATTTTAAATATTTATATTATGCTGCGGAATCAAATTCTTACATATTTTGACTTGATCTAGATAGAAGCATGAAGGAATATTTCTGTCATATTTGTAGTAAATACACAGAAAGAAAAGACATGCTTAAATCAAGAATCAAGATTTGCAAACTACTTTTCAGTCTAGAAGAAAACATTCTTGAATCAAGATTTTAATTTTGAAATGTAAATTTAGCCTACAGATATATATTTACGATTGTTTTAAGCCAAAAATTCGAAATAAACTTAGATCAAAATTTGTTCAATCTAGATTTTTTTCTCTCTTAAACAACTGTTTTGGAATGTTATATTTTATTGCTTACACAGATGAATAGAAGGACAACATTACAGAGATATTTTAATGTACTCTTTGCTTCTTCTCTTTAACCACTAGTTGATACCCAACTAACATAGGGATACCGGGTATCCACACAAAAAACAAATACGCATAGCTGGGCGACTCTCAAGTGGAACTAGTTGAATCTAGCAGCGTCTTTGAGATTCTTTCGAATCTTCTACAAGCAGCTGCTTGTCTCATTTGTATATAGCATGTATATCTGGCTATCTCCCTCTTTCGGTTCGCCATCTCTGTTTAGCCCAGTTCTCGGAGATCGGCCTTTCAGCACAGCCATCAAAAAGGATATGTACATGGCTAATTGCGAATGTAGCGCCTCGCTTTTGGCACCTGATGGGGCATACCACAAAAACCACAAAAAGGCAGAGGCGAGTCCGAGTCATATAAAAATAGCGTAACTCAAACTAATTTGTAATGACAGACAACACACACAGCTGCGGTCGCTGCTACGCTCATTACGATGACCATAATTATGATGATGATGATGTTGCAACCAAAAAGAATCCTCAATGACACACAGAATCGTTGAGTTATTCATAGTTTACTGAACAAAGCCAAATCATTTGAATTGAATCATTAAATGTACAAAGAGTTAATTGAAAGCTCCCCCTCAAAAAAAAAAAAAATACTTATAGACATTTTTACTACACACGTTGCTAATTCTAAACACGAGAATTCCAAGCGAACTATGAACTCGGCAGCTTATCTAAGCTCTACTGCGCATCAAGTTGTCCAGTATTGATCAAGACACGGCCACATCATTAACGGAGAACACCACATGGGAGATGTGTGGAGATGTAAAAGAAGAGGCGGTCGTTGCTCCGTTGTCAGAAAACTTATGTGTACGTATTTTTTATTATCTCAGAAACAGCGAGAGAAAAGACGAAAAGCGAAAAACAAAAACCAAAACGAAAAACAAGACATGAGCATGAGCTAAAAGATCTTTCGTACATTTTTCCTGCTTAGTTTCAGTGCGCCGCCTTGTCGCTAATTCGGAATCATCAATCAAAGTGTAGCCAAGCAAACCACAGCAAGAGGATGAGGAGGATGAGGATGAGGAGGAGACAGATTCACAGCATTGACTCATACAGTCAGTCATTGAGTCAGTTTAGTCAGTCGCAGTCGGAGTCGCTTGAGGGAGTTCACAGTGCCTCCCAAAAGACAAATGCACTGTGTCTCCTAGAAGATTGTCTCTATGCGGGTGGAAGCTGGAGATGGAGATGGAGACGGGGCGTGTCATTGTGGGCGTTCTAGGAGCAGCGACATCGACTGCAGCAACAGCAGTTTCAAAGTTTTCAACTCTTTTGTCTGATGACAAAAGTTTTTGTAGGCGCTGCTGTTGCTGCTGCTTTTGCTGCTGCTCTTGCGACTTTGACAATGAATTTAGCCTTAAGGCACAAAGGAGAAAAAAACAACGAGTAGAATCCTGTTTTTTTTTTTGTGTTGCCCTGCAATGGAAAACTGGTTTCGTGTTGTGGGAGTGTCACAGCAGCAGCAGCAACAGCGGCAAACAGAGAGTAGACGTCATCAAGGCGGCTTTTGTGGAAATAAAAAGCAACAAAAAGAAGGAGAGAAGATAGCAAGCAACCCGACAACAATGGCAACAACTTGACTGGGCGCTGACAAGGCGAGATTGATGCCCATATAGATCAGAGCAATGAAACTGTAGGATTTGTGGCCATGTTTTTGGTGTTGATGATGCTATTGAAGGAATTTGGCAAGTCTCTCTCTCCCTCTGAATCACCTGAAGCGTACAACTTGAGACAAGTTGCAAAATTGATGATAGTAAAAGCAACTCGAAATTGTTTTTTAAACTACCGCCAAAAGCAATTGGTGTCTGGGAACTAAATAAGTTATAAAATATAAAAATTTAATGAATATATTATTGTATTAGTGATACTTTTTTACCTCTCGTTTACTACATTAATTGCATAACAAATTCCACAAGTTTTTGTCTCAATTATATTGCAATTTGTTGACTTACAAATTGTTTACTAAAATAGATGAAGTTATTAATAGATTGTCGGTTTAGATGCTGTAACTAAACCGGTCTCCATTAAGTTTGTGCTTGTTAAAGTCTTACTTAACTGTAGTCTTTGGATACTTTCCCAGCTCTCTCAGCTTAGTGCATAAGTACTTTCTCATAAGCCACACTTCTCATAAACATTTTGACTAATTTACGCTAATTACTTATTCTTGTTCTTTCTTTGCTTTTTTTCCATTACAGGTAAGTTCTCGTCAGAGGTTTCTCCCTTTGGAGTTTGTACCCAAAAAAACAACCCAAAAAGCTCTCAAAAGTAATATTTTCACATCGTCTTTCGTCCCGCAAGTAAGTGACCCGAAGCGACTTTAATTAGGCAAAAATCTTCACGCCTCTACGTAAAACTGTTGGCCAAGTCCATAAATCTGCCAGACTAACGGCTAAACAACAACAGGTGAAGTCTCTCAGCAGAAAGTAAATTGAATTAATGACAACAGCAGCAAAAGATGAAAGAGGCCTAGACCAGTCAGCTAATGGATATAGAGAGGGGGTAGAGAGGCCAGTGGAAAATGTAAGAGTTTCCAATTTTTGTGTCAAAGTAAGAAAGACAGGAAAAGGCAAAAAACAAAACAAAACATTGCTGCAATTTTTTTTTTTTACTGTATTTTACCTGTGTAAAAAAACAACCTACAGCAGCTGCTGCAAAGATTTCCAGCAAAGATAAGACGAAAAGAGAGAGAGAGTGGGAAAAGGAGGAGCTGTGATTGAGAAAAAGAGAATTCGAGAGAAGGAGAGAGATGAGGAGGAGAATCTCTGTGTTTTGGGGCAACTTGAAGAGGCAGCTGCCTTTGCCTTTGCCTTGCCTTGCCTTGGCTGGACATTTCCATGCTTAACAAGATAAAAATCTCTACGGATTATTTCATACACTTTTGGCTGAGCATAAAATTTTTATAACTTTTCTTACCTTTTTCACTGGTTTTTGTTGCTCTTGCCTTTGCTGTTTCGCTGCTGCTGTTGTTGTCGTCGCCGCTGCCACGCCCAGTTCAACGCCCAGCTTAGCACTCAAGGCGCTTTGCGGTTGCCTCTGTTTCACTTTTGGTCAAGGCACAGCAAATGCTTTTTTTTTTACTCCGCTCTTTATCTTTTTTGTCTTCTTATATTCATTTTTTGTTGTTGGCTGACGATTTTTTTTCTCATTTTGTTTTCTTAGTCAAAAGTTTGTTCTGTGTAAATTATTCGCAGCGACGTTTGTGGAAAAACAACTCAAAGCCAAAGCCAAAGGTTCATTTGTAGGTGAAGCACTGAAGAGGGGGGAGAAACGTTTCCATGTGACATGTTTTGGCACTTGTTTTTTTTGTTCTGTTCGTGCTGCTTTTTAGTTTATTTATTTTTTATGGAACAGAGATTAGAACATCGTACAAGTTGTAACTTTTGAAGACGCAAAACATTTGCCACAAACTTTGGCACTTCGAGTGGCAGCTTGCTAGGGAAAAGTCTTAAGCATTTTCAGTTACAGTTTTGAATTTTAATACCACACAAACACACACATATAGAAACTGCTAACATACTAAGTACACAAGAGCGGAGAGAGTCTCGACAGCTGTCCAATAAAATGTAATGAAAATAATGCAAATGACAAGCTCATACACATAAAAGATACATGGAACGATGATGCGGATGTTGATGCTGCTGATGATGATGACGCTGATGATGATGACGCTGATGATGCTGATGGTGATGCGTACTGCGTACTGTTGACTGTCATGTCGCATAAAATGTTGCATAAAATCTCAGCCTGGCGACCTTCTGCCCTCTCTTCTCCTTTCCCTCTTCGTATCAGCATCGTTTGTTATCTGTGTGTGCTTTGGATGCCCCTCGAAGCGTGCAACGTGCAGAACACAACAGAAATTGTCATTGTAACTGCATAAAAACGAAATGCAATAAAAATACCCGCAAAATACTCAACCCCAAACAGCCGAACAACCGAACAGCAACAGCAACAATAAAACAAGAAGAACAACAACCGCAAGCAACATATAAAAATAATTCTAAATGAGCAGCCAAGGGGGAGGAAGGGAATGTGACAGCCACAGAGAAATGAAAACTATTGAATGTCAAACAAAACGTGCAAACGCAATCGACAGACACAGACACAGAACGCAAAACGCCAAAGACATTTGCGAAGCAGCGAAAAAGCGAGTGCGCAGGAGATTACATGGCGTATACTTAACCAAAATATTTACTCGCGTAAAATTGTTGAATGCCAGATAGAGAATGCGTGCGAAGGGAGCGCGGGGGGACTGCTGTAAATTGCGGTGCGGAAAACTGCTGTATGCATTCAAGATTAAATGGTTTTTATGTTTATTTCGCAAATAGTTTTGCGTGGCTCTTCTGCATTTCATTTGATAGTGTTCTTAATTTTTTTTTGTTTCAACTTTTTTTTTGTGGTAAAGTAAGCGGTGCATGCTCCAATCTAGCAAATGAATTCTCTGACGAAAGTGCAGCCAACTGGAAGTTGCAACGAAAGTTAAGCGAAAGATGAACAAGTTTAGATATTCAGTTAGACAATCGATAATGAATGAATAAGAACATAGTTGGAAAAGTAATTGAACTGAACATAAATGCAGTTATAATAAATCCATAAACTATTGACTAACTAAATAGAAACAAAAAGTTGAGAGGAACTTTTTACTTCAACCTGCTTTAGAAGCTTTAAATTGAAACTCTTTAATTGCATTATTTTCTTGGCGAACTGCCTGAAATGTTAAAAGCACATTAAAGCTTTAAGCTAACTTAATTAATTTCAAGTTTGGCCAGCTGCCCACAATTTGGCTCTCACTTTTTCTCTGGGCACACTTCCAATCTTCCAATCAGCTTTTGTTTGCTTTTTATCACCACTCGAATTTATAACAATCATTTATTCAGCTCAATGATAAATATTTGCATATTATATTCTATTCTGAAATTGCCGATGTTTCTTTTTTAATTTCGCGCACAATTTAACTGCCTTCTTTCAAGTTGATTACATCGCCAGTACCATATGCTCGTTTATGTGCCACAGATAAATCACTTCCTAATCATTTGTAGTCTATTTATAGGCCACACACACAAACACACATCGAGGGAGGGCCGTGAAAATGGCAATTGAAAGCCATCGATCAATGCAAAATGTAAATTTGTTGTACACTTCGACGCAGACCTTGTGCCTCATTCGCTGTCTCTATCTTTAGTTCTATATCTTAATCGTCTATCGCACCGGTGAATATACAACTTTACGAAGATTTCAGTCGCTTTTAATTAGTTGCTTGTCATTTCTTTTTGTTTGTACACTGAAAAAAAGACCAAGTACTAAAATCAAGCACATTCGTCTTTAAAATTCCGATACTGAAATAAGACGTCTTTAAGAACAAATTCTTAAAACTAAAAACATTAGTCTAAAAAATGCCAAATCTTCATAATAAGAAAAATAATTCTAGATTTGGGTTACATAATTCTGTAATCCATCGAAATCTCTATAAAGTTTTTATCTAGATTGGAGTGTTTTCGCAAAGTAAAGGGATCAACAAACATCTGAATATAATTATAAAATGTTAAAAAAATTCTATAATATAATATTTTTGTTTCTTATAATACGATTTTTGGTCTTAAAACTATAGGATATTTTCGTATTACTAATAAAAACTTGGGTCTTATGTTATATTAAATGCTCTTAAAATCGAGATGTGTTTTCTAAAATTATGGTTTTCATGTTATTGACGAACTTTTGAGACCAAAATTCTTGATTTTATAACTTTTTTTTTCCTGTGTAATAGTTTCATTTAATTAAGCAGCAAAAATATAATATCAAAATAGAAATAATCGCCGAGAATTAAATGCAATTTGGCAAAACCACAGCTATTTGGCAACCATGCTTACAGTGCTAGACAATAGTTTTTGCACTGTCTAGACAGATAAATACCGAGAGATGATCCACTGCGGTTTTCCCATAAGACAAATCGACGACGTTTTTGTCTTTGCCATCTTGGCACTAATCTTTCTGACTTTGAGAGTCAAAATTAATTGACAGCTTGCTTAAATTGCATTGCATATTAGGCCAGGAAATTGAGGGAGTCATTCGATGGTCGCCCTTTGGCGTTTGACGTTGATGTTGGCTTTGGCGTTGGCCATCGCAAACTTTTTGCGAAAATTGCTTTGGCATGGCCGCAGGGGCGAAATGGGATAACAATCCACTTTGGCATAATTTTAGATCAAAAATTTGGCGAGCTATTAAAACGCTTATCTCAGACACTTCTTCTCTATTTATCCTGCGGCCACAGCTAGATTGTCGGATAGCAGACAGTTACAGTGTCCTAGACCCTTGGAAAAACTTATTGATTAAACTCGCACAAGTTTTTCCATGCAGTCGTGAAGAGACACGAGGTGGGGGAGGGAGAAGAGTGAGCACTAAAATGCGAACCGACACGCGAGCCAGCAATTTTGTAGTTTAGTTTTAGCACCCAAGGCGGAGTTGTGGGTAGAGGGGGGCGTGGTGTGTGCTAATAAGCCGAGTCATTGATTGTTGTTGCTGTAGTTGTTGTTGTTTTGACTACGAATATTGCCCATTGTTACGCTCAATGTTGTTGTTTATTTATTGCCTAATAGCAAATGTAAACAATTTAGAAATTTAACGCTGCATTTTTATGGCATAATACTTATAATTTTATGTTTTTTATTCGTATTCGACTTTTGTCCGGCAGTTTTCTAGTTTTGTTGCTGGCCAAAATGAAGCAATTAAATAAATTAAGCAAATTGCTTGTGATACCCATAACAATAACAATAGCGCATGGCCATGAAAAATACAAAATACAAAGTACAAAATGCCGAGAACTTCTATGGAATCCGTATCTGTCTGTTCGCTGGATTAATTGTTGGGCTCAATGCAAACGGAAATTAATCATTCGCAGCGTAGCCGCAAAATGCGACAACTGATCGCTTTACAAAAAATTATTAAGCATACGCAGCATATGACAAGGCACTTTTTTGTGTGCAGGCAACTTTAATGGTTGCATGCACTATATTTTAATTAATTTTTTCTCTTTCGCTCTGCAGCTGCCAAAAAATCATTGCCACACACACACAAAAAACCGATAAAGGGCCAAGAGACGCTTCCCGTTCTCTCTTGTGGGGCAGATTTAAAGCCGACGCCGTGTCTGGCGCTGATTTAAAATGATTATAGTGAGGCCCGAAAAGCGGCTGCACTTCAAACGAACGAGGGGCCCGCAACCACAAAGCGACCACGCCCATAGGAGTACTCTGACGTCCTCCGCCCCCTTTCGTATTCATCCATTTGAAGCGTGCCGGGACAACAATTTTATATGCGGATTTTTTAACCCCATAAAAATGTCGAGAGTAATTGTTAAGAGACCCGAGAGTGCACGAACATTTTGCTGTAGTTGCCACACAGTTTTTGCTGCAGTTGTTGTTGTTGCTGTTGCTGATGTCGGTGCATTGCACATATGCAAATTTGAAAAATATATTTATTTATTTTATAAACGATAAATTGCCTTGATGCCTGCGGCTCGGTTAGGCGCGTGGCAATCGCCAACATTTTGCGCTTATGTCGAAAACTCTTTCTCTGCCAAATTATTATCTAATTATTTTTGGTGCTTAATTGCATGTCAAAATCAGAAATCATCGGCGATGGCAAAAAGCGAGGGCGAGTTAACAATAAATAAATATTTCGTTGCACAATTAACTCTGCGTTTATTTACAAATTGCTTTTGACAGCAATTAAATAAACGTAACAAGCGATTTAAATTAGTCGCAACTTAATTTATGAAACTATCAGCAAATTGACTTCCATTTACAATTTACCAGATGATTTATGATTCTATATTTAAAATTGGAAATTTCAGCCACAGCTATTTTTAAACGTAAATTCAATTTGTTGCGTTTATTTTTTGTCATGGAAATATTTCGATTACTGTCTGGCTTCTTTCTACCTTTGGCTGAACGGATGCTGAATTTAAATGTGCTTTGCTTAAGATGAGAATACTTTGCCTGCTGACAGCCACAATTTGGTTGGAGACATATTCTTCTTGCGTCTGTCCCTTGTATTGGCAGACAATTCTTTTCAATTTTAGCCCAGCATACTCAAATTTCGTTTAACTTTGGCACATCCATGCTCTCATATATCTAAGCATGCTCTCCATACGGCAGGCATATCGATATGAACTGTCAATAATGCAGCAAGGGCTGAGACTTCTCATGCTTAAACTCTTTGACAATTTCCAACGATAAAAATGTGTCAGAAAATATTCCAATTTCGTTTCGAAGGTAGCCAAAAGGGGTGGGGAGGAAAAGCGGGAGGGACAGAGCTTACACTTTTCAATTTTCATAAAATTCTTTGGCATGCAGCCAGGCAACTGATTTACGGCAACAAAGGCGCGCGTTTTTTTTTTTTTTTGGTCGTCTGACTCAATGGGACTCTCTGATGTACCACCAATTGATGGATGGTCTCTGACGTAGCGTTGACGTCGACGTCGCAGTCGCAGTCAGCGTCGCTGTCGCCGTCGCACTAAAGGCGGAAGTGCCTGTTTCAATTATTTATTTAGCTCTGCACAGCAACAATAGCAACAACAACACCAAAAAAATTAGTTGCCTTTTGTTATGCAACTCAAATATTTGTGCTGTGTCCTGGCCAATGGGCAACGCTTTTGTTGCCGGCTATTGTTGTTTTTGGCATTAGTTAGCCCCCCTTTCCCCTCTCTTTGCGCACAATTGCAATTGTTGCTCCTGTGACCCCCGCCTTCGCCCCTCTCCCCGCTTGTGGACAATTGTTTGCATGTCAATCTGTAGCACAGGTTGTGTGTGGCTTTGGTGGCAACGCTCTTAGTGCCTCATATGGTCATGCTTGCTTTGGGTTGTGTCATTTAAGTGCCTCATAAAAGTGTCAACTTGTTGTTGCCTCTATGGTGCTCGTGCTGTCATGCCCTTTGGCCTTCCCTTCCCCTCCCCCCTCTGTCTCGTTGCCACTCTTCAACTGCGCTGGCACTTCATTCATTCATTCGTTGGTTTGTTCGTTCGTTCGTTGCGGCCATTGTTTGCCCCGCTTACAACATCATATACATTTATATATATACATATGTGTGTGTGTGTGTGTGTGGTATATTTATGGGGTCCAGTTGTTGTTGGATGTGTGAAAGGATTCCATTTCATTTCTTTCGTGCTGCTTCTTTGTTGCTGTCGACGTCGTTTGTACGCTTTTCATACCACCTTTTGATAGTCCGTCTGTCCGCCAGTCTGTTTGTTTCTCCCTCTCTCTCTCTCTGCCCGTCTGTCCATGCACTTAATACATATTTTTGTCACCCTTATCTGGCCAGGGACGTCATATGCCCCACGATAACATTGTCTGGCCTGCCTGACTGCCTGCCTCAAAGTTCCAGCACAGCAGCGTCTGAAGCAGCCTGAGGACCTGTTATGATTGTCAGCTTGATGGCTTGCCAACAGCACTACGTACATATTTATATATGTGCTGTGCTATGCTATGTTATGTATGAATGTCCTTACTTGTGTATAAGCTTAAATTGCTAGCAAAACACTTGTGTCTGCAGTCTCTAAAGAGTCACCAGAGTTTTGCCTAAACACATTAAATTTAACTCGTTTATACACTTTCGTTTTAAATTCTAATTTTCTATTCGAATTTTCGATTTCAATTTTTGACGTTTTTAATAGATAGTCTTTACTTTATATATATTTTTAAAACTTCAGCTTTTTATAATTTCTTATCTCTAGTTCTCCTCATTAATATATTTTAAAAAACTTCTTTTAAATTATAATTTTCTATTAGAATTCTCGATTCAAATCGTTGGCATTTCTAATAGATTTGTCTACTTTATATAGATAATGTCGTTAGTATTCTTAATCTATTTAAAAACTTCAGCTGTCTCTTTCTTATTCTTATTCCATTTCTTATCTTTTGTTTTCCTCTTCATGCAAAACTTTTGGCCCTTTTGCATTTAGCTTACCCTTTTGTGTAGCCTGTTTTCCAATTATAATTTACACATGAAAACCATTTGTCTTGTTGTCTTCTTGCCCGTTTATGGTGTGAATGGGGTGAGCGGGTTGAGAGTGGGGAGAGGGGGGAGGTTGGGTTCGCTTTTTACGCGACATTCCCATAATTTAGCCACTTGGCCATAATTTAAAGCAGCGTCGCCCCCTTTTTACGACGTTTTTAGCAAAGTTAATAAAGCTCACCAGACAGTGCTATGTTCCATCTCTCTCTCGGACGCTCGTTCTCTGTCTCTTTCGCACACATATGATGACTGGGCGCCTTTGCAGACAGTACGTGACTTCCGGCCAAAACAAAACGGTTTTTCAACATTTTATGATAATTTATTTGATTATTTTCTTGTTAAAGTGCAAACTTTGTCATCTTTCTCCAAGTATTTCATTTGTGTGTGAGTGTGTGTGTGTATGTTGTGTACTTCTTTTCTCTCTGTCTTTCTTTTGTTACATTTCGCACTGAATTATACTTTTTTGTTGTGTGAACATTTTGGGGGGGGGGGTCAGAGCAGACGGAAACGGAAATGTTGCACAACATATGCGACAGAACAGTTTTCAAACTGACTGCTAGGCTATCTCTATCTCTGTCTCTCTCTCTCTCTCTCTCCTGCCGCGCTTTGTGTGAAAATAAATTTTATTGCATATTTTTCGGCGCCAGCTGACACCCTCAGCAAAGCCTGGCCAGGGCAGAATACGATATAATGTGTGTGTGTGCAGCCCTCGTGGCGCAAAAGTTTTCCTTTTTTTCGGTTGCCATTCAATCAAGCTAGCAAAATCAAGCATCCAAAAAAAAAGAAAAAAATATAATGTAAAGCAAAGCAAACGAAATAAAAGTTTTCTTTTTGCTTTTTTTTATATGTATTTTGCACATTTTTGTGCTGTTGAGAGAGAAAAATTTGGCAGGCAAGTCAAAGTTTGTTTGGCATCGGCAATATCCTGGCTGTGGCTGTGGCTGCTGCCGCTGTTTAACCTTCGGTTTGCGTATTTGCCAGGTCATTTTTCTAGGTGTAGGCCAGGTGAGAGAGGAGGGAAAGGGCAGTCTGCAAATGGTTGCTGCTGCAATTGACAGTGTGTGTGTGTGTTTGTGTGTGTGAGTTTGTGTTTCCCTTTGTTTGCGTATTGACCAAGCAATCAAGGCCTGTGGAGAACTGCTTTTTGCGTAGCCACTCATTTAATTAATTTCCATTATATTTATTATTATTTCATTCTTTCGCATTGCTGCAGCAAAAGTTTTTCGAGTGCATTTCCGGGCTCCAAAACGGCGCCCGTAACTTCCTTTCGCCATTTTATTTTACGTTTATTTTGGCACGTTTCATAATTGGAATGCATAAATTTTGTTTGCGCTCTCGCTGTTGAAAAGTTTGAACGTCGCACAGCATTTCATATTTACCATATTATAATAATATTTTCACTCGCTGTCTCTGCTCTGTTTGCCGCATTTGCATTTATTCCGATCCCTGTCCCGATTCCGATCCCTATCCCATTGCCAACTCCATCTCCACCTTTTTGTGAGTTCTCGACACTTATTCAACTTTATTTTGTGCGCTCGATTTGCGTGCGCGGCACAACACAAAAGCGAATTAAATGCGCATTTGGCGCTAAACAATTGCCCTGCAAAGGCAGCGAGAGAAGACAGCAGAAGCCAGAGGAAGCGAGCGGCTGACCAAAGTTTTTTTGTTGCCACTGTGCGTCGCTCCATCATCGTTTGTTACAATTCGCGCCTTGTCCAAAAAAAATAAAAAATGGAATGTAAAAAATATATATTTTCTCATTGCGGTTTTCCCCCGGCATCCGACAGCAGCGTTTCCTCTGCTGACTCTGTGTCTGCAGCTGTAACTGTAACTGTAACTGTGTGTACCGGTTGTTGCCACCTTTTGGGGCATGCATAAAATACACATTTGGCGCAGCTTTCCACAGGCATCACAGCCGTCGTCTTCCTTTTGCGCTACCATTGTTTCCTGTGCTTCCTAAAATTAAGGCATAAAAATGCAATAAAGCATAAAGAGCCGACGAATGAGAAAGAGAGAAGCACAGACCCAAGGCAACTTGAAAGTAACTTGCAACATGTTGAAGGCAATTTGGCTGAGGCAAAGTCTTTTCTCTCCACTCTCTTCTACGCTTCCTTACTAATTACTTGCTCTCTGCATAATTGCGTCTTTCATTGAAATCGCCAGCACCGAAAAATCTCCCTCTAGCCGAATCCGAATCCACGCTATAAAGCATTTTGTAAATCTTAAAGCAAACGTTTTGTACTTTCGCCTCATGCATATGCAAATAATATGCAAATTTCTCTTATTGCATACGCGCAGGCGCCTCGTCCTCTGAAGAAATGGAAAATGTGAGGGGGAGGGAGAAAAAATGGGAAAAACTTTGCACATGACCATCATCAAAGTGGAAAGTAACTTTTTAGCCGCATTTCTCGGGCATTCGGCAGGCGGCAAAACAAAAGCGATTTCATTTTATAGTATTGTGTGTGTATGTGTGTGTGTGGATTTTAATTGAAAGCAAAGTAAGCTGACAACATTTCGAGTTGTTCTTTATTTCGTGGTTTCGTTTTAATTGAAATGCGCCAGAGTTTGAGGCAATTTGCGAGAGTCGCTTCGCAAGTTCAATTGCATTCTACGTATGTCCAATTGGTGAAGAAACTTTTCTATTGAGATCATTTGAAGAACATTGCTTTAACGAACAATCTAGTTTTCAAAAGTTACGAATCTTTTTGCAAAACGCAAAATGTCTCAATTTTCGCATACAATTTTCGTCCCGTCACAATTGACACAGGCAAGCAAAACAACGAAGGCAAAAGTTTTTTCGGCAGCACTGAAGTTATCGCCTTCCCTTTAATGCCACATCTCTCTCGCTCTCGCTGTCTTTTCCCTTTGTTTTTTATTCGAGGCTGGGCTTTAGAAATTAATTAAGCATGGTTGGAGCGTGCTATACAAATTTTCATTTGAAATGACAGTTGCCCAAGTTTGTTGCGTTGTGTTGCGCTGAAGCGTAAATCTCATTTTAATGCCAAGAGAGTTCTTAATTTAGTTTAATTACAGCAAACACACGCATTCTCAACACACACACACAGAGAATGCGAGTTACACCAGTCAACAAGTTTGTTGCCTTGCCTCAAAGGCAAAGTCTGGCATCCGCGCTGCTTCAATGTGATTTTAATTACAAGAAATATATGCAACCGGAGTTGCGCTGTCGTTGCTCTGTTGCAGCGTCAGCCAAACGTCGCGACTCTACTTCGTACAACATGACGTATGCGTCATCAGTGAGTGCCAGACACAGCAGCAGCAACGAACAACGAATGCATGTCTGATGAGCTGACAAGCAGGCAAAGAGAATGGGAGATAGAGAGTGCGCCTGTTGGCAGGCAACACTTTTGTTGCTGCCACGTAATTATGCGCACACGAAATAGTCGCAAAATTTGCAGGTGAAAAACAAAGCAGCAGTCGACAACCATTAAAGACAATACCTACGAGATGTCGCATCTCTATGTGTGTGTGTGTGTGTGTGTGTGTGTGTGCAACACACACTTGTCTGCAGTAGATTTTGCCAAGCTGGCAAACACTTTCAAAATTCCGAGTCTCCCTTTTGCAATTAGCAACGCGCCTGCCTGTAAATTGCTGCCTGGTGAAAAAGCATGTGCAGCAGCTGGAAAATCTAAAAGCTAAAGCCAAGGGGCGAGAGGAGAGCAGAGGGCTAGCATCAATTTATATACTTGCATTTGATAAGGAAACAAGTGGCCGCATATCCTGAGTGCAGCTGCAAAACGTGACAATACTAAGAGAGAGAGAGAGAGAGAGAGAGAAGCCAAGGCTACACTTTGTCATGTCAGTTGGCAGAGTGCAGAAATGCGGCACTTTATCATTTTTAATTTGGTGCATTAAAAGCGATACAAATCTGCAGCGATCTTTAGTAAAGTGAAGTATTAAATTAAGTAATAAATTGAGCATGTCGTTAAGATATGCTACTGCATACCTTTTAAAGAGAGAGAGAGAGTAGAGTAAAGTGAGTTGAGCTGGGAAGGAAAGCAGTGAACATAATATGTGTACAGTGCTTTTTGAGAATGTGCACACTCTTCGGTGCGTAGTGAAACTTATTTGGGGTAAGAAACAAATGAAGGTGCCGTGGCCTGGCAAAAGTTAAAAACCCCACAAGGGTACTGAGCGAGGACACCGAGAGGTTGTTGAATATGTAAATGAAAATGCCACAACGGCAGCAGAAACAGCAACAGCAACAGGACTGAGGAATGAGGTTAAGTTGAGCAGCGTCAATTGTAGCTGACGGAAATGAAAACAAGATGTGTGTGAAAGCATGTGTACGTATGTATATCTGTGTGTGTGTCGCAGGGCACACAGGGCGTATGCGTTACTTTTGTAACCCTATGCTAGTGCCGTGCTGTGCTCTTGGGCATAAAATTCAAATGAAAATGTCGCGTGCTGTATGAAAAACTGCAACAATGAAACGACTTCAGAGACTTGGCCCCCAGGCTTCGTCGAGCTTCGTCGTCACTCTTTGGCTTTGCTCTCAATTGTGCGTTGTTAAATAATTTTCGACATGAATTTCTTTTTTTTTTTGGGATAGAAACTGTACAACTTTAATTCGATTGTAAACAACTGTCTACGCATGCAGGGCTCTCGCATACAAACAATTTTTAATTAAAATTTGCCAGCAGCAGCAGCAGGCAAAGTGAAAAGACAATTCTAAAACTGTCGTCATCGTTCACATTTGAAAGAGAATCAATTTTGAGTCCAGGCTTTGATTGCCTCTTCACACAGAAAAAAGGGCAGCAACTGTCAGGGCAAAACACACACAAAACGCAAAAAAGAAGCAACATATAGTACATAGTGAAAACTTTGTTTGCCGTTTGCTGCTGTGCGTGTCACATAGCGGCAAACAGTGCCTCACACACACGCTCGCACACGCCCACTTCACAGTATTGAAAACTCATTTGGACAGCGGGCAGCAAAAACAATTTGCAAAATGAAAAAATACAAACAAAAAACCAAAAAAAACTCAATAGTCTGTTGTCTGTGCCTTTTTATACCCGCTACCCATAGGGTAGAAGGGTATTATAACTTTGTGCCGGCAGGAAATGTATGTAACAGGTAGAAGGAGGCATCTCCGACCCTATAAAGTATATATATTCTTGATCAGCGTCAACAGCCGAGACGATCTAGCCATGTCCGTCTGTCCGTCTGTGTGTCTGTCCGTCTGTCCGTCCGTCCGTATGAACACCTAGATCTCAGAGACTATAAGAGATAGAGCTATAATTTTTTTTCGACAGCATTTGTTATGTTTGCACGCAGATCAAGTTTGTTTCAAATTTTTGCCACGCCCACTTCCGCCCCCGTAAATCAAATAAATCGAATAACAAGCGTAATTGTAAAGCTAGAATTGCGAATTTTGGTATATACAATAATAACTATAGTATTTATGATTCCTGAAAATTTGGTTGCGATCAGATAAAAATTGTGGAAGTTATTAAAGAAATACTTTTGTATGGGCAAAAACGCCTACTTACTAGGGGTCTGAGTTGCTTTGGCTGACAATCTGGTATTTTGAGCCGTATATGGTATATTTTGAATGCGGTACTATATCGATATACCAAACATACCATTTGGTATATTTTTAGTATTTTTTTAAGTATTTTCGGTATATTTTGAAAATGATACCGCAATTTTTTGCCTTTATTAAAAATGGGTAGCGGGTATCTCACAGTCGAGCACACTCGACTGTAACTTTCTTACTTGTTTTTGTTGCCTGTCTGTCTGACGCTCCATACACTTGACTGTCGTAATGAAACAGGCCGACTTGGTTGCCATAAAAACGTGGCCAACTCAGCTGAAAGATGAGCTGCATTAGGAGCGACCTTCTATCTTAAGTCTTGGTCAATGGGACACACACTGATGGCGCGCACTGTCATTAGTGCAAAGAGCGCCCCCTAAAAAAGAAAAACACAGAAAAGTTGAGCAACATTTTAAGCGCGCGTAAAGCAGAAGTAAAAAATTATGAAATTATCAAAAGCAAAAGCAAGCAACGCACATTTTCCGCACTTACCAACTAGTTTTTGGCCTTTTAATTATGTGCGTGTTATTTTTTTTCGTTTAGCTCGCTTGTTGTTAACAGCTTTGTGCGTGGCTAAAAAACAGAAAACAGAGAAAAACAAAATCACATTATGCGACCCCGAGCCGAGCAGACTCGAATAATAAGTGTTTGTGATCAACGTTCGTTGCTCATTAAAAACTAACAACTCATCGCATCGCATTGCGGCAGCAGCTAACGAGTTCCGACGACTCTGCGTTTTGGCCATTGTGTTGTGCGTTTTGGGCCATGTTTTGATATCACATGAATTATGCCAAGTAATGGTTAAATATTTATATTTATCTCTGTGTGGTTGTGAACATGTGTTTCTCAAACATTGAACAATTGATTCGAAAACATCATAATTTTTACACAAATATTTTGATTGATGCTCTTCACTCATCGCAATTTGTCTTTGCTTCTTCTACTTGCAGGTATGTGGCAGAGTCTCCTCCTTCTTTTCCCCCAAAAATGAAAGATTGATGCAGTGCTAAGTACAAATTGATTATCGTATGGTTGGCACATATAATTGTGGGCGTGACGCACATAAATTCTGGCACCAATTGGCTGATTTTGTAATTCAATTGGAATTTCAGAAAAGTGAATTGTAGTTGCCTTAAAAACTAGGAATTCAAGTTGAACTTATTATGCTCATAAAGTGGACATGGCATCAGCTATCAATACTCTATTTTCTTTTTGCTTTTGTTATCAGCTTTTACTGCGAGCTGCGTTGCTCATCTATCTAAAACAAATTTCCACTTGCCATCAACTTTGATGTTGCCATATACAAACTGTGCTTCATCTGTTGACACACAACAGCAACGCGCACTTAGCAGCCTTCCCTCTCACTCCCACCTCCCTCTGTCTATCTCTCTCTCTCTCTCGCTCTTTTGCTGCCGCTTTGTAGCTGATATCGCGCCATTTCGCCTCAATCATTTCAATCAGCTTTGGCTCACTTATAGCTTCAGTTACATTGACTTGGCTTCTGGCTGTCTGCCTCCCCTTCCTCTTTCCTCTTCCCTGCCGCCGCCCCCCTTGATGCGCTGAGCTGCTCTAAGCGTTTATGTGTATCCTTGGCGATATCCTTGTGTGTGTGCGTCTGCTTGTGTACTTTGTGCCTTAAGTTCGAACTTTAATCAAAGTCAACTTTTATGCGAGCTTTTTAAGGCGCTTTTTTCGTTTGATGGATTTTGAGGCACTTCCTTTAAGTTCCCGCTCCTTCCCCTTCACCTTACCCCCTTACATGTAATGTAACCAGTTGCAGGGCAGAGCAGAGTAAACGATGCTGGTGAAATGAAACGAAACAGGGGAAAAGCGAACTGCGATATAAGAAAGCGCAAAACTTTAAATTGAAAATTGTCTTCAAGCGTTAAATTGGCTTTTTTCGGGATTGTACTGGAAAAAAACCGCACGCAGCACATATAAATAGCATACTCTCACCTCACCAAAGGGAATGGGGAGGGGGAGGGAAGGGAGCATGCCCCTCGCCTTTCCTGAGGACTTTCCACTTTCGGTGCAGCGAGCTGCATTTTTTATGCAGACTCTTTTTTTCGTGTACCCCTTTCAACAGTTCAAGCGTTGAAACTTGGCACAGATGCTTGGCTTTTGTTGCATGCCCCGCACACACACACACGCACACACACATTCACACATGCGTGGGATCAGCTGGGTATATGATATAGTAACGAATGGGTTGCTGTTAAAACTTTAGCGTCTAGCATAAAGTTTTGCAGCAAATCTGTGAACCAAAGTTCAGCGAGTAAAGTAGCTTTCAAATATTAAGATTCACTGCTGATTATAATGTAGAGTATTTAAATGTGCGGCATTCTCTCATTCATTTCTCGGCTTTAAATTATACTCCATTCAGTATATGTTGTGTGTGTGTGTTTAAGCAGTGGGGCGAACGAACCTTGCGGCACATGTAAACAATTCCATCAAGATTTTCGTTTTCATGAGGCACAGCTGCAAAATAAGGAGAGAGACCCCTCTCCCCCTGTTCGGCGCCCCCCTTTGGCCAACAAACATTCCAATAATCGTTGTATGTTTTGCATGTTAATTATGCTTTGTTCTGTTGTTGTCTTCTTTTGCTATGCTTTATTGTCATTTTCATGTTTTTGCGTATTCAATAAGCGCACATGCTGACTTCCCTAAACACACTCCCCATACCACCACCCCCACCTCCACTTAAACACCCCTAGAAGCACACACACAAGCGCACACACGACGCACACACTCACACCATTGAGGCTAGTCGATTCTATGATTTTGACATTTGTTTTCGGTTGCCTCTCTGCATGCAAATGACACTGGCGTTGATAGCAACGCAAATGATTGGTAGTTACGGGGATTACCAGCAACGGGGCGAGGGAACTGGCAACTGGGGGTAGGGTAATAGTGTGTGTCAATAGACAGAAGAGGGGGGGGAGGACAGTAGAGAGACACGCACTGTTCGTGTCATTTGTTTTAGGCTCGTTCTGACAGCTGCGCTTGACCAGCAGCCATTGGGCTTTTGGCTGCATGTGATTATAATGAAGTGTGTGCAGCATTTTTCGATCTGAGTTAAGACCAACATCAACACGACGACCACCAGCTGAATAAAAAGAGAGAGAGAAGCTTTGCTTTAAAAGCTCCGCTTTAAATTCTCATCATTTCGTGAGGAATTAAAGTACTTTTGTTTTGTTCTTCTTATTAGATTGGTATGCCGAAAATTAGTTGACGCTTTGGCCTTGGGGGGGCATAAGTATGAGTGTTCATTAAATACACGCTCGTGTACTTGAGTACTCATAATTTACATGGCACTGAGAACTGAGATTTAATCAAAACTTTGAGTATTGGCAGCCTTGAATTGAATCTCTCACTCTCTGTGAACTGGTCGTAAACAGTAGCCACATCCTGCAGGCATTCAAACACTTATCAAATTATCTTTGAAGCCCCAGCAGAAACAGTAACAGAAAGCGAAGCAAGTTACTGTTTTGGGGCAACTTAGTTGGCAAATCGGTTGCGTGCCAGATAGCCATCAATATGCTGGCGATATTTATGAGGCGCGCCCGCAGGATACAGGCTTTAATGATAGCCTAAAAGAGGGCACTTAATTTCAGCTTCAATACTTCTACAGCTACTTCGGTTCGGTTTGGTTTTTTCTTTCCTTTGGCTACCACTCGCAACTCGCAATGCAATCAATAACGATTTGATGAGGGCCGCAGCAACACAAAACAGGATCTCACATATATCCCACCTAGGTCAGAATCACTTAATTGTGTACATGAATGTTGTTAGTGCAAGCGAAACGAAAGCGAAATAATAATGAGGGTAATATTAAGGCAGAAATCAAGAGAGAGAGAGAAAAAAAAAAATGTAGAAATTGGTCAGCTACTACAAACTACAACAACGATTACATTGTTGGGCACTGTGGGCCTATCAAGTATGAGTTTCAAACAAAAGCGAAAACTAAAAGTAGCCAAGTTTCGTTTTTATTTTTGTTCTGCCTCATTTCTGTTGTTGTTGGTAGTTGGTCGTGTCCTGGCAGCCATTTAATGCGCGACTAACACGCAAGCCCAAGTCTTGGAGTTGGAGTTGAAAACAACCCGAGAAAAATATGCTTTTCTTTTTTGTTTTGTTTGGTCGACGGTTTTGTTCTTGGTGTTCTTCTGCTGGGTTTTTAGTGTGTGTGAAAAAACTAATAAAGGGGCAATTTAGGCAATTCTTGTTGATCGTTTGCTGGGGGCCGGCACAAATTTGTGATATCTGTTCTTTCTGCTCGTTCCATCCAACAACACAATGGAATTTATAATAGCAATTATGTGTGGAGAGTTCATTCAGCAATTGCCATCGCTCTGGGCAAATATTATATGGACACAACACAGCCATACTCGAAAACTGGAATATTTGTGGGCTGCAATTAGAATAATATTTACATTAAAATTAAAGCACATTCTAAGCCGGATTTTGCTTTGGCCTTAATTTTGAATGGGGCCCGGCTCGTTGTCTCATTTGAATTTTGATGCAATCTCGATGACAACTCGCATTATGATAAGTAGCTCGAAACAGTCACAGCATCGATTTCAGCTTATCGCTTATTCCCCATTCGGGTTGGAAATGTAACGCCCCGACTTAATTGTGTCTTGTTCGTTTAATTAGAAACCAAATAAATAATATTCAAACGGGTTTCCCCAAATATTATGTGCAACGTGTTTGCAATAATTGCAATTTTGCCAAATCAGTGTGTGACTTGCATATCCATAATTTAGCTACTGTTAAAAGTTGTTAACATGACAAGTCATAGGGAGAATCTGCATATCAGGTTCGAATGTTAATTTAACAGCAGTACGTTAATTTAGGTATGTTAAATATGTTTAACATGTGTCAGAGTAGGTTAACAGGTTCAATAAAAAAGTGAATTGAATATAAATTTAACGAAGATATATTTAATATGCATTAAATGTGGGTAATAATAAACTTGACAACGCGAGTAAATTTAATATTAAAATATAGTAACAGTCGCTTAACATTTCAGCAACATAAAAGAAGTATGGCAAGGCTGGCAATATTGTAAAATTAACATTAGTAAAATTAAGGACTGTTTAGATATGTAAAACGATGGGTTAGTTATTAAAATATAGTAAGAGACGATTAATATTTCAACACCATGAAAGAAGAAGCTTTTGAAGTTATAAGTTTAGCATAATAAAAGTATATATACTTTAGTCGGAATGCATTTTCTATTTAAATATCCATAATTTAGCTACTGTTAAATGCTGTTAACATTACAAGTCATCTGCATATCAGGTTCGAATGTTAATTTAACATCAATATGTTAATTTTGTTATGCTAAATGTGTTTAACATGTCTCAGGAGAGTAGGTTAATAGGTTCAATAAAATACATGTGTAACATTTCAACAACATGAAAGAAAAAGCTTTTGAAGTTTTAAGTTATAATAAAAGTATATCAGTTTAAGTTGGAATGCATTTTCTACTTAAATTTTTAGCGAGTGTTACAACAAGAGCGTTACAACGGGGAACTCTCATATAGAAATTTGAGTAGACATTTCCTCTTAGGCTGCACACAAGCCTTCACATGTTTTTCTTGAGTGTAGAGTGTAGAGTGTAGAGTGTAGAACAACGGCAGCAACACAACATTCGAAGCCTTTTAGCATTTCCGCAGCTGCCTACTTACTAGAAGCATCTGTTTCCATTACACTTCATACTTGTGCTGCTGTTGTTGTTGCTGTTGCTGTTGCTGCTGCTGTGCACATGTGCTCTTCATCAACGCCTACACACACTCATACATACACATGTCTTGCTATAGATCTTTGTTAACTCAGCGCTTTGGATCAAAATAAAACTCTGGTTCTTCACCACGCCCCAAGCTAAGACCAAAATAAATAAAATAAATGTTACTGATTTTTTTTGCTCTTGCTGTTGCTCTACGTTTCTCCTTCTGCCGCTGTCATTGTCCCTCTTTATGTTGAGTTGTTGCAAAAGCCATTACATTTATTTATGTATTTTGCGTTGACTTTGCTGGCTGTGTACTTGGAGACTTGGAGAGGCGCCATTGGGTTGCCACACGTTTGCAATCGCCTCTCGCTTTGACACACACACAGAAATATACATATATATATTTTTTGTTTAATTTCCATGCCAGTCACGCATATCCTGACGGTGCGTAACCTCAGCTACCCGTCTCCTCAACTCAGTCATTTACTTTAGAATTTATTTATAAATTTTCGCGTGCCTTGTAACATTTAATCTCAATCTCTACCACACGCCGCGGCGTCTTTAGCTCTCTTTCTCTTTCTCACCCTCTCAGCAGTTGTCTCACTCTTTGACTTATTATCGCTCAACGCTTGTAATCTCAGTTTGTTTTTGTTAATTTTTCGTTTCCTGCATATTCTCGAATTTTCCGGGAAAAAGTCAATAATTACAGGGCCTAGGTACAAGGCGCAGTTGCACATGCTAATGCTAATGGAGTATAGAGAATAGAGAATGCCTGGCAGCTTATCTATTTTTGAGTTTTTATGGAAATTACAAAAACAGCAAAGCCAAAGCCAACGCCCTGACGACGCAATTCCGAGAGAGGCCCAGAAACAATAACGAAACAAGCGAAATATTTCTATCTTAATGAATTTGACCCCCAGTGTCAATTTAGACTGATTAAACGACCAGACACTGGGCCTGAGAGCAACCAAAGCAGATGGAAAGAGAATACACAGAAAATGTGTGTTCAAGTGCACAGCAACAAATATCTCTCCCTCCCTCTCTCTCTCTGTTCACTAGTGTTCTATCTCTCTCTGGCAGTGGCTGTATCAACAACACAAGTATTCCCGGCTTGTTTATGTAATTGAAACATTTGCCGCACAATTTATGCTTCAATTTATGCACACATTAAATATTTTCTGTATTTTTTAATGACTCGCAAACAATTCCTGTTTTTCCCCCTCGTTTGATTTATGCATATTTTAATCCATTCACATTTAGATATGACAGGTTTTTTCCTCTTTGCATTTAATCGGGATTTATCGAGTGAAAAGAATCAGCGATTGCAGTGACATATGCGAAGTATTTGTTTAAACTAGTTGAACAAATTTTTGATGACTTTTTCGTTGGATGGAAAAATAAGCGGATTGTGTCGCAAACATTTCTGCATTTCTTTTGTTCAGAGTGGGGAGTAAAGTTATTTTGAAAACTCTATACATGAAAATTAATTTATTGAGCGTGCTGCTAAGCTATTTAAAGAGTGACAATAATTAGACGAAAAAATCGCAAATATCGAATGCAAAATTCCAAATTAGTTTGTGGCGGGAAAACTAAAATTGCATGAATACATTTGAAACGTATGCTAAAATTAAAACAGGTTTTAATTGTTTCCTAATGCCCATGGGGCAAAATGATGCCAGCGCATTTGAATGATTTAAATGAGTATAAATATTGATGTGGCAAAAGCATAAATCACGAGTTTTTGCTAATTATAATGGAGTTGCGGGAGAATAATGATGGAGTAGGATTGAATAGGATAGGATAAATTAAAAGCTCTACAATTGAATACACTTAAAATTAAATTCTTTGTTAGAACTTCAGACTAATGCGTTGAATTTCTTTTTGTTTTCTTACAGGTATGTACCATGGCAACAGAACCTAATGCGATACAGGTAATAATTATAAGCCCAAGTATTTTGCTTACAAAGTGCCGCAAGTATTCAGTGAACTCCTCAGCAACAGCTAACACATGCTTTTGTGTGACACACCCCACTTGGAGCACTCACTCTTGCCTTGTGGAAAAACTAAATCAACACGCATTTCCTCTTCAATCCAATTGTATGTGTACTGTAGTATCTGCATTCTGTGTATAGCAGGGGCTCAGTCATAAGTGCTATTATGCCTATTTTAAGCCCCATATTTATACACACTCTCATTCGCATTCTCTTTGTCTGCCTCTGTCTCTGTCTCTGTCCCCTTCGAGTAAGGGCTTTATAATATCGCACACACAAGTATCTTAATGTTATGTATATATATATTTTTGTGGTATGGTCATGGATCCCATATCCATGCTGCCTTATTTACTACGCATTAATGCCGCAAATTAAAATGCTGTGCCGTATGCCGTTGATGTTGCCATTGCTATTGCTGCTGCTTAATGAGCAGAGCAGAGCAGAGCTTCTACAACGTGCCGCGTCCCTTTCGTCTGGAGTCTAATTTTAGCCATAGCTGACTGGCTGCCTAGTTGCCTGTCAGAGGCTCCCAGTCCGGGTCCGGGGCCGGGTCCGGGTCGACACTCAGACCTCAGACAGTAGCCCATGGTGGTGTACGCAGCATGGGGTGACCGACGCTCTCAAATCTCAACAGCACTAAAGGGAAAAACGAAAAACGACACAGAACAAAAAAAGAAGGGAAGAAAAACTGAAGCGAAGGTAGCAAAAGGCAAAATGAAAGAAAACAAAAAGAACTACTACTACGACTACTTCACAAAAAGAAAACTTTATTAAAGAGCTCAGCTGAGCTGACTGACTGCCTGACTGACTGACTGACTGACTGGATGTCTGACGACGAGTTCTCCATACGCAATTACGAGGAAATCCAGTGCGATGTATGTGCGCCGGGTGATAATGTGAAGGGGCGCTTGAACAGGGATAAAAATAGACAACACACACATGTCGAGAGTTGTTCAGTTGCTCACAAAGATATTTCCAGAAGAGACACACGATGTGCAAGAAAAAGAAAAAAACGCTGAACGCTGAGCGAAAGAGAAAAACAACCTCGAAAGGATATTGTAGCAAATGGCAGCAAATAACGGTGGCAAACAGAGGCTGCCAAGAAGGATGGGGATGGGGGACTTGAGAGCCCAAAAGAGCAGCGAGAGAAAGCCAATGCTGCCAATGCTGGAGAGAAAGGAAAAAAGAAGAAAAAGAGTCGCTGTGCAGTTGCCGCCATGTGTTGCATTTCAAAGTGTGTGAGTTATGGGCCAAGCTGCCCGACTGCCAGATGAGTCGACAAAATGGCTGAAAAAACACACTGCACAACACGAGAAGAAGAGTAGGCTGCTGGGACAAGGCTGCTTTGCACTCGGCACAATCTCGAGACTAGGCCACCTCATCTTGCCACTAAATCAAAACCACATGCAAATCAATCAATACCAATCAAACAATGCCCAGTAAATTGGGGGAATGCATCTTCATCTCAATGCTCAGACTTCAATTCCAGGTTATCCATTTCAAATGCAATTCGTCTGCTGGCAGGGCAATCATTAAAGTTCATGCCACAACACTGTGCGTTGTTGCCACATACATCAAGCTTCCTTTCGTTCCACTTCGATTCGCTTCGTTTCGAGTCGTATGCAAATTAATTTCTTATAATTAATACGGACTCGTCTCTTAATATTGCATTCCCAGACGTTGCCTGTGTCCTGCTATGGCTTCTGATCCTTTAGCTGCTGTTGCTGCAATGAATATTGAAAATATTTTCATAAATACCAAAAATATTTGCCATCGCATACATAATGCATTAATATTGCCTTTCTGCCTTGCAGCAACGTTGTCAGCGAAAAGTTATAAAAAGCTGCACAATTTTCACAATTTTTCGCCCAACTCAAAGACTTGCAAAGTGGTTTAAAGCAAATTCGTTGCAGTTATGTTAATATGGTTTAGTTTGACTTAGAAAATAAAAGGAAATTTCAACGAAAAACAGTTTCTTATTTAAATTTTGAACCTCTTTTTAGATAGATTTTTGATACGCAGCCACATATCAATATCATCCCCGAAGTCCTGTTCAGCTCTCCCGCTGTGCGAACACAAACTTCCTGTCTGCATATTTTGATATTCTGCAAATTTGCAAGCCATTAATTACAACTATTGCCAGGCAGGCAGGCAGTCCACTGGCCGCACATACATCAGAGGCGAGGCCTACAAACTTAACACCTCAACAGCTTATGACTAGGAGGTTTTCCTTTCCTCCCTTTTCATTCTTACTTTGTGCTGCAACTAGCAAAATTTTAATTAAGGCAACATAGCTGGCAGGAAGAGTAATAGTTGCCATTTCCCATAGCAGCAACCGTGCTAACCACTAAATCCCAAATGTCAATGAGTTGAGGTCACAATTTTTGCTTGCACTTAACCCATAACTTAGATAGATGGCGAGTAAGAGTCAGAGGGAGGAGGGAGGGGAGTCGAGAAAGAGAAAGAGAAAAAAGTGCTAACGGCAGGTGTCGTTTGCGGCAAGAGCTTCCAGGCAACACGTTGCCTTAGTTGTTGGTGTAAAAATGATAAATTATCCGAAAAATTTGCAAAGTTCTGAAAATTACGCATTAAATCATGCAGAAAACATTGGTAAGCAGCACCTTTTGCCGGGGCAGGTTGTGAGCTCTGAGCTCACAGAGAGAGAGTGCAAAGTCATTCCGGGCTTTATGGCTGTGATTGCGGCAGACAACGCGGGGGAGGGGTGGGAGAGTTCAAGGTGGAGGGGGAGGGTAGGCAAAGGGTAGATCTCGTAGTGCGTTTCAGGCTATATAGGGCATCAAAAAATTTTATCGCTCGCATGAGCAAAAGTCTTGCAATGCATTTTATAATGCCGTTGTTGTTGCTTTTCTTTGGATTTCTATATATATATTTTGCTGGTCACGTTTTTTGCCCAACAACACATCTTTTGTAATGCTCTGTGTGTGTGTTTGTGTATCGTAAATTTAAGCAAGCAAACAACAGTAACAACGTAACAGTGAGCAACAAAAGGTAGCAACGATTTGCGTTTCGTAGCATAAAATTTAAGCACCCGCTTTGGCTATTTTGTATTTTCATTATTATTACTAGCCATGCTTATAGTCGTAGTCATAGTTGTTATTGTTGCAGTTGTTGTCGTTGTTGTCAGCTATGCTTTTCCTTTGTCTGGCACATATTTCATGGCTATGATTTACTCGTTGTTCAGGGCCGTTGCCTCGCACATCCAACCGAAGCATCTCAGCCACAGCCACAGCAACAAACAACAACTCAAGCAGAACAAGTGCCCAGTTCAGAGACTAGCCAACTCCCACCTTTGGTTCCACCTCCCACTCTCGTTCCCTCTCCCACTCCTACTCCACCTGCTACTGCTATTCTACTGTTTGTTTATTTTGGGCTGACTTGGGTCAACTAGTTGAGACATGAACCTAATTTACTGGCTGAGTGCTTTTCATGCTCTACCCTCGCTCCTTCTTCTTCTCCTTCGCCTTCGCCTTCTTCTGCGCATTTCAAATGTCTTATTTAGTTTTGTTTGTTTTTCAAGTTAGCCCACATCTAGACAGTCAGCAAAAGTTATGCACGTGCTAACAGGCTAACATTAAAGATAGTTATGAGCCCAAAAAATCACTAACTTAAAGTGACACTTGAGTAATTGCATTGATTAAAAGTTTAGCCAGATCAGTTTATCGCATTAATATAGATTTATCATGCAATTGATTGAGTCGTAAACTAAACCAGTTGCTAGCATAAAAATAGATTAATTTAGCTGACAGTTTTATTTAGATAACAAGCAGATAAGCAAAATAAATGTGCTTCCTGCTTTAAAGCTAGCTGCACACACCACGCAGACCACAACATGTCAAAGTGGTCAAATAACACATAAGCACAACCATGTTCATTAACGTTAACGACTCTCTGGCTGTCAAAAAATCTGAGCACTGATCCGTGAGTGGAAAACCACGCTAACCGAACTCATCAGTCTCGCAGTCTCGCTGTGGAGTCGCGGCAGTCTTGTTAACGTCAATGTTTGCCAATTTGGTCAGGTTAACAAGTTGAATTGCGTTGCACGCTCTGCGCCTCAGAGTATGCAATAAGAGTTGTTTATTGCATGTTGTTGCTTCTGCTCTCTCTCTTTTAATTGTTTAACGTCTCAAATTACACTGTGAGTGGCAGTTTGGTTAATGGCTGACAACCTTTTAAGTGGAAAATCAGCCAAGTCGCGTCAATAATTGCCAGTCAGTTGGCTAAATGGACGACACATGTTCTCCACTGCCTGAATTTTCCTTTTCACATTTTATGAGTCTGAGTGCGAGTGCGAGTGTGTGTGTGTGTGCACTTAATGTAGTCTGTCAGAGAACAGTCAGTAAACGTACTACAAGCACTTGATAAGCTTTACATGTGTTAAGAGACTGCACTGTTTCGTCCGCAGGGACAAAGTATGGAGAAAGAGTGAGCAAGAGCGAGAGAGAAAGAGAGGCAGCTCAGTTTTTAATGAAGGCTCATCAACAATGTTGGTTTGTGGCAACCGGCAGGTAAATATGGAGCTGCATCTCTGCAGCTTAGACTAGAGACTAGACTCTCTCTCTCTCTCTCTAGTCTCGGCTCTCCATATATACCAATTACTTAGTCATTGTAGCTATTATGTCGCACCCTCGCACCCACCCCCAGCTCTTTGTTGCCCCTCGTTGCTTGCTTAATTGCCAAGTCCGTCTCATGCCACAGCAGCCACTCATTTAGCAGCAGTAGCAGCAGCTTTGCCAGTTATCCCAAATGCATCTCAACCATGCTTTGAGCTGAACAACAACGGCAACAGCAGCAAAAACGACTGCAACAAATGAATGAATGTTCAACCCTTTTAACTCGAGTGGCGTCGGCATCGGCATCGGCACCACAAACCGACTTTTGCCTGCTCTTCAGCTTCAGCTATCTCTGCTGCATTTCTCGGCACTAATTTGCTTAACATTTGCAGATTGATGCAGTTTAACTGTTTCGAGCAACATTAGGTTTTCCCTCTGCGAACTTTTCGTATTCAAATTTTCGGTAGTAAAATTTTCAATTTCCAGGTGAATTGCTTAACTCAGTTTACCCATTTTTTTGTATTTTGAAGAGTTCCGCATATGAAGCCAAAAGCAAACTTTAACGAACAATAATAACATTTCGTATTCCATTTACCGAACTACACACACATGTGTACACAGTACGTATACGCAATTGACCCACTTATGAAGCTTCATAGGCTGAGTATTAATTACATTACCAGCCAGCAATTCAACAGTCGCTCAGGCGAATCAGAAAAGCCTATACACAAACTAACCGACAATTTGCTCGCAACAACAGCAACAACAACAACGAGGAGTAAACAAAATAATTCCCACACTGCAGGGGCTTCACAATCCTTGCGGCAGTCAGTGGAGCGTTGTGAGCTTAGCTGAAGCGCTTAAGCTAAATGACCAACAGCAGGTGACGACGACGACGACGACGACAAAATAGCTGTAAAATTAATTGATTTACAACTGTGGCAAGCGTGAAAAGCACTGCGACGGTCATAACAATAACAAGCAGAGAACCAGAGAAAAAGAAATCCGTAACAGGAACTAGAACTGAAATCGAAACACAGAGAGCGAGAAAGAGAAACGTTAATAATACCCAAAGAATGCTGAGCCAAAGGGAGCATTTAGTTTTAGCTTAGGTTTTATGGGTATGAAATACAATCCGATTAACGATAATTGCTTCAGGTGGTGTATCGCGTATACGCCATGTGACTTTGTCGCGTGCGCTCTTTAAAGCGATCTTAACGCGCATTTAATGGCACTTTATATGCTTGCCACGCCCTCGCCTACGCCCGCGCCCTCGGACACGTCCATAAGTTGCGTGCAATTCGCCGGGAGGCCCCAATATCAAACAGAGCCCGTAGCTCATTTATTTTTCATAACTTTTGTGCGCGCGGCAGGAAGTGAGCTTTTGTTTTTAGCCGTCAGTTCCTTCCGCTTTGAGGCGTTGTTTGTTTACATAGCCGAGGGAGGTAGCTAACTTCAGCTAGTTAATAAGCCATAACATAAAAAAAAAGCAGAAACAAAAAAAAAACACAAAACAAGCTCAACACACGACCGAAAACTAGAAGGAGTCGAAGTCGAAGTGGAAGTCGAAGCCTTGCGTGTTGTGCTATTTCTGTACTGTAATATAAATGATATCGCAGCGTATCGATATGCAACTAAAGTTATCGCCTTAAAGGTTAAGCGCTGTCAGGTGTTTCTATTGATTGCCGCACGGCTTGATTTATAACCATGACGCGATGGGCGTGGCCAGCTGATTGCATTTAATGCCCATACAAATCAATCACTTGAATGAAGCCAACACCAAGTCGTTGGCTTGGAAGCGTCTTCAGCGTTGTTGCCCTGATTTGTTGTGTCAGTCAAGAGCGTTGCTAGAGAGAGAGAGGTAGGGGAGTGGTGAGTGGAGAGTGGAGAGCAAAGAGTTAGCTGGCAGCGTTTACTGTCTTGCTTCCTTTCTTTTTCTCAACGATTTGTTGTCGCAATCGGGCAAATCGCAATCACAATCATCGCTGTCATTTATTACGACCAAACGATGAGTATGTGTGTATTTACCCTTCCTTTTGGCTTAGCTGTTGTTCAATTGCAGCCGCTTAACGGGTAATTCGAGTGCCAGACAGACAGACAGAGATTCAAACAATCCCATGTAGAGTGTGCAATGTCTCTTCTGACTCTCTCGATGTCGAGTGTAATGCGATATTTGTGGCTTCATTGCATTCAGAGTGCGTCGAGAGAGTGAAATGAAATCGCAAATTGTCATAGCAACTGGTTATTCCAGTCGCCCAACTTTCAATTACTTTCGAGTAATTCAATATAGTTGAGCGCTCTCCAGCACTTCGTTGTCAAATTATGCAGATGATAAATTGGATTTTAGATTTATGGCGATTAAACATCAAAAAAGTGTATACAAATATTTGTGATTCTGTTTCTTTTTTTTTTTTGCAAATATGCCAAACAAATTTTAAGATATTTTTAAGTGCCATGAATCATGACTAAATATCAAGGCAATCTGCCGCCAAGTCATAAGTTTTCCATGTGGCCGCACGCCTCAAATGTTGAGGAAAAGCGGTTCGTGGGAAAAGGTGAGCACACTTGGTGTGTGTCACAAAAATAAACTAAAGCCCTTACGACGACGTCCGACACGCTTTCGTGAGCCCATGAAAAACGAAAACAGCAAAAGAAAATCAGTCTTAAAATAAAATTGTGGGAAACTGTGGTAATGCTTGACTAGAAAAATGCCCTGTTAATTGCGTAAATTATTTATATTCTTCTTTCATTTTGTCAACTTCAACTCGAATAAATTATGAATTCTTCTGAATTTAAAATATAGTTTTTTAACATTCTGTACTGCATTTGTTTTTTGGCGTCGCATATGACCCCGTTTCTATATAGGGCATTAAAATGTGTTAAAAATAAAAATGCCGACTTGTTTATTTATTTATTTTTATATTGTTTTTTTGATGTCGCACAAGATGACAGCACCTTTAAGCATGTGTGGCATAATTCGTTGTTGTCTCTTAACGCTTATTTCTTTTTCGACTTGAGTGTTTCCTCTTTTTCTGCTGCTTTTGCTGCCGCTGTCAACGCATCTTTCGGTTGCCATAATTCAAGTCTGTCCGTCGGTTGGTTGGTCGGACAATTGGCACGCCATTTGCATAGCTAAACATTAGCTCCTAAATACAAATTTCAGCGATTTTGGCTATGTACTTTTCAGTCTGTGTGCGTGTGTGTTGTGTTTGATTTTGCCTCCGTTTTATTGACATGGCAAAGAACGTGAAAGATTTTCGGTAGTTGTGTGTGCTTTTGATATTTGTCTTCATTTATTTTTATTGATTCTGCTGCTGATTCTGCTGCTGCTTCTACTCTGCAGCTGATTTATATTGGGGTGTGGCCAAAACGGGCAATTTCATTTTCATTTGCGAAGCCAGTGAATAATCACAATGCAATTTTTTTTATACGCTGTACCTTTTTTTTGCCAGCCAGCCAGCTTCCATTTTTGGGTAGTCTGGCATTTTCACGACCTCTGCCAATTTTCGCACACTCTCTTTTGGCTTTTGCAAACGCTTTTCAATTATTTAATTTTCCACTCACGTTCGTTAGTTCGACAAAAATGCTGCGATATAAATCCGGAAAGTGCATCTTCAGCGCGCACTCGACAACGACGACATTCTCACGTTTTCATTGGCATTAAGGTTTAGTTGATCGCCTCCACACATACACACACACACACACACATACATATATATACACTCCTCCTCTGCTGGCATGCTTCATTTGGCCAACTACTCGACGACTGCAGCAGCAGCAGCAGCTGTAGCTGAGGGCGATTGATGACAGAGCGTTAGACTCTTGCTTCAAGTTGAACTCGAAGTCGAAGTAGGAGTTGAAGTTGAAGTTGTTGTTGTTGCTGTTCGGTTCGCCAGGCTTGGCTGCATAAATTCCATTTAAATGGCAAACGAGTCGCATCATCGTCTTCATTATGATCATCGTCACGAGACATCTTCAGCTTTAGTTGTGCCATTAATAACAACAACTACAGCTACTACTCGCAATGTGGGCAGCCCAGTGACACACAAATGTGCCAACAACAGTAAAAATATAAAAAGAGGGCAGTGGCAAAAATAAAAATGAAGAAAAATCAGAAGCATCGGGCAAAACCACATTTAAATGCTGTGCCCGGCTCTTACGATTCCAGTTGCTTCGCTTGTTCGTTTGTTTGTTTGTTTGGGCAAAACTTTTTGCAGATGCGCAGCAAGTAACTCGTTTCCCCTTCCCCATCCCCTCTTTCCGCTCGGTGTACTCGTTTTTCCATTGCTAAGCTGACCGGTTTGTGGCCTAAGCCATGTTACAGGCCCACTTGCCGTTTAGGGCCAACACAACGTTTTTTCTATTTCGTTGTTGTGGCTGATGTTGTGCTCACCTGCAACTGACGTTTTAGGTTTACCGTTTTGCAGCAGCCGAAGCTCTGTTATGGCCCCTAAACAACAACTGTTACAACTCGCACTCCAACTCCAACTCGAGCTGCATTTTCATTCATAAAACACACAATGGGCAAAAATGTGCAGAGAATTTACCACAGTCTGCATGTTGATACAATCTTTGGCCAGACTTTGAATTTTGCAAATGGGAAAAGTGTTCGTTAAGCACTCGAATTCGTACTCGCAGCACTTGTACTTGCACTTGCACTTACTGCTCAATTGCTGCAAGTTGCTAGTGGATAAGACTCCAAAAATGGGAAATGGAAATAGAAATAGAAATGGAATGCATACAAAAGTTGAAAAAGATCATTAATCAGTTAGTTAGAACAATGCTAGGCAAGAGAGGAAATGAAACAAATAAGTTTGCTTTGAATTGTATTTTGCTTTCTTCATTCGTTACTCATTTTTCACGATTTAAATGAATTCGCTTTGTAATTATGTTATTTTCCACAGCAGCAGCAGCAGCAGCTGGAGTTACATGCGCAGCTTCACAAATTACGCATACGCCATGTTGCCGTGCTCACTAATTTGTGTTCGCTTTTCATGCACTTTCAAATGACAGCTGCTGTGTTGCTGTTGCTGTTGCCGTGTTATGTTCTCGCCTTATTAAGGATAGAGAGAGGATGTGAATGGCTGCAGAGCACGGCGGCGCATTCAGTATTTCGAAATAAATTTCCGGCTGTGTCGTTGATTTGCGAAAACAGAAACCCTCCTTTCACACACCGTGTAGCTTGTGTATTTTGTATCTGACACCAACACGCCACGCTGCAGCAGCAAATACTAGCAACAGAGGCAGACAGCGACGTGGCAATTTCAGTAGTCATATTACATGTCATGGCTCTGACACATACCTGAAGCTATAGCCATGGCTATGGCTATGGCTATGACTATGACTGTTGCTAGCTAGGCACATCCTTTAACACTTCAACACGCTTTCGCTACAATTTCCTGTGCAGCTGTAATCGAATATAGCAAACATTTCTGCACTAATTCCAAATAAGTTTTTGCAGTTAACATATTCTAATGCAGCTTGTTTTGCCGAATATTGCCTTGTTAATTGAATTGACAGCTGACTGGAAATGACCTTTATCCGGCCAATTGCAAATAGCAATTCCATATTGCAGTCTCAGCAAATTGGCTAAAAACACATTTCGGAACCAGCCGACATTGACGACGACACCTCCTCCTCCTCCTCGAATAGACAGACAGACAGTCAGAGAGACACCTACTGGAAACGTGATCAGCATCGACCTAGAAAACTTTCTAGCTCACGCCCATTGAGCAATCGAGACACAAAATTCAGAGTCAGAGTTTTGACTCCGAACGGAGGAGGAGAGATAACAACAAAGTTAAACAATCGAGGCGCGCGTGTTGAACAAATTTCAATTTCAATTTCAATTGGCTGCCTTTTCGCCTGCTTGTTGTTGCGTTTAATTGGCATGCGACGCGTCGCGTCGTGCCGTTGGCTAACCAACTTGGCTTGCCATCGAGTCACCCAGTCAGCCAGTCAGCGAGTCAGCTAGTCCAATAGCCGTGTTGGCCTGTCGGCTTTTTAAACGTGTGTCGCCAGCGCCCCAAATTTGCCATTGCATTGACCAAAATTGGCGCTTCGTCGACGTCTATTGCGTCAGCAGTGAATAGTGAACACTGAACAGTGAACAGTGAGTGGAAGCGGCAACATACTTGTACTCGTATTCGTACTCGTATATTGAGCAATTGGTCAAATGATTGCTTTCCACTATGTCAGGTTCAAACATGGAACATGCCGCACCGCACCGCATCGCAGCTGACGCACAAATGTCTCGACACACACACAACACACAACTGGGAAAGCACAAACTTTTTGGCATAATACTCGATACATTCACGTCATTGTTTATTAATATTCAGTTGATGTAATGCAACTAAATAATTTTGCTTGCCAAATATTTTCGTTGGTCACAGCATTTGTTATTCAATTTACTCTACTAGAATGAACGGAAAGTGTCTCAAACTCGAAACTGATTTTGGTATCGATTTCGGTGCGTGTTTCTAGAGCCAAATTGTTGCTCAATGAACTTGTTATTGACAGTAACAATCGTGACATACATTGAAATGCTTAAAAATAGCCAGAGTCGTCGTCTACAATTTCAAGCTTCTCGATAATTGATATATTTTCTAGGAATCCAATTTTATGCTTCACTGAAAAGCATCTTATTCTTTTTTGTGGTTCAATCCATTATCCTACTTTGCTGGCATCTCCTGTAAATTGCTTTATGTCACGCTGTTGTAATACACGCATTTTTTGACACAATATTTCTTAATTTTGGGGCCATCAATCAGCAGATGGAATGCTTTAGTCGAGTGGCACGTTTAAATATAAAGTATACGCAGCGGGTGACGCATATATTTCACAGTGTGTGTGTGAGGGAGAGAGAGAGAGAGCGAGTGTAATGCATACATTAAATGAAAATTACTTCTATAATAAACATTCAAGTTAATGCCAGAGGTAAATATTCTCTATGTGGATGCAGTCTCTGTTGGCATTGATGAAATTTTGCGCCAACACTCAAGACAAATACTTCAGAGATGCCACTTGAAAACGCAGCGCGCAATTGTTGCAAAAATGAAAAGCGTAAAGTGTTTTGTTGAAAATGTTCCAAAAACAACACATAGAACGCCAGTTGGTAGTCGGTAGTCGGGGCTGCCAGCGAATGTAAATAAAATTGTGCGCGCCCAAAAACGACGCCGCCGACGACGCAGTCAATAAAACAGCGCCAGATGCCGACAATTGCGAGGATGATGGTGGGAGGCAACTAGGTAGGCACCGGGGGCAGGGAAACATAGGCAGGAAGGCAGGCAGCAGGATAGATTGGTGGAAAAGCTGGAGCACCGTATATAGATTGCGATGGCAGCCGGTTGCTGCTGCTGCTGCTGCATTGCTGCAAATACTCGTATTTGCCATGCAAATAGGTTCGCAACAACAAAATAAAAGACAAAACAAAAAAAAAAAAAAACGAAAGAGAAATGCTCGACTCTAAAGTGCTGTTCGAGTGCAATTAAATGCAAAATATTTAACAATGCAACCGTGCATAAAAATGCGAACGAGAGAGAAAGAATCGCTTGCAGAATTGTCGTTAAATTATGAAAGTATTGGACTGTGGCCCCGCACAATCAATAGTCACGTTAATTGTCTCTGCAATATGAACCTTGTGTGTTTCTGTATGCCTTGTTTTAAGTGGGCACTCCGACTGGGGCACAATTCAGAAGAGTCCCAGACGTTATCATGCTGAGAGACTCATTGACTATGACGATGACATCGAGAACGTCGACGACGACGACGCATTTCAACATGTTCGACTTCGAGTGGTGCAAAGACGCTCTCGCATCTCTCTCTCTCTCTCTCTCCATCTCACTGTGTGTTGCCTCGTTTTTAACAAGTGCATAATTTGCTGGCATAAGTAACGTCGACATGTCGTAGTTTGTCATATTTCGCTTAGAGTGGAAAAATTCAAATAAAATACGAGCATTTTCATTGGGACTTCAAAATGAATTCACGAAGAATTTTATGTAAATTTAACATGACAATTTGCGCTTTAGTTGTCAGAGCGTTGCAAACCAGAGAATGGCAACATACGCACACACACATACATATATAAATAAATACGAGTACATAAATATTTCATACTGCAACGTGGCGTATGCGCAACGTGCGCGACAATTTGCACGGTGGATTACATCACAGCAGAGCACACCGAAAGCAAAAAGGGGGGCAACCAGCAGCATCTCGATCTCGACATGTCATATGGCTTGCATTTAATTAACAAGCTAATTTTTCAAAGCACAAATCGCTGTGGCGTTGCAATGCGGAAGAAGAAGAAGCCGCCGCCTCAATGGAGCCTCGACGGCGACGGCGAAGAGCGAAATGCTGCGAACGCGATGCCAAAAATATGAGCACTGACATTTCGACGCATTCGAAACGCTGTTCTATGGCTGATTTAATGAGTTGAGAAATGAGCAACAAGGAGAAATGCAGCCAAAATACTTGCTACAACCAAAAAAAAAAAAATAAAATAAATAAATAAATAAAGAAAACAAATATAGTTTATTATTGGATTAAGAAGTGAAATGCTTTTGTTTCTTGCGGCTTTGAAGTGCAAAAGTGTTTCTTTAAATAAATACATTTTATTAACATTTGCTTATTGGCATATTTAAATGGAAAATAAAGAAAATTACGTTGTGGTTTGCTTGTTTGTTGAATTTAAACCCTAAATAAATGTGGCATCTTTTGTGTTTTAATTTTATAACATCGTTTCTGGCTCATTGCTTGTAATATATTTAAACTAATTACGTTTGGCAATGCTTGCTACAATCTGTGTCACTTTTGAAACATGGCTCTGCCTCTTAAATCTTCAAATTAATAGCCACTTCATGTAGACTTCGTTAAGCGCCAGTAACCAACAAACACAACAAAACACAACACAGCACAGCAGCAATTTTTACAGTAAAACATATTAAAATGCCACTCACACGATAAGCCCCTTTTGCCATTTTTCTCTTTCAGGACTCTTGCTCTCTCCCCCAATCCCATTTTCAAATGACAAAAAGTTTGCTGACAAAATGGTTGAAACTCTGGTGGGGACTTAGTATTAGGGGAGAGCGAGGGTTATTTAGCTACAATAAGCTGCAAATTTTGCATATTTCATAGATGCTGACAGTACAGTTCTAGTCTGTGTATGTGTGTGTGTGTGTGTGTGTGTGTGTGTGTGTGTTTGGTGGGTGTTTCGCCTGGGCTCAACGTGTGGTTGTTGGCAGGTAAACCAAGCAAAATAATAGCAGAAATTTATACAAATAAAAATTGCAATTTAAAGCGCGCCCCGTGGCTTCATTTCCCTTCAGTCCTCCCTTGTGTGTGTGTGTGTGTGTTCTATGCATGTAAGTGTGTGTGTGTTGGCTGCCTTTTGTCTGGCCAAGAGCTTAGCGAGCATGCCATAGATACCGCTCGGTCATGGGTTACCTGTGAAAATAAACTATGTTACATGGATTTCATTTTGCACTTTTATAGCCGGCCAACTGCCAACGAGCAAAGCACATATTAGAGCAGTATTTTGGTGTCGCAACCAAAATGAAATGTGTCACCGAAAAAGAGAATGAATTGCGACTAATAAAAGCGCAGAGTTGCTCTAGAAAAGAAATGTGGAAATCAAAATTTAATTAAATGATTCGTTCTTTAGTAAATCATTCCTCTGAAATGTGTCGTGAATGTGCTTGTGAATGCATTTTATCCAACTGCATATACCCTTCTCTCGTATGTCTGCTTACAGGGTATTTAAACTAATACACTTAATATTTATTTTGTAAATGTAAATACCCAAAATGTTTTCCATACTAATCCAACTTCCCCTCCTCTTTCTCTCTCTCTCTCTTTCTTTTTCTCTCCCTTGCTCGCCTCTATTTGCAGCACATGGTGGCGCCTTTTGCGGGCGCACCGGCTGGCTTCGCTGCCGCACCTGGACCGGCGGCTGCGGCCGCTGTGGGTGCACCAACAGCAGCAGCAGCAGCGGCGGCCGACAGCCTGTCTCTGGCCGTGACAGCAGCCACGATAAAAAAGTGAGCAGCCGGCAGTGGGCATGCAGCTGAAGGCATCGGGCGAGTCCTCGGCCGCTGGCAATGGCAACACAGGAGGAGCCGCCGCAGGAGCGCCAACAGCGGGCTCAACAGCAGTGGCAGCGGCCACCAGCGTTGCCGATGGCGTTGTTGTTAACACGCCGCTGTATATGCAACAACAAAAGGTGAGTTCGCCTTTCATTCCAAACACAATTACATTCGCAACGTTTTTTTTTTGCCCTCGCTCTCTTTGTAACTCCTTTCTAAGTGTGATAGCGTGTGTGTGTGTGTGCGGATGTGTGTGTGTGTGTGCTTTAGTATTTGTGTTTTGGATTGCATTTGTAGCTTTCGTTTTGGTTTTGGCTTTTTGGGTTCGCTTTGCTTTGGTTTGGTTCGTTATGTAGTCTTTGGTAGTGCCTATAAGTATGCACAAGCACGCACTCACACACACGCACACACACACATACACATACACACAGCATGGGACATGTTCGTTGCTGTTGCTTTTACATTTTTAATCGCCTGCGTTGCGAACTCAGCTGCAGCAACAACAGTCACATACACATACATACACACGAACAGAAACTGAAACTGAAACACAAACACATTCGCAATTTTGCATTCATATTTTTTTGTAGCATACTTTTAGTTGCTGGTCGAGCACGTCGCATTTGTTTGTTGTTTATGCGCAGCATCCAAAAACGCTAGAGGATGTTTTTTGGCTCAACCAGCTACCCGAGCTCTCTTTTTTTCTAATTAAAAATATACCACACACACACACACGCACCTCAACAACGAACGAAAACAACAACAACCGGAGTTGAAAAAAAAAGCAAAAGCTACCTGAAAATCAAAGCAATTGAGTTTTCTTTGCAGCAAAGCTTGCCAGTCATTTAAATTGTGTGCTGCAAATTAAATGAAAAATGTTCTTAGCTGCAGTTCAAAATATGCCAGTAAAAAACCAACAGTAAATTCAACAAAATTTAATTTGTTTTATTTGCATTTGCATTGGCATTGGCAAATTTGAAGAGCAGGGTCTCTTGATGGTGGCGAACCAAACCAATAATATTATTTGCTTGTGTCTGGCCACACCTCTTACCTCTTATTTGTTATTTCGGCAGGCGCTTATTTGTTTATGAAAATTGATTCGTGCATTTGAATAATTTAACAGATGAGCTCTGCATTTTTCAGCTAAGCTTTTGTGTAACATTTAATTTGTGTGTGACACACACACAATTGTTTGAAATTGTTGTTGTGGTTGTGAACTTTTACCTTGCGAGAGCAAATACTATAATAAACAAATATTTGCTGCTCACTATTGTTGTTTTTGGTTTTGGCTTGGTCATTCACTTATTGTTACTATGTTTGCCTTTTGTAGTTGAAACCTAATTTTATGAAAATATGCAATATTAATACATCCATAAACCAATTTGTTGTGTACAATGTATCAGCCAAACAATTATTTATAATACGCATACGCAACGTTGTCGAGTATTTGAAATGAAACTAACTATTTATAATCTGCTGTCCATGTACATATCCATTCAATGCATTATATTTTGAAAAAAAAAGCCAGTAAAAATACTTTACATTGTTTTGTGCAATTAGTTGAATTTGGGGAATGTGAAAGAAAACAAATTGTTGAATGCGTCCCGTGGTTCGTATCAAATTGTGACAGCTGGCTATTATTGGCATAAGCATAAGCCATAAGCTGAGCTGTTGCCATGATTTTCAACACTTTGATTGGACAGTAAATACGACAATAACTTATCAAATTGAATTAAGCTCTTGCTGGCTTCTTTCTGTCAAATGCAATATTAATTGGCCTGCAACGGCAGCAACAACATGGACATGAACTAATAGCTGTCGCAAATAAAACATAAATAATACATAGACATCAGCTTGCACAGGACATGTGCAGTTGAACAAAATGTGCAGTGCAAATAAAAAAAACCAGCAAAATATGATAACACAAAAACAGCAGAACACAGCAAACGAGTTCAGTCCGGTCCACATATGATGGCATTGAAAACACTTCCGTTTGCCATCTGTGAAAACAATGACAAATGCTTGAAGGAACTGAAACAGAAACAGAACTGAAAAACAAAGCTAGAAAAACAATACACGAATTATTCGCTTCGATTAGTTGATGGTTGGTGAATCATATGAGGGACAAAAAACTGGCACATGTCTGCAATGAATATAAACTAATACAAATAAATGTAACGATATATATGTATGTGGTTAGCAAAGCTCTTTCACAAATCTAGTTGGAATGCAAATTTCTAAAATATTACGCATTCGCCCCATTACGTTTTAGGGCCGCAGCTGAATTTAAATATATACCTCAACATACACACTTAATTATTCAACACGTGTTGGTCGCATGATGTATTAACAGATCATTTATCTATTTTACTCTCTATATATATCTATAAATATACATATGTATCTCTCTCTCTCTCTACCTACTCTATATATATCTGGCTCTCTCTCTCTCTCACTTATTGTTAGTAAACTTTGCCCCCTCCATTTCGTTTCTGAAATGTCAAGCATTGCTTTAAGTTTTGACAGTTTTGCTGAACTGATTGATGAATTGTTATTGATAAATATATTGATATATTGACTGGTTCATGGAGTAACATGTGTGCAACTTAGTTACATATATAATATTATAATCCCTGACTTGTAATCGTATGTGGTATGGTTTCTCTTTTATACTACCCAACAAAATACATATATATATCTATATTATACTTACATTATCCGTATATCTTATAGTTGTGTAAGACTGTATAAATAAATATCAAGCAAGTCGACTGTTAAATCAGTTCTAGTTTTTTGCGCATTTTGTTATATCACCATTTTTGCATTCAACTTAATCATATAATCAACCGTATTTGAGGCATGTTCCAAGATAAGAAACAAGAAAGACAAAAGCAAAAGAAAAGCAACTTAAATGTGACACATGCATCTCCAAATCTGAAGTATACTTATCTCAACTAGAATAATAATAACGTGTGCTAAGCAACTTTTTCTTGTTGTTGGTGTTGGTTGCCTGTTTTGACCGCCCATCGCCAACCCGTATGCCTATCTTAGTGTCACTCACACACCCCAACACACCAACACACACACATTAAATACGCACACAAGCACCGCTATTAAAGCGCCTGTGACGCCAACTAAAACGCAAATCCTTGTTGTTATCCGCAAATTTATCACAGACAAATCTGTCAACACAACAACAACAGCAGCAACAAGCAACACAACAACAGACACAGTACAATGGCAGCATCAGCAATGGAGCTGCTGCCGTTGTGCCAGCAACAACTGCCACGACGCTGGTCACGCAACAACAGCAGCAGCAGCAACAACAACAACAACAACAGCAGCAGCCACCCGCATCTCTGACAAATGGACACGCCATGGAGCAACTGCAGCAGCAGCAGCAGCTACCGCATACCCCACAGAATGTGCTCAGCATTGTGAGTTTGGCCAAGACAACAACAATATAAAAAGAAAAAACCAAAAACAGCAGCAAAAAATTATAATAAAATAAACAGTAAAAGCACACACAAAAAATCCAAAACAACAACAGCAGCAGCAGCAAGAATGACAACTAGAATAAATGGAAAAACTCTAGAGCAATGCAAACAATTGAAATCTACGTGCCATGAGTTTGGTTTCGGTTTCTTGGGTTTCTCGCTCAGCTCAGCTCATCTCAGTTAGGGTTTATTTTTTTGCTTCTAGCTCCCACAGCATCAGCATCAGCTTCGTCGTCCTTCACTCGTTCATTAAGCAGTCGCTGCTACTTAGTCGACGTCGCCGAAACTTTTGCAGCACAATCCCTTTTTCATCTCATTCCGCATTGTCATCACTTTGCTGTCTAGCATAATAATTCTTATGAAAATTGCAATTTCGGTTTTTGTGTTGTTTAAATGAATTAATGAAATTGAATTAGCAGAGCGCGTGAAATCTGCTTTAAGTTTAATGATAATACGAAAATAGCGCATAAATATTATATTGAAAAAGAAGCAAAAGAAGAAGGAAGTAAAATCTGCTTTAAGTTTAAAGATAATGCAAAAATAGTATATATATTATATGTTATAAAAAATACAATTCTCATTAATTTAAGCTCAACGATTAACTATATTATATATTTAAGCTACAACAAATGAGCTTAAAATTCTTTCAAATACCACAACATTATTCTTGATATCCGCTTCTCTTTGTTTTTCTTCTTTTTTTGTGTTTTTCCTTACCAAATGCCAACACCTTTCACATTCAAATCAAAACATTTAGCTCAAATTCCTTGGGCGTTGCCTTTTGCATGTAATTCCCCTCGATTTGAGCGAGTTAAAAAGCAAAAGCCTTCTTCGAGTATGCAAATATTTTTTGATCCGGCATCAAAATGCGAACGACCTTTTTGCTGGCAACGGGGAACGCGAGCGTCGCGTGCCTGAGAAAGGCATTTTATAAACTAAAAAGCGTTAAATGTCATTTACTGCAACCCAATCCAAACCCCAAGTCCTTATTCCTTTCTCCAATCTTAAGCCCAGGCCAGGTCGGGCCTAATGTAATGCCACACCATGATGACACCGCCCCTCCCCTCTAGAGCGTCTCTGACCAGTTGCGTTCCACGTTTTGTTATTGGCCATTTATACGGTGAAAGTTTTTCACGCCATTTCACTGAATACCCCAAAAGAAAATAACCCGAAAATGTGTCCTAAACATGCAATCCAAATGGCACAAAGAATACTTTTGCATGGTAAACAAAAAGAAAAGCAGAGACGCAGAAAAGAAAAGAATTTGTTTAGATTTATGTATCAACAATGCGCATTTAATAGCAAGCGAGCTTCGAAAATTAAGTTGGCGTCATTTCTATTGCCTACTTTATGGGGCCCGCCTCGAATTTATTTGCCATTACATATTGTTATTGTTATTACTATTGCTGCACTATTGCCCGAGCATTTGCTCGTGTGCGTAAATTGACAATAATACGAAATTATTCAATTCACTAGGAAAGCGAGAGAGAGAGAGCGAAGTAGGGAGAGAGGGAGGGAGGGAGAGAGACAATGTGAATAATAGGCAAACATGCCAGTGCATATTCAGTTTTAATAATGCAAAAATACAAATGCAAACATTTCCGCAGGCTCCTCCCAGGGATTTGCAGCCAGTTGAGTTGGGGGGAATTGCAGTTGCAGCAGTTGCGCGACAGTTTTATTGCATAAGTCAACAAAAGTCTGTGCCACAAATGTGCCATTGCATTGGTCCAACTGTCTGGCTGTCTGTCTGTCTGTCTGTCCGATTGCCTGTCGAATTGTGTGCGCTGTAACTTTTTTATTGGGTCACCCACTCACACACACACACACCTACACCCAAAGGGCTGCTGTGTGCGTATGTGTAAACTTGTCTGTAAACCACTTGAAAATTGTATTTTCATTTCAATTGTTTATTTATTGCGGCACTTGTTCGCATTCGATTTGCCATGCAGCACAATTGCTGCCACTGCATCAGCAACAGCAGCAACAACAGCAGAAACCACAACAACAACATGCTCTGTACTGTTCCGTTCTGCTTTGCATTCGGCCACATTTCAGCAATTTTTTAATAATACATACTTGCTGATGCGTATCAACCAAAGCCAGCAGCCAAAGGATTTCATGTTATCAAATTAGTGATAGTTGTAACTGAAATGAGAATATAATTTATGCAAATGAATGCCAAAAGAAGTTTTTAATTAAAATTAAAGCTTTATAGAAATTATATAAGCTTAATTCTGAAACTTTCCTTTGTGACAACTTAATCTACTCTTATGTTAAGCAAAACTAACAAAAACAGATCACAGCAAGGAAATTCCTTCATAAGCTTTATTCATTTCGATTTCGATCTGTTTACCGCACTTTACTAATTAATTTTTCAATTCTCTTGCCTCTCCCACACAGTCCACAGTATTGATTGCCAATGAGGCAGCCGAGCCACAGCAGAACTCAGCGTTGCCACATGCAGGCGGTGGCGCCACCGCAGGTGGCACTGCCGGAGCTGGCGGCGGTGGCGGAGGAGGGGGAGTTGGCAGTGGAAGTATTGGTACGCCAAGCTCACCGCTCAGCAGCTCACCGTCCAGCGTTACAGTTGTTGCCGCCACAGCAGCCACACTCAACGGCAACAGCAGCAGCAGCTGCAGCAACAACAATAACAACAACAACAACACCAGCAACAGCAACGATGGCAATGCATCGGGCAACACATCACCAATTGCCAGCGGCGAGCCGCTGCTACAAACACCACCAGCCGCGCAGCAACAGCAGCAGCAACAACAACAACAACAGCAGCAGCAGCAGCAACAACAGCCAACACTCAATATATGCAGCAGTCCGACAGCAGGCACCTCGGTGACAGCCAGCTCGATAGCAGCGGGCGCCTTGGCAGCGACCAGCAGCAACAGCATCTCGACAGGATTGCTGCCGACCACCGGGCTGGATAGTAATGCCAATTGCGGCGTCGCAGCTGCAGCTGCAGCTGTTGCCGCCAGCACATCGCAGGTGTTGGCGCATCTGAGTGGCGCAAGTGGCATCATGACTGCCGCGGTGCAGTCCCCGAATGTGGTAACTAGTCTGAGCAGCGCTCTAGTCCCAGCCCAGCCCGTCTCATCGGTGGCAGCTGCCGTTGCTGCTGCCGCCTCGTTGGATCCCAAGAGTCAGCCGAAGCGTCTGCACGTCTCCAACATACCGTTCCGCTTCAGGGATCCCGATTTGCGTGCCATGTTTGGGGTGAGTCCTTGAGCTAGCTTCAGAGTGTTAACCTAGCTATAACTTATTTCTTGAATTTCTTCAGCAATTTGGCCCCATTTTGGATGTGGAAATCATTTTCAATGAACGCGGCAGCAAGGTAAGTCAACAACTTGCTCACTTGCAGCTTCTGTTTTTTTCTATTCTATTTTTTTGATCCCTTGAAACTCGCCTCGCCTCATGCCTAGTTTTATTGTTGCACGATTCATTTAAATTGTACACATAGCGAGAGCACTTGAAGCATAGCCTAGTCTCCTTTTTGTCCAGCGAACGTTGCCCGTGACAACCTTGACAACGTTTACTATAGCTATCACTTGGACGTCCTTTGGCTACACAACACAGCAATAGAATTATCTACAGACTACGTTCGGCTCGCAAATATAATTGCATAGTAACGGGCCCCGTTGCCGTCGTTTGTGCCACACGACACCAAAAATGTGCATAATTTAAGGCGCTGATGCATGCCCCAAGATGCTGCTGCCGCTATCCTCCTCCTTTAGCATGTCCTTGGCTCCCATTCAAAAATACAAATGCAAAAAAAAAGTCTGTTCAGTGTACACTATTTATATGTATATTGTAGCATAGCGTTACGTCTCTTTTTTTTTTACTTTGAACTTTGAATCGTAAACTATATATATATATAAATTTATATATATACTGTACCTATATATATATATACATACTCTATATGTTTCTTTAATTGCATGTTTGATTGCGAATGGCAGGGATTCGGTTTTGTAACATTCGCTAACAGCAACGATGCAGAACGAGCACGCGAACGTCTTCACGGCACCGTGGTTGAGGGACGCAAAATCGAGGTGGGTGCATGCAATACCAATACGAATACGAATACAAAGAAAAGAAATACCAATACACACACACCACACACACACACATATAATGGTCACATGGCAAGCTATTATCTGCAACTAATTGCAAAACTATCACAAGTTTCTCATTTACCACTAAAACTGAATAAAAGCGGAAAAACTGAAAAGAAATTGGCTTTCAACTTGCGGCAAGCACTTGCGTGTTTTCCACGTCACGTGCAACGAGTTTTTCCTCAACTTTTCCCCCACTTCCCGTACTTCCGTTTTTCCACGGCATTTTAAATCCGTCTGTGTCTGGCTCGCGTATTTAAAATCGAATTCACGCATTAACGGTGCATTTTGGTTTCTCATTTTAATCAGAGTGTGATTCAGATTCTGATTGATTTTCAAATTATACGCTGTCCTTTTTTTCCCCCGTATTTATTTATATTTGCCTTTAATTAAATATTAATTACAATTCCCCACACACACTCTGCCTCTGTCTGCTGTCCGTTGTATTTTTTTGGTCTCTGATTTTCTTCATTTCGCATTTATGTTAAATGGACAGCTGCATATAATTGGCATTTAAAATATGCTGAAAATGCGCAAAGTGCCAGCAAATTAACTGGGCCGCAAATGATTTTATTTATTTTCATATAAAATACTCTATATACATATATATTTTACATTTGTGCTGTGTCAGCAACAACGACAAGGACCAAATAACAACAACAATATATATTCATACAGATTCAGAGGAAGCCGCCTAATTATGCCCAAAAGCACAAAAGCATTTCCATTGAAAAGTTGAATTTCATGTTAAATTGAAAGCGATGCGCCTAAAAGACCGCAATGAAAATTATTAACCATTCGAAATAAATGCCATTTACACACATGTTTACACACACTCACACATAGAACTCATTCAATTGTAATTGTTAACTAACACATAATTTATTTCTACATTCTTTATACTACATGCGAAATGCGATGTGAACCAAAAACTCTCTATATAAATCTAATTATATAAATACAAAACAAAAACCAAACCAAAAATCACCACAACAAAATAAAAACCAACCACGCTCGCTGCAACTCAACTGAACTCTCTCTCTCTCTCTCTGAATATCTCGTTACCAATAACCAATTGTGAAGGTGAATAACGCCACTGCACGTGTACAAACCAAAAAAGTGACAGCAGTACCCAACGGTAAGTTGCTCTAACACACACACACACACACATTTATATATATACACCTGCTTATACACACACATATATATAATACACGCACACATACACACACCTGCAGCTACATTGAACTAAGTGTAAGCTATGTAGCGAAACAAGTTTAAATGTTGAACAAAGAAATGCAATTACGTCTCTTGGCCTAGAAGAAGTATAAGAAATGAGAAGCACGCAAACGGCAACTTAAATAACAACAACAACAACAACAATAAAAAACTTTAACTGAAACTGCCATAACATTTGACTGGCCGTTGTGTTTAGTGTTTGCCATACTTTTCGTTTCGTTTCGTTCCTTCAGTTATTTTTTTCTTTCTTGATTTTGGTGCTCGCTCGTTTCGTTTTCTTTTATTTTGTTGAACTTTTCACATCAACTTCTTTTGGTTGTTGGCGGCGCGGTGCAGGAAGGAATTTCTGTGCCAACGAATGTTTCGTAATGAAAATGTTGTTGTTCGCTTTTTTTGATTTCATTTGAAAGCAAGTTGTTAATAGAGAGCGAAGAGCGTAGAAGAACGAACGTATGCCAAGGCGTTAGGCAATCAAAAACTTGTTAACTGACTTGCCAATGCCAAAACTAACAACTTCTACCAGGCTTGCGGCTGCTAACTAAAACAAAGTACACACACAAACTATTACACACACCACACACACACAACTTACATCTATAAGCGCGTCTCTAAGTGTTCGCCAAATTTTGTGTTTTGTTCTCTTGAGTTCATGTTTAAAATGTGTCTGCATTTGAAATTGATACTGATATTTGATACTGATTATAAGCCGAATATATAAACTCTGATTACTACGCTCGTTTTAATGATTGAAGATTGAATATACCAACCAAATACCATTTCTTTTTTCTTTATTTTGTTTTTCTCTCACACCACACACAGTTGTACTGACCAAAGACGGTGCCATACCGGCTCCAGCTCTAGGTGAGCAAACCAGAGAATCAATTAAATTCAATGAATTCAATTGTATTAAAATGCATTTGTTCTATGTGTCTTGCAAATAACCAAACTATGTTCTTGTCTATAACTTTAGGCACCCGAAAAACATTCCCATGCATAACCGATAATTGTAACACCAACAAAACCACCCTCCCCCCTAATTCTTTTATAGTCTCTGTCCTGGCATGTTGCATGCTAATGGTGGCATGATAAACAAACCCCCTAAAATTGGCTAAACTACAAAAAAAAAAAAATAAACATCTCTTAAATCAACTGCAAAAAACATAAGCAATTTAACTCACAGTCCCAGCATGATAACTGTCTAAACCTCGTATAATCTGTACATACATATATCGTATATCGTATATATCTAAAATGCAATTCATGAAACTTTTCAAAAAACAAACATCAGCTGTGTTGTCTTCCATTAATAATCCTTTGTTATCTCTAACGCTTGACTAAAGTGTTTTGAATCCGTAGCTGTACCGAACATCGATCTCAGAAATGGTTTGGGGGATAGCAATGGTGTTATACCACTTGCTTCTTAGTGCCATCGTGTGGTATTTCATTCAAAGTTTTTGTCAGTTAAAAGAAGAAGCGGAGCAAGTTCTTGGATATTTAATGTTGTGTTTGCATTTGCGCACAATTTCATTTGAAGTTGCGGTTGCTTAAAACTTTTCTCAGGGTGCAAAAAAATAAAGATGAAAACGAAGACTAAGAAGAGCGTAAAGGAAAAATAAGACGAGAATCCGAGGAAGCAGCTAGAAAGTTGTCCATGCCATGTATAATAAATAATACGACTGATTAAATCGTATTTTCTCCTGCAAGTTGCCATTAAAAAAGTATTCACAGCGCAAAATCTATACTTTAGTTTCGCTCAAATACGATAAGCCGCTTACCAAGCAGCCACTACCCACCAGCCAAAGCCCAGAGCCCAGAACTCAGAACTGAGGCCCAACTGGCAAAAGGGAAAACAGCTCAACCGAGAAGCACAAACTGCAGCTGCTGCTCTCGCCATAGAGAGAGTTTTTGCCTCCTCCATGTGAACAGGACATGCAAAATGCTTTTGTATCGCCAACAAACTTTGGATTCAGATGCAGAGACAAGCAGCCACTCGGACCAGACATGAGCTGCTGCAGCAGCATCTTTAGCTATATAGTATTTTCTTCATTTTTTTGCTCAGCTGCCATTTCTTGCATTGATTCGTCCTGTTGTCCTTGTGGCACGTGCACGTAATGCGCTTCATTTGCGTTGCACTAAATGCGACAGACAGAAAAAGAGCAAAGCGAAGTGTGTCCATTGGGATGGCCAAGTATTTATGCGGTTACCGGCATATTATAGAAATACACCCAGACTGTTGGACCAACTACCAACTGGCAACTGGCATTCACTTTAGCACGTTTCGAACAAAACGGAAAACGGCAAATGGGTCTCAGCATTAGCCAGAGCACACAGGAATGGATGTCGTTGTAGTTGTAGTTGTAGTTGGAATTGTTGTTGTTATGCTGCTCCTGGCTCGTTGTGATGTTAGGTTGGGGGCTTAGCAGGCAGGATAATTACAAATAAACCACAAAGTTGCAAACATGTTGTGGCACACTCGCACACACACACACACACACTCACACATATGGAGTCACACATAAATTTCGAGAAAAATAAAGCGAGGAGGAAAAAAACAAAATGGAGAAATAAAAGAGAAAAGTTTTCCTTGAAGTCGTGATGCCTTCATGTCCTTTGGCTGTTGTAGAAACGTTTTATTTTTACTCTACGGCTGTTGTGTGTTATGCAAATGTGTTCGTTTCGCATATACGCACACACACACACACACACACAGTGGCACACTCGCACACATTTAAACGCACACCCTTACACACACTCCTTGTGCATTTGGAAGAAAGTTTGTCTTCTACTTCGTATGTTGATTTCAACGCTGCACGGCACTTGGCACTCCCCTCTGTCTCTCCTTCTCCTGCTCCTTTTCAACCCCAAACTAACTCCCAACGACAGTTTATATGTATGTGTAGCTCTTTTATTTTTTTTTTGCTCCTCTTTTTTTCGTTGATCCTTTGACATGTTAAACTTAATGCGCTCCAGCCAACAAGCGGGAGCAAAAACAACAACTCACTGCCTGTCTTCCTGCCTTGCTCTGCCAGTCTGTCTGTCTGCCCGTCTAGCTGACATGTATTTTACTGCATTTTTCGCTAGTTATAACCCTTCCCATTTTATTTGTGTGTCTGCTATTTATTTAGAGAGTCGATCGTAAGCAGATTGCATTGGAAATAACCAAAGGGCGACAGGAAGCATTTGAGCTTAGTTGTTATTTAACTAGCATTTGTGTCACTCAGATGACATTTTGCATTGCACAACTTTCCGTCAACTAGAAGAATGAACAAAACAAACAAAAAATACAATGGAATTATATAAAGCATGCAAAACGCTAAGTGCAACTAAAACAATTGCTAAATCAAAGCAAATATACATAAAAAATAGAAATAAAAATGCGCTTGCAGGCAACTTTTCGACTGTTTGGTTGTTTGCACAAAAATGCAAAATGATATCGTTTCTCAGACTAAACAATAGATAGATAAACAAAATAAATGTTTGTTTAAATGCAACAAAAAATTAAAAATAAAATAAATGTTGGTTTTAAATGCAAATAATAATAAAAAATAAAGAATAAACAAAATGTTTAAATGCAAATAAAATATGCATGTTCTGTGCTAAATCAAAATCCTCCACCACACTCTCTATATATATATGTATATCCTAGCATCACAAAACAAGCTATACTTGTACTCGTATTTTGTACTCTCTGTAAATGCATTAGCACGGCCCAAAAACTTGTAAATGTAATTGAGCTGCGTGTCATGTATAAAAATGAAAGCGATTTTATTTCAATGAAATAACCAATTTAAATGCAAAACTAATGCAAATATTTTCTCTTGCCTTTTACATGCCTACCTCGACAAAACAAAATGTGTAAAACAACAATCATTCAAAATACAAAATACAAAAAAAAATAAACGAAATATTGGAAATTTACATCGATAAATCAAATGGATGCAGTTTGTGTGCAATGGCCTGAAGGTGAGTTTTTTGTCAAGTTTATTACGTTTTTTTGATGTATTTGTATTTTGTATTTATTGCCTGCAGTATTTTGTTTTAAATAATAAACACACAAACACTCACACACACTCACAGAGTCACACACTCAGATACAAAAACAATAAGTTATCTTTAAAGTAAATACGAAACCATTTTCAGTTATCAAATCTAACTATAAGCCATGGATTACCTTTTAGCATGTAAGCGACTAAATACTTAATATATGACAAAAACAAAATCACATTAAGAGAATTATTATATCAGGCAGGGCTATATGGTATACAATTATATATATTATCTATCTCTAGTATTCCTACTACATACACACATACTCTATATATATAATATATCTATCAATGATGATGATGATGATGGGTTTGTTTTCTGACAGACAGGTCGAGGAATCATTTCGAAATTGCATTCAATTTGTCACCTAACTACAAATTTATTCAATTTCATTGTTTTTCCATTTGTATTTGTATTTATATTTATATATATATATTTAATTTTGTCGCTAGGTTCCGCGTTGATCCATATATAAACTGTATGCATATATTATATATACCCAAATAATTACTATAATAATACATTTTTGATGACTGTTTGTAATTGTTTTTTTGTTTTCCGTCCAACTTTCTTTTGCATATAACCCAAAGAATACAACAACAATTCAAACAAAAAACTAGTAACTGAAATGAGATGCAAATTCAAGAAAAAAATATAATAAACATTAACATATCGTTCGACAAACTGTTTTTTTCCAAACAGACGCGTCACCATTTTCTTTTCTAGTCTTAATTGATGATGATGATGATGACGATATTGAGATCATCTGATAATGGTTATGAATTTAGCATATTGCGGCTGTGTTGTCTTATGCATACTATATATAAATATATATACTATCTATAAATATATATATTAATTATATATATATCTAAAACAATCAATATTATTGCGTTTGTCACTTTTCTTTAACCAGTTTTGTTGTATGTGCGTTTCGTTTTTTTTTTTTCTTTCTTATGTCCTGAGTTTGTTTTACGTTTTGACATTTAATGGTCTGGTACTTTGGTCTGAACATTGTCGGAAATGCTCCTTAGCGTAATTACTTATTACTTATGTATTCACACACACACACACACTTACACACAAACCACACTCACACACACACAGAATGTATGTAACTGGTAAATTTCGACGCGTTTCAAGCAGCTTAACTTAGCACTAGATCTAAGCAAAACCACAAAAACCAAACCGCAATTCACTGCATCCCCCAGAAATTCGATATGTAAATACAACACACACACACACTCACACTTACACACACACATTTACTTTGAGCTCATCCAATCATCGAATGATACGCAAAATCTAACGAAATTTATGAACGTGTATATATATATGAAACCTTAAGGTTATCGCCTCCCAGTGGCCGCAGCCTGGCCATATTTGGGGGGCGCCCATTGGGGCTGGAGCGCCGACGCTGACGCCCATGCCACTGCCGGTGGCACTACCGGTGGCGCAAGCTGCAGCGGTGGCACCATCGGTGGCGCACAACGGTGGTGCACCCGCACCCCAGGCTGCACCAGCTGCCACGCCCATTGTGTTGGCGCCACGCCATCCGCCGCACAGCGCTGTGCCAGCGGCTGTAACGGGGCAAACTGCAGCAGCAACGACACGGCGGAGGTACATTGAAAAGTCACGAATCAAAATTCTTGTTGAGTGTGTGCGGCATATCTAAAAAACCAAAAAAAATATACTACAAAAAAAAAGCAGAATTCAAAAATTGACAAGACCACAATCTATCAGTTGATTCACACAAACACACACACACACACAAACAGAGACACACAGAAAGACAATACAAATTCTTAGATATGAGATCTGTACCATATGCATACATACTCGTACACCTACTATATATTTGTTGTCTTGTTAATTTGGTTACGCATTTGGGTTTGACTATATGCTAAGTATAATATTACAATATATTGCATACTTTTTGGCGCCCTTGAGATTGCATTGTTCTACGGCTAGGCACAGACACACATATTCACACACAAACAAATCAATCTACCCACGTACCCAAGAACCGATCAATCAAACCAATCAATCAATCAATCAATAAAACTGACCAACTAGTGGCAACTTACCTGACAACTGTAATTAGCTGTTAAGTATGAAAAGGTTTTCTCTAGCTTTAACAAATAGTGTACTTACTCTATATACTATATATAAACATACATATCAATATTTATCTCGTATACCGTATATCGTAATTTGTAACGTTCCCCCTTTAATCGTATCGTGTGACGGTAGACAATTTTCTTTGTGCAGCCAGCATTTTCTTAAGGCATTTCTTCTAGAGCATTTAGTTATTTATCTACTTTCTCTCTGTATACTACATACTACATCTGTTTCTATCTATTACTATTTTGCTATCTCTGTTATTTTGCACGTATTTCGTTTTTGTGTTCTCATCGCTTTTGGCCCAGGCCCAAGCCAGCAAAAAAAAAACTCACAATTCAAATGGAAAATCAAAAATCTAAATGAACATGAAAATCGAATATCGAAATGATATAGCAAATTGCAATTGAATCTGAAAACTCGTTTGTTTTGTTGCATGCGACAGAAAGATTCGGATGTTACTGTTTTGATTGCGTATTTCTAGTTTCTCTAATGCCTTTTTTTTCGTTTCTGTAAATACCGAAATTAATTTTGTTGCTAACTCGAAACTTTTGAAATTTGTTCAGCATTTTGTATGCGAACTGCACAATTCCAATTTTAATTAGATGCTAGTTAAATAAATTCTCCAAATTTTGTTTGGGCCGAAGCAATTCACACATTTCAATTATAATTTTTGTATATGTGTGTGTGTCTGCGTATGTTGATTTTCCAACTGTGCAAACTGCGGAAAAGTTGTCGCAATTTTCACTGACGTCGCCGCTGGCCCGGCTGGTAATTGTTTATTATGAGGCCAATAAATTCGCTTTTAATTGCAATGCCAGGCTATGTGGCGAATTAATGGTTATCCATGTTGCCTGATTGCGAAAGCTGATTGCTATAATATATATTGATATTTATGCAAAAACGATTCTTATAGCAGTCAGAATGTCGATCGAGAAACAAAGCACTCATCATTTTGCCTGTCTGTTTTCCTCTCTCTTACATCTGTAAACTTTCTTCTAACTTTGCACTATTTAAATAGTTATAAATATAAATGTTTTTATTGCTGGTTTTTGATTGTATTTAAAAAAGGTTCAAGGGTTAACGTTAACTTTAGCTGATCTTAAAATTTCCTATATATATTTACAAAATATATTTATGTATATCTTTTGATTATGCTTTGTATACGAAAGTCTCTAACATAATCTGTACATTTACCAAAAGCAAGCAAGCAAGTGCAATGCGTTTCTTAAAAATGTCTTGCCACACACACACACACACACACACACACACTTATAAAAGTACACACGTAAAATATTGAATTGAATTTATTATATGTAAATGTTTATACTAAACTGCAGATCGGTCTAATGTTTTTCGTATTGTTGATGGATGATCAAAGACAACGTATACTATAAACCAAAAAAAAAAAAAAAACAAAGCAAATGAGTAGCGTTTCTTGGTATTTTAAATGTTATAATGTTAAGTATGTTTCGAACTGAATTCCCCTTTATATGACTGACTTCACGTATGTCTTATGTACTCGTAATGTTATATGTATATACCAAACATCATCTCAGCGCTATATACTATATATATACATACAGTTATTACATATTGCCTAGTATTTGCTAAACATATACTACATACATTTATATATAAATGAATTATATATTTACTTATATCAAAAGAGAGAAAACTAACCGCATGCGTTTTATGTTCTTTTCTTTTCCTTTTTTCTACTTTTTGCACACGAATACAAAACAAAACCAAAATACACATGACACAATGTAATGCGTGTGTATAAAATATCTACTGTACACACACACACACACTTACAATACACATACTCACACTCTGGTAAAATGTTGTGTACAAATCGTTGCAAAAATACAAATCCAAAAAAAATCAATCTATATAAAAAACCAAAACAAAATGAAAATGACAATGAAAATGCAAAAAACAAAACTCGTTTGGCCGCCTCACAGCCGTAGCCGCCGCTGCCATGCGTGGAGTTGCCATACAGCGTGGACACGTGGGCGTGGTCGGTGCCGCACCCTACCATCATCCCCATCATCCGCACCATCATCAGGCGCTGGCAGCCGTCGCTGCCGCCGCCCAGCAGCAACAGCAACGTCAAGTGGCCGCCGCCGCCGTGGCCGCAGCAGCCGCCCAACAGCAGCAGCACCAGCAACAACAGCAGCAGCAACACCAACAGCAACAGCAGCAACAACAACAGCAGCAGCAGCAACAACAACAACAGCAACAACATGCCGCAGTCGCCGCCGCCGCCGCTGCCCAACACTCACAGCACGCCGCTGTCGCCGCCGCCGCAGCCGCTGCTGCTGGCCACACACATCCGCATGCCCATGCGCACGCCCTCGCCCCGCAGCTGGCCCAGCTGCAGCCAACGCTCCAGGCCGTCGCCGTGCCCGCTGGCGCTGGCAGCGCTGCGGCAGCTGCTGCCCAGCAGCAATCGGTGCTGCAACAATCACTGGCAGCGGCCGCTGCCGCACAGAATCAGGGCGTGGCGGGCAATGCCGCTGCCGCCGCGTATGCGGCTCGCCTCTCCGCTGCTGCAACGGCTTCCCAAACGCCGGCCGCTGCTGCTGCGGCTGCTGCTTCCATGGCTGCGTCGGCCAATGCGGCCAACAGCGCTGCAGCTTTGCATGGATTTGCGCCGTAAGTAGAGACTCCTCCACGTTGTCCCACAAATCGTCGACGTCGAAAAAAAATCACACACTAAAAAAAAAAAAAAATGAAAAGAAAAACAACAAATGTAGTTCTTAGTTGTATCTTGATTATTTATTTTTTTTTAGTTAAATAATCTTATACATTTTGAATGTAGTTTTAGCGCACTTAATTTTTGTTTATGTGGTGTCTACGCTCGCTCGCTCGTTCTCAAATTGCTTACTCAGAAAAACAACAGCAGCCACAACAACAGTCGTCGCAGCAGCAACAGCAGTTAGAAACAACTGGCAGCTCATTGCCTCTTGCATGCAAACAAATTATCACGCATACGCCATGTCATCCCTGCTGCTGTTGCTGCCGCTGCTGCTGCTTCTGTTGGCCATGCTGCTGTTGGTTAGACACGCATACCAAACACTGCCTCCTCATACACACACATCATTTGATACACTTAACTCACAATACACATCCTTCCCAGCTAAGCCTCCTTCCCCCCCCAGCTCCGAGCCCGCTCCCCACATCGTCGAGCGTCAATTTGTTTCATAGCTTTAACGTTGTTTTTTTTTGTCTCTCTCTCTTTTTTAATGGTCTATGCGGTGAATTTTTGATATTAGCTACCTTGTGTGTGTAACGTTTTTATAAGTACTCGTACTCGTACTCGTAATATCTTATGCATAGCGTCACATTTGCCTAATGTACTACCATCTAATTGAATCGCAAGTTTAGACTTGTCTCTCTCTCTCTTGTATAAAAACAACAAACTACTCAACAAAACTCCAACTACTCAACTCAACAGCAACTCAATCAATTAAAAGCAGCAACCAATTAAAGCACGGCATCAAAAAACAAACAAAAAAAAAAAATTAATTACTTTAAACATACATATCTCATAAATATTCTATTCCTTGACTGAGAGCAGTTTTTGGCATCGTTTAATACCATTTATATACACACACATATATATATTTATATACGAATATATCTAAATATTTTTGTTGTTTCTTGGACTAATTTGGTTAAAGGGAACTGCGTATTTTATATATTGTGTACCACTAGGCGTATGATGAATTTGATATTGATACGTATTTTTTATGTTTTTTTTTCTGTTTTTTGTTTTTTCTTGATGCGTCTGCTGCTGATGCTGCTGCTGTCGCGCATGTTTCCTCTCTATATTCTTATTATTTACAAACTATATTATACACAAATGTTTCCTTTGTTCATTACTGTGGCTGCTGTTCTCTAAATAACTACATTAAACTAGCGTACGAATGATGATAACCAAATTACAACTTATACACTATCAAAAAGCAAACAAAATACCAAAAAACTAATTAGCTAGGTGCATGAGTGTCTGTTCTGTCGAAATGAATCGAAAAGCAATCGAGCAAGAAATGTTTTAATGTACTTTAGTTGTCGCAGGACAAATGGAATGTGTATTACACCTAATTGTATGGTTGGTAATCCTTGCTAGCGTTTTTTCTACTTATCATTTTACTTATATGCATATGCATTACCTAACAATCAGCTAAATCAGCTCGTCATCAACAAATATAGGGAAAATGGAACACACAGACAAATATGATAGTCAGGTAGATCAGTTTGTGACAAGTGATTAGGCTGTTTAGGTATGTTTGGGATTCGTGCTAGGGAATGGGATATGGTACGACTTTGTTACGTTTTCAGTTACGCCTTAAGTTTCAGTCATTTTATACCCAATGCACCCGGTACAAAACTTCAACAACAACAACTACAATAACAAGCCGGAAGGCTGGGAAGCGGCAAAGTTTTAGCATAAATTCAAATATTGTTTTTCTGCAATTGGTAAGCCAAAGCTTTGCCCTCTCACCCTGCGAGCCTGCTCATAGCGTCCCAAACTCCCCAAAAACCCACACACAAGTGCGTTAAAAAATAAATCAAACTATGCAAAGTAAATTAAAATAAATAACAATTTTTGAATTTTGCTTTTAAGTGCCGGCAAATGGCAGCCGAATCAGATTGATTAACTGTATCCAATTGGCCAAAAAATCCATCTGTCTCGACTGTCATTCCAAATCACAATTGAATGTCGTAAGTTGAACCATTATTAATGTATTCATTTCACTTTATTCTTCTTCTCAACACAAACAGCGTATACTATGATCATCCCTTCTTAGCAGCCGCCGCTGATCCAAATCTACGCTTCCAGGTAAGTTGAACAAAAATCTCCCTGAATTCCCCGATCGAGTTAGATTTAGAATTATTTATAGAATTTGCTAAGCTATTGTTAGTCCATATAGTTTAAAGCTGGCTGGCTAGCTAAACTAAAACTCTAACATTGAACATTGAAACAAAGAAAGATTAAGCAATATATATAAAAATATATATATGTTATATATAAATTTTACAGGCAGCCGCCAAACCGGTCACTGAAGTTCCAGCCGCACAGCCAGCCGCCATATTAAATGTAATGAAACTTATTCAAATTAATACGCTATTCGTACCAATCAATACCGAATTAAGAACGCTCTTTAAACTACTTGTATTTATTGAACATATTATCTCGTACTTTTACTACATACATTTTATATTATTTATACTTTTACATTTTGATGGTAGCCTGTGAAAAGACACCAATTGATTGATTGATAATTTACACACATTTTTGACATGGTTTTTCTTTTCGATCAGATTTTGTTTCTTTTGCATTTCAATGAACTAACGACGCGTTTCTTTTGGTTGAGATGTGTAACACAGACAACTATAAAACACCCACACTGTTTTATGTATCTACAAAGACACACACACACACTCACACGCAATGAGAAACACTTTTCTCTATCAATTTATTATTACTTACGTTACTCACTTTTGATTTCCTTTGGTATCTGGTCGTGCAAATGCGTCTGTAAAATTTTGGTGATACACAAGCGTATAATACATACTGTATTTATTGTACTCGTACTCGTACTTACATAAATCATCACAAAACAACAAATAAACAAACATTTGTTAATAGGCCAAGTGCTAAGTGTCATTTACTAATCACCGTACATCAATATAACTGCTTTTATGTATTTACATACTTGTATTTATGTATGTATTTATCCATTGTGATTGAAACACCCAAGTCAACTTAGACTTGAACTTGATTCTCAACTTACTCACATATGCAGCGATTACTTATTTGCATCCTTGATTCATTTGTTTTTTTGTTAACCAACTATTTTTCTTCTTACAACAAACAAAAACTGTAACAAAAGTGCTTTGATGATCAGCAGCCAACAAAAAGGCGCATTGCATACTTTCAGGCTGCATGCCACTTTCTCTCTTTCAATGATGCTCTCTCTCTCTCTCTAGTTAATCTTAATTTGGAAAGAGAAAATACATTTAGTTTTTACATTTCTCACGCTACTTTTCGTTTATTTCCTTCTCTTTTGCTTTTGCAATCAATCTCTAAATATATATTTGTTGGTCTATATTCTACATACAAATTAATAATCTTAAGTAGCATACTATAAATAAATATTCTTCAATGCTGTAAACATTTTTCGTAAATACTAAGAATGATTCTTCTTTTTGGTTACTTTTTTCACGACTGTTACAACAAAACGCAACAACAACCACCACAACTACAACTACAACAAACCAAAATCGAAATCTATAAAAATCAAAAATTAAAAAAAAAACGAATACAAAAATTATACCAAATATATATCGAAAAACTTACAGCGCCGCACTGTGACTACGCTAAACAGTACCCCACATACGATCAACCGCATTCCGGTACCACAGAATGTTTTGGTAAAAATAATCATTTTTAGCTAGCAACAAACTTTTGATAAATGCATTTAATAATCGTTCGTGTATTAGATCCGTTTGTTTGTTGTTGTGCCCCCATTTTGATTTGATTTTTTGATTTGTGCGTGTGTTTGTCACAATATACTCCACAATATATGTATTTACTCGTATATCTATCTATATCTACGCTCTATGTATTGCACCCGTTCATTTAAGTTATGATCTTAACCTTAGCTATTAATCGATATGGTATAAGTTCTTTACGATACCCCTGCACATTTGGCGCTTTTGTTTGTAGCATTTATTTAATACTCGTACTTATATATTACTGATTTATATCCAACGGATCTTTGGCATCTTGGGTTTTGTAGTTCAGATTCGCTGGTCACCGCCCTCAATTATACTTAAACCTAATAATATCGCAAAACGAAAAGAAAAAAAAGAACACACTCTGATTTTAATTTGTTTGCACTCCTTTTACGTTACCTTTATTATTTGGTTCGGTTTAGGTTCTTAACTCTTTTTGCCATTTTGCTCTCTCTGTCTCTCTATCACCTGTCGCAAGTATTGTCGTTGACGTTGCCGACGTTCGAACTTCGCCCCCTTTAACACACAATTTGCTTCACATTATTCCAGGCCACAGCTCCGCTGTTAAAGACACCCCTGTCTCAGGCCCAGCAGCAGGCATACGCCACAGCGGCCACCACTTACACGGCGGTCGCTGCCCGGTATGGCGCCGCCGCAGCTGCCGCCGCCCAACCAGCACTCGCTGGCTACGCCACCGTAGCGGGGTAAGTTTCCTTCACAGCATGCGATCTGACAGAGTGCCTGTCAACCTGCTGGTTGTTGGTTGTTGGTTGTTGGGTGACATGGTCATCCGATACTTCCTTCCATTTCCATCATTGCTCACGACATTCACAATTAACACACTGAATTCAGTCTAACCTTAACCTCCAACTGTAATTCTAAATCTACTAAAAATGGTTTAAATTGTTTAATGTAGGTAGGTCGAGAACCCTGTTGCAAAGTCGAAGAAAAGGGCTCGATTAATATTTAAGTGCATTTATATAAAACATTTAGTTTAGAATTGTTTTAACATAAATTAGGAATTCATAACTTTAATTTTAAATTATTGAGTGAATATTATTTTGTATACTTATTATTTTGCATATTATTTTATTTGAAAAATTCTATATATTTTTGCAAGTTATAGATTATTGACTTTATATTATTTTGTATACAATTTTATTTGAAATCTTTTAGATATTCATTATTGCATTATGGATTATTGATTTTATATTATTTTTTATACATATTATTTTATTTGAAATCAATAAGTATAATTTATCAAGTTTTTATGTATGATGAATTGGTTTTCTTATTTAATTAAAAAATTTATTAACAACCTTATTTTCATTATTAATTATCCTTGATTTTATTCTCTTTCGTACCAAATTAACTCTTATAAACTTACTTATCAAGGAATTCTAACAACGAAGGCTAAAGAATTGAAACTAACAAACGAACAACTTTTTAAAGCGCTAACAAAACTAAAGCTTACTAATAATTAGAAGATGATGACAATAATTGTAAATAAATTTGAGATGAAGGCAATGGAGAAGATATAAGGATTTACGAACTAACACAATTAATTATCGCTAACAAAACTAAAACTTACTAAAAATTAGATGATGACAATAATTGTAAATACAATTGAGATGAAGATAATGGAGAAGATATAAAGATTAAGGAACTAACACAATTAATTAAAACCAAACCTAACACAGACTGGATTCACTCATCACGATACTAAACATTTTCATGCCACTTCATTTAAATTGTAATTTTATATTCGACTAATCAAATGTCAACGAAATATTTCTAGTTATGCGCGCGAATATGCGGAACCTTATCTAGGCCATGGAATTGGACCCGTGCCTGGCTATGGGGTAAGTGTGTCTCTTGAATGACAAGCAGTCACTGTTCGAAAATAAATTGTTTTCTATGGAATTTAATATATTTTCTACTGTCTATTGTCTCTTTTGTGTCGTTTTCTCAAACACAGGCAACAATGTATCGCGGTGGACGATTCATGCCATATTAAAAAGCTACACAAGTCAGCCAAATAATGCACTTGGACTCCTCTCGAAAATGCTCAATGTATGAACAAAAATTAGACGTAAATACTCGTACTCCTCCTCTACAGTGCAGTAAGTAGCAGTTAACTCTAAACTGATAGATGCAGATACTCAATCCACACTGAACAGACGCTCAAAGATGAAACTAATACAAATTGAAATCCACACTCAATATGGAGAGTTGAAAATCAAAGCTAAAAGCAGCCACATCAAAAACTAAAAAAAAACAAAAAAAAACAACATGCAAACTGTGGCAAATTAAGCAAAACAAAAAACAAATCAATGTCGTCCAAAAAAAGATAAAAAAAAAAGAAAAGAAAGAAGAGAAGAAAGCAAATGCAGTATAAACAAGATATTTAAATGGCAATTAGTTTGCAAAACGTGCTTCATGCGTAGATTTTTAACAAAAACAAAAGCTGAAATTTTTGTGCGGCAAATCAGAATTTATATATAAATATATATATATAAAATATATACCCACGGGATATATGTATAATTATTATACCTATAGATATTGTATTTGTATATCAAAAATGAGCAATTTTTATGTATTTTCAAGCTGCATACTCAAAAAAAAGAAAAAGAAAAACCAACAAAAACGAAAGAAACACTTTTTTGTTCAATAAGTTAGCTTTATATTTATGATTATTTCTGTTTCATGTAATTGTTACATTTAGCATTGTAGTTTGTAGTCAACCAAAAGCAACAAAAACAAATTCTACATTATTTTTCTATAATATACGCAAAAGCTATGGAAAAAAAGTTGCCAAAACAAACAACAAAAATACGATTATCCAAGTATATACATACATATATATTATATATATTCACTTTTGGAGCACAAACAGATTTTATCCACGAACATACTTTCCTTTTTACAATTTTACAACTCCAAAGAATACTCGTTTTATTACATGTACATTTTGCAAAAGATCCTTTTATCAACGAATTTATTTTTAATATTTAATGTTTTAATACATTTGCTTTTGCTTTCTAATTGTTCCTAGTATTTTATTTGGCAGCTAAAATGCAAAGTCAACTCAATAAAATTGCTCAACACGTAGCGCATAGGTACTCGTAAATGCAAAAGATCAACACGTAGACATATCCTTGGAATATACAATAATAATTACTTTAATGCGGCCCTAGCAGCTAGCTAAAGAATAATGAGAAAAATAAACTACAAATAATAATACATGATAGTTTTTAACTTCAAGCTTCCAGTGACAGAAAGAAAATCCTCAGAAAAGAAATCGTGAAAATTGTGTAGTAAGCATTAAATTTAAACATTAAAAAAAGTAACAAGTAAAAAAGTAAATTTTTAGCTCTTAACTCCGTAGCACTTTCTTTGTGTGTTGTGCAAAAAAAAACTAAACAAAAAAAATTACAAACAAAATGAGAAAAAAAACTAAAATTTATAAATTATAAAACTTCACGTCGTTTCAGTGTTGTTCTTTTTTCGGACTAGACCACGAAACTTCCCTACAAACAAGCTAAGAATTTATTTGACACACACTATAAAAGTCTATATAATGCACACAATTAACTTTAAACGTTGTGTATTTTGAAATGTTTGTTGGAGAAATGAGAAATGGATGTGAAAACTCTCTGCTCAAATAAATAATACGAAGTCTTTCTCTATTTCGATTCTTAGACAGCTACTGTCGTCAAATTTATACTAGTTGTTTAAAAACAAACCTACGCTAGAACAAACAAATACCTTTCATTAGTTATTGTGTGTGTGGTAATTGTGCAATCGTTCTTTAGGTGTTGCTTTCGAATATCTCCTTACAACTAGATCCATTTAAATACTCGAATACTCGAACATACACGTCACACATACGTTTATGCTCCATTCAAGAGCCAGAGTCCAAAGAGCTTCTACTTACAACAGTCACACACTGTCTCAGATTGTACATATTAATTATGACATTTCTTTAAAATAACAAACACGCACACACACACGATCTTATTCGCACACACACACACACGAACAACAACAACAGAAACTTGAAGCAATTTATGTCATACTCAGTTTTGAAATGTTTTCACAATGTTTCTTTAAATATTATAAAAAGAAAAAATACTAAAAAAAAAATTATATATATACAATGTTTTAAGCATAATTACGTTGACATTTTTCAAGCCAAAGTTTATATTTATAAAATGATTTTTAGTTAGATTTAGTTTTTATGCTGACAGACACACAAAATCAATGTACGAAAAGTGAAAGATTAACAAACAAAAAACAAACAAAAAAAAAGAAGTATGAATAAATAAAATCAAACCCAACAATTGCCAAATTAAATGTAGCTTTCAAGTGAATTAAATAGACACGTAATTAAATTTAATAAATTTTTAAAATAGCAATGATATTAACAAAATAGACATACGAAAAGTATAGCATACTTTTTGGCCGCACACAGAACAGAATAACACTGAATTATAAAGAGAACAACACCTTTGGGTTTGATAAAGAAAACAAGGCAAGAAATAAACCAAGTAGTTATTAAAATAAACTTACAGATAATAGATACATATATAAAAATTTAATAAACTCAACTTCCACCGCAAATTTTTTAAAACAAAAACAAAATGATAACACAATTTTTGTCTTAAGCAAAAGGTATGATCCGAAAATCAACCTATAAATATGTAAAATGCAAATGCAATTGCAACTCAATCAAACACTGCAGCTATATATATATAAATATACATACATACCTACTTATAAACGATAATATTTTAATTATTATTTAACATTAGAACTTTTCTGTGCGCCCCCATCCCCTCCTTCCAATGTCCACCCCTCCTCATCTTCTCACCCAGTCAGCAGTCAAGCCATTTAAACACCCAGTACAAGAGCAAGAATAAGAACAAGATCAAGAATGAGAATGACGATGAAAATCTGTAAGCTATAAACTGTAATCTGTGTAGTCTAACCATAAGCCTACGCCGCTTTTGTTCACTTTCACATAGAGCGTACGCATAGGCGTTATATAAAGTATAAATATAAACTAAAAATATATATGTATGTATGTATACATATATATATATGAACATATATATATATATTATATGAGAAAACTCTAATCTTTAATGATGTGCCAAATTGTAAGTTGTACCATTTGTTTTTATGAATGTGCAAAGCAAACAAATGCAAAACGCAAATTGAAATAAAATGTAATTGAAAATAAATGAAATACCTATATAAATTCAAAGAGAACAGAGAACAACAACAACAACAATGAACAATGAACAACAACAGCAGAAATGATGGATGAACCTATTTTGATTTTCGACATTTAGATGATAATGGAAAATATTTTTAAAATTTAGCATTGTGTATAGAGACGAGAGTTAGGAGTTGAGCGTCCCCCATCCAAGGCAGACGCTTCCTTACAAACAAAATTGATAATAGAACAGATGAGACGAATAGTATTATATTAGCGGACTCCCGCAACAATCACTCACACAAACAGAAACACACACACACAAACAGTACAGTTCCCCCCAATGAAGGAAATGAAAAAATGCTCAATAATCGTAATCTTATTCCCCTTTATCACATTCATTTACACACACACACACACATACACAAACACAGAATGACACAGCAGAAATGGCTACAAACCAGAGACAAATTTCATTAAGCAAAAACTATATATTGGTTTATATCAATTTTCAATTTGTAAGGTTGTGACAAATTGTAAACAAAACATACAAAAAAAAAAACAAAAAACAAAATGAAACAAAGAAAAACCAAAATGCAAAACAAAACAAAAAAAAATGAGAAATCACTTGACAAAACGTGCAGAGAATGTAATAATGTATGCGAATGGCAAGTAAAATAGCAAAGTGAAACATAACACAAAAAAATATTTGAAATTCATACAAACGAAAAAAAGAAAAAATGCAATAAAAATAAATTTTAAAATATGAAATACAATTTGAAACCTTGTTTATTTTTTGTTATTTGCAAATGTTGATGGAGTACTAATGTCAATTGATCAACACTTTTGACTATTGACAGTTTACAGGTTAAGTGCTTGGGATTTGAAAGCGCACTACATGACGTATGAGTGATGTCATTAATTTCGATCGAAATGAGAAGTGCTGCTGCCGCTCTGTTTGATAAATATGCAAAGTTCCAGGAAACTTTTCGACATTTCAGCCTCACATTTCAAACGCACAACAATGGGCGATCAATCAACAATTTGCACCTTTTCTTCATTATGCCATTCCATGGCTATTAAAGTTGATGTGCGGTCATTACAAACATTTAACACCTCCTAAGTCCACAGAGTGCGCGACATGCAAACGCTATTACCCCGATTAAATCAAATGGGCCACGCAGCGAGTTTGCAAAAGGCCTCTAATTATACAAACTTTCACATTTGATTGAAGAGTCGGCAACACCCGCACCCGCACCCACCCCCGCACACACACAACACCCACAACACCCGCACACTCGTACACAAACTCAGTGGCTTACACAGATACACGCACGCACATCCGACATGTAGTTGGGGGGCTGTTTTTAAATGGGCCATGACAAACCAGTCGACCACAGGAAGTAAACGCCCCAAACCCGAAACGGGGCTTTCAATGCGGCAGTCCACTTGTGTTCAGTTTGAGGCAGCCGCCACTCACATAGCAGAGCGGAGCAGAGCTCTTGCCGCAGCCTGTGCCACTGCCCCATTGGCGCTTTGTGGCTGCCGCTGCGGCCAACAGTGTGACATAATAAATTATGCTGCATAGCAATGATTAATTTGAGTTCTGCATGTGACATGACAGGCCGCGAGGTGTGGGCCACCCAATCAAATGCATACGGAATGAGTACTTGGAATTGGCTAACACAGCCACAGACACAACACACACACATACATCTACAATGGGGAGAGACACGCAAACAGGCTGTCGGTCCAGTTTCCAGTTTGGGCCAAAAAGAAATCAAAGTTTGCCCGTTGGATATTGGCTATTTGTGTGTGGAGTCTTCTTCTCACATTTTCTCATTCTATCTCCTTTCTATTAGTCTGTATGTGTGTGTGTGTATTTGAATGTCCCGCAGGGTCCAATGAATTATTACGTGCAATTATTTTCTAATTAATTATTTGACAGCGTTGCGAACGACACCATGCTGTGATAATTTCAGCATTGACTATGGAGCATATACCCCTAATGGCAACCATTAAATTGGCGGATGCTGCTGCTGCTGCTGCTCTCTGATTCTGATTCTGATTTTCGGCAATGGGCAATAGGGAATGCGGGCAAATGGGTTTCTCTCCTCCCTCCCTTTTCTTCTTCTTCTGCATCTTGTGCAGCAAAGTTAATATAAGAGCTACTTAAATATTAAGTATGTTGGCCGTAAATGAAGTAGGCCAATTTTCGAAATGGACAGCACCATAAGATCGAGGATAACAAACTAAACTAAGGATACATTTTCTCTTGAAAGCTTTAATCAATAACCGATGACAGTTTATTAATGACATGGATATATTACAAGTATGTGTTGAGATAAAAATCTCCCTCAGGTCGTTGCGAAATCGAGGTGTATTTATAGCTTTTCAGACCCGCGGGACTGGCAAATATATTGCCTTTTGTCTAAGAGAATCATTTATCAGTTTATTTTGGGATATCCTAAAAGTATGCTACATAAAATTTCCATGGCAGCAATTTATTATATATTCGAGCTGTGGGTGGAAGGAAGACTTTGAAGCCAGTTGGCTGCGAGTGCTTTGCATGCGAGCAATTAACGAAATGCCCAAAACATGGCAATATCCATCAGATAAAAGAGCTTTTACAGACTGTTTACAAACACCATAACATGCAGCTGAAGGCAGCAGCGCATTCAATGCGGGAAAATAGAGATTTAACCGAGCGGTTGCCGCGTACTTCGTACCAATTGCTAAACCGTTGCTAACCGCGGCACGAAAACTAATTACATTATTTCAAGTTGATGCAATCAGAGTGTGCGTATGCGTGTTTGCCTCCTCTTCCCCCCAAGAGCTGGCCCCAAAGGTAATACACGGTTACGGTTCAATTGAAACTCTGAGCTGGGGGTAAAAAACCCGCACACATGCACACACACGCACACATAAACAAACTCGGACATGCCACAGCATTGCGGGACATGGCAGAGCATGCAAATCACTGCAAAAATGCAGCGGACAAACGAGCTACGGTTTTTGGTGGGGGGCTTGAGATTGCAGATTGGGGATTCGGAATTCGGGATTGGCGATTGGGGATTGGGGATTGGAGATCAGCAACAGCCACATACAACCAGCGGAAGCTGGCAACGCGCCATTGTTGGCTGCTTTACGAGTGGTGGCAGTGCCACTAACAGTGCCTGCAAATGTGTGCTCTGATTGTGTGTGTTTGTTGGATTAATGCTGCCAGCTGCGTTACGCTTGAGCAGCAATAACAACATACCCCATTGTGGCAACACAGACGATGAACCACCAATAATTCAGTGGCAAAGGTTGAGCATAAAAAAACGCAACAGCTGCAGCACAAGGCTCGTCGCTATTTATTGTTCATGTGGTTCTTGTTGTTGTCGTTATTGGACATTTGTATTTGTCTGTTAATTGTCGCTGCGTCGGCAATAAAAATGCAAGGCCTAAAAGCAAGCACCAACAGTTGGAGTTAAAGAAAGGATTTCAGCATTTCAATTAAGCACATTTGAATGCATCTTTAATTAGACCAAATGCCATCGATTAAAGACATTCTGTGGCAACAGCAAATGGCCCAAATGTCTAATTAATCGAACATTGCTGCACACTCAAGTATAGAAGCCTTCGCTTTGTGCTGTGTCTGCAGTTTGCACTTTGCCCTTTGCCCTTTGCCCTTTGCCCTTTGCCCTTTCTAGTCGCCTCACCTCGTTTTCACTTTATTCGCCAATTTCCGCTTTGTGCTTTTTAATTAAAAAACATGAAATTTCGCTGTGAGCTCAGCTTGCATTTGCATGTTGGCTTTCTCTTCACTGTTTTGTGGGGCAAAGCAAAACGATCGGCTACCAAAACAACCGATGCAACCGAATTGTTCCGCTCAAGACCGCAAAATCCCCCTTTCGAGGCAATGTGTAAACGAAATTTCCATCAAAGTAACATTAGCCACACCACAAGCTCTGCATGCTTCATCTATAGTATACGTCCCAAATCTATGTGTGTGTGTGTGTGTGTTTGTGTGTGTCTGTCTGGTTGTGTCTATGTGCTTCCGTTTCTGTTTGTTTTGGCATTTGGCACCTTGACCACATTTCCACTTGTCTATAGCAACGTTGTTGCTGCCACTGCTGTTGCTGTTGCTGCTCCTGGGCAAATCGATGCCATCAGCATCTTAGCCACAAAATAAATGCCTCGCCTGCCTCAAATCTTGTTTGATTGTATAAATATTTAGTTGGCCCCTTGGACAATTGACAACAACATTACCCAAAGCATTTCCAATGCCAATTTTCCCACAATTGTTTTGTTTTGATTCAATTCACAAAATTTATTACCGCAAAAATAAATTCAGCAAAATTCTGTGGTTTTCATTTTGCAATTGCCTACAATGCAGACACAAATATATCATCAATTTTTTTTTAGTTTTATACGAAAATCAACAAAATAATCCAAACATTTCTGTTGACAAAATCTCTGTATAAAATATGGTAGAACCTATTGAATTTTGCATTTTGATATTTAATTTGCCCCATTTAAGCCTTCATTTCGAAATTTCAATTTCGAATCTACCCACAATTTGTAGGATTCTTCGGGTGCTCTTTTAAAATGGGCATAGGCATTGAGTCGAACGCCTAAGAGTATGTTTTGAAATGTTCCAAATGATTTATTCACAGTGAACATGATTGCAAGATTGTAGTATGTCTTCCCCTGTTATGTTTCCGCTTTACAAAAACGAAAACGAACAAAAAAAAAATGCAATTCCTTGGCTTTATCCTTTATTGATTGAATACGTGATGGTTTATGCTCACCACAAGCATTTCTTCTCATCTGCTTCCACCATCTATTCTCAGTGGCCTTTGGCTTGACCCATTGCAATTGCCGCATCATTGCATCAGGGGAGCAGGAGAGGCGGCGGGGCAGCAGCAAACTCCTTAGACAGCTCAACTGTCATTTGCCATGCATACGAGTACAACAATTCCCACTGGCTGCGCTAAGTGCCTGCTGCTGCGTCACACACAGCTGCCACAGCTCTCTGACCTTAAAGGAATGTCATAACTCAAACCTCCCACGATCTCAAACTACAGCTGCTTCGGCTGTCTGTCTGCGGCATTATGCAACGCTGCCGTGCAGCAATTTTTCAAAAAAATTCAATTGTATATACAATTCAATTTGTGTGATCAACAACGTCGACATTGACAGGCCCTCGGGGGGCGGACGCACATATCAGGCGTCAAAACTCTAACAGCGTTACAAAGCACTTTGATGTTGAGGAGAAGGAGAAGCGGAGACGAGGTGTGATTGAAGCTCTCAACGAGAAGTATGGCTTGCTTTTATACAGCTACTACTACTGCTACTGCTGCTGCTGTCAAGTAAATGGCCGAATAATTACGCTAATTACGCGAGCCAGTCATATTAATATAAGGATGCGACGGGCAGACAGCGAACACCACAACCTTAGTGCCAAGCGCTGGCCACAACTCTGTGGCCATCAATCACTGAAACTGTGCGCTTGCTCGTTTCTAAATAAATCATAAAAAGCACAGCAACAACAACAGCAACAACAAAAGCGAACACAAAAACAAAGCTCTAAGCGTTGTCCTGACTGCGGTCGCCAGGCGCTTAGCCAAAGATCCAGCTCAATGTGCAACTGTATGTGTGTGTGTGTGTGTGTGTGTGTGTAGTTGGGTGTCGGTGTTTGTGCCGATGTCTGTCTGTGTTGGTGGTTTTGTGGTTGCTGGCAGTGGTTGACGCTTTTAGAGCACACACACCTCAGCCCCTTTAGCCGCTGCCTCTTTTGCCGGAACTGGGCGTGGTCGCTGCGTGGGAAGTCCACTTGGCTGCGTATGACCGTTTCCAGGATATACGACGGGAGCGACTATATATATATGTTATATATATTGTATGCTACCTGTACCTGAACCCGACTTTGTGTTTGAGTTTCGCTTTTGTGTTTGTGTTTGTGTTTTTATGTGTGTTTCATTATAAGCTCAACGGCACTTAGCACACAATTTAAGCGGCTTTGGATTTAGCTGTTCTCGCTGTCACAGCCACTCTCACTCTCATTCTCACTCTCATTCACGTTGTGATTCTGATTCTCATGCTTACCAGCACACAACATTTTTTACTCCTGGTGAGCATTTAATAAAAGGTCTCTTTGAATGCGTTGCTTTTCGCACCGTTTTGCCATCATAACTGTCTAAATTATTCACTACCTTTTCTGGCAAGCTCCACTCGATTTGGCCATTTGCCCAATCCATTTCTATTGTCATTCCCTTTTGTTGGCTGCTGACTGTTGGCACAAGCACGAACACAAGCACTTGCATTATGCAATTATTGCATTTTTAATTTCCATGTCGAGTCATTTAAAATAATTGACAACGCCCCAAGCAGCTTATCCAGAGTTTTTGGTCAACGCAAACTCGTTGCCAAAGGGCCAACACTCAACAAGTTGTCAATTGTCTGTTGGAAATGTGCGTGGTTGTCTGTGTGTGCAGTCAAAAAAAACATGTGTCTTATGAACTTGGCAGCAAGATTTCCCGAAATAAGCTTGCCAAAAGCATGACATAGTTATGGCTAGCATTATGTTGAACAAACGCCATCAATTGTAATCTGTTGGCATCTTTCAGTGGCATTAAGTAACAATTACAATTTCGACAATTTCGTGTAATTTGATTTTCCAATTAGATAGACACAGACATTTGCTGCTCATTTCAAGCAGATTCATTGCAGTCGTGTAATTTGACAAGCTGCCATTGCAATTGACATGGCTGGACGCGCTTTTGCTTTTGCTTCTGCTTCTGCTCTCCTATCTGTGTCTGATGTCTGCTATCTGCGTAATTGTATTAGCTGCCTCCGTTTCTGGCTATCAGTCACCATAAGCGCATTATAACGGCTCATAAAGTGGGACACCTCACCCTCAATTTCACCCCCTACACAACAAACACAATCCTTGCCGCCATCTAAGCAAACGTGGCAGCAACATCGCGATTTGTTCGCCCGTCCAATCAGACAATTACATATTACAACAATTACACGAGCTGTGCAATGGGGCGAAATAAATTGCGTGTACTTGAAGTGTAACTAAGCGAGGCCCCCAAACAGCCAACAGCCAACAGCCTCGCAATGGCTTAATTGTTGTGCAAGCGCGCCCCAAAAAACAAAAGAAAAAACAGGTAAAAGATGTGCCCTCAACAAGTTCAGGAAAATCAATAGCCAACAGAAGAGAGAGAGAGGGAGAGGAGGGCAAGGGAGATGGCTTATTAATTGGGCGGCGTTACACCAAAAAAGGCTGCAAATACTTTCACGCTCGTTTTCAAGGCGTCTGCTAAGGATAAGGATATTTTTGCGTTCACCTTGTGCCACAGCCACGTGCTCAGCAGTCGTAGTCGTGCCTCTCTCTAATGGCTGCACAACACGCAAGCACAGAGCAAGGCACAGCGAACAGAGAACAGAAAACCGAAAACAGGCTGACAAAACGACCCAAAGACTGGGTCACAATATGCCACTATGACTAGGACGAGCTAAAACACAAAAAAAAAAGAAGGAAAAAAGACAAGCATCTTGAAGTCTTTACATTACTTTCTGCTAAGAGCATTACCAGTTATGTGTGTGTGTTTGAGTATTTAACTTTTCAACTCGCAAGTTGCAACTTGCAACCTACAACCGAGCAGCAGCAACAACGGTAGCGGCAGCAGCTGTTTGTCTGCAGGATTTATGCTGGCCACTGATTTCAATGGCGGTCAAGGCTGACAACGCACCTGGGCATCTTCTCGCTGTCCAAGCTCCAGTCACATTGCCAGTTCCAGTTTCAACTCTTGCCCGGCAGCTGCTTGTAAATTTATGTCCATAAAAACGTATAAAAGAGAAGCAAGCGGAAAATGTGTTGTGTAAAAGGGACGACGCTGAAAATAAAATCAACAATAAATTTTGCATGCAGCAACATTACGAAACAATAGCGAAGCCTTCCTCCTCCCCGCTCCACTCTTTTTCTGCCTCTTATTTTCTTTCATTGTCTCCGTCTCCCCTTTTACCGAGACCCTTGCTCCGGTGTGGGCGTATAAACTGCAATTGGTATTTTTATTGCGTGCTCAACACGGCGAATGCGTAATTCGAGTACAAGGCTGCCAGTTGCCAGTTGGCAGTTGGCAGGACATGCAGACTGTGCGACGTACGGGTTTATAGCCTCTCTTTTTTGACTTATGCGCCATAAAATGCCATAAAATGAAATTAAATAAACGAAATGTAAAGCTCATTTTTACATATTGATTGCAATTTCTATCAAAAAATTTGACACAGCTATCGCCCAGCGGAAATCGCAAGGACGCATAAAAATTGTTCCACAAACCTCTTTTTTTTAGGGTCAACCGAATCCAGGCTTCCACTTCAAATGAAAATGAATCGAAAGATCAGAGGGTTTAGTAACAAAATCATCAAATATTAATTCGGTATTTTTACAACTCCGCGCTTTTATTAAAGTAATAAAAATGTATTGGCTTTAAAGCGCAAACATTTGAAATCATTTACTTTTAGTTACTTAATTACTATATTTGAAATGCAACAAAATGTTGTACATTTCACATTAATTCAATTATAATTCATTATTACACATTCCCTTTAATTACACAATATTAAAATTCTATTTTTTTAATGCTCAATATTTTACTATGATTAATTTAAAATATATTGTAAGCCTATTAAACTCTGCTCGCTTCTTTGACCCCTTTAAATTTGAGTTTGCCATTGGAAAAAAAAAGAGTTCATGGTCCGCTAATTTCGTATTTATGTCGAGCAGCATTTTTTATGTTTATGCGTGCCGCGTGCGTATTCCCTCTGATGGGAAAAATGGAGAAATGCTAGTGGGCGGGGCGATTACGTGAGGTACATCAAAGTAACCAGGAGACGCGCCCACTTTTTACGCTCGAGGCCACACGACGCGCTTGATGATGACGAGAGTCAGCAAAGGGAGTGCTGCCAATGGGAACTGCAAGACTGGAGTTTGAGCTAGAACTTGGATACAGGTTGAGCTGCTGCTGCTGCTGCCGCATTTTGTTGATTAAGGATACGTCTGGGAACGGGAGCATACACTTTTTGTCATCATTAATCAACTGTCGTCGTGACGATTGACAAAAGCAAAAGCAAAAGCAATGTGAGCAAATTGCCGACTCTTAAGCCTTGTGTGTGTTATAACTTCACTATGAGTTTTTGCCACCTGCGACGAAGGAGAAGGCTTCCCTAACAAATAGCTGAGAATCAACACTTTGACACTTTATTTTGCAGTGCAGTGCACAGCTGAGCCTGATTAAAAATGAGCTAACAAAGAACTTTGAACTTGAAATCGAACACGACAGACAGACAGCAAAACCCAACAGAGAAGATAAAGAAGAAGTAAAGAAAGAAGCTGAAATGGAGAGATGAACAACGCCTTCGTAAGCTGCCACAAAACATTTCAAATCAAATTCAAAATACAAACACAGACACAGACAGGACCCATAACGCACAATTTGCGAAGGCAGAGGTGGGGGGCAGAAAATGCAACAGCAATTACATAAACTTAATAACTTGATAGCCAAAGATAAACTCAACGAACAGAGAAAACTGAGTGAAAAAGGACAGAAAGCCAAAGAGCTAAAGAGCCAAAGTGCTGCCAAATGCCTTTGGGGAGCTGTCGGCATCATGTGAAACAGCCTGGCGGGCCATTCAAGTTTACAATTTGAGAAAGGGCCCCTTTAGGAGTTTTTGGCTTTGCTTTTGCATTTCGCTTTTCCTCCCCATCAGTCCTGAGCTACTTTGGTCTGAGCCTCAGCTTGAGCTGAGCTGTGTTGGCTATGTTGACTATGTTGGCTGTGGGCTGGCCAACACACAATTTTATGGCCGCAAACAATTTTGCAACGTTTCGTAAACTTTTCAATGAAAATAGCCACAAGCTGAGAGACAAGTCAAGACAAGAACAGAACAGAGCGAGGGAAGAAGCCACGAGACAAGGTTCGAGGTTCGAGGTTCGAGGTTGTATCGGCCTGTTAATGTGGCTCCTGTTGATGCTCCTGTTGCCTTGCCAGCAAATACACTTCACTTATTACACTTACAGCTGTAAACGAGCACAGAACCCCAGACTCGAGGCCCAAAGGTCCCCCAACAGGCTCGTTTGTTAGAGTTAGAGTTCGAATTGGTGGCAACTGAAAGCTGAATGAATATTGCAAGCGTGGAAGCAAATGGAAGCAATGAGGCAAAAGAAAAAGTTAAAGGTGTGCAGCCAATGCAAGGGAGGAGGGAGGGGTAGAGGGAGAAAACGCATATGCTTAATTATAATGAGCTAATGGCAATTTTGAATGGCTGCTTGAAATGCGCGTGTCCCTTGGGTAATGTTGCATATGCTGGCTATCAATCATGCCATCAACTAGACAGACAGCCTGGCAAAATGAGTTCAACTTATGATACATGCGTCACGTTTAAGCCATAAAAAAATAAAGAGTGTTTCGCGCAAATGTGCCAACTACCTGCTGGAGCAACAAAATGAGCCAAGCAGCACACACACACACACACACACACAGTCGCACACATGCAAATGAGCAGCAAAGTACGCTATGAAAATTTGATTAGCATTTTTCCACACCAGTAGCGCAGTTTTCTTTTTTTTTACTGCTGGAAATTGTGTAAATTGTAGCCAACTTTAGGTTTGCGTGGTCGACAAGAAACAAGTGTTGCATATTTTGTTGAACACAAGTTAAAGTTAACATCTCGTAAATGGTAAACGTCCAAGGGAATGTTTTGACTTGGAAATTAATTGAATTCTCTGTTTAATATGCAGCAGTGAAAACAAATCGGTTGAACCCTAAATACTTCTGCATGAGTATAACAATGCCGTCGAGTTTTATGTCCCAGACGGCCGAAAACTCATCAAACGCAAGGGCAAGAAGCAAAGTATTGTCGGAAATATTGCGTATACGCCACATGCTAACCTTAAACAACGTTACAGTCGACAAAAACATTTGCAAACTAATTTGGCAACTATTTGGCAGCCACAAAACTATATAGAGCCCCCCACCCTTCCCTTTCCACCCGAATACTGCGGCATTTCAACGCACAATTCAACGACATGGGCCCAAGAAACAACAAGTATTCACAGCATTCACAAACAATGCCAAATGGCAAAGGACAACGACGGCTCGACTCGCAATTGCGAGTAACATATGAGAGAAGAGAGACGTTACACGGCCAGACAAGCAAAAACAAAACCCCAAACGATCCCCAGCTGAGAAAATAGTAAGAGAGGAGAGGGGAAGAGCAGGACACCCGCCCTAAAAATAAAAACCAGAAAAAAAATGAACAACTTTTGCGTGTATGCCCTTTGTGGCCATAATTTATAGACTATCTGCCAAAATATTCCAGCTGAACCATAAAGATTCAATTTCACAAGCAATTTATATAGCCGAGGAGCAGCAGAGCAGCAGAAGAGCCAAGAGTGGAGCGGAACAAGGGGTGCAGAGGGAGCAGAGGAACCCCTTTTTTGGAGCTGACTGCAATGCTCGTATAAACAATTTATATACCCACAGCGTAAGGGAGATGTGGGCGTGGTCCAGATTCCAGCTGTACAAATGAGCAACACGCTCGGACCACAAGTTGTTATTTATATGGCTTAAATACACGTGGCGTAGCCTCAGCCACATTCCCACATTCGGCACCCGAAATGAGCTGCTAAATTAAAATCCTTGAAGCTGAGAACCTGACGGCAGCTTTGGCAGTCAATTTGCAAATGAGAGTTGACTGTGAATTGAATTAAAATTACTGTATTATATCTGCCCAAGAGGCAGACAGGCAGCTCGAGTGTCTGACAGACAAACAAGCCACGTGCAAAACTTTAATTAAATACTATTTTATTTTCGCTGCTGCTGCTGCGCCGGCTGCGTCGACTGCTGCTGCAGGTTGCCTGCCAGGTTTATGCGCATAACTCGTGCATAAGTTCTGAGCCCTCTGCTTCTGCCCCGCTCAGCTCATTTTCACTTCTCGCCCAGCAGCTTTACATTAGATGAGTTGCTGTTTCACTTGCGGGAAAGGGGCTTAAAAAAAGTTTTAATTTGTTGACTTAACCGCAGTTACAGTTACAACGCAGCTCCAGCTCCAGCTCCAGCTCCAGCTTCTGCTTCAGCTCCCGCTCCAGCCTGGCTATAACTTTGGTTTACTCAACTTAACATGCATATCTCGTCGGCAGCAACCCTTGGGAGTCGTCCCAGCATTGCATGCTCCTCTTTTTGCCTCGCACTCTGCTCTGCTTTACGCTTATCGCTCGCTGCACATGCAGCTGCAACATTTTGCATGTTGCCCCTCGCCACTCATTCGGCTGTTGCATTTCCTCTATACTTCCCTGCTTGTTTTTTTTGTCTGTTGCCCGCTCAGCTTAGCCATAAATATGCAGCTTAAAATGGCTTTCGACTGGCGGCTTTCGGAATGCGGTTTACGTAGCGTATGATTGATGCCACTCGGGCGATGCTGCGGCAGCACTCGGCTGTCTGCTGTCTGCTTTTCTGCTTGTCTGCTTGTCTGCTGGTTGGCCATTAAGCAACATTTTGTGGCATCAGACATGCTCTGGCATGTTGCAAAGGCCATAATGACCTGCAGTCATTTCTATTAAAAGCCAGTGCAAAATTTAATAACAAAAAAAAGAGGAATCATAAAATAATGCCAGACATTTTGAGGAAATACAATTGCAAAGCAGGTTTAATTAATGTGCCAATGATATGGCCTATCGGGCAGAGGGTATTAAATAACAATGTCTACAATTATGCATAATTATTAATCATACGCCATGTCGGCACTACAAAGCTGAACACATTTGCATTGAATTGATTTCATTTTAATGAATAACAAAAAAATGTGAAATGAAATATATAATAAATGCCAAAAACTGTCAGAAGCATAATTATAATAAATGAAAACATTTTCATTACATTTATGTAGTACTTTGATAATAAACTCGCGAAGGGATTCAGTGTGCATATAGATTATTGCTGCATTGACAGCAGTCATCAAAGGATGTGAAGCATGCAATAAAAATTGTGAATTGTGAAATGTGAAATGTGAAATGCTGAAAACTGTGAAAACGAAACGCCAACAATTTTCACGCTCTAATCAATCTAAATCGAACTTTTTGCCCAAAGCGCTTGCCAAAAGTCGCTCACTCGTCACTTATGCTAAATTAACAAAAAACGCAGGCAACCCAGAGAATCAGACAGTGATGGAGAGAGACAACTATACATATTGAGAGAGAGAGAAAGGGGAAGAAAGGGAAAGAGGGAGAGCTATGCTAATGGATACGTCACATGCTCGGTGGCAACCCAAAAATCAACAAAAGTTGCGAATGGTCGCTACGAAATTTTTCCATTTTTTACATTTGTTTGAACTTTGCTGCTATTTGCAATTCCTTTTATTTCCTCTATTCCTAGCACTCTCTCCTTCCCCCTTTGCCTGACGTTTTTGCTACTTTTGGCCTGCGAGTTTGGCTTTGGCTTTGTGCGCTACTTAGCTGCATATCCAGACATTTGCATTGTGCTCTGCTGACACGCTCTGGGCTAAAGATAGATTGCATATAATATGAATACGAATTCCATAGCACTTTAGTTGTGAATACTCGAATTCATTTGCGTTGAATACCCCCGAGGATTAAGAACCTGCATGCTGTTATCTTCCACGCATAACCTCGACACAGCACTTTCGAAATATCTCGCTTTAATTGATAGAAATATCAGGGGGACGTCTGTTCAACTCTTCCAGCGATATTCAACTCTGTCTGACTGCGAAATAAAACGTTACAAGCGTTTTGTTGCCATGTTCATTAGATGTTGTTGTTGCTATTGTCGGACAGTAGCGAGCAACAATGTTGCAGCAAATGAATGAATGAATGAATGAGCCAGTGAATGAGTGACAGGTTGAATGCACAAAAAGCATTCGCAGGGCACTCACTACTGTTCATGGATAGGGCGACGACAATGTTTTCACAATTCGTTACAAAACGTGCACTTGCCGAACAAACGCTTCACAGCTGCCTTTTAGTCAGGTTTCCAGACTGCAGGAGGGCAGGGTGACGTCTCCCCCTTTGTTGCTGCATCACGTGCTGCCATTTGTAGCATTTGCCATTTCCAAAAACGGCTAATCAGTCAAATTCTTGTAGCTGCACAAGAAATTCATTCACTCGAATGCAACGATTCAACTTTAGTCGAAAACAGCAGCAAAGTATTTTCATTCATTTAATTGCTGCATGTAAATCCTCGGGCAGGTGTGATTACAATGTGAACTTTTACCAGCTGCATTTTGCTCTCTGTCTATTCCCCTCCTCCCACCTTCTCTCTCTCTCGCTATTTGAGCAACTAATGAGTTTAGTTTCGAAACTGAATTTCAGTTAATATGCGCCTCGAGTGCCTGGCAGAGTGCTGCTCGATACAATTTGCGTCGAGCACTTTACTCAAATGAGTTGGGTTTCTTATCTAGCGCCACAATAATAGACTCACACAAACACACACACACACACACACTCTCACTGAGACAAAGGTTCGCATATAAAACACACCCACAAAGTTGAGAGCGCTTATCTTTTATTGCCAGGCTTTCATTAGATTTTGCTTGTTAAATAGTTGTCTGCCCATATGTGTGTGTGAGACATGTACATGTGTATGTGTGCGAGTGATTCTACGTATTAGTGTGTGTATACATGTATCTACTTCAAGTTTAACTAACACTCACCACACTTGTTTCTGTTGCCTTCTCAAGTGCTACTACTACACAAAAATAATGCAGCTCAGCTGCAAAACTAATGAAACATCATTAAACCGCACGCATACACTCTCACACACTCATACATGCAGAGTGGAGTGCACAAGAAGAACACACGGCTCTAATTATGCCAATCAACATGGCTTGGCCGTGACTTGGCCTCGGCTCGTTTCTTCGAGTTTCCTTGCCGCAGTGTTTCAATAAAAGACGCCATCAATGTGCAAATTAGTCGACTGATGGCTAATCAGCCGCACAGTGCCACACACACACACTGCCACGCCCACAAGACACAGCTGTGAACTGAAAGCTTTGCGTGAGCGTAAGCATGTGTATGTCGTAGTGCACGTAATCCGATTAATAAAGCGATTAGTGCTCACTGATTAGTAATATTTTCCATAATTAGCAATCATTAAGTCAGGCTGGCTAGCAAAGGCGATTCTCCATTTCATCAATATGTTTTAATCACTTTTCCAGGAACCACAACTGATTTCAAACCTGTTCACTCATCTCAATGGTGACTACACTGAAAAGAGCAGGACGAATATTTGATACTCATATTCAAATTATTGTATCTTAATAATAAATATTCTAATACCAGTTACATAAAAGTGAGTTAAGTTCTTTTAAATTGGGATATATTAAGCAAATTAAATAATAAGAAATAATGTATAAAATGTAGTTAGGTATTTTCTAATATTTTGAAATGTTCTTAATTATATAAAATATAATAAAGGTGCTGAATATTTTATAATGAATTAATATTGGCAACTAATATTTGAAGATTAGATAATTGACAATATAATAACTTCTAACTTCCTTCGCTATTTTTTCCAATTCAAATTGTCTCTCAGCTGCTCCTGCTCGACTAGATTTATGTCTTTCCATCGTTCGCTGTTATTTATAGCGTAGATATCTTATCTTTTGATAAGTGTACTTCGAATTTGAATACTAGTTTTGATTGGAAATTGCGTTATCCAAATTTAATTAAATTTAAATGTATCATTCTGGCATAATCAAATGAGTTCTAATGAAGTTGGAGGCCAGGCAAGAGAGTAGCTTAGGCCCCATTGGACATTGACAGTCTGGTTGTCAACACATTTGAAACTTAATTCCCCTAGAGAATGTTGATTACTTCCCAACACCGCCACCGCCATAGCCACAGCAGTTTATTGAGCAGGATGTGCTTTTTTCAACAAGTCTACACTCTTGGTCGAAACACAAATTCGAGTGCTAAAAACTTCAATGAAACTTGAAGCATGGTCTGATATCGTTGGCAGCTTTATGGCCACGACCTGGCCGCAGCTCCGCGGAAATAGAGCGGGATTGGGGAGAGGGAGTTGTTTAATTTAAACTTGGAGCACAACTAACGACAGTTTTTTAATTAAAATACCAAAGACAAAGCAGGGAACGCAATGCTTCGACTTCGACTTGGGCTCTCTTCATCTTCTTCAGGGCTCAGCGCGAGCTCGAGCTTGAACGCGAGACAGCGCGAAAAACTTGGTGAAAAGTTTGAAAACACCTGGCTGGGTAGGAAGTGGCAAGCGTGTTAAATTATTATGAAGCACTTAGCTTGGCTACAAAACGATACAGTTGGGAGCTGCTTCCATTCGGCAGCCCCCCTCACCTCGCCTACTCGTCTCTCAAAATAGCTGCAGTTTATTCACAGTAAACAGGGCAAAGCGCAGCCAATGAAATTGAGCTATTTGCAAAGAGACAAATGAAAAACAAAGCAACAAAGATCAATATTAAACTCAAAGCAGCTCAATTGGCATCATGCTCTCGTCTGCAAAGGAACGGGCTGAAGAGCTAGAATGAGGACAGGTCACGTAGCTATTGCTGTACTCGCAACTTACCCTTGCCCTTTAGACCAAACTCTTTAACCAATAGCCAATTTGTATGCCCAAACTTATTTGCATAGTACGCTTGACAACTGGGCGTGAGACAGCAGCAGCAGCAGCAGCAGCATCAGAAGCAGCAGCGAGAAGCAAGGGAGAACCTTTTTTCTCTGTTCACAATGAATATTTAAACATTGCCTCGAAACAGGAGATGAGCCAGCCAGCCAGGAGCTCGATATGGAGATGCTGATGGAGCCGGAGCAGAAGCTGGCTGCAGCTGATACTGATGTGAATGCAAAAGCGGATGATGCTCCAGTTTGACTGCCCGTTGACGATAATGAAAGCAATTAATTTTTTTACAAAAATTACTCAAGTGCAATTTCCTTGGCCACTTGCAATTGCATGCAGCTTCAACTTTTGCTACTCACTGCTACGCTATGCTGCTGATCCCTTCACTGGCTCCTTATGCGGAAGTGAGTTTTAATTGAACGCTAAATTGTGCAAAAATCTACGAATAGCGTAGTGCAATTTTTACTCAATTAGTTTGCAAGAGTTTTCAGCAAAAGTGCTCATCATGATGGTGGATAGTGGATTTTCATGAAGAGCATTTATTTCTCTTTGAGAAATACTCGCCGTGATAATCTTAAGCAAAGTGTTAATTATGCAAGGGAACAAAGAGTAGCTGCGATTTTCTTCGAATCGCATAAATGTCATGCAGTCGATTTTTATCGACTTTGCTTGAAATATTGCTAAGCTACTTGAACAGCTGTTGAAGTGCGCTAAGCATGACAACAATAATTCATTCAATTACTTGCAGCACAACCCTTTGGCACACACACACACACACAGACACAGTGAAACGCACACATCATTGAACACACCGTTCGTTCGAGTTCTCAATGTGTATTTGGGCAAAATGACAAATTGCTGAATCTGGAGTCTAGAGTCTAGAGTCTGGAGCTGGCCAAGAGAAGACAGCATGGCCAGAGAACAAGTCAGCAAATGGCAAACGACAAATGCAATGGCAACGGAAGTTGACTTGAATGCGCTTCAAAATGCTGTTAAATTATTTTAAAACGTTGCAAGTTGCAACACTTGAATGCTCCTCGTCTGCTGACCCACACTTGCAGCACTTGCTGAGCACAATGCTGCCACTTGAGTGCTTGCAATTATCGTTAAGTGTGTGTATGGTAGAGTGTTGAAGCAGCTCAGCTGCAGTTGCAATCACTTTTTTTTCGGGGACGAGTCTTTGAGTTGAGGGATGAGCGCTTTGCTAGATTGCAAAAATAAATTAAAAATTGTTAGCTACAAATAAAATATTGTGCCGCACGATTGCCATGTCACGTCATGTCAATTCGCTTGTGCTTTTTTTCTATCATTTGCCATTCCCTTCAGCTACGCGTTGCATATTACAAATCAAGCGTGTTGCAACTTCAACTCCCGAACTGGCATTTCTATATAACATTGCATTGTTATTTTTTATCGACAAATCCATATGCAGACAGCGCAGTCAATGCTGCAATGACCACTGTGGTCGACGCTTAAATCCATCACGCCGTCATAGTTCGTGCCCCTGACTTGGTCCTGAGTGCGGCTCGCTGTGTGAGTGTTCGATATATACACTGTGATGCCACAGATACACTCAAATATTGTATATTCTGTGTTTGATTTATTCCCATTTTTCTCATTTTTGCTATATTTTTTTGTTTTGTGGCAGCATTCACATCATGCATAAACCACACGGCGTATGCGTAATTAGTCATATTGCCCTCTTGCGCTAATCAACTGCAATTGTTATTTGTATAATAAATGAAATGTATGCAAATGAAATTTATTGCATTCGTTTCTCTTTTTTGATATAAATTGGTTAGAAACAATTTGCACATTAATTTCAATTCGCGTGGGAAGCAATCAAATCAAAATCATATAAGATCCTAGTGACAGGTGTGTTTTTGTGAAATTATAGGAGAAAATAATCACAATAATTTATGTGGTAAATGGCGAAATAAAATATGTTTATTGTTCAGTACTTATGTATTACGTATTTATGTTCCACTTCAGCTTGTATGCAAATTACAATTCGCATTTGCATAAAGGACACAATCGCGAATCGTTTGGCAGAATCCGTTTTTCGGGCAGCTGCAGGAGGTGTTGGGAGATAATTTAATGGCTAAAATGTAATTGTTACGCTTCATTGATTAAATGATAGCACACGCAGCATGGCAATATATGCGGCCATAAGTGAAATGAATACTCGTGCAACCAATATGATATGCAAATTAAATTCTATTAAAATGCCGCATAAATCTTTTCTCATCTCCTTTTAGTTATTAATTTTTTTTTTCTGTTTTTGGTTTCTTTTTTTTGCATTTTTTGCATTTTTTCATTTTGCGTTTTATTAGTGGATACTCATTTGCACATTAAGGCGATTAACACGCCTATTTATTTGGTTGTCATAGAGCATTTGCAATACTCAATTCATTTTAATTAACGCACGTACATAATTGCTTAATAAATGTGGCTTCAATTGAGCGAACAACTGAATGTAGAGGGCCAACTAATCGAAATTGATAATGGCATATTAAATAAATCAAAATGCATGTGATTGTGCGTTTACTTCTTGTGTCTAGTGCTATTTAAACTTACTATAGTTGTGGGCACGGTGCGTATACTTAATATTACATTTATCTCGAGCTGTCTATACTATTGTATTGTATTGTTGTTGGCTTTAAAAACCGCTTGTTAAACATAATTTTTAAATATTTATGTTGAAATCTCCTCGCACTACAACAAACAATTTTAATGCAGTGCTAACAAGCTTTTGTAATGGCATTAACAACATTTTTTTATTCCATTCATTTTTTCCCTGATTATTATTTTTGTATTTCTTTTTTTTTGTGTTGCCTGCGTACATTTGCTATTAAAATTAAACGTGATTAAAACACAGCCCTCTAGGCTAAAGGGCAATGAACGTGACGTTAAATTGCACTAAGGTCTGTCAACCAAGGCGGACAGAGAAAGAGAGGGCGAAAGAGTAGCAGGTTGATGTCCATCTGGAAAAGCGTTTGCGAGCTGGACAAGTTGAAGTTCCACTTCACAAGCAAGCGACTGAAACGCTTAAACCGATTGTCACACACACACACACACACTCTGATGGTCTCGTGTATAGTGCAAATGAGCGCCGTAACGTATGCAGCAGATTAGCAGGAAGCTGTCGCTGCTCCAGCTCGTTGTGTGTGTGTGTGTGTGTGTGTGTGTGTGTCGATGTTAGCTCATTGTATGACTCCTTTGAGCTGGTCGCCTCGCCTAACGCTGCCAATGGCAACAGTTCCGATGCATCGCCATAGATATAGCATAGCTATAGATTATTGCATAATTTCCCAACAAACAGACAACATACTGACACACCCAACACACACACACACAGACCAACACACACGTATACTCGCACACCGACGGAGCGTAGTTCATTCTGGCAGACAAAGTGGACATCATTTGCAAGTGAACCACAGCCAAGGGGCTCTGTGGTCTTAGTCGTTCTCGTCCTCGTCCTCGTTCCAGACCAGAGCATCAGGGGAGACTGGAGATTGGAGACTGGGTGGATGAAGGCTAATCTTGCCAACGATGATAAATGGTTAAAGTCCGCAGTCTGACTATGGGCTATGTAACTTTGGCCTGCAAGCTTGGCTTGGCAGGGTTGGCCACAAGGCGGGCAACAGCTATGCAAAATGCTCTCATTAAATTTAATTTGCGCTCGCTTTTAATTAAACGCGTACAATGCATCATTAAAAAAATAGTTTGCGCCTGCTAATTTTTAGTCTGGCGATTTACATAATTCAATTAAAATTAAGTTATGAAACGGACGCACATTTCGGCAACATGGCGGACTCTGAGCCGAGAGGAGGAAGCGTCCAAGCGGATGGCAAAGCGTCTAACGATGAGACGAGGCAATGGCGGGGGCGGTGGAGTGGGCGGGACAGCAATCCGCTTTATTTTGACGACTCTTTGCTCACTTAGCTATGCAAATTATGCAAGTGCTGGGCAGCGAGACAAAGAGCAGAGAGAGGGGGGCGAGGGGTTGACAGAGATGGGGGGAGATGGGGTGCAGCGGATTGTGGACGTTGGCTTTGTTTGTTGAGGCGGCAAAAATAAATAGCGCAAAAAGAACAAATGTCAACGGCTTTGAGCTACGCAGAGACGAACCAAAAGTGAAGGGGTAAATGTGAGAGTGGAGAGGGAAGAAGAGAGAGAGCAAGTTGGCAATTTTGCACGCAATTTTGAGCAATTTAATGATGCGCTGCGCAATTCACTTGGATTTCAGTGCGTGTGCGAGATTGCGTGTGTGGCACAGTGGTGTTGAAATCAGAATGAGAAGATCAAAATAAGTATTTCAAATTGCGTTACATTTTCAAAATAAACTAACAATTTTACAAGATTCTGTAGTAAATTTAGTATATACAAAATTATTAAATTCAACGAAGAAGTTTCTATTTCTATTTAATACCAATACCAACATATATTGTCCTTGGAATATACTCCTATAAATTCTTCATTAAATTGAAGCATAATTCGCTTGTTTATTAGCTAAATTAAGTGCGAGTCATAAGCAGCATTTACAAAGCGACGACTTTAACTTCAGCGATAAGTGTAATGCTTTGAAGTGCTACTAATAACAATAACAACAAACAAAAAAAAAAACCCACACAAAAAAGGAAAAACAACAAAAAAATGGGGAAAGGAATCACATACCTTTAATGAGTTTCTTGGTTTATGGCATCCCGGAATTGCTGTTACAGCCAAATAGCAAATAGCCATCCGCAAACGCAATACGAACTTTGGACGGACAATTTGACAGGGAACATACAGGCGAACAATCGTAGTTGATAGGAGTAGCCCGTAGCTGGGATAAGGACAACCAACGACCCTCTGCTATACACGGTAATGACTGAGGCTTATCTTTTGGGTCGCAATCTGCAGTTGCCGGCACACACCCAATTGCCAGACTCGCTCGGCCGTCTACAGGCGGGCAGGCGACACAATTTACACTACATTGACAATCAAAATACAAGTACAAGGGCAACTGTAACAAGCGAAAGCAACAACAATAACAACAACAACGCACTCAATTATTTTTATTGTCTTACACACGCTCAACAAATTTGGCAGCATTAACAGTGGAGTGCTCCACCCACATCCCCAAATGTCTCCCGGCCTGGGTCAGTCTGGCCCTTCCTCCACACGCTGTGCCACCCGATGGCAATGGCAGTGGCAGTGGCAGTGGCACATTGTTGATGCCAATCAATCAGTGAAATGGTCGGACCCGAAAACTTTAGCTCGAAAAATACGCTTTAATGGATTTCTTGTTGCCACACAATTGCACAAATTTCATTACATCAAGCGAGGGTAGCCAAAAAGCAGCAGCAACAACGAGAACTTTTACACAACTTTTCTTTTTCTGCTTCTTTTTTTCATTTTTGGCATTGAACACAATTGAAGTTGAAGCTGAAATGCGAATGGGAATGCGAATGCCGTGTACAACGTTGCGTATGAGTGATCCACAATATTAGACTACTACTCGCTGCTAATGCCAGAATATTTCGCTAGGATATACCAAGGATATGGAATAGCATGTCAGCGATATCCCTCTCTCTCTCTCTATCACTCTCTCCGAATCTCTCCCCCTCTGTTGTCACCAGCTGCAACTGAAGTGAAAGTTGACAACGCGGCGTCAGCAGAAATTTTTGCTTTGAGCTCACGTAGCAAGCGACGCACATTGCCCAGTTGTTGTTGCTGTTGCTGTTGGCAGCAAATGCCAGCCAAAATGCAAAAGGTGGCAACACACATAAATAAAATATTGAGCCCGCCAGCTGCCAGGCAGCCCTCAAATACATAAATTTAAATTTTTCTCCCGCTCGACTTGTTGTTGCTGCTGCTGTTGTTGGGCAAAGTTAGTCAGCAAAATTCGTCAGGCAACAAAGAGGAAGAGAAAGAGAACTAGCGCAAGTAAAAGAGAATGAGAGAGAGAGAGTGTACGATATGTTGGGAAGCAACAGCTAAGCACACAACTGGACAATCAACAGCTGCGCCAGTTGGCAATTTTGTTAGCTGTAGTCTCTTTCTCTCCCTAGTTTTTGGAGTGTTTTCTTAGCCATTTTGAGATCTTTCTCACAAATTGTTGGCAAATAGTTGCACAACATTAGCAGACAATGGACAAATACTCACATCGACGCGAACACTAACGAAAATTAATTAAAGCTTCTTGAACTTTTCTCTGGAATTGGGCGTCAGGTGGTTTCCCCAGATGGACGAGTTTTCGTCTGTTCTCCTGACGCCGCCTTTCACTAATTGTGAAATTAATGGCCAGTCTGCGTGAACTCAAACAATGGACAAAATCCAGCGACAATCGAAACGCACTCACACACACACTTTCACCGACAACTAAAACTAAATGCTTTCACAGCCCAGTGGGAAACAAAGTTTGAATCAAGTCGCGAAAGTTGCCAAATGGCAATTAGCATGGAAAGTTGAATCAGCTAGAGAGCATAGCGACAATTGCGTATACGAATAGAAGTGTATTTTATTCTTCAAGCGCAAACTATGTGCAAATCATAAAGACAACGCGAACGCAAAGAAAGCTGCTTGATATAAGTAGAAGGAGAACAACATAATTGCATTAAAATGACAACTTAAAAGAGGTTTTCCATTCACTATCCAAATCTACTATCAATGCGGAGTCTAAACGTTAGGATCGAGCAAAAGGTCAAGAATTTTCGAAATGCATCTCTATATATTTTAAGCCCCTAATTATTATTTGGAAGATTTACTAAACAGCAAGGTATTAGGATAGGTTAAAATCTTGATTAAGTGCGTAGCCATATCCACTCATCCAAATAAGCATCAGTTGTTGCCATAATTATCATACAAAGCTGACCATTGAGTGCCAGAAATTTGTTCAATTTAGTTTTTTTTAAGAATTTGTCGATGGCATTGAGAATATATCATGTTTGTATTAGTAGAAGAGAGTATAAATTTGCATTCACTGAAAATGAGTTGTTAACTAAATCAAAATTCCTTTCTACATTCTCAAGTGCAAACCAACAGGGAACTTAATATTTCAACAATAATACAACTTATGGGAAAATGTCTCAAGTTCTGGCAAATCCTTGTTAATTTAGGAAGCTGTTTTGCCGGCAGGCTCATTTAATTTCATTGCATTTAACAACCTCTTGATACCCAGGCACGTCCTTAATTAGCAGCAATTCAATGCGTCCTAAATTACAAATTTGTTAACATTAAAATTACAACAATGGGCCAGCCATGATGACGAAAGCACAGCTACGACTAAGTTATATTATTATGTGTGTGGGTGTTTGTGTGTGTATGTGTATGGGTGTGTGTTTGCCTCTGCCGCTGTCCAGTTAGTAAATCCTTGGAACAAAGCGCTGGAGCCAGCAGAAAGTGATTACAAATGGAAAGCAACGCAATGCCAGCAAAGCCAACGAATGCCAACCAGAATGCCATGGACTGAGATAGAAATAGAACAACAGGAGCAGAGCAGAGTAGAGAGGAAGTACGCCTTATGCCATGAGCACTAATTACGCCTGGCGCACAAATATCAACGGTAACGCCATGGCCAGTGGCAATGGCAGCCACACCGGCAACATCACCAGGCAATGGCAACTGTGGCGACATTAACAGTGACTCTGGCAAAACGGAAGTTGGCGCAGACTTCACTTGGCTAACAAAGCAACAATGCCGCAGCATCAACAGCAACGACAGTGGGCGGAATGCAGCAACACAAAAAAAATATCAAATGCAGCTTTAAAAATAAAAAAAAAGAATGAAGAAGACAAAACATGATTAAAGAATTTGCTCTGCTACGATTCTGTTTTCTTTGCCAATTTCTTCTCTGCATTTTCCATAAGCCGGAAACCATAAAAAAGCAATTCCTTATTAAAACTGCAATGCAGAAAGTGGAAGTCTGTGGAAGCATTAAAACAAAAACAACAACAAAACAAGTATATGCGATAAGCGAAATCCTAAAATATATTTCCCATTTATGTGACAATAAAAAACTGAGACTGTGAATACTCTGCCTAGAATATTTAAGGTATTTCCAAACTAAAATAATTGTAGTAAACTTTAATAATTAGAGATATAATATATTAATAAATTGTATAGAAATTATTAATGCATATTTGTAATTTTGTTATGTGGACCATACCAGCCTATAAACACTACACGACTCTTTGGCTTAGGGTATGCAAACGTTGGGAAAATATTAAGAGCAGAGTATAGTCGTACAATGTACAATGCATATTGATAATGCACACAACAGTCATAAGTAACTGGCGTCCTGGCAAACGTGACCCAAGGAGCAACCGCATACATACATACACATACACACACACAAACACAGACAGACAGGATGCAGCAACACTCACACAGAGTGAAGGCGAAGCAAATGACATGCAAATAAATGAGAACAAAAGGATAAACGAATGGCCCGGACTCAGCGACAGAGACAGAGACAGAGACGGAGACGGAGCCACTCCTTGCCGAGTTACTTTCGTGGGCAATGGCAATAGCAAACGAGGCGCATAATTTTTGCTGGCTGCACTTTGTGGCCAAGGCGGCAGGATGCGCTGCTCGAACGCTCAGCTCCTGCTTTAATGAAGTATGAAGCGGCCAAATGAATGGCATATTAATAAGATGTCGGCTTTCAGTGGCACTGTGCTACATTGCATTGATATCTGCGTATAAATCAAGGTAGTTGGGGTAATTTGTAAGTCGCATGCGGATGCGAATGTCCTTATTTGTAAGGGTGTTCGCCCACAATTCATTCTCCTGTTTTATTTTTTTTTTCTGTTGTGTTCTTCTATAGTGTAAATGGCTAGACAAAAAGCATAAATAACGAAACGGTTTGGCGACATAGTATCAAGTGAGGGCAGGCCACATAGTACATACGAGTATAGTAGAATTGGACTTGATCTCGCTGTCGTTTGGTCCTTGTCAGACTCGTGTCCTGTGCTGATTAATGCCTGTTTGTTTACATGTGCCGTGTATCCACTAATGGAATTCGCATGTTGGGACATGACTGATTATGTACACATTAGTCGACTGATTTGCAATTCCAAGTGTGTCAGTGTATATGTTGCCCCTGTTTTTGTTGTTGTTGTTGTTGTTGTTGTTGTGTGTCAGTGTTAATGTTCCAGTGTGTTGATGTCCTTCGCGCCTTCGTCTCAAATTTTGTGCCAAAGCACAACTTTTCACTACTATGTGCTCCAAAACAATGTCAGCCTTGTTTTATTCTAAGCAACACACTCACACATAGACGCTGTATAGCTGGGTAAGACACTTCTATGTATGTGTGTGGCACGTGTCTTGTGCCATTCTGCAAAGGACTTGGCCTGACTAAGCATATTAGCAAGACTGCTGCGTGCCGAGCTGCGCTAATTGCCAGAGCCTTTGTCCTGCTCGACTTGCTAAAGCAATTTTGCGTGCCTCGATAATTTGCTTAAGGCCAAAGGATGCGGCCGTAATTATGGTGACATATTTTTAAATTGCTTAATAAACATGTGACAGGTTTATTTAACACAAGCCATTCGAACTGCGAAGGCGACACACATGTATTTAAAAATGCTTTAAAAATATTTAAGGCATTCAACCTAAATTGAATATATGCATATTAAAATTGTTATTCACAATTTCCCAAAATAATTGATTTTAAAAGCAATTCATGCAACATAATTCTTTTGGCTCAATTTTAAGCGTCAATTTGGTAACAAATTCCGAAAAAATGACAAACTCAATAACTGTTGAAGCAAAATATGAATTCGATTCGCACAACTACATGCTAGATGCATATTCATACCATTTACCATATTTATTTTCGTCTCAAAAGCAGATGCGGAAATTGCAAGTCTAATATTTTCCGTTTAAAGTTCCCTTAGCCTTGTTGCAATATGAAATATATGTGTGTCTCCTCCTGTTTGCCTGGCTGTTTGCCATACGCACTACAGATATGTGTGCTGGTATGTGTGTGTGTGTGTGTATATTATACAAAAATGTGTGTGTAGTAGTGGCGTCAATTGTAAAACTATACAAAGCGTGACTTTAGTTGGCTCTGGTGTCATTTCCGGCTTAATTGAGCATGTAACAAGTGAAGCTTTTGCTTTTAGTCACACACATGCATGCCCAGGGTTGTTGCGAGATATGCAAACATAACCGGATAGCAGCTCAGGCAGCTGGCTTGCACGCACATCCTGCTATATCCTGCTATATCCTGCCAGCCATTGGCTTCATTTGCCAAAAACATGTTCGACGCGTTATATGTTTTGTCTGAGTTTATATTCCCAACTAGCGTATCAGCTGCAGGCCAAATATAAACACAAAATGCACTCACACACTTAGAGAGCAGCACTCGATTTTCATGTTGCCACGGTCAACGAGGACAACAGCTAATAATGCTTTGAGAATGTCCGACAACAAATCATCTGATTACAAACTAAAATTATCGCTACAAAGTCTCAATATTTAAGTATGTATTTGAAAATCTAACCATCAAGGTGTTGCAAGTGACAGAGAAAAATGTTTAGATTACTTTGTCGCCATTTCATTCGATGCTTATTGTTATTTTTCTCAGTTATTCACTTTGCACAGCGGAAATCAATCAATTTCCTGCACAGACATTGCAATTTAGGTAGCTTTTGTAAGCAAAAATAAATTAGATATTCTACATAAATATACCAAGTTTAAGTTAAATGTTAAAGTTCAAGATTCTCAGTTACCATTTTTTATGCTAAATTTCCGAGCTAATTATAAAACTCGCTATGTCTTGGTTAATTAACTTAGTTTTCTGTACAAAATTCAATTTTTCAAAGTGTAAATCCACGGTGGCAAAGCCGTTGTCCAGGTGGTCGAGCAGCAACATTTTGTTACCTGTCTTAGTAGATTTCACAATTTCAATTTGGACACAATAAATTTGATGAGCACGAGTATTCACTCAATAAGAAACATATATATAAAGAAAGAGAAAGAAAGAAAGCCTAGCAACCAAGTAAAAAGGACCCCGATGCTATTTATTAGCATCGAGTTGCAAATGACATTTTTGGTTATTATAATATCCATGATTTCATTTGATTCGCATATGAATTTGATTTGAATAGAGCGACTTTTTAATGAGGCTTTGGTGACTCTAAAGTCAACTTAAGCTGTTTTCTTGTCTCGTCTTGTCGGCCTTATAAGCCACAGACATTAAAACGGATGTGAAAAACAAAAAAAGGAAATGAATCAATTTCCGCGCAGCAGACCATTATAAACTACAAAGCACTTGAAAGAAGTAGCAGAGAACGAAATAAAAAAAATGGCGCCGGTAGCAGCCATGCTGGAGACCTTTAGTGTCCGGCCATCGAAGCAGCAAGCAATGGCAATTAAGTTTTGAGCATACACATATATAAGTAAAACTCTCAATTCTGACTGATGGACCAACTGAACTTTTAAGCAAGTAAAAACTCTATTCGAGAGTGTTTGACAATGACTTAGACAATCAGTTACTAGCGTATAATATGTTTTATTTCAGTCATGCCACATTCTATTCTCTATACACACGTCTATGTACAATTGCATGGGCATTGTTTTGGGACGCAAATGACACGGCTGGAATACATAACTATACCCTCTATTCTATTTTATTTATGGAATTCATAACTTTTCTATTTACATTTATATATAATACTAAAAAACAATTACTAGATTCATTAAGAATACTCGACTGAGCACTAACCGAAAGCGACACTTTCGTTATATTAAATATTTTGTATTTGTTAGGTTCTAGTTGTTCATATAGTTGTTCTCGGATATTAATGATAGTCAACAATTTACAATGCACTTTTCCCCCTGATTTACAACGTGTAAAGCGTATCCAATTTCCAATTATTCTCACTTGAGGTGATTATATCAGAATTACGTCTGGCAAGAGGTATAAATAGACCGCGGATTTCCTAACAGATGATATCAGTTTAGAATGAAGTGGATTAAGTATATATTTCTTTTCGCACTTCTATGTGCTGTTGCATTGGCTGACCTAGGTAAGTACCTAGTAATCACATTTTAATTTATTACAATTAGTTATTTTTTCACTTTTAGACGCACCTCAGAACGACGATGCCGACGATGTAACTGCAACAGGCCGATCTCCTCCACCTCGTGCTCCATCTCCTCTAGGTCCTCGAAATCCTCCCCCACCTAGACCTAACGGACCACCTGCACCTAACGGATGGGGCCGCTGATATACCACGAATTCAGACAATAAATGAATTTTATAAAATATTATTCAAATAGTTTTTTTGTTATTCATGAAAGTCGTCAGTCTCGCACTGAAGCAGGGATAACAGCGGGAGACTCTGAAGGCAAACAAAGCTAACCAACAGGATACTAATCTAACAAATGTATGAACTGTTTGGTCCTTTTTTTTATATATAAATTAAAACTAATATTTTGTTTATTATAACATTCGTCTATTGCATTTTCTAATTGAAACTAATACTATTAGTATCGGCTATTATATTGGGCATGGTCGATTTAAATTAAAGAATGTATTCTAAACATTCTAAATAAAAAAGTAGGCTGTTCACTTGCAGTCAGAGAGCAAAAACCATTTAAATTGAAATAGAGTGAATTGAAATAAATGAGCTGCAAATATATATTAGACCTTTTTACTCACAATGAGCGGCTTTATTAAATGTGCTGCTTACACAGCACTGGCACATGAAGGATGGGCTTCATTTTTAAAGATTCTGAATATGGTAAACTTTGTTAAATCTATGCAGGTAAGCATCTATCAGTAGCCAATATTTGCTGCATATAAAATAAAATAAAATAAACAAAATATGAACTAATTTCCATATAATAGCTGGAGGTGCAGGCTCTTGTGGTTCTTTTTGGGTATATGATCAAATTGATATGCTTCCTTATTCTGGCCTATGGCGTTATTACTGTATGTACTCGAGACAGTAGAATACCACAAAAATTAATCTAATTTAACCTACACAGCATAATATATTGTTTGTAAGAATCTGGCTACTGATGTCCTACACTCTCATTGATTTGACCTCAATTTGTAAATGTTTTGCAAAATTATTTGAATATTTCTTTACCAACAAGTACCCCGATAAGTCAGAGTTCATACTCGAGATTAGAGACACGTATTGTCCACTAATGGGTGAGGTGATGGCAAGGATTGGCATAATTTTGACAATTTACAGATACTATCAATCCCTGCAACCACCAGTAAAAATTCGCGGTCCTATTACATTTACTGAACCCCTGAGAATAGCCAAATAATAATTTCCAATGATTTATATTTGCAAACTAGATAAATGGTTTGTTTAAAATAAAAAATATGAAAAGCGCAATAATGGATGAATGTAATTCGATGCTCCATCACCTGAACTTGATAGGTTAATATAAATATTGTAGACTGCGTAGACAAAACAAAACTCAATTGCTACAGGAATAAATAAAAAATTAACTTGCGAATATATGTAGATTTTGAGTGCCATGACTTGCCCATTGTTAGTATTGATATTAGAATGTTGGTCAAGGCATCAATGGCATCGCCAGTGAGCAACTCCCATAGCCACCAGAGCATAAATACTATATCCAATATCAGTCCCCCTAGACACCAGATCAGCCAGAAGATCAACAGCTGAGGTTTCTTCTGCAAAAGACAGTTCTCAATTAATGCAGATGAATGATATCGAAAGTCGACTTACCAAGAAAATGCCACAAATTAAAAGCACTGAAGCCAATATCCATATATTCAAGAGAAACACATAGATCCACAACATTCGACGGCCAACTTCTTTGCCTTGGAATGCTGGAATGAATTGCTTATTGCTGACTCTGTCAATTGAAGTTGCCAAATTCTTACTCATCTTCTTTGCCTGTTTGCTGCCATTCTTTTTAACAGTAACCCTGCTACGCCACAGCATGCAAATGATCATCAGCTCAAAGAAGACAGCTCCAATAATATCCATAGTGCCAATAGCCAGACCAAAGCCATTCAAAGCGCTAACCATTGTGCTAAAAAATACATATGTATATATTCTAATATTTTGTACGTTGTCTATATCTATTTAGATTTTTTGACAACGAAAACTTAAAGTTAAAACTGTTGAAAGAGATTTTATAGCTCGCAGGGGAATAATACTGTCTGCCTGTGTGGAAAAATGAGAGAGCGCGAAAAAAGTAAATTATATTTGACATCGGGGAAGTCACTCGATGTGAGTGGTCTGTGGCTGTGTGAGTGTGTGTGCGTGTGTGTGTGCGTGTGTGTGTGTGTGCTTAGTCGCCGCACGTATTTCATCAGTGCGGCATTATAAGTATATGCATACATATACATACACAAACATACACATAAGCATATAAGTATATGCAAATATGCACACACATTTTTTGCATAAATAGACAAGAGACACGCTGCCTGCCAAGTCAACGTCGAGCTCCCGAGCTTCGAACCCCGAGCCCCCATCCCCGAACCCCAAGCCCCATGACTGGAAGCTCAAGGCTCAGGCTCGAAACTCGCGAGCTGCCAGTTTTCAGTTGCGAGTTGCTGTTTCCGTTTCCGTTTTATTTCATATACTTTATCTTACACATTTCTTTCGCAACTTTTCGTTGCTGTGCAAATTATTTTAAAAGGATTTTGTTTTAACATATATATGTGCATATTAAATACTATTAAATTAAAGCGTATTTGACTGGCTAGACAACCAAAAGACAATAAAAGCTGATAATGCACGCTAAGATCCCTGGCCACAGTGCTTCATCGAACACGTGGGAATACTCCCACTTACTAGGGATCTTAATTGCTTTGGCTGACAATTTGGTATATTTTGGATGTAGTACTATATCAATATACATAAAATAGCATTAGGTGTATTTTAAGTATTTGTTCAATATATTATATAATATAAGCTACTCTTTCGATATATTAAATATCTTGTATTCTTTAAGTTCTAGTTGTTCATATAGTAGTTCTCGGATATTAATGATAGTGAACAATATACAATGCAATTTTCATTTGATTTGCAACGTGTAAAGCGTTTCCAATTTCCAATTATTCTCACTTGAGGTGATTATATCAGAACTACGTCTGGCAAGAGGTATAAATAGATCTCGGATCTCCTAACAGATGACATCAGTTTAGAATGAAGTGGATTAAGTATATATTCCTTTTGGCACTTCTATGTGCTGTTGCATTGGCTGACCTAGGTAAGTGCCCTACATTTTAATTTTACACAATTAGTTATTGTTTCTTTTTTAGACGCTCCTGAGAGCGACGATGCCATATCTGAGGGCAACGATGCCGACGATGTAACTGCACGTGGACCTTTTTCTCCACCTTCTCCACCTCCTCCTCCTCGAACTCCTAGCCCAGCTAGACCTCCTAGCCCAGCAGGTCCACCCATGCCTAACGGATGGGGCCGCTGATATACCGCGAGTTAAAGCAATAAATTAATTTCATAAAATATTGTTCAAATCACTTCTTCCACGCCCACTAATTTCATTCTAATATCTCGGTGCGCCGTCTAGTTAAGCACACACACACAATTTGGCAGCCCTACACAACAATTTTTGACAAGCCAATCAAAGATCACTTGCAATGCCTTCAAATTGTGCAGAACTGTGGGATACAATTTTTAAATTAAAGCGCCAAATCAGTAGGTAAAATACCAGGCGAACATAAATCAACAGCAAGCAGAAATACATAAAATATTGAAAGATCCAGTTGAAAGATCTTTTCAATAACTTGCCAACATACGGAACAACAAACACTTGAAAATTGCAAATTTTACACATCTTTAGGAATAACAAGAGAACCAAAAAGATTTTTCCGTTTCAACAACACATATAAAATATATACAACTTAACCTTTAACAATTCCTTAACATTTTAGTACTCTTCGCAGTTTCTTTTGAAGGTCGAGGAAGATGATTTGGCACCACAAGTGTAAGGACTCCCCAAATGTCTGCTCTGCAGTATGTTGTGTCTGTAGGACTTAGAAGTTTTGCGGCTAAGCCTTTGATATTGTCTGCTATCATCAGGTTCCACCTGTGGCACAGTCTCCGGGTACGTCGGTGTGCAAGAACAATTGGGTGAGGAGCGTCTGTCAAGACATACATTGCAGCTGGACACCGTCAAATAGAACTGATAGATAATGAATGCAAAAATTGCTTCAACAACTGCAGCAAAGAGAATCACATCAGTGAAAGTAAATTTTGTTAAATTAATCGCACAGCTCACATAGGCCAAGACACAATATGAAACTATTGCGAACGACGCCAGACTGGAAAGTTGTGTGACTCATAAAGGCATACACAATCAGTATCGACTCAATCATTATTCCAAAACACGAGAACATTAACCAATATCGCACCATATCCGAATCACGCTATGAAGACACATTTTCTCAGAGTTCGCAGCTAGAGAAGTAGAGTAGCTTACCCTGTAGATACCCGAGATCAGCAGCAGAATGAGGGTGATCCAAAAAACGCCAAAGCAAACGCAGAAAATTGTTAGCCAACTCAACTAAGAGAGACCTTTAAAAGATCAGCAATTCAAGGCGAATATGGAGCTTACATGATTTAAGATTAAACACAGGCTGAGCACAGCAAAAAGCACAGCACATAACAGATCAAAGATGGCAATTGCATAGGCACAGTAAAGTAGCGATTCTTCTTGCAGCACCATGACTCTTTTATTTCGGAGTAGAGATTTTTCAAGAAATTTGAAGAATTAAAGCTAAGCCTGCTTCTCATCAATTAATAAATGTGACGCCCAACATACGTTAAAATTACATTCTAGACTTGACCTCTGCGCAACTTGCGTGCCAGTTGCTTCAAAGCAGCTTTCTCCTCGCGCTTGTACAACTTCTTGAGTCGCTTGCGTTCCTTGCGTTTGGTGTTATCACTGCTCGAAGCATCTTTGACTTCCTGCTGATTGCAGCCACCTGTATACCTGGCCACCGGTATCCATTGCTCGCGACTTATCATGTCCAAATAAAATACATAAATTATATACACGAAAGTCATTTCCACAGCTAAGTGAGAGTTTAAAAATGTAGCTCAAAAATTGCAGGCTGCTGCAAAAGCATCTCACCCAATCCAACAAATGGCAGCACTGTAATCTTAACACCCTCCCAATTAATAGATATAGCCAGGGTTAAGCCATAAAGTAGCAATACGGCATCCAGCATAATTCCGAGACAGGTGAAGACCAGCCAGTATCGCACATAGGTTAAATTACGCTGATAGATGCCAACCAACAGCAACAGAATGCTGAGCATCCACATCAGCGAGAAGATCAAGGCTGCCAGCGATGTCCAGTGATGCTATTCGTATTTACTTGGACCCAGTCACTTAACTTAACTCAAGTTCAAGCTATACAAGTACTTACGTGCTGAGCATAAAGCATTCCGGAGACACTAGCAAAGAGCACCGCTGAGATGAGATCCAGTAATGCAATCGCATAGCTGCAAATCACCAAATATCCATCCGACATGTTGTCCATGCTCGACTAGCAAATATTTCGGCAATTGTTGAAGCAAAGCGTAAACTTGGTCACTAAATCAAAGCTATAATGATGATAAGCACGTAGTTTCAATACAATCGAAGGTGTGGGTTGGCCCAAGTGGAGAGGTTGTTGGTTATGGTCAATGCTCATGCTGCTTGTTAATCAATGCCGTTTGATTGCCAAGCGGCTGCACAGTGGGGTGCATCTCCCTTAAATACGACTATACCAAATGAAATATTTATACTACACTGACATACATTTGTAATACATGCTTTCCGACATTCATCCCACTGTCCGTAGGCTGCGGAGACTGGCGACAAGTGCCCTGTCCTTTGGCCATCTTTCATTTACGGCATTTGTTTTGTCAGCTGCCGCCTCATCGTCGCTTGGAGATTAGATTTTGCCCCATTGACAACGTGACTTTCCCAAGTCGCAGTTCACCAGGACAAGCAGCATACGAAAAAACTATCTAACTCAATTATTATTATTGTTTGTGCTGGTGGATGCGGATTGATTTTGGGCATTGGCGTTAGTCCGTAAATTGAAATGGCCTGCAAATGCCATTGGGAATTTTCTGTCTTTTTATTTAAACATATTTTCTTATAAATGTTGGCAGATAAACGTAAAATATAATCTAAATATTATATTTGGTTTTCATTTTTCTGAACTTCTGCTTTTCTTGTTTTCATTATCTGTTTTTTGTTTCCTTTTGCGTTTTATGGCTTTGTCGTTTTTCTTCGACTGGTTCAAATCCTTTTCTTTTGGTTTTTGTGATTTCGAAGCACGACCTGATTTATCAGATGTTTCCAATTGGCTATTTCTTTGACTGAAAAATTAAATTATTTGAATTATTCTTTTTTTAACGATTAAAACCTTACTCTTTGCCTTGCTCGGGCTCCGCAATTGATTCAGTTTTACTTAAACGTATTTTCTCAATCTGATCAATGGACTCTAATTTACTCGACATTGATTTTCCTCTTCGTGACTGATCAATAGACAACCGCTCGCTTGATCGATTTAGTTGAGATCCACGGATATGGCCATCCTCGGGTACATTGATGGTTGACGTAGATTTCATACTCAAACAATATTTATAAACCATGTAAATACAAAGCCATTCAATTACTGCAATATCAGTTCATTACGTTAATTTTGTTATATTAAAAATATAATATTCATTTTACCTATGCCAACATAGAGAAACGTAAACTGAATAATTTCCATCCACGTTATATAGTCTGAAATGGAAATTGTCCACATAAAGAAAAATACGTCCAGAATAACTCCAACAATCGAAAAACACAACCAAGCAATGATAAATGGTAGGCGACTCTGTATAGCAATATTTTGTTAAACCACTTCAATACTTATATTGTTGATGCAAACCTTCCAAAGACCCATAAAAAGTAGTCCAACCATAAATATCCAAAATATAGAGCCCAGAAATGCAATGATTGAATACAAATTTACCTGCATGATTAGTTATAAGCGAACACGAAAAAAAACTAATATAAATAATACAAACATTAGTTGCCAACAAAATAAATGACTGTACCAGAAAGTAAAAGGATTGAATTAAATCGATTACAGCAATAGAATAACAAATTTTTAATAGGTGACTACAAATCGGAGTAAAAATATGCTCTTTAAGAGAAATGCTTTCCGACTTAACCAGATTGTCCATGTTAATATAATTTGATGTGCTGTTTTTTCAGATAATAATTAAAATATATTTGAAGTAGCTAGAGATGCTTACTAGCATAAATTGAAATCCACAATAAACAACTATGGCCCTATAAATTATGAAAAGTTTATTTTTTCTTCTTCACTGGTTTATTTTTCTTTGACTTCTCCGACTTCTTGCTGCTTTTTCTGGCTGACCTCTGGGTCTCTGCAAAGATGAAGCGTTTTAAGATACTTTCTTTCATGATTATATATCTTATATTCTTTTTTACTACCTCGGCATTCCTTTGCATTCAGATATTTCTTTCTCTGCCTCTTTGATCCTTTTTCCGGTTCATAAACTATACGACAAGGATCCATAACCAAGTAATATCTATAGACAAGATATATGCACAAACTCTCGATAACTGCAATTGAAGGGTTGTTAAAAGAGTAGACAAATCGGAAGTTACGTCTGACGTACATATTCCAATAAAAATAATAGAAAACTCCCTTAAATGATCCCAGTCTATGGACACTGAGGAAACAATTCCCCAAATTAGGAAGAGAGTATCCGCAATGAAACCAGCTATAGAGAAAATAAGCCAGGCTTTAACCAAAACGGGTCGACGCTATATTCAAAAATATTTCTTTTCAATTTTTCATTTAGAGAACTTATAAAATTCTATACGAACCTTACTAAGCCCCACAATCAGCAGTATGACGATTAGCACCCAGAATATAGTTCCCAAGAGCGCCAATGATGTATATAAGTTGAACTGCTGGTTAAAATATCAGAAAAAGCTTATAAATATTTAACTAGTAGAAATACTGACGCTTGTAACCAATGAAATAGTCGCTTGAAGTACGAAGAAGAGCGCATGGGCGAGATCGAATATTGCAATGATAAGACATATTCTTCCTAGATTATTTTCAAAGAATTTTGCAGCAATGGATTCTCTTTTCAAGATTTTCTTTTTAGTTGATGATTTCTTGTTCTTCTTGGTTGCTGACATTTTTCAAGGTCCAATAGTGAATTTATTGTTATATTTCAGTAATAAAGGTGAGTACTACAACAAGGCATCGGAGATTTGAGTACTAAATTTCTAACAAAAGTAAATAAAATTCTATCCGGCGGACATTACGCAAGCAATTTAAAAAAAAATGACGGTTGGGTAAAATTTTAATTGAATATGGTAACATCTAATCTTTATATATTGATGTGGCAACTCTTCGTCAAAGTAGTAATATTTGTAAGAATTTTAGATATATATATACCAATAACCATTATGGGTATCTCATCTTAAAGTTAAATCATACATTTTTAAACATATTTAAACAACATTAACATATCTGTTAAATAAAAGGTAGATTTCCTTTTAGTATATTTTAGTATTTATAAAGAATGCATACATATAGTATTTTATGGTGTTTACATTTTGGTGTTATCGGTATTTTCAGCGCAGTCGGTGTGGTCACGTCGTTGCTCATCTACGTACATACGTGATAAAGTGTTTACGAGGTTCTAAAAACAGTAGATTTCAGTACATTTCTATAATCAAAAGCATGCCCATCATTGTAAAAACGTAAGTAGTACTGCATTTCTTAAAGGTATTTAGTAAAAATAATGTAAAACCGAGCTGAAGCTTGTGCAATTGTCGTCATTATTCGCGCCTTTTCTTGATTGTGATTTGTTGTATTTCACAACACTGTGTAATCAGCTGTTTGTGCACATAGCTGAAACAAAGTTTCGCCGAAGCAGACGTGCACAAAATGGGTCCGCCAAAGAAATCAAAAAAGGATCGCAGCGGCAGTGATAAATTTGGTAAGTATTAACTTAGTGTATTGCCTGCTAAGACTTAAAGGCAATTTCCAACAAAACAGCCAAGAAGCGCCGCGCTGAAGACGATGCCTACACGCAACTGGTTGATGACAATGACAGCATGGACAATGCCAGCGAATCGGACGGTGTGCCGGGTGCAGCGTCCAAAAACGCGGAGACCAACGACGAGAATATCAACACCGATGAGTACGGCGCGAAAGATTATCGTGCACAGATGCAACTTCGTCCCGATCACGGAAATCGCCCATTGTGGGTGGCGCCCAATGGACATGTGTTTCTTGAGTCCTTCTCACCGGTATACAAGCATGCCCATGACTTTCTCATTGCCATCTCGGAGCCAGTGTGTCGACCCGAGCATATACACGAGTACAAGTTAACCGCCTATAGTCTGTATGCTGCGGTGTCTGTAGGCCTCCAAACACACGACATCGTTGAGTATCTGAAACGCTTGAGCAAGACGAGCATTCCTGAGGGTATCTTGGAGTTTATACGTCTCTGTACGCTCTCCTACGGCAAGGTGAAACTTGTGCTCAAGCACAATAAATACTTTATTGAGTCGCCACATCCGGAAGTGCTGCAAAAGCTACTCAAAGATCCGGTCATCCAGAAATGTCGCTTAATACGGAGCGAAGGCGAGGGCGAAGGAGATGGCTTTATTCAGGGCACAATGGATGGCAAGGCCATCACACAATTCGGCACCAAGTTGCCACCAGCTAGCGACAAGCCCGAGGATGCGGGAGCCAGCACTTCCAGTGCCGCAGGAGCAGCAACGACAGAAGGTGCAGTTGCCATACCCGATGACATTACGGACTTCTACGAGAAAATCGATAAGGAGGAGGAAGACGAAGACGAGGCCAATCTCAAAACAGTTTCATTTGAAGTGGCCCAAGAAAAGATAGAAGTGATACAAAAGCGATGCATCGAAATCGAGCATCCGCTGCTTGCCGAATACGATTTTCGCAATGATACCAACAATCCGGACATCAACATTGACCTCAAGCCAGCCGCTGTGCTGCGTCCATATCAGGAGAAGAGTCTGCGCAAGATGTTTGGCAATGGTCGCGCCCGCTCTGGTGTCATTGTGTTGCCCTGCGGTGCTGGAAAATCTCTTGTGGGTGTCACTGCCTGCTGCACAGTGCGCAAGCGTGCTTTGGTACTGTGCAACAGCGGCGTCTCGGTGGAGCAATGGAAGCAACAGTTCAAAATGTGGTCCACGGCAGATGACAGCATGATTTGTCGTTTCACTTCTGAGGCCAAGGACAAGCCCATGGGCTGCGGCATACTGGTGACCACATACTCTATGATAACGCACACACAGAAACGTTCCTGGGAGGCAGAGCAAACCATGCGTTGGCTTCAGGAGCAGGAGTGGGGCATCATGGTGCTCGACGAAGTGCATACAATTCCCGCCAAGATGTTCCGACGTGTCCTGACCATTGTACAGTCGCATTGCAAGCTTGGCTTGACTGCGACATTGTTGCGTGAGGATGACAAAATTGCGGATCTAAATTTCCTGATTGGTCCCAAGCTGTATGAGGCCAATTGGTTGGAGCTACAGAAGAAGGGCTTCATTGCGCGTGTCCAGTGCGCCGAGGTGTGGTGTCCCATGTCGCCAGAGTTCTACCGCGAGTATCTGACCACCAAGACATCGAAAAAAATGCTGTTGTATGTGATGAACCCTTCGAAGTTTCGCAGCTGCCAGTTTCTGATCAAATACCATGAGCAGCGTGGCGACAAGACCATTGTTTTCTCGGACAATGTGTTTGCCCTGAAGCACTACGCCATCAAGATGAACAAACCCTTTATCTATGGTCCCACATCCCAGAATGAACGTATTCAAATTCTGCAGAATTTCAAGTTCAATTCCAAGGTAATTTACTAGCTGCTTAACTCAAATGTTCCACTTATCTGACTCTACTTTTGTAGGTCAACACAATCTTTGTCTCCAAAGTGGCCGACACAAGTTTCGATTTGCCAGAGGCAAATGTATTGATTCAGATTTCGTCGCATGGCGGTTCGCGTCGTCAGGAAGCCCAGCGTTTGGGCCGTATTCTGCGTGCCAAAAAAGGCGCCATTGCTGAGGAATATAATGCATTCTTTTACACACTCGTCTCACAGGACACCATGGAGATGAGCTATTCCCGCAAGCGACAGCGTTTCCTTGTCAATCAGGGCTACAGCTACAAGGTTATCACACATCTCAAGGGCATGGATACCGAGGCGGATCTAATGTACGGAACACAGGAGGAACAGGGCCAGTTGCTGCAACTGGTGTTGTCCGCCTCCGACTTGGACTGCGAGGACGAGAAGATGCCTGGCGAGCCGGGTTATCGTCCAGGTGGCTCTGGCACCACCAGACGTCCTGGTGCACTTAGCTCCATGTCTGGCGGCGATGATGCCATCTACTATGAGCATCGTCGCAAGAACGTCGGCAGCGTACATCCATTGTTCAAGAAGTTTAGAGGTTAAGCGCATCCATTTTTGCTCAGTCGAATAAAAGTATGTCAGTGACAAGAGATTTGTTTTAATGCGGATTAGCATCGATTTCCTGTTGCGTTTGATAAATGCCCCAAAATTTAGTTCGCATAATTTCCGCGATCCTGCCACAAACCAAAAATGAAACAAGTGACTGAAACCAAATATCCACTTTCTGCTCATTTCTGTTGGCCTGGTGCATCAGGTTAAGCGCATCCAAATTTTTATTTAGCGCCTAACAAAAAAACATTTTTTGTAGCATACTTTGAGGGTGCACGAGGGAATCGTTTTCCAAAAACAAGCTATATCTTGGCCATATCCTGCCGCATTTTCAAAGGACTTGTATTGCAATGCTCGCAAGGACCAACTCTATCGATTGGTATCAAAAAAATTTGAGGTCATCTAAGGATCCAACACTTGTAATTTTTCAGTCCGAGGACCAAAGAAAACATGCGAAAATCGTAAAGTGCAGGATAACTGGAGAACCACCAGGACGATTGGAATGTCCTTTGGTATGAGGGTAGATCTCATCGAATGACTCCGTTTGACATAGGACCCGCAAGGATCAGACAGGATATGACTGAGATATACGAAATTTTCTGTATACAAAAAGGTCATTTTATCTCAGGTCCTGCAAGGATATTCGTCCTTTTGAGTGCACCAATCAGTTTGCCTTCCAAAGAATAATACTTGTGCCGAAGGACATCACGATCGTCCTTCAAATGTCCGAGATACAGTGGATTCTTGGCATTTTTGACCATTTTTCTATACTTGACCCTTTGAAAAATTTCAGGTGAAAATTACATGTTTTGTAGCATACTTTGAGGGTGCACGAGGGGGTTGAATTTCGAAAACAAGCAATATCTCCGCCATATCCAGCCGCATTTTCAAAAGAGTTGTATTTTAAGGATCGCAAGGACCAACTCTATGGATTGTCATCAAAAAAAATTGGGGTCATCTAAGGATCCAACACCTGTAATTTTTCAGTCCGAGGACCAAAGAAAACATTCGAAAATCGTAAAGTGCAGGATAACTGGAGAACCACAAGGACGACTGGAATGTCCTTTGGCATGAGGGTAGATCTCATCGAATGACTCCGTTTGACACAAGACCCGCAAGGATCAGACAGGATATGACTGAGATATACGAAATTTTCTGTATACAAAAAGGTCATTTTATCTCAGGTCCTGCAAGGATATTGGTCCTTTTGAGTGCACCAATCAGTTTGCCTTCCAAAGGATAATACTTGTGCCGAAGGACATCACGATCGTCCTTCAAATGTCCGAGATACAGTGGATTCTTGGCATTTTTGACCATTTTTCTATACTCGACCCTTTGAAAAATTTCAGGTGAAAATTACATGTTTTGTAGCATACTTTGAGGGTGCACGAGGGGGTTGTTTTTCAAAAACAAGCTATATCTTGGTCATATCCTGCCGTATTTTCGAAGGATTTGTATTTTAAGGATCGCAAGGACCAACTCTATCGATTGTCATCAACAAAATTTGGGGTCATCTAAGGATCCAACACTTGTCATTTTTCAGATCGAATGCCAAAAAAAACATTTTGTATCCTTTGCTTAGTCGAATAAAAGTATGTCAGTGACTCATTTCTGTTTGCCTGGCACATCAGTGAATAATACAATAAGCAGCTGAATCTACAGCAGTTACAATTGAATATTTCCTTGTGTTTTAATTATTGAATGTGCACGTTTTCTCATTTTAAATTGTTTATTGTTAAAATCATGTATTATATATAATCTATATTTCTCAAAAAATTATTGATTACTTTGATGTTCTTTGCAGTCACAGCGCTGGCACTGGCGAGTGGGCGATCATCGAGCTGCAGGGCGATTTAGAGGTGCGCACCAATCAAAGTATGCACGATCAATTTATAGGGGATTTATATTACAACAAATACGGACAACCCGTAAGTTGTGCACCTTATTAAAGTCAAATACATGCATAAGCATATATGAAACGATGCTACTACTTTTAGATTCTAATAATAGGCCATCACATTTTGCAAGGACGTGAACAGAAGCTGGATAAACCTTTTGCGGTGCTGGAGAAGTCAAAGACAAATGAAGGACAGCAACTGTTGAATGCTACAAATGCAACGCTTGATGCTAGCACGTTGAATGCCACCGCTGGAGCTGAGCGGACCTTGCTTGATGATACCGTGGCCCTGGAGCACAAGAGTCGCCAACGAACCGAGTATACAGTGCGTGCTATTTGCACAAAGAAGCTGATCTTTAAATCTCGTCCTAAGCCAATTATAGCCAATGTGGCAAAGTCTGTGTAATGCAGTGTGTAGTTTGCGCAGACGATTCCCACATAGCGTAGCATAAGTGATAAATATAGTTGAGTAAATTAAACGATTTCCATCTCACGCTCGATGCCCACGAATTTCAACTGTTCGGTGGGTCCGTATCTGTAATCGAAGAAGAGCTCCTCGCCTGGCTGAATAGCACGCTTGGCAAATATGCCAATGCGATGATCCCCGGTTACCATCATAACCTTGGCATAGCAGTTGGGATTAATGGAATGATTGGCAAAGCGAATTTTGTTGCCTTTTCGCGTGGCATCCACAACGAAATCGTTGTTCAAATTGAACAGAAATGAGCACATGTATTTGTCATACACCTTGCCACGACGATCGGCCTCATCCTGTGATATGATCTCGCCGCAATACTCTGATATGAATTCATTCTTTTGTGCGCCCTCCTTGAGGAATATGCCCCAGCCTGCAATGTCCGAGGGTGCCATCAGCAGATGCTTGTCTGCAATTTAAAGCAAAATTATTGCACATTACAATGACTACCATATAAAGTAGAAGACACTCACGTAATCCACGCTGCACGCACACATTCTTGCATGTTATTTTGGTGAGCTTGAATTGATCGGCACCGCACGCCTGACACAAATCCGGATCACACTCTCGCACAGCCAAGTAGCAAGGACATTGCTTGGTGTTGCATTGCGCCTTGCAGCGGCAACCAGGGAAACGATTTTGACAATCACTGCTGCAATTGCAGAACTTCTCGCAAAAGTTCTGTGTCTGGATACACGAGCAGTTCATGTCGCAGGGACCGGCATGATCGCAGGGCGTGTAATTGTAGACGTGATTGGAGGACGAGTCCTTTTTCAGTTGGATCTTGCGACAGTGCAGCGACCAAAGACGCTGCTTCTTTTTCTTCTTGCGGGGCGGCGTAAAGTCCTGGCGCAAGTCTTCGAAACTAAACTCGGCTGCCTCCTTCTGGGCGAACTCATAGACCTGGCGACAAGTCTTTGTGAGCATATTGTGGGCGACAGCGCAGTAGTTCTTCAGATACACCTTGTGCAGGACACGAAAGAGCGCCTGATCGGCGCCAGTCCAGACGCACTGCGTACTTGTGATGTTCATCATGCCGGCTGGATCAAATAGATAAAAAACCTTAGATAAAAACCTTCTCAGTTGCTGGGCAGTTGCTCACCCATAATGGAGTTGATCTCCGCACTATTGACAGCAATTCCGTTGTCCTTGCCATTCTCGTGGTTAAAATCCTTGTTGCTAAACTGACTGTTGCTATCGTTGCTGTCCTCCGAGCTTGCCTCGTTACACGAATCAATAGGCGGCGTTTTGCTGTCTGCTGCCAACTTCTCCTTCATGCCGTCCTGCAATAGATACAACAATTTGTAATATGTTGATAGCCTCTAATGAATGTGTTCTTACAATCAGCATGTAGCATGAATTGCTGCAGGGCTCGGCGAAGGTCTTAAGCTCCGGATAACGACGCTTCTGTAGATTGGGTCCTGCATGTCCTTGTAGACCTGCGAAGGTAGAGTGGGAAATTACAGTAAAACTCACTTTCAAAGCGAATTCCGATAAGCATGACTATGAGACGCACGCGGTGGGAAGGAACGGTTAGAGAGAATGAGGCAGATACGTTACTTAACAGTGGATGCAACATGGATGTTGAAGGCCAAAAGCCGCACGAAATGAGGTGAAAACACCAAGAAACAATTTTGAGTCAAGACATATTTTTGTTTTGCCAATTTTCCACAAACATTCAGTTATTTTATAGCATAAGTTATACATTAAAATAGCGATCGAGAGAAAAAGAGATTGATGATGATGTGGGGGAGCATGGCGACATTTTGTTGGGGCCTGGACGGCGGCGGCATGAGTGTGTGTGCGTGTGGTTATCGATAACAACAACTACAACAACGACTCACCCTGTACATGGTGACCTAAATTGCAGTTATTTTAATACAACATTTTTAAGAGGTTTTTGTTTTTGTGTTTGTTTTGGACAATAGAAATTGTTTTGCAATAAATTTCCAAATAAAGAGAAAAAGCAAAAAACAAAACGATAAAGTTATTAAAGAGTAAACAACCCAGACTGGACGCTATGTCCCACAAACAACTAGAGATCTACTTACGATGCAGAAAACAATCGTATTTAAAGCAGCGTCGACAGAACAGCGTGTGAAAGGAATGCATTGTACGTTCACGGGAGACACTCTCCGCCTTAATGCCATCAATGTTGGGCGTGCACTCTTGTGGCCTTTCTGGGTCCTGATGTTCCGTGAGTTCAATATACCTAAAGGATGTCAATTTATTGCTTTAGCAAACATTTTTAATATCTAAAATAACTCACTTCTCTTTTAACTCTTGAGCAGTACCCTTATCCGGAAAGTTGGCGCTAATTGCTTGAAATATGATGGGTGCCGGAAATGGCAATTTCTCCTTGACATCCTCTACTTTGGGTTTGGTGTCGCCGTCGTTGACAGTCGTCTCAGTGAGCAACATATCCTTCTTGGTGTCCACAAGATTAGTCGATGCAGTTTCAGCCGAGGATTCTTCAACCGCAGACGTTTCCTTCTTCTCATCATCCTCTTTAGGTTTGCTGATTGTAGGACACTCTGATTTAACTGCAGTTGCAGTGACAACAGTTTCCTCGAGCTCTTTGCTATGCGAACGCATCAGAGCATGCACCAGCTCCACAAATATGGCATCATCCATAAACGACGGATCCTTGTCACCATGCACTTTGCCATCGTAATTCTTGATCAATTCCTCAATGAACTTGCCATCCTTGTCGAGCACTTCGTCGCCCATGTAAGGAATATTGTGTAACACTGTTTCGTCCTCCACCATAAAATTCTGCTGTGTAGGCGCCCAAGTATACATCGTGGGAATCGGAGTGACTGCATTAATCACGCAGATGGGAACACGTTGAGGGCCACTTGTGGCGCCATTGTAGCTCGTGACTTCGGCCCGTTTCACGCAATCTACGTGGGGAGGATCATATGGTTTGGCCTGCCATACTTTCGACTCGCAATATAAATCCTGTACATTGTGATTGTGCTCATCCCTGCGAAGTGCGAAAGAGACATAAAAAAAAATGCCAAACAATGAGGCGGCAATTTGCGTGGCTGGCTGTCTGTGTTTGCTTTTATTTACCAATTCTTTATCCAGGCCTCTTTGATTTCATCGGCACGTTTGTAGCGCTTTTGCTGTCGGATTTTCATGTATTCTAACTTCACTACACGTTTCCATTCCTTGCTACTCATATTATTTAATTAAATTCTTTCGCACAGCACAATTTTTTCTGGCGGACTCGCGGCAGTGTTTAAAAATGCTCTTAAGCATTGTAGTGCTGAAAACCGTCGCAAAGATAATGAAGTTAAACAGCTGTTCTTTAACGCAAGCGCTATAGATTACGTTAATTATTTACGTCACGTTGTACAGAATTCTAAGTATTTTTCGGTATTCAATCGATGTTTTTCAAAAATATCGATACATCGATAGTGCTTCCGATGTCTTTCCACCTCTAATCAAAATAGGAAACAAAAACAAATCAAATGTGAAATCTTATCAAAATAAGGCAAAAATTACACATATAAGCTGGACAATTTTCAACACATCAAGACAGCCACGAGCATCGAGGAAATTGGCGCGATGGAACCATCAGCTTGTGAAGATCTAAAGGCATTCGAGCGGCGACTCACCGAAGTGGTTTCATCCTACAGGCCATCCACGCTCCGCTGGCGTCGTAAGAATTAAAATGCCGCATAACTAACCAATGTACTAATGCGTATCTTATCACTATTGCAGTTATACTATCCGCATTATCAGTGTGCACGGCAATAAGCGCTTGGTATTGGCTCAAAGATCCTCGGACTACAGTTGTGCCATTGACGGAATCATTATGGATCCATCCGATCTTCACGGTGGCCACAGTCACGTTGATTGTGCTCTTCATACTGGGCATTCAGAAGCTGGTGGTCGCGCCACAGATAATCACGTCGCGCACACGCACTGTGCTCACAGACTTTGCCCTCGATCTGGAGCCACACACTGGCAAATTGATACTGAAGCCCCGCCAAAGCAATAACAACGGAAACACATGAGAACCTTCTTGTTTGTGAGGCACCACATTGATCGATCGATTTAGTTAATAATTAACATAACTTAACAAACATTTAAAAGCCTTGCCCCCTAATGACGATGCATACTTCCAAGACGAGATGGCTTATTCGCATCGGAGAAAGAAAGAAAAAAATAAGAAACCAATTTAGTTTAATTCAATAATATACAATTACAATTAAAATCTTAAGTACGTGTACCTTTCATGATTTGGTTAAATTATATAGAAGCTCCTCCATTGTACAAAATGCCCTGTTCATAATCTTGTTCTGTTGTTTTTTGTTTTGTTTACTATATTATTTAGTAATGGCGTTATTCATTGCGGCTGCCAAACAAAGCGACAAATAAATGACGTTCTTAATTGAAAGCTGGGCATTTAGTGTCCAAGTGTTTTGCCCCCCCATTAGTAGTTAATGAAAGGTGCCCTACAGAGCGGGTATAAATAGTTGAGGTTGCAACTGCAGAGGGCATCAGAAGCAGCTCACCAAGCAACCAAGTTCCAATGATGAAAGTTTTCTTATTTGCCGTTCTAATCCTGGGCATTGTCCTTAGCATGACCACAGGCAAGTTCATAAGAAATAGAAAGTTCCTCTACTAATCCCAATATATAACAGGTGAAAAGCTGGCCGATGACACGGACTTAAAACTTCCTTCTCCTGGACAGCAGAGGTTTGTTCGCAGCCCAGGCACTATCCCAGTTGTCCACGAGCACGTGCACAAGGACGACCCCAAAGCCTGTTGCGGTTAAGCAGCTCGTCCACAGTCATTAGCCATCAACATGGCAAAGGTGTTTCTCATGGCTTTACCCAGCACCTCTAATTTTGAATAAAGCAGCAATATTTTGAAAATCCAAATGAAAATGGACTTTGTAATTACATTGGGTGGGTTCATTGGCATGTCCACTTGCCAGCTATAAAGTAGAGATCAAAGTCGAATGAGAAACTATTGATTGGATAAATAAATTGGCATCATATCGGTTGATGTTGTGTGATAACTAATTTATTCTGGATTCAGCATTCTCTATAGTGTCGTTTTTCTTTCTGTTGCTGCTCTTATTGCATATACATATAAATCTTTGCTTTCTTGTGTTTTCATCAGTTTTTCATATCATTTTGTTGCAGTTGTTCTTGTTTTTTTTTTTTTTTTTGATTTTTGATTTTTTGGTACAAATTTTGTGATTTCATAAATTTCTATTTGTAAATCTTAAAAATAAATACTATTATTGCGCAGCTTTCTGTCCTGATCGGACAGATGTAAGTATGTATATGTATAAAGGTTTTGTTTTTGTTTAAATACGTTTATCAAATGTTCATTCAGTGTGGAAATATAAATGCATCTGCGTTCTTACTGCGTGTTCATCGTCATCGTCATCGTCATCATCATCAGTATCAGTTTTGTTCAGGCCATTTTAGTTGGTATGTATTGTAATTGTTTCATAATTTATCATAGAATTTGTTATTCATATAGATTTATATATGTAGTCATGTACAAAAAAATATGCTAAATTTGATTTAAAAAACGTATTTAATATTTATAATCTCTGTTTATCATTTTTTCTTTCTCTTTTAGTAGTTTGAAATGGAAATTTAGGATATTCATTTCTATAATTTCTATATTTTTACTTTGCGCTAATTTCTTTTATCATTTTCTTGCTTCTTGTCATCAATTTGTATTAGATTTGTTCATTACTTAATATTAGTGCTAAATTATGAGCTAAATATTGTGGTTGTTGTTGTTGCTGTTGTTGGTGCTGATATTTGTTGCATGTTGCATTCATTGCATAAGGAGGCGCTAAACAATACACAATTGGCGAAATTACAAATTACAAAATAGAAATTAATACAAGTGCTGGAAATGCATTTGCATTGCATAAATATAAAACTAGAGGCTGCCTCCTTTTTGTTGCACAACATTCACACATGATAAACATAAGTAATTTATATATATATTATTATATATATATATAGTCGTAACTCGTATTGAAGCCTATTAATTACATACATAAATTAAAAAGAAAACCGTTATTATTAATCTTTAAACTTTTAAAAACAATAAGGTTAACGTTACAAATTGTACACATGATAAACAAAACACACGTTTTGTGGGCGCTTCGTGCATTCGCATTTGGCATTATCCCCCGCCCCCACCGACATCGAGATCCAGATCCACCATCCAGAGAGATGTCATTATGCAGCCAGCATATTGCGTATGTTCTTCGGCGTGTTCTCCTCGTTAAGATGCTTCGTCGTGTAGCGCAGGGCATTCAGCAGTGGCTCCGCCTTTATCGCCGGCTGCGCCTGCAGCAATCGCACGCATCCCTTGACATCCACATGAGCGCCACGAGCAAACGCGCCCACGGGATGCACATGATCGTAGAGTATGACAAGGCCGACCATCACGCGCAGCACCAGCATTTGTGTCTCCTCGCGTTCAATCTGTTGCAGCAGTTTTCTGTAAGGGGAAATGCCACATGATAAATTCAAAATAAACATTCTACAGTCGTTACGGATGCTTACGGATTCTCCAGCATGCGTAGGCAGACCTTGGCCATGGTGCCAAGCGTTTCTGTTGTGTTTTGCACATCGTCCGCATTGTCGTTGACAAACTTGGATGTGGCCTCGCTCAGCACCTTGAGCATGGGCGTGGCGTGTGCATAGAAGAGGGACATGCGATTGGCCAGCTCTGTGCTGACCAGCATGTTTTCTGTGGAGTCCACGCGCTGTCGGCTGACAATGCGTCTGTAGTAACTGAAGTCGTTCTGTATGGCGGGTGTTTTCATCTGCAAATGGAACGAGGCGGAATGGAAATGGAACATCAGACAGGTAGGTAAGCAGTTTACTGGGCATAGCAGTGCAATGCACTGCTTGCTATATTAATTAAACTGTGTTGCACTGCTTGGCAAGGCGGGCGTAATTGACACCAGCCAGCCAGCTAGCATTAATTTATTTATCTCTAATTGCAGTACGTGACACCGCAATCTGACTTAATTTTTATAATTCGTCAGCCCGGCCCAGACTCAGCACATAGTCTATTTAACTGTCAGGGCTGCCACAACTCACAACGCGGAGTCGTGCGTGAGAAAAACTTCTGAGAGCTAGCCGCCTGCCTGCTTTGCTGCGCTTTGCCTTTGTCGTGTAGTGTCTCATCATTTACCTTGGGGAGAGCTTGAAACTCGCAAGCGTTTTATATACTATATGTGTACTACCTCAATACTTTATATAAATACGTTATTAGCATAAATCATTCTAACAGTAAGTAACAATGCCTCAAGCAGGACGGACGAGCATCAACAACAGCTACAGCTACAGCTTTAGCTGTGAGTGGGTGAGTGTTTATTTGACTATTGATGCAATTGGTTGGCGAGATGATTAATTAGTTATCATATAACCAATAACAATTATATTTTCAGATTTCACTGCTGTTAATGTTGACATTGCCGAGCTTTACAACAACCCAATTTGCGTCATCGTTGTATAACAGACAGTTTTATGACCACAATCAACAGCAGGTACAGCAACAACAAGGCTTTGTCTATCCGGACGCACCAGTGACCTACAATCAGCAATATCCTGCAGCTGGTCAGTCCGTATGGTCGAGTGCTCCCATTGTTGTTAACGACGAGGCCAATAGCCTCCAGCTGGAGCAGCAGCAGCAACAGGCTCGCCATTATTTGCCCATTAATTACTACAGCAATAGAGAGACGGACAGACGGCAGACCAATTGGATGAACAACAACGACAACGAGAACTACAACTACAATGTGCCGACTACACGTGCTGCCAATCACAATTACAACAATGTGCCAGGCTACTTTTACCCCACACATCAAGTGCAACCACAATCCCAACAAGAAGTGGAGCAACGTGAACTGCTTGCGGTGGCCGATTCCCATCGCGAGGAGGAGCAAATCGTTCGCATTGGTGGCAGTCGCTCACTTTCCCCCCCCATTCACAATGATTACTTTGATGCACCTCAGTCGTTGCGACGTCGCGACTTTGAGGCTAAATATGCCAAGCACTTTGCCGACTATTTGCGCAAATATCCACAACGATTGCAGCCGTTGTTCAACACTGGCACACCATATGTTGACAAGTGAGCAACAACAACAACAACAAAACAATTTGGGTCAGCAATTTCAGATAAATTCCTCTACTTTATTCAATAAAACGCAAATAAATGTAAATTGAATGCATCCCCAGTGCCAAACAAAAATGCTGTGCGTGTGCCAAGAATTTCACTAATTGCCGTAAGAGATCAGATCAATCGCTGCAGCGATAAACAGCTGCGTTTTAAATAATTCCGGCTACTGACTGCTTTAAAAATTCGCTCGCGTGACTTGGCTCACTGCTTCAACACAAATTGTGTAGCATACTTTGAGGTGCTGATGTAAATGAGAAATTACAGTCAATTGGTACTCTGTTTCTAACCGTTTTGATAATAAAATAGAGAAAACTGCCACATGGTAAAGAATTTGGCTAATTGTTGAAAAATTAACAACTTACTGAGCTGCAGGCGTTTTAAATTATAGCTTCATAAACTCGCTTCACGATTTAGCGAGTGGAGTTCACTGCTTCGCCAGCAAAAGTCAATAAATTCTGTAGCATACTTTGAGGTGCTGATGTAAATGAGAAGTTACAATCAATTGGTACTCTGTTTCTAACCGTTTTGATAATAAAATAGAGAAAAAGAATTTGGCTAATTGTTGAAAAATTAACAACTTACTGAGCTTACTTACTTTTAAATTATTGCTTCATAAACTCGCTTCACGATTTAGCGACTGGAGTTCACTGCTTCGCCAGCAAAAGTCAATAAATTCTGTAGCATACTTTGCGGCACAGACAAAAAACAAAAAAATAAAGAAAAGACCAAAAGACAACAATAACAAAGTGGGGCCAAGTGGGGCTATTGCCTGGCAACGGAAGTGGCTGTTACACTGTTACTGTTACTGCTAGTTGGTAAGGCACGTTTGGGCCTTATATATCAACTGCACATACATAATGCAGGCAGGCGCGCATGTGTGTGTGTATTTGAACTGACACTTAGACACACAATGAACGTGCAAACAGAGGCAACGACAACGGCGGCATCATCAACATCATTATCAAGTTTAGCACACATAAAAGTGGCTGCGAGCTTAGAGTTGAGAGCCGAGAGCGACCGATGACGATGACGTTGACTTCCTCCGCCAACCAGCTAGCAGCCAGGCTAAAACAGAACACTACTCTCTGGCGACTTTTGCGTTTGCCAGTCAGTCTCAGCCTCAGCCTCAATCTCAATCGAATCGAATTCATACAAGTTTTACAAAACGGAAACGAGCCATGGGAAAACGAGCATACTCTGATTTGGCAGCGAATTAATCGATTTGTTTGGGGCCAAACACAACAGTTAAATGCAGCAGGAGCATTTAACTCGCAGTTCAAGTTTAACCCAGTTTTACAGGCAATTGAAAATGCCTGCTACCTTTTTGCTCTTAAATTATTTACGAACATTATCTACATAGGTTATTTATTTACAGTTCGAGGAGGCCCGCAGAGTTGTGGTTGCCTGCGTTCCGCCTTTGCGTTTCGTGCTCACTGAAGCGCCGACAATTGGGCAGGGGCCAATGAATGGAGATTGGATGCGTGTGTAGGCTCTAATGAGAGTTTACTGTATCAGTTGTTTGCTGCAGCAATTGAGTCGAAGATTTTTCATCAATGAGCCGCAGCACGCGCTCGTCTCGGGCGGACAAACAGAGAGACAGACAGACGGACAATCAATTAAAAATGCAACCACGCGCACAATGAGTTGGCAATGACTTGACTTGACTTGAGGCGACTCGGGTTGGCTAAGACTGCCACAGGCTGTTGACGGTTTGTTGACTGTGCCAGCTCCCACATAAGGCAGCCAACGTGTCTCTGTCTTCGGTCTTCTGTCTTGGCTCTGCTTGGCCTGCTCTTAAAGAAGACATAGAGAACGAGCAACGAACAAATATTGTGGGCGACGCCTCTGCGCTGGCTTGTGCCCAAATCTGGCAGCAGTTGTAATAACACAACAAACACTGGCAGTGAGATATATTTGTGGTTGTGTGTGTGTTTGTGTGTGTGCTACTCACCTTGTACTCATCGAATTTCAACACAAATTCCAGTATCTCGGCCAGCTGCTTGACCAGCGCCTGCTGTGTCTCCAGGTGCTGTGTCGGATTCAGCTTGCCGCCAACCAGTTGGCCCAGCAGCTTGGGCACTATTTTGTCCAGCTCCAAGGAGTGTTCGTAGCAACGCTTCAGCTTAGTGACCAATGGAAGAACAGCCGCCCAGGCTTTTGCCTGTACTTCTGGCGAGGGATCGGCGATGGCTTCGCGGATTTCTTTGTTGGCTCCCTGAAACAACGAGATTGGAATAAAGCACATTGTTAATATGTACGAGTATGTAGGTAGATGTATTTGAGCCAAGTTAAAGTTCTGTTTTGTTCTTTTCTGTTCTGCGGCAAATGTGCGCTTGGCATGCAAACACAATAAACGTCGAGCGCGTGGAGGCAACTTTTCTAAACGAACGAAGCAAACAAACGATTTTGATTTTCCTCGTGTTTTATGCATTTTTCCTTTTCATTTTCCTGCCGTTGACCACAGCAGAACTGTAACGCAATCCAACTACAAACTACAACCTACAAACTACAAACCATAAGGCATTGCGGCTTTCAATTCTTTGTGTTGTTGTTGTTGCTCTTTTTGCTATTATTATTTCTATGCCACATGCAACAGCGAATAACGCGCTCTGCGATTTTTATCGACGCTTCATAATCTAAAAACAGAAAGGCAGGCAGGCAGGCAGCAACAACAACAAAAAAAAGAAGAAAAATACATAATAATAATAAAACAAAACAACAACAACAAAAATAACGAGCATAACAAAGCCTAACGAACGGTCATTGCATGTTTTCAAAACTTTATTTTGCCTCGCCAGCTATGTTTTGTGATATTTTTTATTGTACATTGGCGCAGCAGCAGCAGCAGCAATCAGCAAATGGCGTTGATTATATCAATTGATGCATTTTGGTTTCTCTAAATACGTATACGACGCGTGTGCATGCCACATACATACTCGTATGTGTTGAGTTCAGCTTTTAAGTGCCACTAATGACAATTAAGCGCCGTGACTAAAAACAAGTGAATGACTTTGTACGCTCGCCTGCAGACCAATTTAATACGTTTATTTACTATTCGTATGCCAATAAGCAGATAATGAGTGCAGCAATAGATAACAATTGTAACGACCAAGTAAATCTTCCGCATTTGATTAGTCTTGGCTTTGACTAGTGAGGGATTTAATAAACTTGATGCCAACCGAAATGATGTTCATATATGTTATCTCAATAATATATATAATTGCCATAGGAATATAACTTTAATGTCTTTCTAATATATTCTTAATCAAACATCGGGACAGAACTCAGAAACCAACCATAAGAGCTGGCAACAACAATTTTGTAGGCCTACATACAAATTCTAAAAGTTAACTATTAGTTTCACTTAGTACACAAGTTGTTCTTTTCAAATTTCATTACAATCCCTTTAGCTTGAATGCTTACCTAGTTTTAAGGTTTGGCTGGTCCGACATAATTTAGTTGTCTTTTCTAAATTTAGATAGCTGTTTTCACACAGTCGCTTTCTTGCTCGCCTCTCACTCTGGGAGTGATAGCCAAAGTAGTCTTTCCCCCTTGATTAGACCACAGACCACACATGCCACGCCCCTAATTTTCGGTTCTCTGTTTTTGGCTAATCAACAACAGAACAGTAAGAGCCCACAACGGACAGACACATCGCGTGTCTAACCTTTTAAAGCAACATTAGCATAAATTTCAGCATTATACATAGACTCGACTCCCAGCTAACCAACATTGCGTATACGCAGAGTTTTTTCTAGCTGATGGTTATTTTTGGTTTGCACACCTTTGGCTTGCTGTGCTGTAATGTAATGGGCTCAGGTTAGCACGTGCTGTGTGTTTATAATTAAATTGCAGCGCAGAACCATAATAAGCAGTGGCAGCAGAAGCAGAAGCAGAAGCAGAATCAGAAGCAGAAGCAACAACAACATGCATAAGTAATTACAAAACACCCTCAGACATAGACATATTGTGTGTGTGTGTGTGATGTTTTGTGCTCTCTGTTTACTGTTTATTTGTTTGGTTGCAAGTCCATCGACGAGTGCTTTGCCATAATAAAAATGCAACTGTCTGCATCTAAATCAACACATAGCAGCAGACCGCGTGTCTTCTCCTCCTTCCCCTTCTCCTTCGACACGTTGCTGCATTTCTTTGCGCTCAACATCATTTACACCTGTTTTGTGTAGCAAAGTCAATTCATGTCCTTGGCCAGCAGCTGCTTCTGCTACTGCTACTGCTGATGCTGCACTTGAAGCTGCACGAATGTTTAACGCGCACAAACAAGTCAACAAACGAAGCATATGAGAGCGGAGCGGAGACTTGAGAGTGGGAAACTGACAGGAAAGTCTGCGTGCTTTGTTGGTATGTGTGTTGTCGCATTGTCTTGTTTACGCCAGCGACTCTCTAAGGACTCTTATGGTCGGTCATGCAGCAGAAACTGCGCTCCTTCTGCAGCTGCTGCTCCGTGTGTAGGCAGACAGATTTAGAGGCCGAGATTGCGTCTCTCTGCAGCATGAGCATGAGTGTGTCTGTGCACAGCGAGAAAATTGGCTATCCAAGCTTAGCCAATGTTTGTGGAAATACAAATTTGAGAAACAGCTAACATTAAGGAATTGTTGATCAACGGTAAAATGGGAAAGTAAAACCGAAACGAGATTTAATGTTTGATTATTGAACAGCATTCAATATATAACATATACAAACAAATATGTATAGATGAATAATTGCAAAAATGTAATTTTAAATATCAAATTATGATTTCAGAAATTGCGAAAAGAGTAAGAGTGAGTCAACATAACTGCGGAGTACCCGCAGTTTATTTTAGCAAATTCTGAACTGATTTCTCTCAGTGTGTGATTCAGCCCCCTTTGCTTATTTTTCAAGCATTTATCTCACATCGCGACATGTGCACGTCAGAAACAAAGCGACAAAACAGGCGTAGGTGGAGTTGGCATCTTTCAGTTTGCAGTTTGCAGTTTGCAACTTGCAACTTGGAAGCTGCAACTTGCGTTTTGTCACAGGAAACATGCGACGAACTGGCCGGACGCCCTTCGCCCCCCTCTCTCACCACTCACCACTCACCACTCGCCTCTCGCTCTTTCAATCTCTTTACTCAGCCGCATTTGTTGATTCATCGCGTTTCTCCTCTCGTCAGCGCAGCATCGCATCGCATCGCATAAAGCGTTGCATGCTCCAATAACAAAGCACGTGCTGTGTCTCAGGCTGTTTCATGCATTTTACCAAGTAAAACTCTTCAGCACTTCTTACCCACACAGCACACAGCACAAGTGGATGGAAAGAGAACAACAAACTTGAACTTGCATGACTTTTATGCTGTGCGGTTGTTGGTAAAAGCAGTTTTCATTTTGCTGTAACTGTTTCTACGTTTTTAATTAACACTTAAGACGCCCAGCTTAACGCTGTTTGGCAACAACAACAACAACAACAGCAACAACAACAACAACATCGACCACAGACAACGTTGGCCACATACAAATCGCAATCATTCAGCGTTTCAATTTATTCATAGAGAGTGCGATAGAGAGCGAGAGAGAGATGCATAGTTAATTAAATTGGCGAATTGCTGCTGCAGCTCTGCAGAGAAGAAGTAAAACCGTTGTTAATGTTGTCAGTCAATGGCTGCTGCTGCTGTTTAATTGAAAATTAAATTAAATTCGACGCGGAAATGAGTGTGTTGCTCTTTATGCGGTCGCTTTGATGGCCAGCCATTGATGACACTTCGCTCGTTAGCATAACAACAACAACAGCAACGATAACAAATTACAGCTGTTTCGATTAGTGTGCTGCAGCTGCCTATCGATAATTAAAGCTACACAGTAATGACAGCGCCATGTAATCGCTGCATGAAACTGCTTGCCTTGACGATTGACTGACGAACTGCTTAACGCAACACATCTCCCTCTCTCTTTCGCTCTTCGACGCACTGCATTTGAACTGAGCAGCAGCTTAAGTGCGCGACAAACAGGAAAGTGTGGGTGGCCAGCGCTCAAATGAATGTTCATATATCAAACATTTGCATGTATGTATGTGTGTACATACACGACGTTTTAACTAAGTGTGCATGAAATGCATGTCGCAAAAATTGCTGAGTTGTTGTCTTTATACCCGGCACACTTAGAAAATAAGGGTGTTATTATAAGAGAAGCACATATTTCTAATCATAGAAAGTATTTAAATATATTATATTATAAATATTATAATATTAGGGTGTTATTATAAGAGAAGCACATATTTCTAATCATAGAAAGTATTTAAATATATCTCGATTGTTATTACCTTCTGAGTCTATTTTTTTGATCATGCATTAGATTTACGCAACTTTAAAAGTATTACTAAAAGTTCGTCTCGTATCAACTTGGTATTAAATATATTCCAGATTTTAGTCTGTTTTCCGATACCAAGCAAAATACCTAACTCCATTTAAAACCTCAATACTTGCGTTTCTTTGTATTTCGAAATCTATTTTAATTGAGTACTGAATATAATCCAATGCATCGGGTATTCCAAGAGTTGGCTATATTTTTGTATGCTTGTCTGCCTCTCCACAGACATGTTTTTGTTGCAGTAGTCACAATGCTTTATAGTCACGTGCTTTACAGAGACTAGACTGTCAGCATGTTTTAGAACTCTAGGGCATTACCAAGTCGAGCATTTGGAATCTTCTTAACCTGCAGGAGTCACACAAATTCCAACATGCGCTGCAAACAAACAACACTCTTGGGAGGTGTGTCGTGTGGCAAATACAGGAGTTTTGTTTTGTTTTGTTTTTGTTTGCTGACGCGTCGTGACAGTCGAACTGTTGTTTTAATTTAAAGAGTCATGCAACAACAGCTGCAACTGCCACAGTGACAACAGAAGCAGCAGCAACAGCAATGCAACTATTAATCAAAGCAATTTTCATAGATATTTGCATACCGCGAAAACTTTTGTGCTTTTCCATTTTCCATTTTCCAATTTTCAACTTTTCCTTTTTCCCATCAGAAATGCGCGCACCTTAAATTCGAGTCACGTCGCAATCGGAATACAAATCGAACTTTTTACGAGAACATCAGAGACAAACACACAATACGCAATCGAAGATGACGAAGCCCCGTTGATGTTGAGGCCAAACAAAGCCAATGCTAAAAATCTAGCAGAAATTCCCCGAAAGATGAAAACTTGAATTCTGCTTAAAATTTAAAAAATGAAACGTGGTCGAGCCGATGACTATTAAATGCTCATAATTTATTTTTATAAAGCAAGGGAGACCCAATTGAGAGAATTGGAAGAGTGAAGTGCGGCAGCTGCCACAGATGACAGTCGACAGACACTGGGTCGCCTGCTGCCCGTTGTCTGCTGCTTGGGATGCCTCTGGTGACACGATTTTCCCAGAGTGGTGGATCGACGTTGCGACGCCCCCAACTGAAGTCTGAAGTCTGAACTGAACTCAAGCGCCGCTGTGTTGACTACATAATCATAAATATTTCATAACAATTTGTATTATGACTCTCGCCACTTTTTGCCTCTCTATCTCACTCTGGCTTGGTTTTGCCTCTCTCTCTCTCTTTCTGTCTCTCTCTGTGTAAATCGTCTTCCGCTGCTTAATTATTCAATGGACTCGACTTGATATCAAAATACAACAACAAAGACGACAACGAGCAGAACATATGTTTGCGTATTGCAAAAGCGCTCTTTGTGTACTTTGTGTACAAATGCTGACTGCTGACAGTAGCTGTAACACTAACACAACAACACTAACAACAACAGCAATCGACAACACAAACAACAACACAACTGTGACTCATTGAAAATGATCGTTGAAAGTTCCCAACTTCCATTGAAGCTATGTCGTGGCGGTAACTTTGTAGTTTGTTGTTGTCAGTTGCTCAGTTGCTGCTTGTTATTTGTTGACTTAGAATTGCTTTCGATTTTCAAGGGAATGCAATGCTGCATCATGACCTGCACATTGACGAAATCTGCAGGTGATGCAGGTCTTTATAAATATACTTGACGTTACGTCGCAAGGTAATCTCAAGCATTCAAATTTCATTTGAAATTGAGTCTCAATATGGGCACAGCACGCTGAGAGTGAGAGTGAGTGTGAAGGGAAACAACAACAACAATAAAACAACGAAAAGAGAATCAGAAGCAGCTGCTTAGTGCTGTGATTCACAAGCATCACTCATGTTAACGACGATGATGATGATCATGGGCCAACTGGCTGGCTGGCTGGCTGACTAACTGTCTGCATTACATCTACGCGGCGTATACTTAATGCCCATGCAGGCATGAGAACAAAGGAGTTGTGTGGACCAGTGAACTGCGCAGTAAACACTCTTGCTAATTTCAGCTCATTCTCTCTTCTCTTCTCTTCTCTCTTTCTTCTCTGCATAGTTCATACTTGTTTCAGTTTCAACTGTCAAATGATGCGTAAATTTTGTCAGTTAACACATTTAAAAATAACGACAATGGCCTAATTTTCGGCGAGCTTTTCAAGGGCTCCGTGGGGCCATTATAGCATAAATAACAGCAACAGCAACAACTACAGTACTACAGTAAAACACAGCAGAGCGACAACAACTAAATATGGCGTTATAATGCCGCCAGTTGCCCCCTTCCGTTGCCCCTTGTCAGTTGCCAGTTGGATGTCACGAGCGTCGTAATTTATCAAGATAATCGAAATAAGCAGCCAAGTGCAATAGCAACAACAATGCCATAAAGATAAGATAAACACATGTCGATTATCAATGGCGTGAGTGAACGAAAGAGTGCGAGCGAGAGAGAGAGCGAAAGTGTGAACGAGATGGGGCATCAATAACGTAAGTACCCCCGATACAATATTGTGTATAGGATATGCCGGAATGATTGCATTTAATTATCGACCATCATTTGCTTATCACCAAACAATGTCACAACATGCCTTTGACGCAGCCAACACTGCGTATGTGTGACGTGAGATTGTGTGTGGGTGTGAGTGTGTATAGCGGGGAGAGACATAGAGAGAGAGGGGGAGGCGCAGCAGCTGCGTGTGGTCATTGACTGACAAATCTATATCTCAATTTCAGATTTATTATCTTTACAACTTACAGCTGGCTCCAGATTATGGAAGGAGCTGCAATTCCGAATGTTCTCTCACGATTCCCAGTAATAAATCCATCGAGCTATAGAATTAATCGATATTACCCCAAAGGGATTAAGTTTAGTTACAGATAGCGACATAAATTTGTATGTTTATTTATTACACAACCAGATTATCTGTAACATTTGACTTCTCCAAACATCGTATCATGGTCTAAATTAATTTGATATTATTTGGAATGGTGACAAAGGCAAAAAACAATTAGTTTCCTCTGTTGACAATTCATAAATAAATAGTATCACAACACCAATTCATACTAATATTGATACTGAAAGCACTTCGACGTTTTAACTCTTAACTCTGCACATCAAAATTGAAATGCATCGAGAAATTGGGAAAACTCAATTTAATGTCTTTACATTGTAGCTGGCAACATGTTTATTGATTCACACATTCAGCTGTTCAAAATTGGGTTAGTACAGCGGAAAATCAACAGAACAGAACAGAACAGAACCGAACAGAATTGCTGGCATTTTAATTGAGTTTGACGACACGCACACGCTGAAGATACAAACAGCAGAGAGCAGACAGACGAAAATCGAAGAAAAACAAGGAATGAAAAATTCCTGAAGCATTTGACATGCTGTGGCCTGTTGTTGATGCCTCTAACAAAGTCAGAATGCGAAGATATATATGCAAATGTACATTTGTAAATATGATATGTACTATATATATATACATATATATAAGTAAGATTGATGAACTAACCTGCGAGCATTTACATATTACATTTGGCAGTAAAACAAGTAAGAAAGTTACAGTTGAGTGGGGGCGGAGGTGGGCGTGGCAAAATTGTGAAAAAAAAACTTAATCTGCGTGCAAATATAACAAATGCTGTCGAAAATATATTATAGCTCTATCTCTTATAGTCTCTGAGATCTAGGTGTTCATACGGACGGACGGACAGACAGACAGACGAACATGACTAGATCGTCTCGGCTGTTGACGCTGATCAAGAATATTTATACTTTATAGGGTCGGAGATGCCTCCTTCTACCTGTTACATACATTTCCTGTCGGCACAAAGTTATAATACCCTTCTACCCTATGGGTAGCGGGTATAAAAAGTGAAGAAAAGAATGCGAGTCTTTGCAATTTGCACAAACCACTTGCAGTTTCTTAGCTGCCCCAAAGAGACCAGACACAAAGCTATTTGTGTATGTGTGTGTGTGTGCCTTAGTAAAATGGCCATTGGCATTTTTTAGTGGCACTTGAAAACTGTTAGCAAAGCAATTACAGCCACAACGACGCCAAGTTCAAGGCAGGTGGCAAGCAGACAGAAGCTACGAGTAGTAAACAAAGCAAAAGTCGAGTGGCAAAGCGAAGACAAAGCAAATGCTAAAGACATTGCCACCTAATCCTGGGCTAGACAAAAAAGACAAGTGGCAAGCATTAGATCAGTTGGTGGATGGATGAATGGATGGATGGACTGGGGAATAAGACAGAGAATGCAGAACAACATAATTGAATGTCGTTGGGAATGTTTTATTCAATTGAAATGAGTTAAATTCGGTTAACCAAGCCAACAAAGCCTGTTCAGTGTCATTTCAATTCAGCAAATAATTGTGCCCAGCCAGACACAGTTTCGATTGAATGAGTCGACGACAGAGGCGACTATGCGAGATGCGAGATTCGAGATTGGGGCAGACGGAGGCCAAATAATTTTATGCAAAATTTGCGCCTCAATTGCCACCTGAGAGGAGAACATAATGAGGCATCATCATCAAATACGCGCACGAGTGTTTCGAGTGCTCCACTTCAAGTGGGCGGGCGGATGGAGGAGAAGGATGAGGATGAGGAGGCGAAGCGAAATTTAATTATGGCAAACTATGGATAATGAATAAACTAAAAGCTTTTGCCAGGTGATGTGCGGCTAGAAAATGCCACGTAATCGGATTTCCCTAATTTTATTGACAGCGTCTGAACTGATTGTGAGATCATTGAGTACAATTTATTCAATCTTTAATGACAGGATGGAAAATCTCTCCGCTTTTCACCCGCAACACAAAAGTCTCCTTCAATCTGTGAGCTAAAGGGTATTTACGTAAAAATCAACAATAAATTATGAACCAAATTTCGCATTGCGCTTGTAAACTGTTCAAAATTGTTGTTTACTCTACAGTATTTTTCTTGCTTTTTTACTCATTGTTTTTGTTATTTTATTTTGCGTTTCTTTTTTTTTAGCGCAATTAATTTGCAGCGGATGACGTCGGAAATTCAAATACGAATATAAATAGAGACAGAGAGAGAGAGAGATACATTCATGGATACTCTGAATAGTGTATAATCATAAACAAATACAAATGAGCCGTAAAATGTTACAAATGTTAGCAGCGATGCATGGAAAGTGAAAACGCATTCAAAATGAAAATGAAAAGTAAAAATACAAATCATAAATAATACAAATTCGTAATTTGTAATTTAATTTGTCGCTAATTTGGGCCATGCAACCGAATCGTTAAACATCCAATAAGGTCAACACAAATGCAATTACAGCGAGTTGAAAGCGAATTTACGATTGTGCAATAAAAAACCAAATTTAAGAAACTTGTGTTTGCCTCTTTTGGTTGCAGATATCGAACAGAAGGGGAAACTGGCAACGGATTGGATTGGATTGATGTGAGAAATAGTCGAAATGCGACTGCGACTGCGGAAATTGAATTGTCACACAATAAACAACAGCAACAACAGCAACAACAACAAAAACTGACAGCGACAGCGACATTGTTGGCTTGACCATTTCTAGAGAGACTTAGACAACGACAACGGACAAAAGGGTTCCGAGCACAAACAAATATCATTTTGTACTCGTATAATATGCAAACAGTCGCGTTGGGCACGCACATTATAGCAATTACTTATACGACTATATGTTATAGAATGTCTCAATGAATGACCAACTGGCTAACTGGTTAACTGCCTGACTGACTGACTGACTGACTGCCCCATAACCGGAAGTGTGGAGACGCGTCGAGCGGCTTTTTTTTCGCATTGGTCGCACATCGTTTAAAACATTCGTGGAACTGGAAATCGTCGAGTTTGTGGGCAACTGCAACGAGATGTGCCAAAGGGGAGAGGGGAAGGGAGGGGAAGGGAGGGAAGAGTACTGGGGCTGCCTCTCAGTCTCTAATGACTGCTCATTTTGTCATTATTCTGATTGCTGCTGCCTCTCGCTTTCATTATAAAACCGACATTAAACATTTAAGTGTTTATTTATTCATATGCACACAAAGTATTGTCATTTTTATGTGGATCAGCATTTGATAAATGGGTCGCTGCTGTGACACAAATTTGAGGGGAAGTTGGCTCTGAATTTGGTAATAAACTATTGAGAAATAGTTCTACAAAAATCGAACAATCACAACAGCAAACCTACCTACAGGATACAATTTTAATGAATATAATGAGAATTGAACCTGTTCTTATTCACAAGCTAATACTTCTAAAACGAAGCTGAAAAAAGTTGTAGCACAGCTGGAATATCCATTAAATAAACTAAACTCTTTAGTGAATAATGACAATTAGCTGCAAAGTGATTACTGCTGCCAGCTGGAGTCAAATGCGTTCTTAAATGTGGGTCGAAGGTTACATTAGAGAGATTAATAGTCAATGAAACAGCTGAAGAACAAATCAAGGCAACGACAAAGCTCATAAATGGATATCAACTTTATTCGTAGGAATATGGAGTATAGAGTATTTCTCAGCCTACAAAAATAGCATGTTTCATATTGAGGAAGTGATGAATTTATCGCAGTACTTCAGAGGTGTTATGAGTACGGATTATTATTACACAAGAAACACTCTTTGTTTCGATGGCTATAGGAAACTTCATCACGCCACACGCCACACGCCCCCGCCCCACGCCTTCACATTTGATTGCTTCACTGAAGTGTTCCTCAATGTTTCGCTCACATTTTCGATGACTCAATTTGCGTGTGAACTCATTGAACTCGCATTATGTGGGCATTATTATATACCATTCATATTATATACACTCTATATGTAGTGTATGCACTTTGCATATTATCTGCATTGTTGAGCTGCTCACAAACCACAATTTCGTATTCAAATTCAGCGCAATTCAGTTCAGTCAAGTGCAGTTACAAGGTTGGGTCTTCGATTACTTCCCCCTAGTCTCAAATATAATTACAAGCGGATAGATTGTATTGCATTACCCAATTAACCACACATTCTGTGTGCAAGTTTTTGTATTATGTATATAACATATATACTCGTAGTATTGTATTTACGAGTATAGTTCATCAGGTTTCAATGGCTTTTTGGCTTACTTATGGACCCTCTTCCTCCTCCTCCTTCTCTTTGCTTTGCACGTTGTCATCATAATAATACTTTTATGATTATTATTATTGTTGTTGTTGTTGGTGTTGTTGTTATTATTGTTAGAGGTGTGCGTAGCGTTGGCGTTTATTGTTATTGATATACTATATTTGTTGTCTACTCTCATTGTTGATCTTGTCATGCGCTTTCAATGAGTCGCACTCATACGAATATGTAGTTAAAGCTCTCGTTGTTCTTGTTTATTGCTCATACACAATGGCCAACAAACATTTGTTGACTTTATCTGCGCTCAGTGGACAATAGAATTAGAAATAGAACGATAAATAGATTCACTCACTAATTGGGAAAGTCGCGTATACAACGATCGAGACTTTAAATGCTTTCTCCCTTATCGAGCTCGAAATGAAAATCAAGCAACAACAACAACAACAACGACGACGCTGCACGATTTTTGCGAGGCGCAGTTTTCACTCTATTTATAGCATTTGCAAAGAAAAATGCAGAACGTGAAGTTTTCCTTTTTCTTTGGCTGCATTTGGCGCCTGGCCAAAGATTTGTGTGCCAGGAGGCGACGGGGGGCCCGACTGGGCATCACATACACAAACTGTATATAACCAGTTTACTGCCTTGCTAACCAGTCCACCACCCAAGCCACTCACCCACAGCACCACAGCACTACAGCGGGAGCAAAAACCGCGCCACTAAAAATTGAAATGAAAATAAATGTGAACCACAGAAGAATTGAGGCGCATTTTAAGTTGTTTCCCCTCTCCAAAAAACCAAAAAAGGAAAAGGGCAACAGCGGGGTGAGCTTTTAAAGGCTTTAAAATGGTTACGAGGTCGTCTTTGTGTTTGCTATGTTGTGCTGTGCTGTGCATTGGTCAAGCAAAAGGGAAATGAGCTCATTTCGTTGACATTTTCCAGTTCATTTGCGTTGATTAACGCCCTGGACAAACATTTCATTTGGTTTGACTGAAAGCCAATTAATAATTCGCACCACGCGACACTAAAATCCAATTCGTATTCGAATTTCGAATTCGAACTCGCTCGTCGCACGCTTAGCAAAGGTCAGCAACAACAACAGCCAAATGCTGACTAATCCGCACTCAAAGAAGAACAAGAACAAGAACAAGAACAAGAAGTGTGAACTGCTTGCTAGTTACTCACTGACGTCACAGCAGACAAAACAAAAACAACAACAACAACGATAACGATATGCCCGAACATGAAGAAAGTCATTTGGGCGCCGATCAAAACGACGAGACGCGACAACGACAACGACAACGACGACGACGCACGTGAGTCAGACCAAAAACTGAGCAAAGAGAGTGCGCTTTGCTTTTGCTAAAAGAGAGCGAGAGCGCAAGTGTAAGATCAACTACTGTTATGGCACTGGCAAAGGTTAAATGCTCAATTTGTTGACTGGCCCCCTCCCGTTATATTTCGCACATTTTCATTTGATTATTGCTCGCTCGCTTGCACTTATCAGCTGAGTGCACAGACCAAAGAGAACGAAGCGTAAATATTTAAACGCTTCTTAAGTAAATATGGCAACAATGCGTCAATTAGTTCCATTTAAACAGATATTAGATAGAAAAATACTTGGAAAATCTTACAACACCCCAGCTAACCGGTTCATAGTCGTTACAGGGACTTTACCCTCCTAGAGAAGTGAAGAAAACGGGTTAATGACACACACTCACCTTATAGATTTGTATCTCATCTAGCACAATTTCGGATTCCTTGAGCACACGCTCCACCTCGTCGTACACCTCACGCTCCGTATCCGTGGGCGCGGCATTCTCAAAGTCCAGGAACACATCGTAGGATTTGGCGGCGCAACAATTTGAATCGTCGCGTGACAACAGACTCAGCAGTTTGCCCATTTTCTTGATTAATTTATTATTGGTTGTGTATCGTAGTTGTAGTTATAGTTGGAGTTGATGTTGTTCTAAATATTTATATTTACTTTTTTACTTTGCTTTTGATTTTGTGTGTTTAATTTGATCTTTGCTTTTATTGATTTGTCAGCACTTTTGATTGCGTTTTTCACTATACTTTTTTTGTCATACACTTTATGAAGCTGCAAAAGAAACGATACCGATAACAATGACGATAACGATAAATACATTAACAACTGCCCTAGCTGAGCGACTGAAGAAGAAAACAAAAGATGCTGTTCATGCACCTGTTGTTGACATCTTAAGGGTTAATAAATTATGGCGGTAAACAGCTGCCTCGATCTCGGATCGCATTGTGGACTAAGAAAACTGTTTTTCATTTTCAGACATACACTAACAAATGCTCAGCATGTGAAATGGCCTGCAACTCCAGAAAAGCCAACAAAACCAAAGTGTTGCCCTTGCTTTTGCTTGCAATGCGGGGGGTGGAGACATGGACGTGGAGCGAGGCTGTTTGCCATGTGTCTCACTGTCTCTATGTGTGAGTGCGTCTGCAAGAGTGTGCGTGTGTTTGTTCTTGTGAGAGCTGCTTGTGCGCAGGAAATGATGCGAAACAGAAACTTATCGAAATTAGTAAACAACGCACACACACATGTACACACTATATAGCTACCCATACACATGTAGACAACGCAAGGCCAATGTTCACGCCAGGCAGGCAGGCAGGAAAAAAGGCAATTTTCCTCGCCACGCAGCCACATGTAAACATTTTAGGTTTCCCTCTCCTTCGCACACTCACATTCAAGTTAATTGCAAAAAATAAAGCGGCCAAGACATTGCGCGAGTTTCTTTTATTAATAATTTGTTGTATCTGTATGTGTGTGTGAGTGGCGCTGTTGCTGCTGCTGACGCCGCCTGCCGCTTGAGACCAACACTTTGGCTTTGTTTATCTGTACTGCCTGCTTATCTGGCTGTCACTTCGCTCTCTTGTTCTTGCATACCCTGCACACCCAATGTCCACAGGGTATGCCACTATTAATTTTGTAAAGTTGCCAACACCAAGGACAATCGAAATCCCCAAAGTCACATTTATGAGCACAGTACGGACTATAATTTTGGTCAAAAACAATTATTCAAGCTTTAACTGTTCGTTTCTGTTTTCGATGTTGTTGTTAGTATTTGCGGGCTTATCTGTTATATTTTTATATGCACACAGTTTTATTATTCCTCAATTGCTTTTTTAGGGTGGATTCGTCGTGCACTGTGTGTTCCTGCCTTGCCTGCATTGGAATTTCAGCAAAACAAGAATTTCCTTCGTATAAAAAAACATACAACACACTCGCACACACACACAGACGCACGCAGGGCATTGCGCGCTTATCACCTTCTTTTTCGCAGCACTTTCGCATGTGTTTGTGTTGGTATTACTGCCTTTTGCATATGTATGTTTGTGTGTGTATGTGCATATTTATTTGTAAGCTGACGAACTCACGTATTCTTGGAGCTGCCCTTTTTGCGGTTTGTTAAATTCGATTATATGTAGCGATTTCGCACATTTGCTTTTAGAACATTTGTGGCTTTACACAAGAATTCTTTATGCATAAAAAATATAAAAACACGCACCGAATTCACACACGCCGCAAATAAACGCGCGACCACTTCCCTTAACGGCAGTTGAAAACGTACTAACGGCTAGACGTTTTCTAACACCTGTGATGCAGTGTGACCGCAGTATCGTTTTCGTTTTCACGATTAAAACATTATTCAAAATACGGAAAGTACAAAAATGGTCACCCTGGTTACAGTTGATTTAGTAGCGCGTCTTTTTAAATATCTCTTTACTAAAGTGTTCGACACAAATATCTAAAAACCGCCTTCCACTTTTTATTCTCATCATTAAAGTTTTTGAAGGTGCAGCAAAAAATAATATTGAGCAAGTTAAAAAAATACACATGAAACACTTTTGGTATTTTTAGTATTTATAAAAGATTTAACGTTGGGACTTGCACTTGCAGCAAATAAAAATACCATTTTTAATTTAACGAATTATCAATGGAGATTAAAAAATTATATTATAAATTGCGATTTAAGATAATCAGAATAATCTAAATTATGAAATATGTAGTTGAAGACATAAAATCGATTTGGTTTCTGTTAGTTACAGAAGCGTCTTGTTTCACACACCTAACATCGCAACCACTTAACATCTGCTAAATTTGAATTCATATTTTAGTATTTAAAGAAATTAAATGAAATTATAATTAAAATTAGTTTAAATCATTATTATAAATAACTCATTTTCCTCTTTATATTCTGTAAACTTAATTATCACCTATTGCTTTAGATAAGCCAAATAATCCGTAACAGCAAAAGTTCTTTGCTTACTGTTGATAACAGTGGTGAAAAATGTTAATTTTATGAATGCCAAAAAACATATGTTTTTATTCGTGTGAGGAACACGTTTTGCGTTTGCATTATTTTGAAGTAAAAAACAATGAGCGAGGACGGCAAAAAGTCGCAACTGGACGACATACAGCTGCAGCTGATCGAGCGGATTTCCAAGAATGACACCAATGGCTTCAAACAGCTCCTGGGTCAGCTCAAAGGAGGCGTCAACTTTGTGGACGACAGTGGCATGTCGATATTGGCGCATGCGAGCTTCAAGGGCAATAAGGAGGCGGTGCAGCTACTGTTGGACATGGTAAGTTTTGTCTACGGTGAAGTGAAGACTTCGAAAAATACTTTGATTCCTTATATGCACAGGGAGCAGACATCAATCTGAATCAGCATGGTGCGGACTATACACCTTTGCATTTTGCCGCCCTGTCGGGCAACACGAACGTTTGCCGCCAGCTGCTAGACGCGGGTATCAATGCGAATAGCATCAACAGCGTAAATCGTACTGCATCCCAGATGGCCGCCTTCGTAGGCAACCACGCCTGTGTTGAGACCATCAATAACTACGTTTCGCTGGCAAGTCTGGAGTATTATACACAGCTGCATGGGCAGCAGCAGGAGCCGCAAATCCCGCCTGCCCTTTTAAAATCTTTTCACACCTTTGTCACGGAAATCAATCTGCATCCCGTTCGCATCACGCTCAATGCCCAATCACTAGGGTTACTCAAGCTGCTGGCCAATCTGCGCAAGGCTTTGACGCTGATGTGCGAGAAGGAGATGCAAAAGACACACGATATCAATGAGCTGATGGCATTCAAGTATCACTATCTGGGCTGGATTGTGGGTGAGCTGTTGCGTTGCGAGGAGCAATTCAAGGCGCAACACAAGGACAAGCCAGCGGAAGGCGATGCCGCTAACAAAGGCGGCGATTTTGTCGAGGTGTTTGTAAAGCGTGTGCTTAAGGAGAACAAGCTAGGGCAGCTAGACTATGTGGAGTTTACGGTACGCGAATGTGCGCGCGAGTTTCCTTACCGAGAGTGCACTGTATTCCGGCAGATAGCCACCCAACTGGGTGGCAAAGATGCAGCTCCCGCTTTGGTAATCCTGCGCAATGCCATCAACGGCTTGAGAGGTTTTGTGGTAAGTTTTATTGCCAGCTACAAGAGTGTAATATTAATGTCGTATGATTTTTCAGGACGAGACGAGCTACTGCAGTACATGCGGACAGGAGAAACCCGACAAGAAGTGCTCCAAGTGTAAAGCGGTGCAGTACTGCGATCGAGAGTGCCAACGTCTCCATTGGTTCATGCACAAGAAGAGTTGTCCACGTCTGTTGGCCGCCGTTCTGGCCGGAAAAAAGGATCAGCCCAAGGCGCCCATTGATGCCTCTGAGTTGCGTGAGGAGCTGGCCAAATTGTCCGCATAACTGCATTTTAAGTCATCTAAAATAAACTCGAGAAATGTATGAAAACGTTTCAATATCCAAATAAGTCCAATGCTGGTTGTCGTTAAATTGCGGTAGCGCCATCTCTTCAAAGAACTGGTAATCAAAGCAGTGGCGCTATCTATCGAAAAATAGCAAAACTTATCGTTAGCAGTGGCGACATCTGTTCAATAAACCCGTGAAATTATTTTTGTAGGAGTGGCAATATCTGTCCAAATCAAGCCTTGTTATGTTTGCACGCAGATCAAGTTTGTTTCAAATTTTTACCCGCCCATTTGTGTTTAATCGCAAGTTTTCAGGAATTATAAAGAGTGTTACACTATTGTTCAATCAAATAAAATAAATACAAATATGAGTAAGAAGATTCAAGCTCATTAAGTTTGTTTTTTAATGCAGAACAGATAAACTGCTAGGAAAAGCACGATTATACATATATGAAATGAATGTATAATCGATAATTGTCAAATAGATAAATCGATAAAGTAACTTAAATTAACTTGTCTCCGCAGTAATTTGCAACATTTCCGAGTGACAGTCATAATTGTAAAGTCTGTTGAATATTTGTCTGATTTTAATTTCGAGAATTGATTTAATGAGGAGGAATTGGAATACACCCAATTCATCATGGATGAAGATGTAGAAAAATCATCATATCAGAGAAAAGTTAGGTAAGTAATAAATGAATTGAATAAATGAATCAAGACTCGCTGTTATTCAATAATCCTTAGATTGCGACTTCAAGCTATCGAAGGAGTGGAAAATGCAAGATTGTATGAGCAACAACTTAATTACAGTAATAAAAGCACTTCCGAAGAATCAGAATATGTTGAAGATAATTTCGAAAGCGCAACAAATGATGAATATGATAATCTATTATCTATGGATGAAGACGTAGAAGAAACATCATATCAGAAAAGAGTCGGGTACATACTATATATTAAATCAGTCGCTGAATTTGAAGGTTGCTATAATATTGTATTACTTTAGGCGCAAGTTAAAGAAGCAAGAGGAGAAGGAGCGAGTGGAAAGTTGCAGGCTTGAAGATGTTATTGATAATTATAGTATGGACCAATCTGAATACGATCAATTTACTGAAGATGAAAATGTAGAATCGTCCTCTCAGAGAAAAGTTCGGTAAATATTAATTTAATATCTGAATTTGGGAATCGCAGTTATACAATATGCCATAGATGCAAGGGAGAGAAAGCTGACCTAAAGGCAAATCGTCAACTTCAAGGTGAAGAAATGGAAAATGATATATTTTATGAGCAACAATTTCAACATCCTTATTCAGAAAATTATGAAAATACTATTGAAGAATCACAATTTGGCAGAAACGAAATGCAAAATGTACAATATAGTAAAATGGAACAATCTCAATATGATGAATATGAAGTTGATGAATTCAAGAAAGAAAGAAAAGTCGGGTAAATATTGAGCTAATATCTAATTTTCGAAATTTGCAGATACTATGTTATTTTTAGAAGCAAGAAAAAGAATGAACATTATAATAATGTGACAGAATTATCAGACAATACAGAAAACATATTTGAGAAATCCGAATATAGTGAACATAATTTTGAAAATAAATTGGAATATGCTCAAGAAGAAACATCATATCAGAGAAAAGCCAGGTAACGATAAAATAAATCTTTCAATTTGAAAGTTGAAATTATTCAATATTCTGAAGGCGCAAGTTGAAAAAGCAAGAGGAACGAATGAAAATGTGCAGGTTTCAGGAAATGGAGGAGCAACAACTTAGCGAAACGGGAGAATCACAATATTATAATATGGAGCAATCGCAAAATAATGCGATTCGAACCATGCAACCATCAAGATATGGCCATTTTGATATCGAAGAAGAAGGCGAAGAAGGAAAAGAGGCACCATACAATAAAACACATAAGTAAACATTTATTAATAATACTACACTTTCTTCATGCTCACAACAAATTATAATATGTTTCGCTTTGGTACTTCGAATACGTCGCACGCTTCGTTTTTACGTATTTACGTTGAAGCTTAAATGAATATAAATTAATTTTATTTTTAAAATTAAAACTTTTTAACAGACGCAAGAAAAAATCCAAGAAGAAAAAGAACTTCGAAGAAGGATCAGAATCAGACACTATGAAAGAAGGTGATCAAATACAACCTAAGTAAGCAATGATCTTATCCCTGAATTTGAGAGTAGCAGCTAATATAAATCTCTATATTGAAGAGCTTCTACGAAGCGCAAGAAAAAATCGAAGAAAAAGAAACGAAAGCGAAAGGAAGATTCAAGTGATTGTAATTATGTTACGGAGGAATCACATAATAATGAAGAAACCAGGTGAGCATCGATTATATCTTCGAATCGTAGAGTCATTCTTATTTGCCGTTTATATACAACAAAATTTGAATACTTTTGTGAGTTCGACTACTAACTTTATTTCTAAAATATCTTCGAGATTTGCTCAATCTCAATATTGTGATATGGGTGATGGTGAAAATAATGGAATGGAAGAATCGCGAATTGGTGAAATTTTTGAAAACTCACAATGTCGTAAAAAATCTCTATGTTATGAATATAATATAGAAAGATTGTGCACTGATGATGAAAACAAGAAAGAATCACAATATCACAATATGGATCAATCAGAATATGGCCAAGAAGAAACATCGTATGAGAGAAAAGTTAGGTAAACACAAAATCAATCTGTCAATTTAAATGTCGCAGTAATTAAATATTCTTAAGACGCAAGTTGAAGAAGCAAGAAAAGAAGCGAATGAAAATAGTGGAGGATGCGACATTGTACGAGAAACAACAACAACAATCGCAATATAATGAAAACGTAGCACAAGAATTACTATACGGGCAATACAACATGGAACCATCAAGATATGGCCAATTTGATATCGCAGAAAAAGGCGAAAAAGGAAAAGAGCGACATTGCCATAAGAAGCATAAGTAAACATTTATTAATAATACTCAACTTGCCTCACAAATAGTTAAATGTTGCGCTTTGGTACTTTAAATAAGTCGCATGCTTCGTTTACGTCTTTAAATTGTTTTAATTAATATACGTTTTCTTATTTAAAATCAACTTAATTTGAAATTGAAAATATTGTTTTGAAGCTTATATGAATATACACTAATTTTATATTTACACTATTAATAAGTTTTAAAATTGAAATTTTGTAACAGACACAAGAAAAAATCCAAGAAGAACAAGAAGAAAAAGAAGAACTTTGAAGAAGGATCAGAATATAATGAAGACACTATGAAAGAAGGTGAACCAACATATCTAATACATTCCAAGTAAGCAATGATTTTATGCCTGAGTATGAGAGTAGCAGCCAATAAAAATCTTTATATTAAAGAAGTTCTACGGAGCGCCAGAAAAAATCGAAGAAAAAGAAACGAAAGCTAAAGGAAGATTCAAGTGATTGTAATTATGTTGCGGAGGAATCACATAATAATGAAGAAACCAGGTAAGCATCGAATATATCATCGAATTTGAGTCATTTTTATTCACCGTTTATAAACAAAATAAAATTTTATACTTTTGTCAATTCGGCTAATAACTTTATTTCTAAAATATCTTCGAAATTAAGTCAATTTGACGAAGAATCACAATATTGTGATATGGGGACCCAACATTATGAAAATTATGAAAATGAAGAATCGCAAATCGGTGAAAAATTTGAAGACTCACAATATAATGAAAATATGGTAATGCCACAATATTATGAAAACTATAGAGAAGAATTAATGTATTGTAAAAATAACATGAGAGAATGGCAATATAATATGAATTATATGGAATCTTCGCAATCTGAAAATCATAAAAACGAAGTACAGCTTCCTAATCCAGATTTCGAACAAGACTCAGATAAAACACTTGAAAACTCTCCACCTCAAAGAAAATCCAGGTAAGCAATTTTTGATTTGAAAATAATTAAGGAAGATGCAGTATGATGTGCTCGAGAGTATGCTATTATCGTAAAATCATATCAAATATAGTAGAGTACAAAATTGATCATATTTTCAACGAAAGATCCGATAGGAGCACTCTGATTTTGTCATATAGCATTATTTAATTAAGTCTGTAGCTATTATTGTGTGTTGCAAAATTTAGATGTAAAAATATGCTTACTATCCGAATGAGTATAAAATTCTCAAAATAATCGCCAGCTGAGAGAACACGCAGATTTAGAATTATTGATTAAAAAACTAACTCTAATTTAATCGACATATACATATGTGATCAAAGGCCCCACACGAAGCGCAAGGCAACTGCAATAGAAGAGAATCCTCCGAAAATTCCCAGGTAAGCTATATTGCATTTAATAATTTTAAAAATTAATCGATATCTTTTTGAAAGGACTTACATCAAACGTCAGACAAATACTAACAGGTAAATATTTCTTATAATAATGATATTTATTTATATATTGTTTATAATGTGTATTCACTGATTGAACTATCGACGCATAACGCAAGAGTTAGGAGACTGATATTTGTCATGAACATTGTTAAAGTAAATTTCTTTTGCGAAAAACAGTAATTCATACTCTGACTGCTTTTCTTGCAAACTATATGTGATTCAGTATTGATTAGGGGAATTTTTTTTACAAGATAAAAGTTATTTCATCAACCATATTTTAAATACCTAACATTTTGCGTAGGAACTAGGAATTCATCGAATTAAAAATGTTTTTATTTTAATAAATACATAAACATAAATATTTAATAAATATCTACTTCATTTGAAAGTTTTACTACCATCAGCGACAAGACAGCAATATGGCAGTGTGAGAAAAGAGAAACCCTAGCTGAGAAAATGGCAAGGTAAGCAAATCGTAGAAAAACGTATTAAGTTTTTTTTTTTTATCTAGGAAGAAGTGTCTAATATATGAGTACATTATATAGATTTAACATCCACGATGAGCAAAGGCGACGTTTTCTAAGCCTTGACGATGCTCCGAAGACAGAATCAACAGGACATGAATTATCATCCGTTTCAGACGCTCCTGCAGATAATTATAATAATTCATCATCTTTATCAGATGACGTTCCAATTGACGAAGATACTACATTTGAGCCGGGACGAGTGGAGAGCGTGCAACAGTATCTAGCCCCCCTTCCGTATGAACGGACTGCACACCTCAGGTGTACACATGAAAAAATGAGACCAAGCTCCGAAGAGATATGGGAAATGTTTAAGGATTTTGAGGCAGGTGGCAAGGCCGTTTGGCCTGTCACCTGTCGCATAGAAAAAGCTACTTCAACGGATGACATTGAGGAAGCAACGCCAAAACGATTGCGTAGACGGAAAGCTGAAACAGTTCCCAGGATTTCTGCAGAGAAGCAGTTGCAGGCGGCTGTGTTATCGATAAGTGGCGACTTTGAGGATTGGAAAGTCTATGTGCCAGACTCATCGTCAGATGAGGAAGAGAAAATACCGAATTCGAGAGATGATCAGCAAGCGGTTGAGCAATCGGATGAGAAATCGAACGAGAAAGCCGAAGAGAAAACGGATGAAAAACTTAATGAGAAATCAGAGAGGAAAACAGATAAGAAATCAGATGAGAAACCGAAGCAGACACAGGACCAGACATTGAATCAGATTTATGACCAGGCCGAGCAACTAAAAGTCGAAACTTTTTATCAATCACTAGGATTAAGTACCGCGCTAATTTACAACTCAGAATATGTTCAAATGCTGAATATGTGTGCAACAGAAAGTGGCATATCCGACGTAAGTGTGAGGCTCAAAGCAAAAGTCCGTAACAAGGTAAAGCAAGAATTGCAGGATGAATCCAAAGATGGTGTGAAACCCGTATTGAGAGAGGCATCGATGACACCAACTCCATTTGAAGAACTACCCAAAATGTTGCGGACAGAATGTAGCGTCAATTTTGAGCGTCTTGATACATATACCAGAATCGATCTGGATCATCATATAGATCTATGCAGTCTGACGGACAAAAAACTTCCCGAGCAGGTAGAGTACGACAAATACATTCATGTGGTAAGGCTTTGGATCAAGGATAATAAGAACGCTTGGTTCTGGGAGAATGGCGCCTGCTTTATCCCCAATGCAAATGAGCGTTTAGTGGACCAAATCTTGGAGTTTGGGAAGTTCTTGGGCTGCAAAACCAAGCCGAGAATACGCCATTCCCACATAGGTCGAGTTCTGCGATTTCCTTGGCCGATTGACGTGGACAAATTCTGTAAATATTATGGATTGTCTGACCCCGTCTTGGAGAATGACCGCAAGATTGGCTATTATGTGCACAAGAATCTGGAAGGTGTATTTGCCAAAGTATTCGCAAGTGGGCTGGTGGAGATATACGCCATGAATCCAGGCGAATCAACTGAAATGCTGGTGCTGTTAGACCTACTAACGAATCCACGATATGCAGATGAAGAGTGAATAATGATGCAAATGCATCGTAACAATTAATAATCTTATTTCTATAACTACCTTCTGAGAATGATTGAAATTTAAAAAATTTTATTGAAATTCATTTGGCAAAAGTGTTTTGTTCTTCTGCTTGGGTAAGACAGAATTACAATTGATAGTATGATAGAAAATAATATTTTAATTTTTTTTTTTCTAGTATTTATTAAGAATTGATGTATATGTGGTAATTATCAGTAACACGCATCTAATAAAATACATATAAATGACCAACAAAATAATAAAGAAAACGAAAAGGAAGAATCATTTTAATAAACTGTTTCAATCAGAAAGTACTGTTGCCTCAGATCCATAACGTATATGGTTACAGGTTAAAGTATCTAATAGATACTATCTATGTATGGTTAGTGGTGGCACTGAAGTTTACAATTGTTGTTGCAGTGAAGTGGCGCCATCTATATATATGGTTAGTGGTGCCACATATTCGTTCATAATCGGCATGTTTTTCAACACTGGTAAGTCGAGATACAAACCTGCCGCGATCGCTGTTGAATTTGAAGTGCTACTAACAGGTTTTCCGTTCGCTTTGAAATGAAATTAAACATTGTATTGTTGTTTGGCACGCCAGCAGATTTTATGGTCAAAATGCTTAAATACCAAATCATATGCATACATTAACAAATTTTTAATATAGAGCCAGCAAAATCGGCAACACCTTTACAATAACAATAAAGCATCATTATCCTCAATATCATCATTATCAACAGCTTTGACCGCAAAAACCGGATTCCGATTGGTCGGGCCAACAACGCACATAAAAATTCATTAAGTATATTAAAACAAGCACAAATTAGAAACGTGAGCGAAAAACATTTACATATTTATCGCATAATCTACGAATTTTGACGCTTTTTGCCACCGTTTTTAAAAAGAAAACAACGATATTAATATGCACATACATTTATTTACAAAAAAGCCAACAAATTAAGGCTCAACGTCGTTTGGCGTTTAAAAAACACTTCCAAAGCCCAAAATGCCGATGCCGACAACAACAACATTCGAAATAAATAGCAACATCATCAGCTAATTTCGGGGTGAAAACGTGCAAATCCCATAATTTAATTGTTTCAACATTTAAAAGCCAAATTTATGTGACAAAAATTAAAACACGAAAGGAGAAAAAACAACGACAAAAAAGAAACAACAGTAGAAACTGAGGCTTAAACAGACTAAGCCCAAAATTAGTCAAAGCAGCTTCAACTATAAAAATAATAATACACAATGCCCCAACATTGGACGTTAGTGAATTATTTCGCGCTAATTTAATTTATGCACATGATATGCTAAGATTTCTATGAATGAAAATTAACTGATGAACAAACAGCAATAAACGAAGCTCAGCCATAGTTATTGTCTATGCATATGGATTATACAGATTTGGAAAGCGGCAGCGTTGTTTGAACTCACCAGGAGAACGAACTTCTTCTTGCTAGCTTAAAACTTAATTAAAGTTATTAAAGTGGAAACGTTTGGCGCCACCGTTTAGGAAGCCCGCCAGCTTGGACCGCACACGCATGCCCCATGAATGTTGCCCCTGCCACAACTGGCAGCCTTATCGAAGCAATTATGCAGGCTAAAAAGGCAGCCGCCAACTGCGCAGACAGATTTGTCGCATTTGACGCGATAAACAGACTCTGCACGAGAAATGGCCATTGGCCACACCGGCACTTCGATGCCCGATTCTCCCCCATTCTCTCGATTCCCATATTCCCATAAAAGGTGCGATAAAAACGAAAATTTCACAAGCCAGCCAAAGATGCACAACAGCAGCACAAGCAGCAGCCGCTGCGTCATCAAAAGGTGCCTGACAAAGTCGGCAAAGACCAAACGCCGTCGAAAAGCCGTCAAATCGGTGCTCATAATGGATGCGTTATCTGCGAGAATTGTTTTAACTACTACCGGAGTTCGTTTTAGGCCAGTTTGAGTTCGGGTGGCTTTCGAGTGGCGCTGATGGAGCACATTAATTTGCTGTGGGGCCCGCCAAAGTTGTTTCCAAACAACTTGCAAAACCTGTAAAAACGGAAGCTGCGAAGGTTGCGCGCGCTTTGGCTTCGGCTTTGGCTTTGCCGTTGAGTGCAGCAGCAGCAACAACAAAAACAATGGCGGGCGACAGTTGCGTGGGCCTGTTATCGATAACACTTGAGCTTTCGATAATTACGCATAATGCACAGTGTTAAACAAGGCTATAAGAATGAGGGAAAAAAACCAATATGGCGACTTTTTGTTTTTGTTGATTGAATGTTTGGCTTTATTTAGAAAGCTGCGCTTAAAACTAATTAACAGTGTAGAAAACTTAAAACTAATATAATGCACACGGTAATCACAACAAAGTTAAAAGACGCAACAACAAAAAATGTTCATTAATAAGCTAAAATCGCTGAAATGCTGAAGCTGTTGCGTTTCTTAGAAGTTGTGGTGCGTGGCGAGCTAGTTGCTGACGAACTCGGAGTGGAGCTGGAGTTGGAGCTGATGGTCTCTTGGGGTGTAGACGCTGGCACATAGGTTGGCGTGGGTGGCGGCAGTGCGGACAGCGGGGGAACTGCAGCAAAGTAGGCGGCCTGCAACATGGCTGCGCTCGGCGCGTAGCCAAGTGCATGGGAATACGATGGAAGAGGAGCTGCCAGTGTGGAAGGAGATGCCATCGCTGCTGGAGCTGTGGGAGCAGCGTAGTAAGCCGGCGAAAGACTGCGCTGTGAATCCAGCTCAAAGTCGGAGCGTTGACGCTTCGCTTGTGGCGAGTCACAGCTGCTGACGCTAGATCCATCGTCCTCGGAATCAGCACTGGAGTTGGAGCTGCTGTTCAACTTGCGTTTGCAACGGGACTGGCCTGTCTCGCGGAAACCCTTGGCAAATGGATTGTTGTCAATCTTCAGTTTGGTAATGCGATCGTTCTGCAACACAAAATAAGAATTTACATTAGTTAGCTGACTGACTGGCAACTGTAATCCGAGCTAGCTGGCGACAGCAAGTAGAGCAGCTAGCAGGCACTTGAGTGTCTACTGCTCAAGTGGATGGACGAGTTACCCACCTGATAGGCTGTCACAGCCACAAACTCCGTCTCCGGAAACACAAATGCCTGCTGTGGTGCCCAGGGCAGCTGAGTCAGCTCGCTACTGCGAATGATGTGCAGACGCGGTTGATACTTGTGCATGCTAGCCAAGACAATCTGAAGAGAAAGGAAACATCTCGTTAGTAACTGCATTGCAGTCTGACAGATCAGTTGTCACTTACGTGTCCATTGCTGTCCAGTGTGTTGTTCGTCAGCTTGACCTTGTTGAAGAGCAGCGCCTGTGATTGCCAATGCGCGCCCGTTGCCGGACTATCCGGATGCAGATACATGCGTTGAGGACTCTGTGGCTCGGCACCGCCAGCTGGCACCCATTGGGAGCCGGAGAACTTGTAACGACAGTCGCCAATGGGCACCATCTCGAGCAGCACACAATAGTTGGTCTCATCCTCGAGGCCGGAGAGGGAAACGCGCATCGAGGGGAACATGCGTCTGCAAAAGGTAAGCGAAAGAATAGAAGTTGATTAAGTGAGCAGCACAAAGATGGCATAAAACTATACATAAATCAAGGTCAAAGGCGAAGACGAAGGCGTTGCCAGGTACTTTGATTTGTGGCCACGGCTAACAAGTGTGTAATTATGAACAGCAGGAGGGCGAGGGTGATGGCGTTGTTGCATCGATTTAAAAGGTAACAAAAACAAATGCCATCGAACGTGAGAAGCGTGCTCGACTGTGATATACGCGTTAGCAATTCTAGTTTCTAACTTCTAAAGTTTCGAATTTCTTCGACTGGCAACTGCAATTACCACTAAGCCATCACGCCCTTCTACCTTCTTGAGTAACAGGTATAACGAGCCTCGCACTCACAACAATGCACGCTTGAGCCGTAGATGATTAATTGCCCTCGCAACTGGGCGCAACACCAGAGAAGCTGGCGCCAAGCAATTAGACAAGATCCGAAGCTGTCGCTGTCGCTGTCGCGGCTTAACGGCTTCCAAATGTGGCGCTACGAGCAGTCAATGCATGGCTAATGAGCCGAGAAAGTGGACACCACATCGCTGCAGCAGCAGCCACAGCAGCAGCAGCTCCCAGACTCATAATTATGTTAATTTCAATAGTCGGTAGTCGATGGTCGCTAGATTCTCAACAAAATATGCATAAGATATGGAACGAGAGACAGTCTCAACTTCGACATCAACAGCAAGAGCGACAAAGCGTTTCATTGTAGGCAAAAGTGTGAAAATGCAGGTAGACAGTGTCAGAGAAAGAGAGAGGGACTTCACTTGAGTTCGTTTCCCAGATCTGGGTCTGATGCGGCATTGTGTCAACGCGCACAGAGAGAAGAAGGTTTTTATGAGGGCAGCGGCGCCAGGACGGCGGCATCGATACCAAACTGCGACTACGACTGCGACTGCGCTACGTTGTTGCACTTGTTGTTGTCACTGCTCGGTTTTTGTGCTCCTGCTGCGTTTTGAATTATCGCTAGGCGCCACATTAGTGAGTGAGCCGACGGGTCATGGCAAATATTTGTATAGGCCCCGAGTTTGAGTGCGAGTGCACTTGACTTCTCAAGCTGATCGAAGGGGCGAGAGCGACGGCGATATTTGCATAGGATGCTGCGTGGCACAATTCTGTTGAATTCTTGGGAGAAGAAGCAGACACCACCTACCTGCCACTCTTGGTGATGATCATCTCGGTTCCAATCTGATGGAATTGCTGCCACAAATCGTTATTCTCCAACTTGGCCTCCACGCCCGGCAAAGTTGGTCGCGGACTTGGCATCATCATCGTCTGTGGCTGATGCTGTGCCATGTGCAACGGCAGCATACTCGGGAACGGATCTGAAGCAGAAGAAGAAAGAGAAGAGATGTAATTTTAGTTTGAGTTGCTCAGAAGTTGTTTGGTTAGTTCGTTAGTTTTTTCCGTGCTATAACAATTTGTTAGAATCCTCAATTATGAATGCATTGCTATTGCTGTCTTGTTTGCTATCTTTGCCTGTTATTATGCAATATATAACACTTATATTATATCAAATCGTTGCTGCCGAGAAGGCCCCTTATTTAATTTAGAAAATTATAAGCCATTTCTAATTATACGGGAAACTAAACTTTTGCAACCACAAATGAATTATGAAAAAACTTGCAAGCAATAACTGTAGCTGCTTCGATTTGACATTTAATATGATATAATTACATAATTAAACTTTGACAGAAATGTAAGGAATTATTGTAAATTATCTCAAATTGATTGATGTTGTGAATAGCAAAAGCTTTGAACAAGGTTATTTATGAATAGCTCTGATTTTTAATTGATAATAAATCGAAGTTGGAATTAGTTCTAACTCTCTTCTAATTCCCGTCTAAAATTAAATACTCCACACTAGCTCCAATTTTGCCGTCGGCACTTTGACGACAACTTACCCGGTATACGTTGCATGATCTGTTGACGGTACAGCTCATGGGCCAGCTGCTGCTGAATTCTCATATCCATTAATTCGTGCATGGACAACATTTTCAAAATCAATTTCACTTAAAACTGCACTGCACTTTGGTTAGTTCTTTTATAGTTGTTTATTTTCTTTCTCTAGATATTTTTGCTCTTGTGTTTGTATTGTATTTTTTATATATTGCGCTGCGCTCTCGAGGTTCTGTCACGCACGACGTTTCGCAACGAACTGATCTTGAGTTGAGCGAGTGAGCCGCTTAGCTGCGTGCCCGTCGTAGCCGGTTTCAGTTCCACTTCCAATTTCAGATTCAGTAGCAAGCAACACAAAAACTACCTGCCAAACCAGTTCGGGTAAACGACGCAATCTGATTGGCTGACAGCAACGACGCCGACGCCGGCGACGACGCCTACGCCGACAGTAACAAGAATAGCAAAGGGCGACAGCAACAACAACACTTCGGCGACTTCGACTATGGCGTACTCACTCTGGCGACGATCACAGCGCCATTTTGTGTGTGTCGTGAGAGTCGAGAGTCGAGAGCAGCAAGAAGTAACATTAGAGTAAGTATTTGGGCTGTGCTGGGTCTGCGTCGCTGCGAGTGGCGAAGTTAACGCTTAGCGCTGTTGATTTTCATCAGCCGCAGTGTTTTCTGCGCCACTGACTCTGCTCCCGCTCCGTCGCCGCTTGTTGTCCCGCTCTAGCGCACTCTGCTCGCATGTGCCATGCTTTGTAATTCAGAAGTGAGATTTTCCACAGCGCGCCTGTCTGCAGCAGCAGCAGCAGCAATACAGCAGTCTTATGGGTAGACGGCTGAAAAAATGCTCGTTTGCTATTTTGCCTTCTGTCGAGTGTCTTTGGCTACATGTGTTTGCCTCTGCCTTTGCCGCTTTTACCGAGTATCTTTTGGGCATTTCGCTGCATTTCGTGGCGTGTAATTAGCCACCATTTTGGGCCTCTTGTTGGCATTGTCTGGCATTTTGTATTTATGTATTTTATGCAGACAGGTGAAACATAAATTTTGTTGGTTTTCTTAATTGTCCGTTTCGATCTTTCGACATACTGCGAGTCAGTCCGTCCGTTTGTCCCTTCCCTATCCCATCTCTCTTCCTCACTTTACTTTCAGTTGGTGTTTCATTTTTTTTGCCAGATTGCTGCCTGAAAATTGATACATTTTTTGGGCTCTCAACTATTGATTAGTGCTTGTCAGCACGGAAAATTGCTGCTAATCGCAGCAAGAAGTGCTCCAAGAATGCTGATATACATTTTCCCGAAACCTAATCGCTGTACACGGCTGCCACAGGAAGTCAGCGTGAATGTGAAATGGATAAGCTGTTTATGATTCATAGCCAAGAGAATTTTGTATGCATAGATCACTTTAATTTCTAGCAGATGCAATCCATTCTAGAAAGATCATCATTAAGTATCCTTATTTTGAAGAGCTTGAACATTATTAAAAAATTTTACTATTTTTAAAATCTTTATATAATTTTATATTGTGGATATTAGTTAAGTACAGTAAAAATTATAACGTTTTAATGTATATAATGCTTAAAAATCATTTTTATATAGAATCTTTATGAGTAGTTTACAATCTCTTAAGAGAGTTTCTGTATTTATATGTAATCTAAATACAGATTGGCTTACACGTTTTTCTTTGTATCTTAAATTTATTATTTTGTAACAGTTGGATGCTTAAATTCATCACAGCTAAAATACAATTTGTGTAACAGACTTATGAAGAATGGAAATTCTTAAATAAGGTACTTTATTGAACTGAAAAAGTGTATTTAACAAAATTGCAAAAATAAATTTAAGTAGAAGCCAAGTCAGAAGCCCATTTCATTTTAGATCGTAAGCAGCTGCTATATTTAATTTGCAATTTAGCAATTTAATGTCTGTAGTTTAACATTGATCTTGAACTAAATATAGTGTCGTCTTAGCCCACACAAACACCTTCCGCACAATTTACAATCCAAGGAAATTAGAACTTGATGGAGCTCTCCATATTGTCGCAGCAGTGACACTTTCCGGCGAATGCGATGAAAACAATTTGCACTTCAATTCAAGCGTTGCAGTGGAATCACATAATCGCGACGACAGCGAATAATTTCTGGCTTGAGTTGACTGTCAACGGACTAGAAAGAGGCATGGATTCCAACTAAATGCAAGAAAAGATGCGTTGCGAAATCGCGTCAGTCGACGCACTCATTAAATTGAGATTTTGGACACATTAGCACGTTTTTGCCAGGCGTAGACTGCATATCTCCGGTGGGCAGACAGACAAGGCGAGCCAAGAGGCGAGTCAGGAGTCGCGACGAGAGTCCAGAGTCGAGTCAAGTAGGAGTTTGCAGTCTGGATTGCATATGTTTGGCTTGGCTGGTGACAGAGCGACGGGCGCCAGAGGATCGTAAAATATGCTGCTACAAATAGCAGCCAAATTTTATTTGACACACAAAAAAGAATAAACTCAAATATACAATATACAAAATGCGAACAAAAGATATGAAAATTGTAACGCTTCACGCCTGCATGCAGGGCCAAGAACCGACAAAGGGCCAAAAAGCAGAAGTCGATATGTGGGAAACAAAACAGGCAGCTTGAGACAGTAGTCGATGCTAGATGAAGGGATGCTGACCAGCTGGGGCGTTTGCTGGCAGTTTTATGGTCGATGCTAGGTGCAGATAGTACAGTTAAAGGTCAGGTGTAATTGCGTCACTAAACGTTGCAAGGTCAACAGCGACGACAGCGGCGACAACACAAAGTACATGGGTTGCACGATTGCGACAACGACAACGACTGCGACGTCTGTCTGTGCCACATTTTGCGGTAAATTGCGGACATGGTGTGAACTGATCCGTAGGCGGGCATCTCTTTTCATTGCCTTAACCAACTTAAGATGTTCAACGAGTACACCGAGAGAAATCCAAAATCTAGTAGTTCTAATTTTAGAATACAATTCACATAAAAATTGTCTTTGTTATTACAAAATATTAACACCTGAAGAAAGAATGTGGAATTATTAATTATAGATAATCCCTTAGAAGTAAAAATAACTAAGTATAAATAAAACCAATAGAATGCATAAACATAATGTGGAAGATAAGGATAAGAGACTGGTAAAATTGAAATCAATAATATTATTTCAAGCATCGTCAACGAATTTCAGAATGCATTGAATTTTTCTTTCTGTGTATTTGTACCTGACTAGAACGTGCGGCATGCGGCATTCGGCAGAGGGCATGAGGCATAAGGTTGTCGCCAATTCAAGTACCAGTAATAATTTTGTATTGTTCAGTTGTCGCGCGACGCGACAAGTGGCTGCTTGGTTGCTTGGTTGCTTGGCTGCTTGGCTGGCGCCAGACAATCCTTGCAGCCTCTCATGCTGGTGCACTGACTGTGCCCGCCTTTGTGCCTTATCTGCCGACAGCGCATCTGCTCTGGCAAACGTTGCCCGGTAGCCCGACATGTGTTGTTAGGCTTTGATAAGAGACTCGAGGCAGCTACCGTGTTGGGGCAGCGAAAGGGGAAGCTTCTAAGCATAGTTTGTGGATGCTGCGGGCTGCTGCCCACGCT